>NC_140355.1:10086877-10686877 GCF_963514085.1 Chelon labrosus
TGGAAATATCGAGAATAATCTGTGAACAGGTTGTTGAGTTCAATACTCAAGATAAAGTAGAGTGTAGATGGTATTTTATTGCCAGAGGGTAATTCAGCTCTCAAATACATGTAACTTCTTACTTTTCTTCAAATCTGAATATTTAGTGTCAAGGACAAAATAAAATGGATAAGCTTGGCATACTGTCAGTGAGTGTGTTAATATCTCCCACCATCTTTCAGTGATGAGTTCACTAGGGTTATTTTCTCAGTACAGCTCTGTCGGCCTACACATTGTATATAGTCATTTTCTGATTGAGTCTGTGCAGATCACAGCTTTGAAAGAAGGCTGTTCAAAGTGGAAAAGAAAGGCGCCCAGAATGTGTCTGGCGACACAACCCAGATGAACTTTTTTTTTCACAGTTCTGTTTTAAGGTGTCATAACATCAGTGCAAACCTTGCTTTTCCTACTGAAGCAAATCATAAATCACTGCAGCCTCTTGGAGCATGTTGTTTTATAAAGATTTTGTTAACACGACAATAGTTAGGAGCGATGACATGGAGGTAATCTGGTAATGGATTGCTGTCACTATTGGTTTCCTGAAGTAATTTGATTGCGATTCACAAAAACATGGATTGCTTTCGAGACGTTTCATCTTTGAAAGAATTTTGCTTAATTATGAAAGAGATTTTCAAAGTATTTTCAAACTATTGGTGACATTGGTTTTGGAGATTTCCACAATATTTTACCTTTAGTTGGCATATAGCTTTGCTTTTGCCACACATTAGCTTTGAGGCCCAACAATGCTCTCAAAGTTGAAGCTACTTCATGTTTTGGATCTCCCTCACACATCGACTAATCTCGTTGCGTTGTCTCTTGAGACTGCGGCTAGTTTTCTAACAGTAGGATGTCAGATGTGGCATATGTTTTAAAATTGATCCAAGGATTTTATAAATTGATATTGGAGCTTTCAAAGATCACTTTTAATTGGAAAAATCTATTTTTTTTCTTAAACCCATAGTCCCATAGCCTATGTTATGTCCATTTAATAACATATGCTATGGGATTGGGAATGTTTGATGATTATGCTATATGTCTACTGAGCAGCCGCATGTTACGTGTTTGGCTGTTAAAGAGTGAAAGCAACAGACACCTTCAGAAGCCGGCATGCCTCTCCAGCAATTCAATTTCACGGCGCTAACATGTTGCTATGCTAAAACTATAACTGAAGGCCTCTACATTACTTGTTAGGTATTTATGGTGTCATTATGAATCCAACATGACTGATCCGTTAATGGCCAGACATAACTTACGGTACTCATGTTCTCGTCACCAGTGAGTGGCAATTCCTAGCATAGTGTTTGTGCGCTACAGTGGTAGGATCACTATCCCGTGGTCCTGTTTCTACTCTAAGATTGGCTGTTTGCCCACCGGCCCCAAATATCATCAGTCACCAAGGCATGTTGACAACAGCCAGCTAGGCTTACAAAGCTCTTAAATCATCAGCTGTATTACACAGTGTGCTCTTAAACACACCACACATGCAGACACATTTCCGTTTATTTCAATATGGCCAAATGTGAAGAGGTTTGACAGCAAAGTTAAAGGCAAAACATTTACTAGACTTCATATTTAGACTTTCGACATAACTGACATTATTTGCACAGTATTGAAACTGATGTTTGATTGTCCATGCCTAAATAGGTTAGAGTAGGAGAAAAGGGGGGCAGTTGGCATCTCATTTGACACACTTCACTCCTGGCACAGATTCTAAAAGAGGAGAAAGTGGTTACTACACTCGAACACGCTTGGCCCAGTTTCTAAGAAGCTGGCTTAAATTTCTTTTCTTAAACTTTTTATCATGAATTATTCAATGTTGATGTTTAAATCCTCATTATTCCAAATATGTTTAAGTCAAAGTGGGGTTCTGGCACAGCTTCACAAACTTTAAAGGTGTACGGAAAAGAGAGTGGGAGGAAATTCCTAAACAAATGGGACAGTTACCATTGTGCATAAAGTTGTTAGAAAGACCTCAATGGCATCAATGTGTTAGTAAAATAGCCACACAGTGGAATTAGAGCCCTCTTAAGCTCTTACTGTTTTCACATAGTTTGTTTATTGTAAATAGAAACCGCTGTTTTGGCAAAGAATCATTAAGCCATTTAATCATTTAATCAATTTCATAATATTTTCAATATGAAAAAGCACGAGGGATATAAAATGAGATGAGGCCGGAGACGAGCTACAAATGCTTGGAAATTAGTCGACTTAATAGATAATCAGCTGAGAATAGCTTCGACCTTTCCACCTCCTGTTTGTTCCATTCACGCAGTGGCAGGCCACGCTGATGTTTTCTGTTGCGTATTGTGGTGGTGTGTGTGGCTAATGAGTTGGGTTCCTTGGAAACGAATCAGCACATTTTCAAAGATGAGCCTGTGCGTTTGGTTTTGGCAAAAAATAATGGTGCTTTACCGTATGTGTAATATTATCTACAACAAAGAAGCCACAGTTACGATGCCACCAAATTTAATGTTGTGTAAACACCCTTAGACATGCAGTATTCATTTCTGTTTGTTTTGGGGGTGCAGCTAATAATGTATATTGCCGTTAATTTGTCTTTTTTTGTATGCAGGTTCTGGCCTGGTTTGAAGAAGGAGAAGAAACGGTCACAGCCTTCGTGGAGCCTTTTGTTATCCTACTTATTCTCATAGCAAACGCCATTGTAGGAGTCTGGCAGGTAAACACGCGATTCAGATGCCAATTGATATTGTTATGGGTCATTAAAACTTGTTCTGTTGCTCTGTATGCTCTATATCCCTGCTCCATATGACCCCCCCTTCCACACACACCTTTTATTACCTCGTATTAATTACTGAGACATCTTTAAATTAGATTAGATTTATGTCTGCTGTTAGCTTTATTGTAAGATGTAAGCAGATGCTTATTGAAGTGGGAAAAATCTTGCCTTATCAGACAAGATGTTTCACTGTTGTATTCATATCATATTTATTTTCACAACACATGTTTATACAGATCTAAAAAACAAGCTGGTTCGGCCTGGAACCATAAATTGTGGTTAATATGTGGATTAACCTCTCCCCAGACATCAGGGATGAAAGATCAGACAGGCTTCTGCAAGTCTAGTTCTCTTACTCATACTGTTGGCCTGATTAAAACAGCATGTGTGGTTGTTAAATCTGTGAGGGGGTAAATATCTTCTATCTAAATCATACCATAGCATAATATAGGATAGTTCGAAGAAGACGTGTGGTATTTTAGTTGGATCTCTGGATTGTGAAGTAAATGCTTGTTGAGGGTCCTGCGTAAATGTGTCGTTGCCTTTGTTTATGCATACAAAGCCACTATAAATGGTGTAGAGGGGGGAGGAGGCTGTATCTGCTGCTTTGTTTTTCGTCCTACCTGTTGTGAAGGTTGGGAACTCTTCTACTGAATTCAAAACAGGTCTAATTTTGTTTGCCTTTTTATGGGTTTCTTTAATCGTGTGAAATCTCACCTTTGCTGGCAGCCATTTTAAGATCTTTGTGTCCCAGTTGCCTGCCCTTACAAAGGCTATGATTTCCTGGGATTGTGTACCCTGTCTTGCCATGCCTATACAAACACTGACTGAATTTAAAACTACCAAAACTGTAACCTTTCGGACAGACAAGGAAATGTAACAGAAAGTAGAAGTGAGCTGCTGTATGAAAAGAACTGAGCAAGCATGGCAAGAACATTTTCGTTTCAGAATGACACTACAGTCTTAAAATTAGGGGCACAATATTTGTGGTAAAGAATAATCTCATTTAGAGAGGGCACCTCTAAGGTGTATTGTTTTTAGTCTGAAAATCAAACCATGTAACTACTTACTTCAACCTTTTACAGCACACCCCAGTGTTTACATAATTCTGCTCCACTGCCTTTCCTAGTTTGCTGTTCATGGGCACTATAGCTCTTATTTGTCCGTTTGGATTACATAATGATAACTCCAGTCCAACCCATAATAGTGTTACACTGACGTACATGTCCATTTTTCTGTGAATTTATTTGTTGTTAGTCTGAAACCTCGCTTGTTATTTTTTTTAAACGTGGTTTCCTGTTTCTACCATTAAGGAACGAAATGCAGAAAATGCCATCGAAGCGCTTAAGGAGTATGAGCCGGAGATGGGCAAGGTGTACCGAAAGGACAGGAAGAGTGTCCAGAGAATCAAGGCCAAGGATATTGTACCTGGGGACATTGTGGAGGTGGCAGGTAAGGAGAAAAACCTACACTTACAGGACATACTTTAATACACTTCTGTGTTCTTTGTTGCTTATAAATTAAAAAAGCAGAATATACTTGATATGATGAAAATTCTTGAATCACTCTTTTTGTCGCTTGCTTTGACGTTGCCATGCAACATGTGTAGAGGAGGCAAGATGTTTGATGCATAATGCGAAGTAACAACATCAAATATGTCAGATTAATTCTTGTTGGCTACTTGTGAGTCTCTGCAATGCTTTGATGCTGTGATGCTGATATTTCATATCAACAGATTAAAGGGTGGTTAATGGCTGTAATTCAGCGAAGAGATGCTCTTGTTGACCATAGAGAATGTACACAGACACACAGCTAATCCTACTTCCTTTTCATTCATCTTCACTGTTTTAGAATAAAGGTAGTATAAAGTAAAGCTGTTATGTAATACAAGAGTGGAGATCCAGTCTGTTTCTGGACATTTCTTGGCTAACCTCAACTCGGACAGGGCCACATATGTTTATGCGTTTTACGTCACTGCTCTGCCTTTCGGCTGTTTTCTGTGTTTTCTTACTGAGGCTTCATCTTGGCCTCTTTTTTTTTTTCTCTTCTCTAAAGCTTCCTTTCATCTTTCTTGGGTTGGATTGTTTCAGTCCTGTTAATTATGTATTTTTCCATTCGGAATTTATTTTCTTTAAAAGAAATCTTGGTGGTGTAAGGTCGCAGAAAATATTTGTGTATAGCCTTGACAAGAGCTAAATTAAGTGATTATTTTTCAAGGATAAAAGCAGGATTGATTTGTTATGTTATTTTGTGTAAAAAAACAAAAAAAAAACTTTTATTTTTAAATGAAAATAAGGCAACAGTGGGGGCAAAAATCAACACTTAAATAATTGCCTGGCATGACATCATGGCTTATAGTGACAGAGGCTGCAGCACAGCTAATAAAATTTCAGCTTATATATATATATATATATATATATTTTTTTTTTTTTCCTAAAATTGAATCTTAGCTGTCTCCAAAAAATGACAAGGAGTGACGGATTAAAGCTTTTCTCGAACGAGAGATGGAATTGTATGGCCAGTGTCCAATTCCTGCTTGCTGATTACTGAAAGTGGTTGGCCCTGCTGAACCTCTGACTGCTTCACAAGTTCCAAACACATCAATGTCTGGAAGCATAACAGAACTATAGATAAAACAAAGTGTAATTACTCCTAACTGCCTAACGTGACAAAGCGGTTTCTGCAGCATGGTATAATTGTGATGCAACTAATGGAGCCGCTTTGTGTTTAAGAAAATATGTCAAATCTCTTTATTAATAGAATTAGTGCTAGGTTGTTAGAGGCTTTCTGGTAGAGTTGTTCTGATGTGCATAGCAAGCCCTCCAGTACTGGCTACAAGGCGGGATTGGATATTTGCCAGTAGGCCAGTCTTTGCACTGATTTGATGCTATTTTTATCCACTCTCAAATATCGCCAGATGTTTTGACATTTTGATCATTCTGGCTATCTGTAGGCTGCTGTTTTGGAGGGGTGATGAAGGTTTGATTTCCTGTAGTCTAACACTGCCTTTTGCAATCAAACTTAATTTAACCTGATTAGTTTGTGAGAGCTATATCTCAAGCTACTGTTCTTTTTCTAACACCACCTTTATAATTCTTTATTTTTACAGTAGATCTCAACATGAGCCGCTGCTACATTAATCCAAGTGAAACCACTGTTAGTGAACCATGTTCAGGATCAAGTTAATTAACAGATTTAAGTTGCACATTATGGATCAAGTTATATTAGGGGAAGGAAGGTACACTATTTAAAAATGAAAGCCCCTAATGGTGATCCTATCCCAACTATTAAAAACCATTTAAACAGTATATGGTACTTAAAATAAGAGCATGCGTTTTGTGTCAGTCCAACAATAATGCGCATATTGGATTTAGTGACAAATAGTAGCCAGCCTGTGCAGTTCATCTACAGGAATACTAGACAAATTCTGTTGAGACGCAGCTTTCTGTGGACACATGTAATGAAGATTAAAAAAGTATCGGCGAATAAATCTAATTTATGGTACACAGTTGACTTTCAATCTAACTTTGCTAGCTAGCGCTTATAAAGTTAAGCTACTTTACGTTACATCTGGAGTAGTTTCTTTCGCATTTTGACCAAATCTCTTTAAACAATTTTAAATCTCCATGGTCTAAAAAATCAAGAGCACAAACATAAGGTATTAAAAAGTAACAGTAATGATTTTTTTTAATTTTTATTATTATTAATGAACAACGCAAATAGCGTCACATGCTCGGTGAGTTGTCGGTGCCGTTTCTTCGATCAGGAGAAAATTCATTACAGCAGAGCAGGTGAGCGACTAGTGTGTGTGTTGGAGTGGGGAGGTCTGCAGGGAGGCGGCTTTGGGAGGGTGCTTTCGGGAGCAATAAGGAAAATAACCCAAGCACAACGTTGTTTGAAATATGCAAAAATATTTCCGATTCTTTATTAGACCATGGTGGAGTAAATTACACCCTGGCGGGCTGCCATAGTATTAACACTGTATGGGAAGCACTGGTGCTCGTGTTTCTATTAGCAGCGTTTAGGAGACCAGCTAGTGAGTGTTATGCTGGCTCATGATGTACGAGTGCCATGCCAGGCTGCAAAGTATCCTGTTAGACCAAGCGTACAGTTTATATCCTTCAAGTACTGTTTTTGTCGTCACAGTCTCAGATGCTTTGTCAGAGCAATTGTTGTGAAGTGGTTACTTGAAGTCTGGTTTTTGAGTGTGTGAACTACTGCAGTTGTGCGTCTTTCTCTGTGTTGAGAACATACTTGTCTAGTCCTGTCTTTGTATACACAGTGAAGGTTATTCCCATTCGCTCTCTCCCTGTCAGAAAACAGTATATGTTTCTGCCTTGCATAAGCATTAGCCATGTCCTAGAAGACATTGAGGTTCAGAGGACATGTTCTGATAGCGAGGACGTGTTTAGTGTTTTGGCTGTTTTGTTTTTGCAGTACAAAATTGGTACCACTGACCACAGTTACAGTGACACACCTACCTACTTTTACATCAGTGGTATAGAGCTGAGCTGCCAGCTTAATGGAAAAATGTCCACGTAGCACAGCCACCATTCAGTGAAGATATTTTAGATGAACGTCAATATGAATTCAAACATTTGAATTACAGCAATGCAATGCTGCTTCTGAAGATTTTGAGTGAGCGCAGAAAAGAGAGCTTTTTTACTCTAGACTGGTTTCACGTTTACGGTCACAGATGCATGCAGCTTGGGGTTAGATGCCACAGTGTCATCATAGCCCACATAGACATTTTCAGTGTTTTGAAAGTAAACAAAAAAATTCTAGTTTAATGTGATTTTGTGTGTATTTCTTTCTTTGACGTCACATTTGAATAGCTCTTACTAACGTGACACAGTCCTGTAAGGCAGTTATATTAGATGTACCCCTTACATCAACATGAAATCTTCGTAACTGCTTCTTTTCATTTCCTTGTCTGAAAGCTGAATGTCAGAAATTGTTGCTTTAGTCATTTACAAGGGCCATGATATGACAGACAGGAATCGAGGCAAACCTCTGTGTGCCTTGAATTTGCTTACAGAGGTCTAAAGGTGCGATTTCACTTCTGAAATGTGAATTCACAAAGGGTTCTTATCTCACCCGGTTATTTTCAGTTTCACCTCAAGTTTTGTATCGCATATATCATATTGACTTACTCTTCCTTAGTTGAGCCATTTACACTCACTTTGGTCTCTTGACTGTCGAAGTTTTCATTAAAATCCCTTAGAGAGTCTCCTGGGTTTGTTCACTGCCAGCAGTCTATTTTGGCTTGCTTTTGTTTCACATATTTGGACATTTAAGATTGATCACCTTTGTGCTTTCTGACTTATAGTTTTATTCTAAACAGTCTGCGCACAGTGATCACCATTAATGCTGTTCTACCCTGGGGAAGAGACAGCAAGGCAGGATGTAACTTGTAGAAAGGATACAGATTCACTTCGATAAATAATTTGTGCTCCAGATGGCCACATGGCCAGATTTCCTCGTTTGTGTTTAAGAGCGTAGGATAGTCTGCCTATTGTCATCACTCTAGCCATTTGTCCTTTACTGCTTTGCTGTTCAACATCATTCCTCTCCCTCTCATATGTTCAAGGTATTATGGTAACACACTAAAACTTTACTTGGATTGCGCAGTGTCATATGTGTTTGTGTATGTTAAGATTTTGTCTTGTGATTCTCCCCATTCATAAGAAGACTAGAGGACTTCCTGGAGGGCTGTTGGGACTACTGATGGGTCCCAGAAGGCTGCTAGCCTACGTGTTAACACACCAGAGAGGCTTAGCCACTGGGACAGAAAATATACAACCCCTTAAGGCCTCTAAACCTTCACTGGACCCCCCATGATGAATGGTTGGGTGACGCTGAGTGAATTGGGTGGTGCTGACTTCTCAAACACTGTTATAGTGACTCTCTTATGTAAGTCACATTTCCTGAGATTACTCCTCAGAGTCCAAGCTTTCACTCAAATGGGGCAGGGGTTTGTGTCCTGTTTAGTGTAAGGTGGGAAAAGGAGTGATACAGACCCTGGAAAGACAGCTTCAGTCTTAACAGAGTGATGGAGAGTTATCAGTTAAGTGTATGCAGCCTGACATTTGTCCCTCACTCAGGGGAACAGATAACGCAGATAAAGTCCTTTGTTAACAAGGGACCGGGAAAGGTCGTTATCCCAGAGGCTGTTCACTTTTTCCCATAAAAAAAAAAAGAGCTAAAAAGAGCGTTGTGTGAGATCAAAGGAAAGATAACGTCACTCGAACTCAAACAGCTGCCAGTTTTTGTGTCAGTGCCAAAGAGTTATGTCGTAAATAATTACCATCAAGTTTTATAAAACTTGAAACAACATTAATAAACTGATACAATAATACCAGGAGAAGAAGGTTGTCTGTCATGATACTGAACATGATATACTCTACATGCACATTAATATCACTAACAAACCTATGTTTGTCATTAATTCATTTTCTTTTAAAAAGTTTTTTAAAGTCTTCTTCCTTCCAAACTTTCTCATATCCTGTTAAAGTGGGTTACTCTCCTTGATGTGACTTTATTCCCACTGTAAACCAATGGGTAAAAAATAGCAGGGGTTTCGCTATTACTCCGAGGTTGGAGGTTTTCTAATTAGTGCCTTTTTGTACTAACCTTCCCTCAAGGCTTTGAGTCTTTAATATTTCCGGTGACTGCAGTTCCTCAATTCCTTGGTGTCCTTCCTGATACTGGGCTGGTTCATCTCCGCCACTATCTCCTGTCTGTTAAGGGGGATCTAGTCTGAAGGCAGGCAGGTGATGATGAAGTGTTTTTACTGTCTGTACTCAGCTGAAGGACCAAATTTGGTAGTGCAGCTGGTTCAGTCCACTAGCATTATCACTCACCATAACTCGGCATTACTACGTGTTGCAGTAAAAAGATTTTTGAATTAATGGTACAGTGCTGTTTATTTAATTGGTTACTCGAGTAGAGTTTGCTCTCTTCAGGCCTGACGGCTAAAATCTGTCACAAACACATGAGAATGGTCAGAATGAATGAACTGTCTGTACACAAGCACACGTCATACTGTTTCTATTTCAGCCCACATGACATTGTGCGGGTTCTCCTTGCTTAAAAAGTTTTTTATCATTTCCCCTCCCCCCAAATCCCGCAGCATGTTTTCAGCCGATCAAAAATAGTTTTCCCATTTTTGGACGTGCGTTTTGCAAGACTCATCTAATCCCTCTTCCCATTCTTTCTTCTCCTCCATCCCTTTTCTCTTCCTCTCTACTCAGAAGGGCACTGCAGAGGCCCAAGGGTTGGTTTACATGTCTGTCACCACTCTCCTGTCCACAAAGGATCTCTTAATAGCTTCTGGGTCATTGCTTTTACCTTCTCCCTTTCAAACTGTGCGGTTTCTTACTGTAAGCTGAAAGTAAGATGTCTCAGTTGTATTCTGGCATTTTCCACTATGCCTTCCATATTTAGAATTTCATTAAAATGTCAGGAATCAATATTGGCTGCTATAGGGACCCATAACTGTCTCATAGTCTTGTTGTGATAGTTTCTTACAGGGGACAGGCTTATATTAATATATTACCTGACAAAGAGTTTGAGGGACACTCTGAAGTACACATTTCACATTATTATTATGGATTTGACCTTCTTAAATGTTAAATATTGCATGTTTAGGTTTCTAGTCCCGTCCCAAAGTGACGGAAAATGCAAAGAAAAATATCACTTGAAAGCAGATAATGTATCTGCTTGCAGAACAAGTGAAAACTTGAAATACCCTTTTTTTTTCCCTTCCCACAAAGCTGAAAGGTTCATTTATCAGCACTTTTATCTGTGCAAGTTGGTCCCAGCTGCACATGAATCCAGTCAAACTGTTCCTACCCTTTTAGGCAAAGCTAATAAATGTCCGTAGCTTTGATGGTACTTACTGGCTGTATACAGAGAAAACAATTTGGTGTGTATTTACATTTTGCATTTATTTTACAAGGGATTACTAAAGCCCCTTGTTAGTGGAAAGTATGACCAGCAATCTATTTTCAGGAGATAAGTGGAACATTAATCTTTTTTGAACGCTTGACTCTCCCCGAGCCTCTCCAGCAAAAAACTTCAGTTTGAGTTTATTTTATTGCTCTCAAGGAGTACGAATTGGGATGACACAGATTTTATATCCAAGTGTTTAGTGTCTGTGTGAAGTGATTTGTGTTTGTTTATCGCTTTTTCTCTTTTTATGAGTAGATATCTTGATACATGCCTTATTCACAAGGCACAATACATCAAATTTGCAGCACATTTACTTTCATAACTTATTTTATTCAAAATATCCATCCAGCTGTTGCCAACACAGTTCACAGTTGTATTTAAATTGTTAAGAGGTACTTAAGTGTGTCCTGTGCTTTGTTGTTTCTGTTCACAGTTGGCGATAAAGTTCCTGCAGACATCAGGCTGACTTCTATCAAGTCAACTACACTCAGAGTAGACCAGTCAATTCTCACAGGTAAAGCCATTTCAAAGCTGTTTTCATCAGTGTTAGCTCTTGTGTCCTCAACCCTGACGTGTATCGTGTGCTTACAGAGTACCAAACATCTGTATTTTTAAGCATATCTTACTTTATTTCCTTCTTTTGCTAACTACTTTTTATGCCTCCATTTGCACTTGTCTGGTCTCTTTTGAATAAGCCAGATACATTACAAGAAGAAAAGGCAAATTCTTTCATTCCCAGTAGTCATCTTTTCTCACTTAATACCAAAACATCAAGAAATAAGAGTGAAACTGATGAAATATGAATGAATCAGTAGATTGGTAATCGGACAATGCAGTAGATGGGAAAGATTAGAATAGGAGGACACTGAAGGATGGTTAATGTACAAGAGAGGAGGTTTATGTGAATCATGTCTTTAAATCTCCTGTCTTGTTCTGCTGCCTTAATTGGTAGCAAATTCCATGGGATATTTTAGTGTTTGAGCTATTTTTCCTCCTCTCTTCCCTTCCCCATTCATGGCCATACCGTCTGTCAAATGCTCCCTGCCTTACTCCATCAGAAGCGTGCAGTCCTCATACAGCTGATTACACACACAGCGTAAGCACACAAACCTGGATGAAGGGTTTGAAAGACAGTGGCAGCGCAGCATTTGATAATCGTCAAGCCTGCTCAGTCAGCTGCAAAGTGTTTTCCACGCATATCAGCCCAAACTGTCAACAAACTATCACTTCATGCTCTGCTATGTAGAACCCTTCTCGTTCTCTCCTTCTCATTTGCTGTCTTTTCCTGCAGGAGAGTCTGTGTCTGTGATCAAACACACAGACCCGGTGCCCGACCCACGTGCTGTCAACCAGGACAAGAAGAACATGCTCTTTTCTGTGAGTCACTCTGAAAACCATTTAAGGCTATTCAGTTTTACTTTACAGTTGGTCTTAAACTCTATCCATTTTTTTCTGTATGCTTTAAAATGTTGAATTATCAATGTCTTTACTTGTGTATCTGTTTGGAAGAATTTCCAAAGGATTATATTTGCTTCCATTGAAAACCTCTGCATGTTCATTCATGTAAAATTACTTAAGTGACTCTTTTACATCCTTCTTGTAAAACTAGTTTTACCCCTTTAGCAGAATCTTGGTGCTTAATGTTTTTAGTCATGTCTTTTTTTTTCCCCACTACTCCACAGGGTACCAACATTGCAGCTGGTAAAGCCATTGGTGTGGTGGTGGCCACAGGTGGCAACACAGAGATTGGCAAAATCCGGGATGAAATGGCATCAACAGAGCAGGAGCGCACACCACTGCAGCAGAAGCTGGATGAATTTGGGCAGCAACTATCCAAGGTCATTTAAGTTATACATTACATTAGTGCTGTTTGCATTAAATGTGCATAAAGTAATGAGCTGTAACTTATTAATTAATTAATTTCATGCATGATTAATTTAAACTGATATATAATTTAAGGTTATTACACTAATCTGCATTGCTGTGTGGATCATCAATATTGGACACTTCAACGATCCTGTCCATGGAGGGTCCTGGATCAGAGGCGCCGTCTATTACTTCAAGATTGCAGTGGCTCTGGCAGTTGCTGCAATTCCTGAGGGTAAGCCGGAGAGTTACTCAGTCATGTCCTTGACGCGCTTGTCAGTCTGCAAGGGTCCAATGGAAAATCCTCCAATGGGCTGTTTTTTTTTTTTTCAGTACATCATGGTAAAATGACAAAGAAGGACAAGATGGTGTCTCCATTACTGGAGTAAATAATGTCAATGGCACTCGGTTTCTTTCTGGAATTGTTCATCCTACCATAAGTCTGAAGAATCCTCTTTTCCCTTGTTGGTCCTGTTTCTGCTGCTGCCTAGGTCTGCCTGCTGTCATCACTACCTGCCTGGCGTTAGGAACACGCCGCATGGCCAAGAAGAATGCCATCGTCCGCAGTTTGCCTTCTGTGGAGACCCTTGGCTGCACATCTGTCATCTGCTCTGACAAGACTGGCACACTGACCACAAATCAGATGTCCGTGTGCAGGGTAAGAGAGCAGCGAAACCACTTACAGTGTTTTATTACTAGCCTTCTTCACATGCGTAAATGTAAATGACATCTAAAGTGAGTGAAATCGGGTTCTCTGGCTTCCTCCCTTGATCGGTTGGTGCTTCTAAATTGGGTGGAGGTGTGCATATGAGTATGAATGGTTGTCGTAGCCCTGTGATAGACTGACGACCTGTCAGGGGTGTACCCCGCGCCTTGCCTAAAGACGGCTTAGAAAGGTCCCAGCCCCCCTCAACCCTCTGTGGATAAGGGGCATAGCTAATGGATGGACCTTTAGAATTGGTACAGAAATTCTTCCTGTTGGTTAAGGAGCTATTTTATAATGCAAAGTATTCTTAACCCCTTCCACACAAAAAAAAATGCTTGCTGCTGCTTGTGTATTTCCTGCCTCAAATGTTTCAGAGTGAGACGGAACATATGAATATCAAAATAGATTTCTTCCTTCCCGTAAATGTCTGGGGAACTCTTTTTACATTAATATTATTATTATAACTGCCGTCATAGTTGATATGACTTGGTAGCCGCCCACTTCTTATCACCAAAGAGTTTTTTTTTTTTTTTGATCGTGATCTCTTGTCACAATATCACTGCTGATCTTTTCCTGTGTGTACTTCCATTCATTTGTAACTCTCAAACTGAACCCAGCAATTAGTGCTAATTCTAATATCCAAAATCTAGAGTACATCATACATGTTATGTCGGCACTGTGTGTCACAGAGGCCATATATGGATGTTTACATCATCTTAGGTCAATGGTGCATTTAGTTTTGATTTATCTTGCCCTGAATTTTTCTTATGATGAATGGCAAATATTAAATAATGGATTAGACTGTGCACAAGCAGATATTCAGAAATCCGTGTTTATGTATTTACACTGCGTGCGTTATATGTTTTCTGTTTACTTTCCATTGTAACAAACAAATTATGAATTTCTCTCTCCTCTTTCACCCCTCAGTCTTTATCATGGTTTTCCATCAGCTCCCACCCTCCTTTCAAGCAGCATGCTGATCAGTATGCAGTAGTTAGTCAGTTGCAGCAAAACCAGTAGTTGCATAACTGACCTTGTGTCTCCTTTTGCTGTCTCTCTATCTATCCAAGCCTTGATCATCCCGCACAATTTTCTGAGAGTGAAAGCTATGTTGAGAAGACCTTTAAATGAGATACAGTAGAATGTGTCTAATGTATTTGAAGCAGCATCTGCAGCATCCGAGTCTTCCCTGTCCAAATAGGGCATTGCTAAAATTAGTTGCCCCAGGTGGCTGAATGTTTCTGTTCAGCTCAGTTTCTTACTTGCTCCTGTGTTTTGGGTAAGACCGCCACTGCTTTTTGCAGCCTTGCTGATGCTTGAGGGGAGTGCAGCTAGAATGTTAGCTCATCGTTTTATTCAGATACGTTTCTATTTTCATCCCTCTTGCATCTCTGTTCCACCCCTATTTTGGGCAAAGGGGATGCATTAGTCTTAAGCATGTATTATGTATGAATAACTGCATACGTTAGACACTGTTTCAGACTTATACCATCTGTTTTTCCCTCGCATGTTATGCTTAATCTTAGTTGTTAGTAATCAGTTTGTTTTTAAAGCCTTCAATAAACATGAAAATAGTACTTCCACCTCGAGTGATTAATTTTCTAGAGTGATCACATTCGTGTGACATGACTGCACACAGAGAAATTCTGTGCTTGCAAGGTGACATTTATGAACACTCCCCACTACAGTGCTCAGTGTCTGCTTTGACTCAGTGTTTCATTATTATACCCTGTTCTATGTTAAGAGTCGACTTGTGTGTGATTTTATGTTAATTGTACTTTGCCGCCACCTGCTGGATGCACCAACTTCACGCTTAGACACACGAACAATAATTTAATGGAAACGTCATTTAACACATGCCACCAAATATATTAATTAAGCCAGAGCTGTGTTACAAGACATTTCCCCCCAGGTAACAGGTGTGTTGAGCATCAAATACTTACAGTTTGTCTTTACAATTTTTGTGTTTCTAGATGTTTATCATTGATCGAGTTGAGCGTGATCAATGCTCGTTAAAGGAATTCACTGTCACTGGCTCCACCTATGCTCCAGATGGAGAAGTGTGAGTATTCACTTTCTTACTGTGTGTGATAAAATCAAAGCAAAGTAGAGGCATTCATGAGGAGATCCAGCATGTTACTGTCTATTTTTTTTCTATGAAAACTGCACACTTGACTCTAGTTCTTTCTGTGGTTCAGGTTCCATGATGGAAAACCAGTCAAATGTTCCCAGTATGATGCCTTGGTGGAGCTGGCCTCTATCTGTGCTCTCTGTAATGATTCCTCACTGGACTACAATGAGGTTAGTAGTGTTAAATGGTGATTATGTCTTCAGTGCCAGCTGTTTTAGGTTACATTTTCTCATGTTTGACCTTATCACTTGTCTGCGTTTGTCCAGACCAAAGGTGTCTATGAAAAGGTGGGCGAGGCCACTGAAACGGCTCTCACATGCCTGGTGGAGAAGATGAACGTGTTCGATACAGACGTGAAAGGCCTCTCCAAGATCGAGCGAGCCAATGCCTGTAATTCTGTACGCAACCTTAAAATTTTCCAAGTGAAAAACTTGCAATACAGTTATATTTTTAAGTTACTTTGAACTTAAATACTTACACACTTTGTTTTATCATATGTTTAGGTGATCAAGCAGCTGATGAAGAAAGAGTTTACACTGGAATTTTCCAGAGACAGGAAATCTATGTCTGTGTACTGCACTCCTAATAAAGCACGCTCCTTTGTTGGCAAGATGTTTGTAAAGGTAAGAACTGCTCACACTGCCTGTAGAGTTTGAGGATGACACTAGCTATGTATGAATCACCCATTTTGAGTGATCACTCATCATAAACTAGCTTGAAGTGATTTTAACCTCCTTTTTAATAAAGAGAAACACCTTGTACGAATAAGTTCTGACTTGACCAACATTAACTCATCTGACTGATAAGCTGTTTAAGCTAGAGGAGAATAGAAGAGTCTCTCCCTTGTCTACAGCACCTCGTGATGTCATGTCCTTGCTGTGTGCATGACAATTATTGCATTTCTTTGTCTTCTTCTTGGCCAACACTAGCTGACATGAAAGTAGAACAACTTTCCCAAACCTGAAAACCTCCAATTTGCATCCTCTTCTTCTTTATTTAAATAGTTCTTTTCAAGGCAAAGTTACAGTGTTTGGTATTAATCAAAGTCTTTGCTTGTTCCTCTTGTTTAATGTTGGTCTTTTCTGGTTACAGGGTGCCCCAGAGGGAGTGATTGACAGGTGCACACATGTCCGTGTTGGCAATAACAAGGTGCCCATGACCCCTGGCATCAAGGAAAAGCTAATGTCTGTGATCAGAGAGTATGGAACTGGCAGAGACACCCTGCGCTGTCTGGCTCTGGCCACACGGGATAACCCCATGAACAAAGATGATCTGGCGTTGGAGGACTCCACTCGCTTTGTTGAGTATGAGGTAAGAGCTGAAACAGATGGATACACTCACTGGATTCTCCTCAAGCTAAGCCAGGTTCTTTAATCTGCTGTGGTTTTTGATCACTTGCATTTTCTATTTTACTTTGTCTTCCAGACTGACCTTACATTTGTGGGCTGTGTGGGAATGCTGGATCCTCCCAGGGCAGAGGTGGCTGCCTCTATTAGGCTCTGTCGTCTTGCAGGCATCAGAGTAATTATGATCACTGGAGACAACAAAGGTATGTAGAGACAGTTTCATCTGAGAAATAAAACTGGCACGAATCATTCTAACTTTTATTCATTTATTCTTTCTCAATGAAAAAATTGGCTTTTTTTAAATTTCAGTATACTTGAATTTCATATTTTAGGGACGGCGGTGGCTATTTGCAGACGTATTGGTATTTTTGGAGAGGATGATGACGTTTCCAGCATGGCTTACACTGGCCGAGAGTTTGATGATCTGTCACCAGCTGTGCAAAGGGATGCTGTGGTTAAGGCCCGCTGCTTTGCTCGTGTTGAGCCTTCGCATAAATCCAAGATCGTTGAGTATCTGCAGTCCTATGATGAGATTACTGCTATGGTAAGAAAAAAATGCATGCCTTTCATCCTGCATAATAACATCTAAAAGCAACCTTTACCGTATACAACATAAGTGAACTTTGTTTTTAAGTTTAGATAAAATTAAAGGTGGATAGTTTATCACATTGTTGTTGTAAAACATTGATTGACTTCATGTCCTGTGTTTCATTCTCGCCTCAGACTGGTGATGGAGTAAACGACGCCCCCGCTCTAAAGAAGGCTGAGATCGGCATTGCCATGGGCTCAGGCACTGCTGTGGCCAAGACGGCCTCTGAGATGGTGCTGGCTGACGACAACTTTTCCACCATTGTAGCTGCTGTGGAGGAAGGCAGAGCCATTTATAATAACATGAAGCAGTTCATCAGATACCTCATCTCTTCAAACGTGGGCGAAGTTGTCTGGTACGTACAACTGGTTTATACAAACACACACTTCGCCCCTTCAGCACTAACTTTTATAATAACCATTGGCATGCTTCTTGTGTGTGTAGCATCTTCCTGACAGCAGCTCTAGGGTTCCCTGAAGCTCTCATCCCTGTTCAGCTGCTGTGGGTCAACTTGGTGACCGATGGTCTGCCTGCCACAGCTTTGGGCTTCAACCCACCAGACTTGGACATCATGAACAAGCCTCCTCGCAATGCTCGTGAGCCCCTCATCTCAGGATGGCTCTTCTTCAGATACCTAGCCATTGGATGTAAGTTGGAATATATGTTGACAGAGTGGGTGTACCGGTAGGTCCACTCGTGACATATGTTTGGGTGATGCTACCGAATCATTACAAAAGCTAGCATTACACGGCTAATGTTGTTGAAATCGGCTTTGTCTTTTAAAATGCTCACATATTACTCGATTGATTAGGGGTAATTTATGAATGGCATGTTTTTGGTCATGTCACAAGGTTATGTTGGTGCTGCTACTGTTGGTGCTGCTGCTTGGTGGTTCGTTGCTGCTGAGGATGGACCAAGGATCACCTTTTACCAGCTGGTAGAGCTTGATAACTTCATTATTTTAATTCAGTACACAGAATAAATTCTCCTGCTTTTAGCTTTAATTGTTTTTTTTCCTCCCTCCTCTTATAGAGCCATTTCCTGCAGTGTGGTCCAGAAAATCCAGACTTCCAGGATATGGACTGTAAGGTGTTTGAGTCCCCGTACCCTATGACCATGGCTCTGTCAGTGCTGGTCACCATTGAGATGTGCAATGCCCTCAACAGGTTAGTTTACAGCATCACCCCAGACCTTGTGTTCTATGTGGGGGGGATAATATCACATCAGGGTTCTGACTCTGATGTCTGTTTGCGACTTCTTAACAAACATGTTTGTTTGTTGTTTCTCAGTGTGTCAGAAAACCAGTCCCTGCTGAGGATGCCTCCCTGGGAGAACGTGTGGCTGCTGGGAGCCATCTGCCTTTCCATGTCCCTTCACTTCCTCATCCTCTACGTGGAGCCTCTTCCAGTAAGAAACATTTTTTTAGTGTTTCATTTAAGCATTCATACGGGTGCGTTGGTGTGTTGGCATCGTTCTTTAACGACACTGCTGAAATGCTACTCGACGGTGTCATTTATATTTATATGCTATGTTGCGTTTATTTCCCACAGGCAACTAGAACAAAGTAACTTCTGTATGAACTAATAAATACCGAACAAACACTGAAATCACTGCAATGAAGAAAAGAGAGAAGATGCCAGAGTAGATGTGTACGAACGTTTAAGCTACTGAGGGAGAATCTTATGTGCTTGCTTGGCCTCTGAGACGTGAACGAGAAAATGCATTTTGGACCAATATCCTAAAACTAAAGATGTTTCCTCTTTTGAGAACAACAACGTACATATTTTAGTCAGAGTAGACAAATGGTTTAAGTTGAGATAATCCTTTAATTTATCCCACAGTGGGGATAGGAAGCCGTATATGTCAAACTGGAAAGCCCATCCTTGATCAGAGGAGGTGGACTGAGACACTGCATATCAGCCACTTAAAGCACAGTCCTAACATTGTTCCCCAGAAGGTCTCATCTCCATTCACACCTTGACTCTGGATTTTCTGGCCACTAATGTGTTGTTGGAGAACCATTAATTGAGAAAAACAACAAATTCCTTGAGTTGCAGATGAATATCTGCTTAATGGAAGTGTGCTCCACCCGTCGTTGTCCGTAATAAACACCTGAACTTACCATGAGTTTTAACAGCTGAAGAAGCAGCTTGAGTGTTTTGCCAAACATCTTCAAGAACACTCAGTCCATTTGCCTTTGTTTCAACTTTGTTTTTGGATATATTACGACCTTAGCCTGGATGCAAAGCATGACTTAGCCTGCCCACAAGATTTTTGAGGTGGAAAGTTGGTCTGGAGTCACTCTGTAAGGAGCTGCCAGGCCCAATATTTTCTAGGAGGGCTTTATGCGGTGATGGACAGAAGAGTAATTGCAACATAGTTGGCTCTGATTAATGGTAGGGCTATCCTAATTGTGTGCAGAGGCATTTCTTTCTGCATCAGTTAAAACACCTTATAATGAAATCCAAAAGGTGTTTTACCAGACTCGTAGTCTGGTAAGTAGTGAGTTGGTTGTGCTAGGCTACCATGACCTGGATGACTGAGAACTTTCACAGGCATATTTCATGTCTTGTGTTGCTATGATGATAGATTTATGGGGAAATGCTAGTGTGACAGCAGCTGACCTGCAGTTTCACTCATCTTTTGTGTTTCCTTTCAGATCATCTTCCAGATCACCCCTCTGAATCTGACACAGTGGCTGATGGTGCTTAAGATCTCGCTGCCCGTCATTCTCCTGGACGAATTTCTCAAGTTTGCTGCCAGGAACTACCTGGAGCCTGGTAAAGAGCTGGAGAAGCCTGGCGGCTCCAAATGCTGCCCCCTGTCTGCATGTATGGAGGGCATCTCCTGGCCCTTCGTGGCCGTTGCCCTCCCCTTGGTCCTCTGGATCTACAGCACCGACACTAACATGGCCGACATGTTCTGGTCCTGACTGACTTGAGCACAACCTCGATATTTTGTTTTCTCCCCATTCCCCACCCACTGCCATCACTTCCCTCTTTCCTCTCCTCCTTCCCTCTCTCTATCTCTCTCTCTCTCTGCCTTCCTAAATGTGCATAGCTAGCGTGTGTGCGCGTTTGTAGAGTTAGTGTGTGTGCTTGTGCGTGCCTACTGCGTGCGTACGAGAAGGACCAACTTTAACACATGAAACGTAACGAATAATATAAGATGTTAACATTGAGATGCTGCCTGTTTTCAGTTGGGTTAGGACTTGTGAATGGGTGAGGCTTTAAATGTGAGTGTTAGAAGACCATCACTCCCATAGCTGTGGATTTTGTTGCTGGTTTGAAAGAAAATATACTGTTGCCAGTTCTTTTTTTCTGTTAATGTCAATATTGCCTTTAAGGTTTATATTTTTAATGATGTTGGGAATATCCTATGTCACTACAATAACAACAGCAAAATTGTTCTGTTCAGCTTCCCTCTTGATGAGTCGATCAAGTAAATTTAAGATATTGAAAAATCATTTGATCTGTACAGAGATTGAACACTATTTTATGCAACTTTTTTTTAAGGCTTTGTAAATTGTTTGACCAGCGTGGCTTAGACATACCGCCTTCATTTATTTTCTAATGTTTACCATTGTGTCTTCAGTATAAACTCAGAACTCTTACAGAGAGGACAAGCTCCATGTGGCAGACAAGGACGGGGAAAAGGTTTGGGATGCTCAGCTTAAACAAAAGAGAGATAAAAAAAAAACAAAAAAAAATCATGAAAAGCAAAAGCCGCATGTCCTGTGACCAAGCATGAACTGTATGTGGTTTCTCATTTCTAATTTAATTGTATATGTGCCCCATGTTAAGAGCGTAAATTAACTTCCTGGATGTTTTTTTTTTTGTGCTGTTTTGATTGAGAATAAGTCAATTTTTCTGCACTGGGCAGAGCACAGCTACCTCAATATGATAAAAGATTTCGTTTGCTCATCTCTGGATGCTCCTCAACAGTCTTGCTAAAGCGTAACATCTGAGGTGTGCCCCCCTATTTGCTTGTGCAGAAAATGAAGAACAAAATCTTCCTCGCCCCTCTTAACATTTTTAAGGATATATTTTGTTTGTACTGATTTGTGACATTCATTAACTTTATTTGTGTTTTGCTCTGGAGACAGAACTGGGTGGGGATGCTGTAATTACCATCTCCATGGCGTTTGATTCAAAGGACAGTAACATTAAAATTTATGGGGAAAAAAAACAAAATACTAATACAGCAAATACTCCAAATGAAGTTGAATTACAAATAAAACCCCAAAATGTTTTTTTGTTTTTTTACTTCATGGAAAAATACACTCATGAACCCTTTGAATCAAGTGTTTTCTGTCTTTATTTAATACACTTGAGGCCCGTGGTTATAGACATGATTCATATCCAGTGTTTTTTGGGTTTTGTTTTTGTATGTTCATATAATACTTGAATACAGATCATTTCAGACATACGAATGCTTTGATTTTCTTCATACCATGGCAGGCAGGAGGTGATCGTGTGTATATTTGACTCTTTCAGGCTTAATGATCTAGTTTGTGTTTCATAAACCATAACAATAGTGTATACATGTTGGATTAGAGCCTAGCCGCGTCAACCTTAAGCATCATTGCGTGTTGGATATTTCCATGTGAGGAAAGCCTCATCTAAAGCATGCTTTCTGGGTAGAAGCCTGGGTTTGTTCGCACGGTGTGTTTGTGTTCCCCCCCTTTAACAACTGTGTGCTTCTCTTCCTCAATGCCTTCCATTGGCTCCCCTGTCACTAGAGTGAGTATTCTTTTATTTTATTACTAAATACTACAGACGAATTTATTAAACAAGAAGACGAGCTTAGTTTTAGAGAAATACTCTGAAATTTGCCAGTAAATTGAGAAACATTTAAAGAAATAACATTGCCCAGACACTTTGTAGACAGCAGGTCGAAAGGTCTAAATGTATATATAAAGGAAAGAAGTGATTATTGGCTACCAATAATCTGAAGAGAGAACCAAAGGAAACTTTTCTTCATGTCGATCACATGCCACAACTGTGAATGCCACCGTGTGCTCTTCTTTTCACCCCTCTGACACTTGCTTATAGTCACGACACCTATTTTTATGGTAGAAAAATGTACAATTGGGGAAAATATATAACTTTTAAGAGTTTGTCCTAACTTTGTCTTTCTCCCCCCTTCTTTAGGTTGGCTCTCGTAAAAAAGCTCCATATAATTTAAGAGCTGCCTCAAAAGTTGGAGCCGTTCCACTAATGATGCAGCGCTCATCACCTCAGACACCATGACGACCAGCAGTACGTATCCACGCACAGGCAAAAAGGATGTTTTCACAATAAGACCAAATATATTATGGGTATAATAAAAAAATAAAGAAGAAAAAAAAAAAGGTTTTGGGCTAGGAGCTCACAGTAGTTCCTTTTGCCCGCTGCACCACAACACGACCACACACACACACACACACACACACGCTTCTCGACACACTTATACCTCTGTGCAGATGACAAATCCATACAACACTGTTCCGGTTTTGTGTGCAGGGAAGTTCTGAACACGCTCAACGATCCTTCTTGCATGAAGACCTTAGTTCGACGTCCATGGTAGCTTATTGTCACGTAGAGAACTTTTTAAAAACACTGGGTTGAATGGTCTTAGCTGTACATCCGTGTACAAAAACATCCATGCATGCGATTCAGCTGTATGTAGGCTTTGCGATTTGTATTTATAGATTCTAATGTATAATACTCAAATGACATATTAAGATGGATATATCATAGATATTGGGAAATCACTGTTTTTATTGTAATGGTTTGGGGTAATTTGCACAATATTAGACATGGAGACATGCTGATCTTGACTGTGCTCTACTTGAGGTTTTTCTTTTATTATTATATTTTGATTTATTCCTTTCGTTATCTACTATAGGCTGTTCATTGATCCGTTTCATGAATTAGTCCTTCGCAATGAGTAGAACAGACTCGACACTGATTCATTGGTAATCCTGCAATACAACAGTGTTCTGTTTCCTTATTGCCTCTGCATTATTCTTATTATCATCTTGTATCTTTATCAATTGCTGTAAAACTGTGATCTAATGTGAGAGGGGGGGCCCGTACGGTCTCCTCAGAGACACCTGGTCGAAGAACCATAGTAACCATATGTAAAAGGAAAAAAAAGACGATCGTTATTGGTGGTTAATAATGATTGTACATGCATTACTGAGGTTGTGGTTTCAGGTAAATAAAATATAGTATTTGAATTGTGCCAGTTTCTGTTTTTTTTTCTTGCAACTTTAACACAATATTAGACATTTATAGACATAATATGTCTGTTGAAATCTACATCAAATGATACATGTGGGCCCTTATATCTTTGGACACATTTTGATTATTTAGCTGCTTAACAAAATGTACACATTTAAATTACAGTTACGTGATGAATATGAGCTTAGAGTGCAGACTCCGAGCTTCTATTTGAGGGTACTTGCATCCAAAATTGAGGCAATGCATAGGAACTGCAACCACACACATCCGCCCACACAGATGAAATATATCCCTTTGTTAATTCTTGATCAGTCAAGCACGTAAAAGGTCCGGACTTGTTTCCAATTGTGGCATTTCCTTTCAGGGACTTGCTGTGATCTCAAAGGAGCTCTCAATTCATGAGAAACGGTCCATCTTTAGGTGACTAATACATCAGAGAGATAGGAACATTGGGTACAGTCATAGAAAGAACACATTGGTGATCTCAACCACATAAAAAGACCTGGATGTCCACAGGAGACAATGACGATGGAGGATCACAGGATCCTTTCCAAGGTGAAGAAAAACTCCTTCACAACAAGTAAAGAACACTACAGGAGGAAGACATATGGTCGAAGTCTACAGTACAGAGAAGAGTCCACAGTTACAAATACAAAGGGTTCATTACAAGATGAAACCATTTCTAAGCCTTAAGAAAACAAAGACCAGATTAGACTTTGACAAAAACATCTAACAGAAGCCTGGATGGATGAGACCAGGATCAAATGTAGGGAGAAGATCAAGGACCTAAAGCATAGTGAGCAAACAACCAAGAAGTTTTTGAAGGTAAGGATATGGAATATTTTACAATATCAGTGTTATATCAACCTGATCATTCTTAGCTGGCATCCATTGTTTCCAGATGCTGAACAAAGATGCGCACAGATAAACATTTTATTAATCATTATGCGAACATGGCATATGACTTTATATGGACTCCTTAAAAGCGGGGAACTGTGCATAAAACAAACGGTTGTAATTCCTACACCTTCCATCCAAAAATTAAAGCTGAGAATGTGCACCTTTAGCACATAGTTATTATAAAATTGTAATCTCGATATTTTGTGACAGGCTGCTAAATGAAATTGCGCAAGCACGTTTCGGGTTAACCGTGTATAACATTTCTCCACTAGAGGGCAGTGTTGGGTTAAGATTGCAGCACACCTCCATGATGAGTAACACCTGCCTGACAAGTACAGGGGCCCCTCGGTAGTAGCGATGCACAGTATTAATGTATGATCTGTATTGATAGTTGTTAATGGAAATAAATATTAGAGGGTGGGGGTATCTGGAGTATTGGCAAGTTTATGTTTATGCACACATCTGGAAGGATTTGTTTAAGGTTGTAGACTTCACTATATGCCAAAACAACTACTCCTAATAATAATAATCCAATCTGATGGATTAAATTGGGACTTGTGCAAAACTTTGAAAGCAAATCAGGACTAACAATCACTCGAGGGGTGACTGCATCCATGCTCTGTCTCTTTAACCAGCAAGACTCCCTGTCACTCTGGTCCCTCCCATTCTCGCAGCCCACTCCGGCGCTGCTGGCCTCATCAGACGGGAGCGCACGCAGCGGCACCATCATCACGGCCGACGCGAAATCTGGAAGGTATCGCGAAAAAAACCAACAATACAGCGAAGGCGCCGTGAACAAAACGAAGTCATAAAACAAACAAAATGGGATAACGAATCTTTTGGCCGGCACCGGATCCCCCCCGCTTCCCCGTGAGGAACTCAGATGTTGTCGCCGCCGCTTTGCGTTTTGCGCTTTTTTATCCATTCTCCTGGCTGCTGGTACAAAGGCGCTCGGTCCGGAGCAGCAGCAGCAGCAGCAGCAGCAGCAGCACCTGGGATTACAGCCATATGAATGGGTGAGAGTGAACGGACAGGCTTTCACTGACAAGCCCTGGATGATAGACACAGGCAGTGAGTAGACCAAGAAGGATTAAAACACTTTATTATCATTATTTTTCCTCCCTCTCTCTCTCTCTCTCTCTCTTTCTCTCCCTGGGAACAAGACCCCCACTGTCACCCCACGAAGACATACCGATTTTTTCCCTTCAGTCTTTTTCTCAAAGTGGCCTTTTTCTGGAATAATGCACGAAAAAGATGAGATGTGCTACACCTTCTTATTGCTTTTTATCTCTGGCACATTCCCTGTTTTCTCACTGACTGAACAGCCGGTTTCTCTTGTTCAGAATGGGATGTATTGTTGCGACTGCGCAACCTACGACAAGTGTCAGCAATTAGACGGTGTGTTAGTGAACGGGTTACCCAAAGGCCTGTTATAATCACTGTCACCGCTTTTCATCTGGAGGTGGCCATTGTTGTCGACAAAGAGTCTGTGGAGAGCTGGACTAATAATAATAATAATAATAAAAAAAAAGAACTGTGCTCACTTGACATCTTTCCCATCTGTGTGTCTGTGTGTGTGTGAACCAGCCTCGGCCACAGAAATAATTAGGCACAATATGGTGGAGCCGGTGGGGTTTATTGAAGCGTGGAAGGCACAATTCCCGGAGTCTGAACCCCCCAAGATGGAGCTGCGGTCTGTTGGAGGCATCGAGCAGGAGCTGGAGAAGTGCAAAGCGTCCATTAGGCGCCTGGAGCAGGAGGTGAACAAGGAGCGCTTCCGCATGATCTACCTGCAGACCCTCCTGGCCAAAGAGAGGAAGAGCTATGACAAACAGCGGTGGGGCTTCAGGAAGACCCCGCTGAATGAGGGGATGGACCCTGCAGCCACGCAGGGTGCAGAGTCGCAGTCCCAGCAGCCCCACATGCAGGAGACTGGTGGAGTTGGAGTAGGTGGGGGAGGATATGGTGGTGGCAGTGCGGTTGTTGGGGATAGGAATCGTTTTCAGCCTCTCGGAGGAGATGGAGGCAGCAGGTCCAAACCCAGGCCTCCGCCGGCCAGGAAGTCGGCCTCCCACGGCGACGGCCTGGAGTCTGCGTTTGACATACCCCAGCAGGCCGAGTCGACGTCCTGCGATAACCTAGACGGCCTCTCGCCGTCCAAGCAGAGAGGCGGTGTCTCCGTGTCGCCCCGGAGGCCCACCCTTCCGCCCCCAGACAAGGAGCTGCCCTCTGACCCCAAGGACAAGCTGGGGATGGGACTTGGCGTGGCAGCTCTCAGATCGAATTTCGAGAGGATTAAACGTGCCAACTCTCACTCTGCGGGTGATGTAGCTAAAGGCCAGGAGAAGCTGCCGCCGCCGCCGCCCCCGTTCTACAGCAACATGGAATTCCACCACGAGAGGGGTTTGGTCAGGGTTAACGACCGCGACGTGTCCGATAAGATCAGCTCCCTGGGCAGCCAGGCCATGCAGATGGAGAGAAAGAGATCTCTACACTCTCTCCCAGGTAATCTGGCGACAGTGGCAGGGGAGCTCCGTGCCAGGCCGGTGTATCGAGGACGGTCTACTGAAAGCACCTGCGGCTATGATGCAGAATATGAGGATGGAGAGCCCAACCAAAGACATACAGGCAGGGCCAATGGGGGCAAACCTCCGCCCCCTCCTTGGCAGCCCTCTGAGTTCCAGGCTTACTCCAGCGTCTATGTTGGCGGGGTGATGATGGGTGAAGGTGGCAGTGGAGATGGCAGAGGGGGCAGTGGAAGTGGTAGCGGAGTCACAATGAGAGACCATGGGGGAGCTGATGACCACCTCCTGACCTGGCCACGCCGCTCCTACTCCCCGGGTAGCTTCGAGGATGTCGGAGGAGGTGGTGGCTACACACCAGACTGCAGCTCGAATGAGAACCTGACCTCTAGCGAGGAGGACTTCTCCTCAGGCCAGTCCAGCCACGTCTCACCCAGCCCCACCACGGCCTTCCGTCGCCCCTTCAGGGAGAAGAGCCGCTCGCCGTCCCAGAACTCCCAGAATTCTCAGCATTCCTTCGACAGCAGCAGCCCTCCGACGCCGCAGTCCCAGAAGCGTCACCACCGGCAGCAGGGAGGCCATGTGGTCATGTCTGAGGCCACCATCGTGAGCGTTCGCAAGACTGGTCAAATCTGGCCACCTGCTGCCCACCATGACCTCATGCCCCATGGCAGAACATCCCACGACAACAGTTTCCATGGAGACCACCTAGGTGAGTGCTGACTGCTGTCTTTAATCTGTGTTGTGTTGGAAGGCAGGCGGGCTGAAGTGCAAAGGACGCTCTAGAGCCTGCACAGAAACAGAGAGTCTGCCTGTTGTGCGTGGAGGAGGGAATAATGAATGAATGTAATTTAGTCATGCCGGAATTATGTTCCATTTGTTCTTTTTCATTTTTAGACCCTACCTCATGCAATTTGCAAGCTCTCTCTGAAAACCACAAAGCAGCCGATTATTCAAGTGATTGATACCGTGTGCATTTGTGTGTGTGTGTGTGCTCGCAAATATGCAGAGCTGCGTGTCCTTTGGACGGCCTCGCGTGGGAGACGGATGAAAGATCCACCTCTGCTTGTTCCTGGAATGTCAGTCGGGTGGGTGAACAATACATGTGGTCAGTCTGGGTTGGAACTTCAGGTCTAGTCTTTCTCAGAAGACTCCCGCGGCTCTTGGTATGGAATTCAAATCACAGGTGTCTGACTGGCTCGCTCAATGTCTTGGTGAGATGCAAAGTATTCTTCCCCGAACCACAAGTAAAAATCCTTCACAAGTTTCAGCACAAACCAGAACAAAAGAAATCCGCTGTCCTCTCCAAACTATTATCTGCAGTACACCTAACCACTAAATTGCAGCCTTTGAGCGATGCCACCTGTAATACTACAGCAGGAACATGTGCAGCCTGGAGCTAAAACCATGGACACTAGCTAGCTGGGCTACCAGGGTGAAGCACAACAACAGCGGAGTGTGCTTCGGGAAAAGCACATTAGCGGGGCTTTTTTTAGTTTACCATAATTACTCAGTAAAGTTTCCATTGTAAACGGCGTGCCAGGTCACAAGAGGTAAAACCAAACACTGCTCGGGTAGTTCAAATATTTGACATAATTTTTAGACACAGTGTTGTTTATCAAGGCGCGGTTGGGACCGCGGCCGTGCACATTTCGGCGCGTCGTCCCTCAATGGTTTTCTGCTGCGGAAGTGAGCAGAGTTTTAACAGGCCGCTGTGTTGTAACAGATTTGGAACCGGGGCCATGTTTGACCAGACAGGCAGCAGGGCGCTGGCATCACGCACCCGCTACTGGTGCCAGGATGGACTGGAAAGAAGGGAGGAGGCAGTTGGATAGATAGTGAGAGTGAGAGAAACACAGGCAGTATTAGATGGGGGGATGGGGAGAAGTCAAAGATAAAGAAGTATGAAAGAAAGTTGGCAACTGTACCTGCAGAAAAAACTCAAGCTAATGTAAGTAACATGAATCCCTCATTAACCTTCCTGTTCCAATATGTGATTCAGCCCTGAGCACATCACCGCCATTCTTGGTAGCACTTCTGTCCACAACCCAATACTGCTCATTGCCTAAATATCCTGAACGGTGAACAGGTCTCTGTGCATCTATAATTCATTTATTTGAATGGAAGCACTGACACAGAGGCCCTGGTGGAATCGGCTAAAACGCTTCTCCAGACTTGAATGCGCTCCTGTGCTCCGACCATCCTGTTTGGAAAACTGGAAACGCTCGAAGAGAAAGTGAAAGACGCTTTTAATTAACATTTCCTCCCCCGATGGCAAGCAATAGTCAAACGTCATCAACAATTCACGTCAAATTATCTGCCCCAGCAGCAATTAAGATTGTGCATCTTTAGCTGCACGCCCAGATAGCGGGCTCTCCGGCAAATGGCTAGCTAATTCTCCAACTGCTACATTTAGGATTATCGCTGCACTGTCTGCCCTCTTTGTTTTAACATCTTTTCCACAACAATGAGCCCTGTGGGAAGTTAGGCGAGCCGGAAGAGCGCGGATGGAGACGGAGGGCGGGGGTATGTGTTGCAGACGGTGATGCATTTAGTGGGGATAATCTGGAATTTGAGCATAAGACGTAAAATGTTGGTTAGACACCCTGCAGAGCGGTCTTGTTTTCTGGTCAGGGTTAAGCTGCGGGCAGATGGGCCTGATGTTGACAGTGGATGAGAACAATGAATGTTCCATCAATGTGCACATTTAGATTTTTATTTAATTATTTTTTTTTTTGCCAACCAAAGGATGATGAATCGAGAGTGTTTTCCGTGTGCGCCTGATGATGATAATAATGAAGAGTGGGACGGTGTGGTGAGGAAGACTGAGGGAGGCAGAGTGCAAGGCAGAGCTGTCGTTTCTCGCTTCATTGGTCAGGGATGCGGGGGCTGCAAAGAGGCACAGATGGGAAGAACTCTCTCCCGTTGTGTAACAGAAACACACAGACTCGGGCTCAAGCACAAAGACGCACATGCCTGATGTTTACCCTTCCACCTCGAGGCTGCTACGCCTTCGGCAGTAGGTGTACAGTGTGCGCTCCCGTGTTATAGCCTGACATAACAATGTTCAGAAGTACAGGAAGGAGAAGCAGTTCTTTTCCCCATAATTTGTTCATGCTTTGTTTTGTTCATTTAAAGAAACTCTGTTCAGAAAGTCGGAATAACATGAGCTAAAGATTAAAATAAATATCTCTACTTTGAGTGATGTTCAGTGGGAAAAGCCTGGCACTCGCACACACGAGAAAGAAATCAGCCAGACATGTTTAGAGGCTGAGGCTTCAGCTGCCAACTCGTCATTTTTTTTTTAACCGAACTGAACAAACGGGAGCACAGCAGTCTTACGTCAAACATTTGATCATTCATGCAGAGTTACATGACTAATGTCTCTTTTTAGCCTCGCAGTGAATTTGGGGAAGGAAGTTCTTCGTAAAAGAGGACCACAGAATCAATACAATAAAACAAGCAACGTGCACACGGAAGATTTGGGAATCAATATGCGGTTTGTGTAAAGGTGGGCGTCTCGCAGCAGCGACAGGCCTGTCCGGTGGCCTAACCCGCAGTGCAAGTTCACCGACCAAAAGTGTTTTCAGTTCGCCGAAGAAAAGGAGCTTTCACCGCCTTTCCGTAATAAAATGTGGGATGACTCTCCGTACGTTGTTTCCATTTAATCATCGTGAGTGGAAATCTGCGTCTAAACTAGTGAATACCTGCGGATTTGCGTCTCTGGCGACGGGGGATACCAAAGCAGAGCTTCAATGGCTGCATTGTCCGCAAACTCCAACTCCCTCAGCCTCGACTGTGTTTTTAGGCTTACTCTTTTGCTTCAGCTTCTCTGGCCCAAGGGTTATTTATTGAATCACTTTGTGGATGAAATGTATCTGCAGGTTTCTGGAGAAACCTCGTGATGCACGTTCCTGTGCACATGATAAACTCTGATGTGGCTAGTGACCACTACAGAATGCATTTCGATGCTCTTACGTGCACATTCAGTTCATTCGATGTTGAAAGACATAATTCATTTTTTTTTTTCACTGCTCGAAAATGGAGCACTCCCACTTGGTTAAAACGCCTGAATTTGATTCATGCAAAAGTATCCTTCGTTTCTTCTGAGCACCCCCAGTACCCTTAGCTTATTTGACTCTCTCATATCCCGGGTAAGGACATTCAGGTGTCTATAATTTTGATTTAAAGTCGTCAATTGTTAACACAAAATTGGCGTCATGTGCTAGTGGCCTGAGCTGGTTAAACTACCTCTAGTATTCTGCGTAAACACACAAATGTTTGAAAAGTGAAGAGCCTGATTTATGGTTTGATGTCACATCTATGCCGTAGGTACGCCAGCATAACCAGATATTATTCACTCTCTTGGCTGCACAAATAACTCTTAAAGATGCATATTTCTCCAATAAAAGAAATTACATTAAGAAATTATTGGGAGTTACAAATGCTGCCTAGAAGCCTATTTAGATATTACTTTCTTGATTAGCTAGAAACTTTTTAAAATATTCTGAAAGTACCATCTGATTTTGCAAATGACTGCTTAAAGGCTGATTAGCAGCTACTTTATTTCACTCAACCTCAAAGCCTGGTGCAGCCATACATACTCTAAGCTGAGACGACTGTAGAAGTCTAAAAAGTCATTTTAAGCGTATGTGTGTTTGGGTCCATGTATGCATTATAGATTGTGTTGCGGAAGACAAAAAAACTGTTTCTGAAAAAATATAACGGCGTCCCTGAGAGACCTTTCCAGGTTAGATCTGATTATGTCATCAGTGTCATTCTGTGTGAATTTCAAGGTATTTTTCTGAGTATGTCTTAATGTCACGATGTTGAACACACACTCGCACTTTGTTCCTCAGAAATCAGACCGGAGTGTGCTGCTTGCGTGTGCGTGTTTGACTGTCTCACAGGTTTTCCTTTGCCCGTAACAAGCGAGCAATCAGTGGAGATGACAGTCTGTTACATGCTATATCTGGGCCACTGCGCGTGTGTGTAGTCCTGCCCTTTGCATCTTGTCATTTCACATGTGTATATGTACGGGGGGAGAGGGCAGAAGATGGAAACTGAATGCTTTACAGTAGTCTTGTGTGGCACAATGACCCCCTTTTTTTACACGGGGCGGGGAGTGACGTTGGCTCTTTAAAAGGCCTCGTTCAGTGTGTGTGTGTAGTTGAGTGAGCTTGGCAGCGAAAGCCTTGCTTACCTCTGCCGGCGCTTGGGAGCTGCCGTCGAGCCCTGAGTGGTGGAAGGAGAGGAGAGAAACATGGGAGGGGAAGGGGGAAGAGGTGGAATTGGAGAGTGGGGGGAAAGCGGATCTGCCTTTCTTGCCAGCTGGGTGCTCAACCCAGCCTTTCATTGAGCCAGTGCAACCTGCTCAGACCAATTGTGCATGCTGAAAACTGACCCTTTGTTCCCTTTTACTGGGATCAGCTATGGAAGAAGAAAACTCCTTTTCTAAGAAAAAGTGGGCCTGTCTTCTTATTGAAGATTTGAATGATTGTGTATTTGTACCATAGGACGTTAGAAGGGCGCATAATATTGTGAGGTGTGTAGTGCTTTTTTGAGATGACTATGGCTACTTTCGGCAACAAGGCCTTCAATATATTTATAAAATAATACTTTAACCCTCTTCTAAATGCTACATGTGGACATTTGACCAGTGTTGATGGTAATGGTTCTACGCTTACATTCCTCAGTTGTTGCTACTTTAACAGAAAAGGTTTCTGTGTTGTCTTGCATGCACAGCCTGTATCGCAACGCCTACATGTACCAGGAAGCATTGCGCTCGAGCAAACCTGGGTGTGCCGACCAGTTCTGTGTGCAAAAAGTAAAGGCGCCTGAAATAACATTACGTCACTCTTTGACCAGAACAAAATGACACAAATTGAATGACACTACACTTGGGTAGCAAGAAGTCATGCTAATAGTGTAAACATTTCGAGAAAGCCACGAGTTTAACTTCGTAGCACATCACCGCCCTAGCTTGTAGCGTCATAATTAGCATTACTTTACCAAAGCAACCTTATTCACTCCCTCCGTGCTCATATGCTCTCTCTGTCCTGCTGGTTTTTGCTGCCTTCTCCAGTTTGTCTTTACGATCTTGAAGCTTCCCGGCACATTTTTGTCCAAGTTAGGACATTTTCCATGCTGTGTCTAGCAAACACGCACGTGGCTCGAGTCAGTGATGGTGTCAAACAAAACCAGCCCACGGTCATGGCAGCAGAATGTCTTTTTTTCTGTCGGCACCGGAGAGCAACGCGAGCAAAGGCGCCACCAGTCACTGCTTGCTCTCAGCATCTCAGTTGCTGCACGGTCCTCGCCGTATCCTGTATCCTCTAGGAATGCTGATGCAGCTGCAGCCCCGAGCTGTCTCTGCTCGATTGTTTCTTCTTCTCTCCGCAACATAAAATAAATACCCTGGTTTTCTTTCAGAGTCAGCCAGTACTGTCTGAAAAGTGGTGTCTTCCATAACATTGTCTGCTCTCATATCATAAGACTCCATTGTTTTTGTGGTTGGTTATAGTTTGTTTGCACTACAACCAAGCAGCAGATTTTGCGGATTAGCTTGAAAATCAGTGAAGTTTAAGCCATCACATGAAAGACCAAAGCAAAACCGGTCACCACATATGCAGTATAACATTTTTAAACTACACGGCCATGTTTCAAAAACCTTTGGCAAGTGTGGGAAACAATACAGCTAAATGATGCATGAACCTTAGTAAATGTGTTGTGGATAGATGAAGTTTTTAGTAGTGTCCCTTGTTCCTGCAGTAGATGTCAAGCCTGGCACTGAGGCCGGCGTGGCGTTGATGGGTTGGCAGTGGACAGCAGGGTGGAGCAGCTCCAGCAACTCCCCAACGAGAGTCAAACTGCCTGGCTTGGTTTGTGGGGCTGGAGTCGCCAGTTACAGCCCTACGCTCGACCACAGACCTCTGTTTGTGTGCTCTTGATGTGCACGGAAAAACAGTTTAAAGGATGTGCATATGTCTGTCCGCCGTCGGTTAGCTTTAGGCCCGAGGAGACTTTGGGACATTCGGGCTGGCCTTTGAGTGAAGGGAAGCAGATTGGATGATCCTAACTGGACACTGGAGACAGACATGCAAATGCAAACACACATAAACACACACTCGCAGCCCTCCAAAGAGTAATTACCCTTCCCTGCTTCTGTTTATTTCTTCTCCTTTTTGTGTGTGCTTGTATATTTCCCATGCCAAGAATCAAGCCACAATCTTTCCTCTGGTGACTGACGGCACATGTGAAAAAAAAAAATTAAAAAAAGAATAAAAACTCGGAAAATCCCTCACATAAATTTTCTGGTGACTTGTTTCTCCCCATTTGTAACTGCCCTTCCTTTTGAACGGTGGCCATCTTGGCTCTCTTTATTGTAACCCTTGTTGTTGCAGTCAATGAGCTTGTCATCTGGACTGGCCACAGCGCAGGGAAACTGTGCTATGACATCCACAGCTAACTGCTTACCACAGGTCTTTGGTCTTGCAGTATAAGGGCTTTCTGGTGTGTATTTTCTGGTTTTCCACGTATCCTGGGTTAACTGAATGGGTTATTAATCACGGCCAGTTCTCTAAGGGACTTGGTTAAGGTTGGGGGTGGGATGGAACAACAGACCCGGTTAATGGTTTCTGGTTGGGACCACAAGACAATATGGCATCTATGAAGACTAATATCGCGATGACTCACAGGGTCCTTGGAGCTGTGCAGAACAGCAGTCTGCTTCATTTGTCCACATTGACTAGAGCTCTAGCTCAGGCATTTAAGGAGCACTCTGTCTATTTTACATATCAGTTTTATAATGTCTTATGTGGTTCCATGTGTACTAAAAGTGGCTGATGTGACACTGATGATATCAGCCTCTATCTACCAAGTGGCAGATTTACAAACAGACCAATAGCAGGCCCTTTGTGAAGCCAGTAAGAGCAGGTTTTGTCATATATGTGAGGCGCAGCTAAAGACATGTTACATGCATGTGTAACTGAAAGCCGGCTGATGCTTTCTTCTGGATTAAAGGATGTAAACCTGTCTAGTCCTGCAAACATGTAAGCCTTAATCTCCACTTTTTAGTCTGGGGAATTAGAAAGTGGCTAAAGATCAGATTAACATTTATATTCTCCCCTTTGTGTAATGCATCCGACATCACACCACACCCATCCCTACAGCACTTTTTCTACATTACCCTAAGGGTTTTTCACCGGCATGTATGCAAAAACTATTAAGGTACCTAGAAAATTAACACGGAGCTCATCTGAATATAACCTTTTTTTTCTCATTTCCTATGTCATTCCTTCCCTTCTCTTTTACCACGTCACTACCTTTTGCCCCATTTACTGTCTCTCTTTGTCTCCTCTCCGGCAATGCTTCATTCAAACAGCTGCTTCTAGTTTCCTTTGCTTGGAGCCAATTAGGGGTGCATCACCTTTCCGTCTTTGTTTCTGCGGGTTTTCTGCCAAGCACGGGGAAAAGCAGACCCGGATCAAAGTCACAGTGACCCCCCCACCCCCCACCCACCCTGCAGGGGTGAGCAGTCCTCTCTCTGCAATCGCTGAAGAGGGGTTTACCTGACGGTTCCCTATAAAACAACACGATCAATGCCAACTGTCAGCAGCAGGCGTCCTTGCTACAGAGCAGGACTCGACTGCCGACTCTATTCCCATTATTCTGTTAGGATCCCTGTCTTTTTTTTTCCTGCCTCTTCCTCCAGCTAGTTCTGTGCCTGCATGTCTGGTTGTTTGTCGTGGACTCTTTGGACATGCTTTATATCTTTAATCTATTTAGCGGTAGCGTGGACCGACTTTAATAGCTTACAGTGCACCGATGCAATATTCCCCGTCCTTCACTTCTTGAATAGCCTTGAAATCCTGATGTCATGTGTGTAATATTGCGTAACAAAATAATCTCTTATTATAATGCTTTAAAGCAAACATCTTGTAAGAGTGGGACATCAAGAAAATGATGGTTATACACCATACATTCCATTCTATTGTCTATTAGTGACCACTAGTAGCTAGTTTAGCACCTTTTGTGGATAATGATTGTTAGTGAGCTTGGGTGTATCGTTGCCCCTAGAAGAGAAACAGATGAAATGTTCAGAACTCAGACAAAGATGTAAGTGTTCGAAATACTTGCTCATTAAATAGCTTGTAGTTTAAAGCCTTTTTAGCTCGTGGAGAACCATAGGAGTCATCGGTGCACTCCTGCAGGGATAGACAAACGCCTGAAGTTGTTTCCACCGCAAAGCTGAAAAGGCTGGAAAAGAGGGAGGAAGCGCTTCAGACCTTATTAGCTTTCCATTGCTGCGGATGTTTAAGAACGTCATCCTTCACCTTGTCTTCCCCTCTGCCAAACCAGACGCAAACCATACATACATGTTCTCTCTCAAACCGCCATCATGCAAGTATAGATGGAGACAGTCTCTCTTCTCGAGAGAGATATGTCACCTTTTTTTTTTTCCAGTGGCCTTGTATATGAATCCTAACCCAACATAGACTTGCAGCCAAAGAAATACAACATCTAAGAAAAACTTGGAAATAAGATGACCAGCAGACAACACTGAATGTCTAAAATTCACATTACAGCGTGTTACGACTAATATCCGTCTTTGGATATGATACGATACATACGATGTGATACGATACGATACGATAACGATAACGATACGGTACGGTACTGTACGATATAGAATGGTATGATATGGTACAATACTGCACGGATACAGTAGACTTTCATGGACTTGTTCTTCCTCCACAAAATTATCTTTGGCCAAGTAAACCACCTTGTAGAGGGCATTTCTGAGCATGAGACGATATGAGAGATTTTGTTTGGGAATCCTTAAACTTTGTTAATACACATGGTATTATTAATCTAAAACAGATCCATAATCGAACCATCTGTCCAAACCCCGTCTCTTTCTTGGACACACACTTACTCTAACACGAAGAACTCATAACCAGCTGATTCTGTTACCTGTTCTGCAACACTATGGGCCTTCTGCTTCCTTCGAGCTTGTCAACACCTTCACCTTCTTTCTCTCTCTTTCTATGTGAGCGTGTTCGGTTTTTTTCCCCCTTCCCTCCTGCTCTTTGTTATTGGACTTAGCTTGCACTGGGCAGCTAGATGGGTTTTGCTCAATAAATGGCAGTTGTTTAAAGCTGCCCAGACTATTAGTTCGATGTTGTTGGGGCGCCAACCTGCTGTGATAGTGAGGGTTAATATGACTGCAGCAGTGAGATTGCAACATGAGGAAGCCATGCAGTAAAATTACCACATTGTCAAACTAATGAGTGAAGTGGCACTGGCTGCTGATCAGCTGGCTGCTTCTGTCTGGTGAGTGCTGTGAGTAGAAAGAATGACTAAACCAAATATTTCCCGTCATCCATTTGTTTAGGCAGCAGCAACACATCTTTGGACACTTCTTGCCAGATGAGGCAGCACGATTATAAACTTCTTGTCAGAATGAAAGTATGCGGGAACACATGATACACAAAAAGCCACAGATGTGTTGAAAAGTATTAATGAAGACTGTGGCAAGTGCTTTTCTTGGAGCTTTGTTTGTTTCTTGGGAAATGCAGGGGCTACACCGAGTCCAAGTTTGCTTTTAAATGTCATTATAAGACAAATAAAAAAGTCAAATGAAAGAATGAACATCTGCCACAACATATTTATGAATTCAGGACAGGCAGTGACTACTTTTATAGACATGTTGCTTGGACACTGGTTTGTTTTCAGTAGCCTTAATCCTGTAATGATGATGGATCTGAATCCCAATGCAACATAGCCTGAGAAACATCAAACAACAATCTGAAAATAAGATAATCTTCTTTAAATGTCTAATTACCATTTTCTCTTTTTGCCTCCTTGCTTTTACAGTTTTCACAGATTTGTCTGCTTTATCCAATATCTACGATACGATACGGTATGAAATGGTCCGATACAGAACGATACGGTACACAATGGCATGGCAACATGACTGAGCAAATGTTACTGGGAGATCCAGGCTGCTGGGATTGACAAGATGAGCTCAGCAAAATGGTTTCAGTTGAAGTGTCTCATAGAGCTGACTCCTGCCTCCATCACTTCCCCTGAGCGCCATTCAAACTGCTGATTTTAGTCCCTTTGTGTTTAGAGCCTATGGCTGTCTTTGGATATGATACGATCCACGTGGATAATGAAAAATAATATGCCACTACACAAACGCAGCCTCCCTTTTTTGTTTCTTCAACCACCTTCTTGAAACACCCATTATTTGGTTGTATGCTCACATCGAAAAACCAAAAAAACCTTTCATAAAGTTTGAAAGTTGGTGTGTTTCTACTTCCAGCAAGAAATGTGAGCTTTTGGATTTTGTACAATACATAGAGCTCAGTAAAACTCCAGTGAAAACTCAATTGAGACACATATACCAAATGCACTGTGTTATATTTCCAGTGAATGCTGCTAAACCCAAAATAATACGGGTATATCTCGAATGTCTTATCTGGAAAATGCTACATTTGGAATGAAGACTTATTTGGAACAAACCAAATATGGTTTTTACATGATATATCGAATTTAGAATATTGACATGTTTATTGTAACAGAGGAAAATTAATGCGTGTGTAAATCATGTAAGATGGTGTTTGGATGATGTCCACGTAGATGGATGAAAAGCCGAGAAGAAAATCTCACTGACACTGACTTCAACAATTTTGAGGAAACATCTATCCTTGCTCCTTGCATGACAAAAAAATATATGTATATTTATGTATTACCACATGCAACTAGAAGTTTGATTTCCATTATGCTTTGTCTTTCTCTGGCTCTTCATTGTCTGTTATTTGTTGAGCCGCTAGTTGCAGAGGGACTGGATAACTGTAGGCTCCCGGGGAAGATCAGATTTCATGTTGCGATCTGCCTCCCCCCCCCCCCCCCCCCCCCTCCATCTCTTCCCTAAATGCCCTTCGGTAATATTCCTCCTTCTGTGAAATCTCTTTTATGTCACTTAATATCTTTTCTCTATCCCCCTGACCATTCCTCCATTGCTCTCTCTCTCTCTCTCTCTCTCCCCCAGTGCTGTTCAGCCTGGAGCACACTAGACAGTATAAAGGTTGATTTTAAGCCCAATTTGGCCATGACAACTGATTTTTAAGTCCGCGGAGAGACCGCTTTGACTGCAAAGATGCAGGACACATCACAGCTGATAGTCAGCGGATGTTAATCTTTACAGTTTTCATTTGTTTCCTCTCGGTTCAGAAGCAATCACGGTGATATCAGCTGAGTTCTGGATAAATCTGAATGTGATCCCGGACAGGTTAACAGAAATGTGAATGGGTGATTTCCCTTATCTGCAGAAATCTGTCATTAAATGTGTGATGCGGAGTCTTTTCAGCCTGTCAGAAATTCGAAAGCCTTTTATTCGCCGCGGCATTGTCTCTTTCTGTCCTTCCACTCCAGCCCATTGTTCGTCCTCTTTTCTTCTGACAGGCGGCAGAATCCGAGCCAGGGAGCTCTCAGCCCGATTCTCCTCCTACGTACCTACACGGGAGCAAAATGGAGATGAGAAATCCAACTCTCCTGCTTTTCCAGTTCAACCTGTGCCCCCAGCAAAGCACTTAAAGCGCAAAGTTTCCAATGTTGGAGAGGCTCAAAATGGCTTAACAACCACTCTGGGTAGTTTCTGTCAGAGCAATTTTCTGGTTAGGCCTGGATTCTGTCGGACTTCAACAGAAACCTTGTGCAAATAACCCCGACTGCAAGATAACAAGGCCACACTGAAGGTGTGTAATGTTTTCCCTGCTGCTTTGTTTTTGAAGGCTAAAGGCCAAGTGGGCAATTTGAATCGAACACAAACACATTTATGACATTAGCGCGTCGAAACAAGGCCCGGAAAGCAGGAAAAACCCATATTCATATATATTGTATGCAAAATGTCGACTAGAGAACTTCATCTGAAGTTATCTGACTGTTTTTCTGCGTTAATAGAACAGAACTGAGCGACAGAGCTGTCTGAATTTAGGAGGAAGAGAGTTTCCAAGTGATTCCATATGTGCTGCTTTGTTGTGGGATGTGGAGCTTCCTCAGTACTGTCCTCATGGTCAAAACAGACATTTCACTGAGCTTTTTTTTATTTTTTTACTTACTCATTGTCAGCTTTTGCTTCTTTCCTTCTCTGCGTTTCCATTTTTCTCCCTCCAGTGCTCCACTTTTACATATCATCCTGTGTCATTGTCACTGCCTCTCTCTCTCTCTTTCTCATTTGGCCCACTTTGTAAACCTATAAATGGCAGAGCGCGCTCAGGGCCTAGTGGCTGGGATTGGCTTGGAGTGACAACTCAAGACGTATTTCCTCTGTTGCTGTTGTCCGTAAGGAGGGCACATAGTGGCTATCTTTGCCGAATTTGTGACATTGTGTGTGTCCAATTTTCTGAGTACTTCACGCCTCTGTTGTTGCTTTCCACACATAATTAAACAAACAATGTTGCGACGCAGACTTGTAGAGCTGGATATCCACTAACCCACTGCTGAATTTAAAGACATGTGGTTGTTTGTTCGCATGCACACATCACTCTGCCCGCCCTCCTGCATCCTTTTACTCTGTCATCTATTATTGATGCTGGAGCCCACTAGTAGTAAAACTAGAAACTGACTATTGCCACACACAGGGTGTCATGTTACCCGTTCCCCACCCACTAGTCTACGTGTTCTGAAAACGGGTTTCACTTCCTATATAAATAGGGTTGGATGTCTATGTTCTCGCAAGTTCTCTATACTCATAACTTCGACACGGTCATCTCATGGATAAAAACTCCATTCTCAGGTTTTCTGACAGTGATAGAGATTATAAATTTATGATGATCATCTTATTCCTGGCGCTACGGATTATTTGAATTTGAGTGTGCTTTGCCAGTTAGTTTTTCATAAAGTTAAACATTTAGTAGGTACACTTTGTTGCAAAAGTTTAAGAACAATTCCCTAAGTAATCTTTAAGTGATAAAAGTAGTTTCTCTTGTGTGAGCAGCAGTAACATGCAAATGCTAAATGAAAATACAGCAGCTTTTTCACGGCCTTTAAAAAACCTTTTAAGCTCAGTAGAGATGAAAAATTTCCTTGCCTAAAGCCAGACTTAAGGAGTACTAGACTTCAAGCAACACAAATATCTTCACTGACGTCACTGTGTTTGTGTGGACAGTTCTTAACTCTGCAATGTACTATGTTAACAGGTCATGAAGATGTTTACCGTGCAAATAAGGATCCTGTTCTTCCACTGGTATCACAAGAACATGACACTTGCCACTGAAGAGTAAGGAAAACTGTGAAACCTATGACTCCCAACGCCACAGAAGCAGTAAAGTCCTGCTATACAGAAGAGGCCTTTTTATGGTTCTGTGTCTGTTTACACAGAGTGAAAGATTATGGGAATTACCCAAGAAGCTTGAAGTGCATTTCTCCTGGATGATGACTCCATACGTAGGTTGAATGTTGATTGGTTGAAAGGTTGGCTCGAATTGGAAAGGAGAAGTTTACCACAATGAGCGTGACAATGCCAATCAAAGAAGGATTGAATACTTGAATACAAAAAAAAAAATCTATGTCCAGTCTTTTTCCGCTGCATTGCTAAAGCTGAAGACCAGCAGCAGTACAAACAGATAAAAGTAGCCTACGTTTCCGGTTGTTTCACAGAACTTTTGACAGAAGTGACGGCAGAAGTCTAGAAGATGTGTGTCTGCAAAGCTCAGGGTAGCACCAATGGTACCAAGTACTGACAGAGTTCCATACTGGATCGAAGACTGCCATGAGTCACATATCAAACATGTTATTGAGTAACACACCTCTATGTGAATGTCTGCAAAGGTTCTCAGTCATAAGGGTCATAGTATATCCAAAAAAACAAGCTGAAACAGCGTACTTGTAGAGTTCTGTGAAATGTCTTCAAGAAACTCTATAAGTCCATTTGCCCTTCATGAAAAGATTGTATGAAGCAAGGGCAGCTGAATCCAGGGCAAATGGACTCGTAGATAGATCTTTGAAACGTCTTCAAGACATTTTTTGCCCACTTGCCCTTCTTTCAGCTTTCAGCGACTATGTGAATGTACATTCGTTTTACCTCTTTGACCATTATCACTGATTAGTCTACACACTGTAGGTTCAGTGTTAAGTGTCTGTAAAGACTCTTGTGGCTGATGACTCAGCTCACGCTCACAAGGGTTGTATAGTAGCAGCTGATGATTTACAGTATTCAGACTATATGCTCAGTCACATGGCTCAGGCTGTCACATGAAACCTGACAAACCTGAAAACTAAACCAACTAAACTAACCCTAAAGCAAGAGAATAGAAAAGATTTCTTATTAGACACCTGCAGACCATTTGAATGGCCCGTGAGGAATGACCCGCTGCCTTGTCATGCTGTAGAGTAGTCTGCAGTAGATTGGGCAAGGGCCAAAGGACAAGGTGTCTCATGGAATTCCTGTGTCTCAAGAAAAGCTTTGGCTGGCGCACACACAAAGACAAACACACCACAGAGATCTACTGTTTACTCTACACACACACACACGGCCTCCTGCGTCTTTCCTCCTAAAAGCTCATTTTCTCGTGTGTGCTGTGTTATTGGCCACAGAGGGATGCCACTCCCTGCTGTCGATGTGTGGGCACAAATATGTTCTTGTGTTTCTCCTCGTGTGTAAATGCACATGCTCTTGGCAGTTTGCCTTCAGAGTGACTTTGTATTAAAACAGAAAGTGATCTATATGAGGACATGTGGTGCCCACAGTCTGCTCTACGGGCCAGAGGAAAGGGGAATAATTATATTACTGTTGTACCACGCCAAGAGATATTCATGACTCTATTGATTACTTAAAGGTGACAGAGAATGAAAAAACGTTTTTACCTTGTCTTAGTTGAATAACGGTAGTCTGCCCGCATTCACGAACATACGAAAAGTGCTAGACATTCTGAACATCTCCGTTTCATAGAAATTCCTCCTTTAGAAATGTCAGCCAGAAAACGGCCCAATCTGAACAACGGATACATATTACGTAAAATGCATCTCACTGCCCCCCCACTCTCATTCAATTCCCTCCCCTTCAAAATAATTTGCATACATCCGCCCTCTCGCCTCCAACGGGAAGTACATTGCAGCAGTGCTTGCGGAGTTCAAGGCGAAATGGCGAGTCGCGTTCCGAGGTGTGCTCTTCCAGGCTGTGCAAGCGGTGTGCAAACTTTCCATTACATTCCCACCGAAAGAAATGCACGAGATGCGTGGCTGCTGTTCATTTATAATCGGATTCCAACTACATTCAACCACAGACTGCTACTTCGTTTGTGAACGGCAGTCTATGGCGAAAGATAAATTATTTTCTGGTCCCGATCGACTTGTGCCTTGGATTATAGATATGTTGTTTTTCAGAATAAAAAATGATTTTACATGTCAAGAATGTCACAGTTTGTCGCAAGATAGTTAAGTAAAACGCTATGGAAAATACGTAATTAAACGAACTACAAGTCCTGCATGCTGGCGCGTACAGAACCGACCAAAACTCCCTTCGGTAAGTAGAGGGGCGGGACTTCGGCTCTCTATAGCGAAGTTTACATTCTTTTGAGTGGCAGCAAATGCAGCCAATCAGCGTCAAGTGCTTGCATTTCATAATGAGGTTGCCAGTTAAGCCCGAAGGGGCGCCAAATAGGTGCAAAACCACGCGTTTAAAATCCCCCACCCTAATATAGCTTTCTGAGAGAGGTTTTTAGGAAGCTTCTAAGGCATTACAGACCCAACCAAAATTTTGTTGTCTGCATGTCACATCACAGATCAAGGATAAATACCCCGTTCAATCATTCTATGTCACCTTTAAGTGAATCCTTAGCTGGTGATGGCTCCCATTAATCTTTCAACAGAATATAACTGAACCCTGTCTGATGAAGATGACTGCACTATGAATCTGTGGCGATTAGGTAGCCATGTTTCCCAGAGGTGGCTGAGACTGCCCATTGCCTTAACAAACTTTCACCTTGCTGCTTTGTAAAGGTGAATGAATGGCATAAATGTTCACTACTATGCAGACGATATGCGACTTTATATGTCACTGTCTGGTGGTGGCTTAGACAAATTCATATCATTGCTGGATTTCTGACATTCTGGATGTCAGGAAATTTCCTCTAGTTTAGTGTGTTCAAAACAGAGGTCCGTTTTTTTTTTTTTCCAGCCTCTCCCAACAGCAGGCAGAATACTCAACACAAGGCTTACCTTGTGATTTGGGAAGCTGACCTCAAATGTGACCACTAAATGTTATGCTACTTGGAGGAATAGCGTAATAATCACTTGCATTTACATTCAGCTCAACATCTGAGGACCCAAATCAACCCAAAGTGTCTTTTTGACGCTGAGCTTTGTTTTGACATGACAGGCACCAGCCTCATACCTCGCACCAGTGCATTTATCTCATCACACGGCTAGGTTGTTGCAACTACTTGCATCCAGCCCTCAGCAAAAAGGCTTATTCAAAACTCGGCTGGAAACTCCTAAAGACTTAACCATTGGCTACCTGCATAGACAACAGATTTGAAACTATTACTAATTACTTTTAAAGCCCTACATAGCATACATTCCTACATTATAGATCTAGTTTGACCATATGAGCCCAGATTGCGGTGGCCAGGTAAATCCCTGCTTATGGTTCCCACTACACACAGAAAACAGGACATTTCTGAGCCCCACAGTTGTGGAACTCGTTACTAAACTCAGTGCTTTCCTTTAAATCATGCCTCAAAACGGACCTTTGCAGAAGAGCTTTTTTATAGATCATCTTCTACTTCTCTTTTGTTTTTATAGCTTTTTACTCACTCGTATTTTCCATTTTGTATCATCTCACCCTTCCCTTTTTAAGGTTGTACATTCACCTGAAAGTATGTCCTAACTGGATGCTTTAAACAAAGGCATGAAAAGAAATCTAGCTACCTGCCAACTTTGCTCTGTCTCGGGAAGAGAGACGGCTTACAGAAAACCAAACAGATGGCTTAACTCTGTGAGGACACACAGTGCTCCGCACGGTGGAAACTCGCCGTGTTTTGCGCTGACACAATTAGCTGTAATGAATTGAATTAGCCTGCCAAGGTAGTGATAGCTTCAGTGAAAACAGTGCAGACAAAAAGAGGTTCGCTCCTGGCAGACACGTCGTGGTATCGCTCTGCGTGGCCTCTGTTCCAGTGAGGAAAACAGATGTGGTATGCTGGGCGCAGACTACGGGAGTTTTGGGTTGATTTATCCTCGGATTCACCCCTACTGTCAATCGAGGGAGAAATCACGTCCAGACATTGTACTTTGCTGAGGCTCAGCCCCGATTAGCTGGTAATGTTAGGTGGTTACGGATGCACTCTTAAACCTTAAACCTCCAAAGGCTCATCGGGTCCGCCTTGATTAATATTACTGATGTTTAAGACTGAACATCAGGATGATTACATCCAGATTTTTGCAACAACTAATAAGAAAAACTGTTCTACAAGGATACTGACCAGTTGATGGTGTTTTCCCATCCACACTCGTTTAGGGTTATGGTTAGGCCTGGCATTCTTTCACTGAATGATATTACAAAGTTGTTGTACTCATTAAACGTATAGCAGGGCCTCTCGAGGACAGGACACTTGGAGTAGTGCTTCTTCTTCTTCTTCTTCTGACAGATAGCAGAGACATTCAAAGTTATGTCAGACTGATCTGGAAAAAAATCATTCATGCATCTCATCACTCTTGGACTGTTGCGACTCCTTTTATTGAGGGCTCAGTGGAAAGACATTCTTCTTCTTCTTCTCATTAGGCGTGTAGCAGGACCTCTTAAAGACAGGAAAGTTAGAGTGGCGCTTCCTTTTGTTCTTCTTCTTTGCAACTCAGCTTGCCGGTGCAATTTATTATTGATGTAGCTCGCGTTTGAGATCAGACAGATGAATATGTTTTAGTTTTAGTAGTGTGAGTGTGTTTGGGCGAGTGTGTAATCCATGTTTTGGATCAGAACCTCTATGTCCATGAGCCTCTGTCAGTTTAATCGTGTGTGTTTCAGAGGCCATCCAAAAGCTGCATGAAATCTGCTCTGGATACACTCCTGGATCCATAAATGTCTCTCCATGTCTCATTCACTCTGTGAAAACAGGAGCCTCTTGACTAATAATTGTATGATTGTCACTCCCAGCTCATTCAGCTTCACTGTTACCTTGGTAACATACTGTAAAATACAGAACACGCTGTAGTCTCAAAATGCCCTCTTCGTTTTCTCTCATGTGACCTGTTTCTCAGTGAACATGGACGTGTGAGCACGGTGAAATTTAAATGTGAGATCACGTTTGTTAGTCTTGGTCGCCAACAAAGAAGCTTAACGAATGTGTTTAGGTGTTATAGGAGATACTGATCTGCCACTTTTTGACATAAGTCCCATTCTCTAGTGTGTGTGCACATCAGGGAAAAGGTTCTTGTTAGCACTGATCCATCTGCATCCATCAACCTCCAGTCGATGTTGTTTGCTTCGCTGTCAATTGGCCTGTCAGTCTGCCTGGTAATAGTCCCGTCACCGAAAAGCAGCACTAGCGCATTGACTGTTAGTCAATATGTGACGACGGGGATTAGGAAAAACTTGAGTGTGCGCAGTTCTCCTATGTCCTTCAGACTAAGACGAACAAAGCTAAGAAAACATACATGCTGGAAACAGTTGTTCATGTAAAGAGGAAGAGCAGAATGGTCTGTCTCGATTCAAGAATAAATCCGACGTGGCGTGTTTCCAGAAATACTGTGGAAGAGTTACATCCCTTCTCCGTCGTCTGGGGTGTTGATCATAGTTCCTAAATCTGTGTTGCTGTGTTCTGGAGATGATTTGCGGGGGAAGTCTACATAGCGCATCTGAGGAATCCGCTGATATAAAACAAAAATCCCCTGAAGCGCGGAATATGTTTTAGAATAACTGCAGTCTAGATTATGTTTTATGCCGTGTTAATGCAGTGTACTTTTTTTGGGCTCAAGTACAAAGCATGATTTGAAATTCACAGGCTTTTTTCCCCCCTTGTGTTCTCTGGCTCAGTGTTTACTCTTTGTATTTCTCTGTGTTGCTGCACTTTAAAATTCATGTCTCAGCTGAGGCTCTTATGTAAGTGAATTAGCTGTCAGTGTAGCGTTTCATTTTTGATGCGCCGTGCTGGCGATCAGAGACCAGCTGGATTTTGCCGGCGCTTTCCAGCTAAGGAGGAAGATTTCGACATGATGTTTGCTATGAATTTGCAAACATTTATTGCTTCCAGTGCTTCTGTTTGCCTCTGCCCAACATAAATCTCATTGCAACTCCTTGTATAAGCTGATCAACCGTCATATGGTTCTGGTGTCTGCATACATTTGGTCATTTAGTTTATTTTGGTTGATATGGCCCAACCCTAGTCTTGAGTACAGTTTAGGGTTTTGAAATACAAATCTTCTAAATGATGAAAGTATTTTTGTAATGTTTTTTCACTATGTGAACTGGATCTGCATTCCATCCTAAGGTCTATAAAGCACAGTCTTCCTACTCTTTCCATGAGCTAAGTCCCAGATCCTGTATTTCAGACATGTGTGTCCCTATGCACTCAGAAGACATGGAAAGATCATTAAACGTATAGCGGGACCTCTCGAGAGCAGTGCTCCTCAAAGTGACACATTTAAAAGTATCAGCCCTTCAGCTCAGCAGAGGTTAAACCGAATGTGAAAGTGGCTGTATCCAGGTTTACGGGTGTTATCCGATTCAGGTGCACTGGCTCGTATTGACTGTGGGCTTTTCTGTTGCCGTTTAAGTCCCGAGGCCAGATCCCTAGAGGGGCTAGAAAAGCTATCTGCCAGTAAAAAGCCATCATCGCTCTCTCCCTGCCAAACAAAAAGGCCATTTCCCTGCCCAGGCTTATTTTTATCTCACTTGACAGTGGCAGAAGGGCAAGATTAGAGCTGATAAGATGCTAAGTAGCAATTGTTAAATGTTGATTGCTACTGTAAGAACTGCAGAGGTAAATGTTAAAGGCTTCTGCTTAGGTGGACAATATTAATTCAACCCAGAGATTCTTACTTAACTGTTTATTGTCTGATAGGATATGTTGTCTTGTTTCCTTTTACGTGCAACCACAGCTTTTTATACATGGGCGAAGTGGTTCTGCCAGGTGTGGAGTGTCAAACCTGCCAGAAATACAACAGAAGAAGTTTGCTCTCGCTCGGGTTTGTTCGTCTTATCAAACACCTGTTTGAACAACTCATTGTTTTGCTGCCACCATGTTTCGGTCCCTCCTGGAAATTTGTCACTTGTCATACGTTATTCCATCCAGGAGAGCAACGGTCAGGCCAAGCATTTACATGATTATTAGGCACTAATATTTTCCTATTGAATGGATTGTCGGAGGTTTACGGCCCCCTTTATCAATTAAATTGAAAGTACAGATTCTGGCTGTTCTGATTAAGGTGGTGCCAAGAGATTTTTCTGCCGTAGCCAAACATCTTCCTAACATTTTATAGTGAATATTGGTGCAGAAGACGCGTAACATGGGTTTCATGTCATTTAGGCGATTTAATGACTTTCGTTAAGGTTACGCCCTCAGTATGGGTGTATTTGTGGTCAGCTGGACGGCAGCAGAGATGCTTCTTCTGCTTAATGCTTTCGAGCCAGACGTAGGCGACGCTGCTATATTTTGACGCTGATGTCACCGTCACTCATCCTGTCTGAGTGAGGCTGATTCACGGATCTCGGGCGGAACATTTGACTGAAGGAACAACCGGGGTGGGACATCGCATATTAGTGGGCATATGTGCGTTACAGGCAGGTTTACAACTTTGTTTGCTTGAACAGGAACGAATCTATTTTGGTCCTGGTAGCGTAATTTTAAGGCGGGGAACATCAGAGGAAGAGAGGGCAAAACAGGTTTCTAAATAAACTCATTTGGTGAGTAATGAAGTACGGGCCATAAAAGGCTTGCAGCCATAAGAGCGACCGCCGCGAGTGCTGTGAAGTATTTTCGGACTGAGACGCAACATAAGCACAATTAATTTTGCTCTGGAGGCCGAGTCTGTTAAAGCATATTTAAGACATGTGCCGTTTGGTGACTCAAACAAAACAAGCCTGGGTCCCATATGGTTGTTAAAGAAACAATCTGGATAATGCAGGTACTAATTTGGATCTCCGTCACATCTGTTGTAGTGCCATAGTGGGCCTTCTCATCATACTTTTGATAATTAAAGCCCGACTGTCCCTTTGAAAACGCCGCTCTATTGGCTTTTCTGTTAAAATAATACAAGCTCAGGTCTATCAGAGCGTCAGTTAATAAGAGATGTTGCCAAATGTAAAAAATATCAAACATACATGTAACTGAAATGTATGAGACAATAAATAAGTTACCAAGAATATATAAATGTACACCGATCAGGCCATGGGCCTTGGTGTCTGGCAACAGGATGTTGTTAGTGGAGGCCTTTGGGTCCTATGGGTTGAGGGGAGGGGCCTCTGTGGATCATCCCACAGATACGTGATCAGTTTGGGATCTAGTGAATTTGGAGGCCAGATCAACACCTTGTGCTGTTTTTCATGTTTTTTAGTTGTTCCTAAACCATTTTTGTGTTCGTGCCTGTGTCAGGCTGCATCCTGCTGGGGATGGCTGCTGCTATCAAGGAGTGTCACTACTATGAGGTGGGTTCGGTGTAGGTGGGTGGTACATGTCTAAATAACATCCACACGAATGCCTGGTCCAAACATTTCCCAGCAAAACGCTGCATTGTCACAAGAATTTTTACCATTTTCTACTATTTCTACTGTTTAAACAAAAGTTTTGCTTTTTCATTATTGTCTTAGTGCTTCCTTTGGAGTTTTCAGACTCTGGCTTCATGTTCCGTCACATCAACTGGATGTTTAACCCATATGCTATGACGTTAACATATGGGGGGAGAGAAATGATGAATGAAGTGTTTACATAGTCAAAGGTCAAAGGTTTACACCACCCCTCTCAATCTGATTGAAATGTCCTTCCTACCAACCAGTGAACTCCATTCGAGATGGTTACATAAGGCATATTGGTTCTGATTGGGATATTGGGGTATCGTTCCAGTTATAGGTGGAATACCAGTCTACATGTAAACACTAAATTGTCACCTGTTTGACATTGTCAGTCATTTGAACATTAGCCCTGCCTACGCTTTATGACACAAATATAACTGCAGAGAGATGTATCGTGCATCACTAGTTGTGCATGTTACTGAACGTCTCCACAGACACCAAGGTCAGAGTGCTATAAATGGATGGATTTTCACTTAAATTCATCAATGGGTCATGGGCTCAATCATTGGGCGAAAGAGGGTGAGTTAACAGACTTTTCTATAAATTCAAATCTTTTAAGGCTGAGTTGTAAAACAAACAACAATACCCTGCAATAACACATGCATCACTGCTGTCTGATATTAACAATAGCTAACGTCAGCTGATAGTAGCTTGCAGACAACAACAAGGTTATCAAGGAGAGCACAGAGTTGTATATCTTACAGGCCTCGGAGGTAGTGTGTGTGTTGGTGTATTCACATGTGTGATAAAAGAGAGGTTGTGGGCCTCTGACAGCTTGTCAGCCTCCCTGATACCGCAGTGAGACCTGTGCGGTGTGTTATTGATGGCTTCAATTAGAGTCTGAATCACCCCAAGAAGGCACTCGCACCTTGCCATACCTGTTTATTATTTCTCCATGGCAGCTTTTTCTCATGGGGAACATACCTGGGTAGTTCGCCGGATGCACAGATAGGAGTAAAATGCTGCTGAGGTGGCAGAAAACCAGCCAGGCTGGCTGATATTTCAAGTGTTCCACTGTTAAGAAACATTGATGTCTGTTCAGTCCTCATGAGATTTTTTAAAAATGTGTCTTTTAAATAATTTAGATTCTTGTTTTAGCCCCTATTTGAAACTGTTGCTCAAACAAAACAAACCATTCCAAAATGTCAGCTTGTTTTTTCTACTTCTGTAGATAAAATGCATTAATTTACTAAGGTTGCTTTTGTTGGCAGTCTACATCCAATTACCCAGTGAAGAAAATAATCATTACTAGGTCATTTACGACCGATTTTGAGGCGATCTGAGATAGAAAAGGGGAAAGGGCACGGCCAACAGATACAAAGAGGTGAAGATGAACTGAAGCACATGCTGCTTTCCCACGCTCCTCCCTATCTTTCCTGACACATGCACATCTTCTCCCCCCCACCCACCGCTCTCTCGCTCTCACACACACACCTTCGCCCTCACCGTTATGGGTGACTTGCGGATCATTTTGCTGTGCAAAAGTATCACTGGACGGTAAAAAGTGGGTCAGTCAAGTGTCTCTTTTGGTCCCATCTTTTGGGTAGCTATTATTTGTCCTCACTCGAGTGTGGCGAGCACCCCTCCCCTGTCCTTTGTCTCCCTTCTCAATGGGGAATGGTTTTCCCCCTCTCTCTCTCCACCTCCCACTCGCTCTCTCTCTCTCTCCCTCTCTCCATGTTTCCGACAACCACTGGTTGACCCAGTATTGCCTCAGGCTCACTGCCAAGGGCTCACGACTCCATGCTAAAAGGTTACTTACTTTGGGCAGTGCGGTTGAAGAGGGTGTAAGATCGTTCAAATGTTTGCCTGAGTGCACTGACAACAGTGTGTTAGTGTGTCTGTGCCTGTCAATTTTCATGTAGTTGTTTTACAGTTTTGTCTCCTTTTGTTTCATAATCATGATGAAGACAAATCTATGTTATCAACTGGAGAGTAGTGATAATATACCATTTTATTTTTATTTTTTAAAGGTGCATCAGTCAGCTCCATGCCAATCTTTCTGTAACAGTAGTATCCTTTTGGCAATTTATTTATCAGTAAAGTAACAATATGTCACAATTTAAAATGAAGCCCGTGTATATTTTGTTAGAAATCACCATAAAACGCAGAGGAATGGTGTTTGTTTCCACATCTTTAGAAAACAGGACCCTAGGAAGTTCCTGACCACGCTACTCCTTCCGTCTGCTCTGATTGGTCATCTCCAATAGCCTGAGCAGGCAATGCCTATGCATGCTTGAGCCTCGCTGTGCTCTTGCGAAGGATATAGGCCGGGGCGCAGGGAGGGAAACAAAAATACAAGAAATTATTTTGTTGGACGTAAAATTAGTACACGCCCCCTAGTGCAGGATGAGTCACTGGTATCTTTAAATCACTTTCCAGGACATGATCAAATCCATTAAGAATACCTACATAGCAATGTTTAGGCGATAGTAGTAATGTTTTGAAAGACATATTATTTTGGTGTAGGGTTGTTTTGTATTTAATTAATTTCTGTACATTTAGCTAAAACTTAAGTACTTTTTCCATTGTATAATGTTGTGAACAGGACTGTATATGCATGGATGATTAAAAATAGAGATAAACATGTCAAAACAAAACAGATATGGACTCATTTTAGACTCCACAATAGTTATGAAATAGAGTCTTTAATGCATTAATATATCTTTATACTTTTTTATTTGCTCTCAAATGTCTCGTGTGTGTCAGAATACACAAGAGTATGCTCTAAGTTGACTCTCTCAAAACTTAGTAGTGACTTAATACCTAATAATAACATTGTTTGTTAGCATATCTTTTCAGTTAGTAGAAACAAAGCAAAATGAATGCCTGTCCAGAGACCTGGTCTGCTAAAAGCTCCCATGGCTTGATGATTTGTCATGCTTTACTACTTTTTGTGGAGTGCTGTGGTGGAAACTGTTGTGCTTAGCTTTGTCTCACAAAACCTCGAGTGTAAATGCTGCATGTCCTTACATTTCTGTCACTAATTTAGATTAATTGTTTCCAGGCGCACGGTGGAAGTGGTGCTGCCCTACATGTCTCAGAGCCTGTCTGACAGGCCTGATGACACACACACACACACACAAATGCACACAATCACCTCATATCCTAGCTTGCCAGTCAGACACTCATGCAGGATTTGGGTCAGACACCTCCTCTCACACAATGGTTTGTGAGTGTGTGTGTGTGTTTGTGTGTGCACATGTGATTGTAAGGGGGTCCTGGCCTCTGTATCCCACTGATATCCCAACAGTAGCTCACTGCTATCTGTTTCTGCTTATTGTCAGTTAGACAAGTCTCCTGCAGTGCTATATGAAGGTTGCTTTTGTTGGCTGCGGTGGTGGGCCGTCAGGGCCAGCAAAGCCTTCTCTGCTGGCCTAAACTTTATCAAAATTACAGACTTACATTTGAACATTTTCCCATTAATCTTATTAAATTATTCCCAATAGCCTATTCTTTTCATTTTATGGCTTGTCTGTCTCTCAACTGTGGTGTTTCTGGCAGTGTAACTTTGCATCAGAGCTTTTATCCAATCGTATTTCAGGCGTCACATGTGCCGGAGTCAAAGGCATTAGCCTGGACCTTCACAACGTAAACTGCAGGAAGCTTGAAATACACTGATCTTAGGCCTTCTCTGTGGCCTACAGTAGCGTCAGCATTTTCGCGTCCTCTGATTGGAGGGTCAGAGAGCCGCTCAGTTTAAGCCAAGCTAGTGGTTGATGTTCATCTGTTGCGAGCTGCACAACCAATTTGTCCCTGTTAACGATGGCGGAAGGAGGAGACACTATTGATTTGGTTGGAGATCTTCTTAGAAAGCCATTTTCACGGCGGGCTTTCCAGGAAAAGCTGGATATTGTGAGGAAAGGCGCACCCAATCCTGCAGATAGCTAGCTTGACCCAGCCAGGAAAGCTTTCAGTCAGCTTGGCTGACAGGCTCTAAGGCGAACTCTAACTTGTTTCTTAAGTTCTGGTGAGTAAAATGAATTATATTTACATCTTTTGTGCATATTTTTGCCATTTTATTGGGTCGACATTGATTCTTCTGCTGGATATGACGTATGTGGCGCTGGTACACAGGTGCATATTACATAAAAAATGCATACAGTGTTACTACTATGGCGGCCCACCAGGGTCTAATTTACTCATGATCTCATAACTGGACAGGTTGCCAGTATATCACCGGGCACAGAGAAACACAGAAAAACAAATTACTAATCACTGTTACACAATCAACCAATTCAGAATAGGCAGAATTGAACCAAGAAAAACATTTATTGGAATACAACCAAGAAAATGAAAATGGTGGAGTGGAGGTGAAACCACAGCAGTCTCTTTGTGGGTTCAGTTGGAGGGCTCACTAGAGGAGATGGAGCCGGAGCAGATGCTGGTTCTGGCGACCTGCAGTCAAATTTTTCAACACCATTTACACAAGTGAACAACAAAATCAAACAAAATAACACAAAATGAAAACGAAATGAATAATAAAAACAAAAACGTAACTGTACATGAACCTCAAATAAAACTGATTAAAATGAAAATGAAATAAAATTGTATAAAACAAAAATGAAATAAAACTAAATAAAGTGAACAAAAATAGAAATGACGCACAATGCACCACAAAAAATGAACCAAGTAAATGTACAGTGAAACAAAAATGAAAACAAATAACCAAGAAATAAAACAAAGACAACGCCACAGCAGACTCAGGGCCTGGGCTGGACGAAGCTAGCTGTTCATGTTCAGCCTGGCTTTGGTGGACTGCAGGGATGGAAGGAGATCCATCGGTGGAGAGAACAGGAGGTGACGCAGCCGCAGAGGTCTCCTCTTCTTGGCTGGATTTGTGTTGTTCTTCCTCTGCATCCAGGCAGGTATACAGCAGCACTGGTGGTTCAGCAGTGGTGGTAAGGACAGATGGAGGGAACAGTGAACATATCTCTGCTGCTGCAACATCAACGATGGTGTTGAGCAGGTCTGCTCCAAAAGTGTCGAGACTCTTGACCAGGACCTCTTGGGTGTAGGCCTGTCTGATTTTCTCCTGGATAGTCTTGATCATGCTGTCTCTGGTAGCACGGGAGAACGTGACCTGAAGGAATACGGAGGACAGAGCAGCGTAGACCCGCTCCTCGACTGCTCTTGCGACTCCAACCGCCATTTTGCACAGCTTCTTGGAGGGCATGCTCACGGAAGTGGTTGGAGAGTGCACCCAGAAGCCCTGCAGGACTTTTGGGACCACCTCCACCACCACCTCCCATGGTTCCAGCAGTTTGGAGCTGGGGGTCACGAACTGCTGCTCTGTCAGCCTCTTGGCATATTCCTTGGCCTGGCTGATTATCATGGGATTTCTGTGGGTTACAGTTATTCAGAGTTAGTTTTAAAACACTTCACGAAGTTACACAAACATCATAACCAGAGAACTTAACTGAGAACATATGAATGGCAGATGTAACTTACTGAAAGTCAGGAGGCATGGCCTCCGAAGAGTGGAGGAGCCTTCTGGCTTCAAACTCCACATCTCGATTTTTCATGTGGTTCATAACCTCCCACACCTGAAACAAGGAAAGAAAAGAGGTGTTAACCACATTGAACATATTTAAAAGAGAAAGTGAAGTGATATGTATCAATTGAAACTAGTGTGCAGTCTTTTCAAGAGCGCGTCCTTACCAGCTGGACGAGAGGTTTGGCATGGGTCTTGTGAAAGCCGTCCATTTCGAATTCCCACATCCTTCAAACACAAAGAGTTTAATCTTTACATTTCCTCTCTATGAGCAAAGTAGAAGTCAAGTGTGGTGTGTTATGTATGGTTCCGTGTGTGTTTCTCAGGTACTCACTGGATTCTCAGAGTCTTCTTGCTCTCCTCCATCAGAAGCTCCATCATGTCTTCAACCGATACGTTGTATGAGAGCTGTTTGCTCTGCTGAAGCCTCAAAAGTTCGGCAATAAGTGCAATCTAAATAAAAAACAAGAGACCAGACGGGTTAATGCAAAACAAGGACACAATTCAGATATATTAGATTATATAGAGCGACCGATATAGTAGATTTGAAAATGTAGAGGATCTTACATAGCACTTGTAGGAGCCGAGATGCCAGCAGTTCTCGAGAGGCCGCTCGTAGACGATGGTGTCTAAGAACACCTGTGGAAATAAGGTCAAACTGTACATTAGATCAGTTTTCTCCTCTTATTTTGTATTAACTACATCGGAAAATGTTTAGAATCAAACTAAAGACAATTGAACTAATCCTTACCCTAATGGGACTGTAGATGCCTCTGCTTCCTTCAGCGAATGCCATGGCTAGGATGCTGCTGTGTCTGCATACAGAGCTGACGACGAACGTCTTACGATGAGTCGGACGAAACGTGCAAAAGCTCTCAGGAAACCTTCGATACGCGAGTGAACAAAGTGACTTCAAGATGAAGAATGAAGCAGATAAGAATGAGATGGAATGGAATTCTCTCTCTGTTGAGTCATCAAATCCAGTGAGTGAACATTCTAGAACACCTGTGGATGACCTTTGACACAAATACACCATGGTATGAGCCCAGTGACCAGGGATTACAGGACACTTTTTAAACATACATATTTATATGGAGGTCCGCAAGTGAAATTAAAACATTTTATTAACCAATAATTAATTGTACAGTGTAAACAGGCATGACTTGATGTGATGTAGAATTAAAAGTCCTAACAGAGTTTAATTTATTATTTTATGCTTTAATGGACATCCAGTAGATCAACAATAAAAAGATATTTACCAACCATTGATAAATAGTTAACTGATTCACTTATTAACTGTTATTTGTTGTCCATTTTTAATTCAACAAAAAACTGAATTCACTAATTAAATTTGTATTCAGATTTTAAGAAGGCATTTTAAATGGCACTTTTACTTCACGTTTTCATCTTTATTTTCACACTGCCTTTCATTTTACTAGCCATTCGATTTGCTCAGTCCTTTAGCTTTTCTGTTTAGCCTCTACATTTAGTTTCTCCTATGGCGAGTCAAAGAAATCTGCCTGGGCCTTCACAATTAAAACTGTAGCGGCTGAAGCTTGAAATACCTTGTAATAACGCTGTTCCTTTAACTAATCACATTTCAAGTTTGTATTCTTAGGCCTTCTCTGTGGCCTACGGTAGCGTCAGTGTTTTCTCTTCCTCTGATTGGAGGGAGACACTATTGATTTGGTTTTGAATTGTTCTATATGAGTTTCTTGCTATAGTAATGGCATTCATCTCGCTGTATGAGATACCCCTCTATGATGCAACGTCCTGTTTTATTGCGTATCCTATGTTGTTGACGGTTTCTGTAGCAGTGGCTTCACAACGAACGTATTAAGCTGTGTTTTGAATAAGGTTGGAGGGCACTGAAGGCCTAGGTGGATAGGTGGATAATGCACGGCTCGCCACTGCTTGGCAGATAAAAGATAACAGGAGCACACATAGCACGCTGGAATCTGGCAGCATATGGTGTTTTACAATTGATGACACAAAATCCTTTGGTCGGCAGAGAGGTAGATTGTGTTTTTGGGTTCCTGGCTTGTGTGTTTCTCTTTTCTAAACCCTCCTGTCTGTGCACACTCTACTTTTGAAGCCATGCCGTTGTACGTCCCGATTTATAATTTAATCATTTAAAAAGTTAAAACCTGTTCACTGAGGCGTCCGTGGTGTCGCCCTTCATCCGAGAATCAAATCCAAACGCAGAAAAGAAGTTGTCAAGAGCTTGAAACGTGAAAACAATCATCGAGTCTCAAACCTTTTACCACTCAGAAAACAGACGGATCAAATCTTTTTTTGTGGCTGGAGTTGTGGTTCTTGTTTGTCTAAGCGCGTGGGAGTATTATTAACTCAGACACTGTACATCTGATGACTCATTGTATGTGTCTGGTGAGGGTTTACCAAGCTGCAGATGGAAGATGTTGTTTGGAACTTGAATATTTAAAAGTTAAGACGCGAATTCTGGTAGAGTAAGTTAGAATCAGTAATGTATGGAGGAAACAAATACTTTATATAAAAAAGGGTTAATATAATGTTATCTACAGTACAACATCTTTTCATGTTTTCCTTTTCCTGAGTTTATTTATTATATACTTAAAATGAGGTGAAACATCTGCAGGTTCTCAGCCATTAACTCCTGCTGGGTATTCAATTCAAATGGCTCTAAATGTTGATTTTGCATGCTGCTTGACAGAATATGCAATGTGACTGATAACATCATGCATGCAGCACTGCATTGTCTAGGGACACTCCGCTGCCCTGCTTACCTACCACTGAGCCTCATCATGTGTGCGTGCGTGTGTGTGTGTACATGCTGACAGTGTTTGTTCGAGCCGGGTGCTGATGTGAACACTCATTAGAACAACAAGGCCGACTATAGCTGAGTAATCCAGAGGATAAATCCACGAGTGGACAAAAAAAATAATATATTTCTCGACAAACATGCAGAGATGCGTGTCTATGCATATATGTAGAAACGAGTTGTGTACACCCACTCTTGTCATCTACCTTCTTCTCTCCATCATTCAGAGTCAGAGCGGGGCAGGTTAGTGAAGCGCACGACGCCCACAGGGGAATAGCTGCATTTGTGGCTCTGCAGAGTTTACAACCTTTGGGAGACTCAAGCTTCAATTTGATTCCTGTTCTGGAGGTCACAGCTCTATTTTAGAACTATTTTAGTTCTCGATGTAATTTGATTGTCTGCACTGTGTACACGCTGATGTGTCCAGATAGGGCTAACAGTAAATTCGTGCATGCGACCTGCACTAGAAACATACTGTAAAGCACTTACATAGACATTCTTTCTTCTTCCATGGATGCTTGTGTTGAGACAAGATTAAACACTGATGCATTTGAGAGGTTTAATGTCTTTCCACAACTGCACTAATAAGAGGGTTTGCCGAAAAAATATCAAATTCCCAAACTTGAGCACTGAAATAGCCAGAGCCCGATGGCAGAGTATAATACTGTGCTATCATTCCATGATGTTTTTGTTAAATGTCACAAACGGCATGTCAGGCTTTGAGACTTGTTGTGCTTGTTCGACGGCCTCCATCCACCTCTGGGCGAGCTGCGAGCGCTGGTTTGGGCAATAAAGGCCAAAATGTCAAAGTTGAGCTAAAGTGCGAACAAAGACGTAGTGTTTGTGGTAACAATACACGTGCTGTTCCTCTGTAGCCGCGAAATGATATTTGATTATATAATTTGGAAGACTCGTTTCTGCATGAGACGTAGTAGAGACAAGCTGTTCTCTTCCATTTCCAAAAGAGGTTAACAACACTAAATGTGATGGCGTTGTGCCGTCTCCTCTCCCCTGCTCTGCGCCGTTCCCTTGTGTGTTTGCAGACCCAGTTCGTTTACCTTTGTGCATCAGCCTGTATCAATGTGGGGCTGTTTTGTGTCCGCCTCTGTGTCGTGTTGAATTGTGTGTCTGTTTGTTTGGTGCTTCCTGAGGATTACTGTCAGCCTGTCAGTCATTTATACAAAAGCTGTATAAAAGATGATGTGCAAATAATGATTGACTGATTGATTTATGCTGACATTAGAAGGAGGAAATTCTCATCCTTCCATTCAAAAGACAATGGGCAGAACGCAGTTTATATTAACTATTAATATGATTTGAACAAGTGAGTCAAATGGACAGCTGCAGAGCCTTGTAGAATATATAAAGGAACAGCAAACTGTGACAACATTGTTCAATTAAATCCCTATAATTGCCCATTTTGACCAAATAACTGAGTCTGAAGGGACCGAGAGTTTATGTAAATGTGTTATGTTTGCTTGCTCCAAGGAAAAGGACAGAGAAGTACATTTTTTGGTTTTACAATTAGATCTGTATCTAGACAAGAACAGAGGCCCACCACAGTGGAGAAGGTGTAATGTCATGCAGTGACCAGATCTACCACCTTCAGAGCTGATCAGCACGCGGTCTTGGTTTGATTCGGCCAGAAATAGACTTTCCACATCTTGCATGTTAAGATCAAGTACTTCCATTTTTCTGTTCACAGGAATTGTTTCGGATTCAAGGTCAGGAGGACGTTAGGGCTTCAGTTAAGAAGCTGTTTTTAGCTTAGTGTTCTACGCTGCTGTACTACACAATACATAAGATACACATCACTTAGCTCACACACCCTCTTGGAGTTGATTCATTGTCATACACCTCACAGCGATGATGACAAAAATGACTCCTTTGTTCCTTTATTTTAGTTCCGCATGCTCTCTCTCTCTCTCTCTCTCATTCTCTCATCTCTCGCTCCATATTTCCTTCTTTTTTAGGTCATAAGGAGTTTAATGTTTCTCCCTGTCTGAGTGTTGATTTGGATGAAGCTGTCGTCTGGTGCAAAGCACGCACATCTGGCCTGATGTGTGCGGACTACAGTTGCGTGAAAATCCGCCCCAGTGTTGATGGATGGCGTTCATGTGTCCTTGCGCTGCGTTCTGTTCAACATGAGGTCATGTTAGCCCAGGCACGCCGTGTGGCAGCATGTGTGTGTGCACGGCTCCCCTGCCTTGCCCTTGGTGTGTAATAAGCATGTGGGACTGCGGCAGTTTTGCACATCTGTCTGGTGGTCGAGAGACCGTGCCGTGCTGCTGTGCACCATTTCCACCCACAGCTGCCCCACCCCCAACCTGCGTTGCCCTCCCAGTCACTTTGTACGTACACACACACACAAACACCAAAGGAGGTCGTTTCCACAGAGCTGGAGGACGCCCACACTCCGTGGGGAAATCTGCCTTTGTCTCAATGAGTACAGGAGCCTGCTGTGCTTTCAGCATGTTTCCCTTCACTCTGCGACACACTCATGTCCTGGTGAGTGTGTCATAGATGTAGGCAGAAAAAGTAAAAGGAGGATACTTCTAAAAATAATCCCATGTGTTTTTTTTCATCAGTTAGCTTCAGACAAAGTTCAGAAAACAGAATTAGGTGTTAGTTTGAAAGGCGAATTGTGGTAACGCCATGTTCTTAAAATCCTCAGTAACCCCTGTTGTGCTAAAAGAGCACCAGGATACAAAGGAAAGGTTTAAATTTTATGGACAACAATGTATATAAAAGATGGATGGAGTCTAAGTGACATCACCCTGTGCCAGTGGGAGTGTAGCCTTTGGTTTTCGCCATCTTTTTTTTGTCTTTTGAAGCCAAGTGACCATATTTGGAGGAGAGGGAGGAGCTGGGGAGGAGCGAGGGGTTGATCAGAACCCTGAGACCAGATATGTCAATCAAGCAAGGCATTTCTTTAAACATAGCTCCCTTTGAGGTATGTGGCCACCACCCCACTAATGGAAAGAGGTGAATTTAGCTAATGACACCTGAGGGGCTTGTGGAAATTAGCTTTCCATGAGAGAAGTCGACAATATTTGAGTGAGCGTCTTCTATTTTGGAGGCAGCCCCTAGCAGCTATCAGTGGTGTTGCACTTTCAGTCTCTCCTGCTTCACTTTTGAGTCCAGGTGGCTACGTCCATCTTTAATATACTACCTACAGTTTTAATGCACTTGCAGTACTTTCATTCAGGGTCCTGGGTTGCAATGACAGACTCGCAGAAAAAGAAGAAGTCTTGCTGACACTTTTGGGCTGGTCTTTGAGTGAGGTGCATTGCTGTCCGGTTCTGTCGAGCTGGATCTGGGAAACAATCTCGGCCTCTCTGCATGTTAGCTTTGCAGCTGCAACTGTAGCATCAATTACTTGGTCACCAAAGGTAGTGGGTTGTAGTAGCATCACTTTGTGGGCCATTGTTTGCTCTCTCTTGTTGGTGTCATTGCTTGGCGATGTCTCTATTTTGCTATTTGACTTGAAATACCAGCAGTCTTTTTTAGGATTGACTGACTTCATCTTTAACTATTATAAGACACTGTGGGTTTCTTTCATCAATTGTGCTTAAAAAGAAAATATTCCACTGGCTCACAATCCATATTCTAGGATAAACAGAAGCTTAAACTATCTACTTCCTACTTTGTCATTTTATATTAGTAACAGACTTTTCACACGGCAGTTAAAATGTTAGCATTCACAAAACTGTAGCCCCAGTGAAATGAAGTCATCCTTTGCTTTAGTGTACACGTGCAGCCTTCGAATGAGGTCCTGTTTATCATGTTCGTGAGAAAAGTCCTCTTGTGGTATTCCCAACCTTGAAAGTAAACATTTTCTGAAAAGCTCAGATTCACAAGTTGTGATGTGTACGCTGACGTTTTCAGAGATGCTGAAGGTGGACGGTGAGTTCATATGTTGAAATTTAGTTTTGTGGAGTTTTCTTTTAATGTAATTTTGATGATATGTCAGAGGGCAGAGTTGATACTTTTTAGTGGTCTCATTCTTTTGTGCCTCTTTAATGTCCCATGTTAAGTTACCAGTCTGCTAGCGGACTAGCATGCTAAACTGTTAGCATGCTAAACAGTTTGGGTGGCTTCTAGACAGAAAAAGTTGCCTAGCAGCGAAGTTCTCACGACTTATGGCTCATGTTACTACTACTTGAACAACATTCATTTTCATTTTTTATCCATACTATTGAACCACAATCTCTTTTAATGCTGTCTTTCCAACTTTTTTTGCCGCTATATAAAACGTTCAATAAAATATGACATTTAGTCACATTACTTTGATTTTGAACACTTTTCTTGTGTGTAACTAAACCCTGTTTAGCTACACAAAATCAAATAGGATGCGGCTTCACATAACGTAAGTGCTTGTTTTGAATTAACCGTTAAGTATAGTCGAGCAAAACCGACATGATTGCCTGTAGGAATGGAAGCTTTAAATGCGTTTATATGCTCCTCTGCACTCTCATAATGCACTGAAGTCAAATGACACCCGTGGGCGTACACCCATGCATACATATGAGGCTCTACAACCTGCGGTGCCTCGCTCTCCCTCGCTTGTAGTGTCTCGTTACATAAGAGGGCTAATGTTACCCCAGCGGGCCGTGTAACTGGCACCTCGATATCGGTCATCACCCGGAGAGAACAAGAGGGGGGATGACGGGGGGGACCAGAGGAGCAATGAAATGATTAGTAGAAAGTTTGAGACGTGACAGAGAGAGAATAGAGGAGGTGAAGATGAAGCAACAGAGAACGGAATGAATCCTTCTGAGTTTGTCGTTTTTAGCTTAGTTTTGCTGAGTGACAGTCCTCTGCCCTCGTGGCCATGTTTGTAGTTCTCCCTGACAGCTTGAAGCCTTGATCTGCCTCAAGTAAAAGCTCCACTCTTGATTCTCTCAATTACCATCCAGCAGAGAAACACGGCAAAGACATTAATCCTCCAATCCAAGCCTTGCGTGCACTCCAGGCCTATCAGACTGTTTCCTTTCTAAACGCATTCTTTTAACCCAAATTGAATATATCATTCCTCCCTCGAGGCGCCGGAGAAGAAAGACTAATTCATACCGCCTCTCTCTCTCTCTCTCGCTCTCTCTCTCTCGCTCTCTCTCTCTAAGCAGTCAATGCTTTTGAGAGGCTCCTATCTCCTTTCATCTCTCTGTGTTTCTCTCACTAGCTTTCCGTGGGCCCCCTCCCCTTTTTCTGTGCCGGGTTCATGTTCACTTTTTAGCACAAGATCGTTTCTGTGAGGACAGTTTGTTTTGGAGAGCAGATTCATTGTACCCCAGCAGGGTGGGCAGCGTGCCATAAATTCAACTAACTTTTCCAAATTTGAACCTTTAAATGCATTTAGGCATACTGTGTGTTTATACTTAACACTTCATGTTTTATCGTGCCTCTAGCGCCAGATGTTCTATGGAGCATTATATGGCTGAAGAGTAATATTAAACGATGTAGCTGTTGTTCCCACGGTCCTTCTTCTTTTGCCTAGATCTTCATCTGTGGCCAAAAAAATAAATGATTCAACTCATCTGTTTTTAAAAGCTTTAGGGTGTATTTCATGTCTGTACTGATCTTTTGTTAAATCACATCGGATGGATGGATTGATGGAAGTCATGCACTTTGAAGAATCTCACCCTGTAAAGTTAACTGAATATATTTCAAGCCTTTTTTTTTCTGTAAGTGCGCCTGTTGTACCACTACACTTATTACATAACCTACTGTACTATTCCAGCACCGTGTTAGTGTTTTTGAGTTGTTCCTAAACTGTTTTTGTGTGTGCCTCTGTGTCGGGCTGCATCCTGCTGAGGGTGTCTGCTGCCATCAAGGAGTATCATTGCTATGGGGTGTGGGTGCCTGGTCTGGTCTAGGTGGGTGGTACTGTCTAAGTAACATCCACATGAATGCCAAAGTTTGTTGTTATTTACGTCTCCTGTCAGTGGTTTTAATGTTGTGGCTGATCGTTGTATCCGCTCACTTGATTTATTGGTCCACAAACACTTAAATGCAGATTTAACTGATGAAAATGATTGTTAGTTTCAGCCGTGCTTCCATAGTAAAGCAGGCATCTGTCTGCACGCAGGTGCTTCAACGATTGCCCAGTGCGCTAAGCAAACATAAGTGGATACGCTCGGACTCATGCTGCTTTTGTTTCCACGTTTTTCGACCATATTTCCTATGTTCGCTTATGTTTATGTGTAGGTGTTGACTGCCTGCATGATGTTGGGTTATTTTGTTCTTGTGGGGGAGCTGTGGAGGGCAGTGTGTCAACGTTTCAGAGGGAAGCAGAGAAAGCAGCATGGATGTAGGTCTACCTAGAGTATAGCATTGGTCCTGCTGCCAAGGAGACTGGTTCAAGACTGTACGTCCAATATAAATACCTGGGGGGATTTGGAAGTGAGGGTTTGAGAGGTGTTCGTATAGCGCAGTTGGATTGGCTGCATGCCATTGTTGGTTTTAGCATTAGAAATATCTTGTGGAATCCGGCGGAAATCCCTCGATCTTTGTGACACCTGAGGAGAAGGCTTCAACAGAATATCTTCAGGCCTTGTGTTGACACAGATGCTCCTCACAGCACAGAGACAAATCAGCTCAGGTTATTGACAAGATCTAGCATGGGACGTGTGGAGTGGCATCATATAGCAAACTGGTTCCTCATGACTCAGTCCCTTAGGACAGAGTGGTGAGAGGAGCCCGTAACCTTCAAGAGACAACAGCAGCCAGTCTGCCAGATAATTGAAATGACTGTCTGTGGAGGCTCCTTTTTTTTCATTTGCCTAATTATTCACTGTCCTCATTTAGCGACAATGTTCAGGTTTTTTTTTAATCCATGGAAAGAAAATGTCTGAAAGTCTGCTGTAGGTTTTTGAAAGCGTGTTTAATTCTAATATCTGATGAGTGTGTATTTGACAGGGTATTGTGTGTGGGCGAGTCACGTACTGTATGTTGTAAGGGTGTGTAGGTTTTAGAGCCATCATGGGAATGTGTGAGTGCTGGATTCAGGTAATTGATGCTGGGACGCTTGAAGCTGGCAGACAGTCAGACTGGCCCGGTGCCAGTGTAAAGAGGGGGAAGGAGGAGAAGACGATTGGGTGAGAAATGCATTGAATGGTTGTGAAATGGCATTTACCATATGTTGGAATGCTGTCTTTCAATTGATGGTTTTCCTTTTGAATCATCGTGGAGCTATGCTGATAAGGCAGGTTAGATCCAGAATCCAACAAACCAACAAATCTGAGCCACTGCTGGGAGTTTGCTAGTAAAAATAACCATTCATTAGACATTCACCTGGGATTATTTTGCTTATTTTTTTTAAGTAGCATGCATAAAAGCCTCTTCAGTACCCTGACAGGTTACCTAATCAGAAATGAAATTCTCTTCCTGTTGGCTGTGGTAACCTGGGCAACGGTTCCCCCGGAGACAGGCTTTGGCATATCTCTACGGTCCGTTTAGCAAAGTCCTAACGCGTGTCCCCTGAACGGATCCCGGCATAAAGCAGCAGTTTATTGCCCTAAGCAGCGATGATGCTGCGGCTTGTGTTTGACCAGAGATTAGGCAGACTGGAGCCTTTTGTGCTCGTTCTGCTGTTCGCGGATGATAAGCGCTGCTGCGGGCCATCATGTCTGAGCCGGGAGACGGGGGACGGGGGACAGGGGACAGGGGACAGGGTTGAAGTAAACTGTGGCAGCGGTTTTGGATTGTTTGAAATAGGTTTGAAATATCAAACCGATTCCATAGATTGATGATTTTCTTAATGAAACGAAGTAATACAACGATGCATCCCTAAGGCAGTGGTCTCATGGGTTAACAGCTGATAATAACAATTCCTCATGTAACTGCCTCAAGTGAAACAGACTGAGACGATCGGACGAAATACGGACTGGTGTAATGGCATGGTACAATTTTTAGATAATGCATTAAATAGAAAAATCTAAGAACCTAATATTAATTTTAAACACTAGATCTGATTGTTCCTCTTTTTGGGTGGATGAGTTTCCAGGAGGGACAGAAAATGAGTCATTCAAACAAGTGCTGGACAAGATGAACAAAGTCTCCATGCATGTGGTCTGTAAAATTGTCTCAATGATCTTAATCTATTGAATAAACTCAGCGTAGTCAATAGAATTCTGTTTGGGAGATTTGAGGCTCCACAGCGAGTAGATTCACTTTGAGCAAATTCTCGCATGAGTGATATTTTACAGCATGTAAACACACACTCTATCTGCCTTATCAGATAATTTTATTTAGTGACCGTGTAAACAGTTAAGTTAGAATCTCCAATTCAAATTATTTGAACCAGACAAGGAAATATTGTTCATTCAGGATGTGATTCAACAGGAAATACCACAGCTCAAAGAATCATTAGTTCAGATTCCAGAAACTTATCAGACTTTGAGCCAGTGACATAGACACAGTTGTTTGTCACGCAGTCCTGATGCAGGTTGTGCGCATTTGATTCGGTTTCCTGGAGACGGAGTCAGCAGCAACGGCAGCAGGAGCATAACGTTACCTGCTCTACAGTGCTCTGGGGATTGTAATGAGGGTGATGTGATGTGAGAGGAAGTAATGCCGGGAAAACACATCACTGAATCTTGACCTGCTGTATGAAATAATGTGTATAAATGATTGCATCCTAATGAATCACCATCCTGTTTGCAAACAATCTTCTAGTTTCAACGTATCCTGTATACTTCATCGACGTTCACCAACCCCTGCTTATTCTCCAGTATGTGGGATTTAAAAGCTTTAGATTACATTTAGAAAATCAACAGTACAGTATGTGGATGCAGCCTTCAGTAGTTTTTTTTTTTTTTTTTTTATCTGCTGTGCAGCCAGAATAAATATCTATTATGCAGGACCCTTGCAGCTCCTTGTCACATAAACAGTGCATACCGTGATCCCATTATAGGACTCACAACTACTTTATACAGAGCACTTGGAGAAGCAGTTCTCCTGGGAAATCTTTTTAAATATTTGTCTGTGGTTTACTTTCCAAACCAACCATATGTTTGCTTAAGTGCAGTCATCACATTATTATATCATATTATTACATTGAAGAGTAAGTACACCTCTGCTGAGTGTCTGCCTGTCAGACAGATAAGTTATTCATCTATCCTAGCCTATCTAATTCATTTTTGCCAGCACAGTGTCTTAAATCAAATCTAAATGCTAAATTGTACTGTACATCAGGCAGACTGTAGCAATCATTCAGCATGTTTCCCTTCAGTTTTGACCTCATTAAAGTCTTACACAGTGAATTAAATGAAAACTCTCACTCCTGCCAGTAAAGGCTTAAACAACGCCTTACATTAAATGCGGAATCCGATTGTAAGGCTCCAAGCTTTGTGGTGAGATCAATAGTGATGCACTTCAGAAACTGCAGTGCACTTAATGGCTGCTACTCCAAAAATGCCAACTGTAACACTTTTTCCCACTATCAAGATTTCAGCTATATATTTCTTTCTGTTTAAAGACAGTCAATCACTTGTTTTAAGCTACTGGCCTGGTTGATGTTTTTATTATTTTATGGTATGAAGGGGGGTTGTGCAGCTGATAAGGGCCACTGTGCATTTTCTAGCCGGTGGTTTTATTGATTGAAGCAGTAATATTGTTTGGTAATTGGATTTCTGCTCCAGGCATACACACATGAAGACACAGTAACACAAAACCCATGTGACCTTTGTCCCCGCTCCTCCAGCACGTTAACCTCTAACCTCTAACCTTTGCTCTGCGCGGAGCTTTAAATGCCTCCAGCTTCAAGCAACAGACACACAAACACATAAAAAAAAAAAACACCTGCAATTGCATGATAGTAATTAGTTGTAATGTAGAGTGGCTATTCTTTAATCATGTTTCCACAAAATAATTGGCAGTCCCATCTACATTAGCTGTACTTTGTATTTAGTGGTTATTAGCAAGTGTTAGCATGCTACTGCACCAAACTAAGATGGCTAGCATGGTCAAACGGCACAATGTTAACGCAATGTTACCAGCTTGGAGCCTTTGTTTAATATTACACAATGTGTTGATGTTAGCATGCTAACATTAGCCTTTCATGCACAGCTGTTTCTAAGTACATCTTTACAGCGTGTTAGCAAACAATGGGAATTATAGCTCTAGGCGCTAATGCGGCCCTCTAAGCTTGCTTGTCTATCTCTCAATAACCTGAATGTGAGGTGCTTATGGAACACTGATACAAAGTCTAGCTACAGAAAATAACCATTTTCAACCTGGAGGAAACATGTGGTAAAATTTGGGCACAGCATTAAATTGAAGTTCTCAATTGTACCAATGAACTGTTGTAAAGAAGGCTGGCTTTAGACTCCCATTTTTGCTGTAGTTAGAGGTAAAAACAAAGAAATCAGCCTATACATGGCCATGGCTGAAATAAGCAAATAAGTGAGAAGTCATAATAACAAACATTCAGTGTTATTCAGGTTCTATTTAAGTCTTTGCATCATCAAAGTGAATATTTATCTTGTTAGCATTTCTAGCCTGTGCTGGCAAATGACTGATATTCATAATGAGATACAGTACATGCATTTTCCTTGTCCAGATATGAAGTGATTACTTGTCGCTGACAATTGGTGACTAGTGGACAATCCAAGGCTCTGGTTGCCTAGGTAACCATCTTGTATATTTCCTACCTCAAATGTTTCCAGTAAAACAAGCAGAACAATGCTGGACGTTGAGCCAAGAGCTAGCTCTTCTTGCTGTCACCGCTCTGTATTTAAAAAGAAAACACCATCAACAGTGCTCCATCTGGGTTCACACATGCTCCAAGCTCACTATCAGCATGAATTTGGTGGTAGGACCCAAAGTAGTGGACGGTGTCTCCTTGTGGTAAATGTCTGTACAATTCACCTTCATTGGTCGCCTCAAATATGAGATTAGTTCAACCTGGTACCTGCCGAATTTGCACCGCCAAAGGTTTATCATTGCTGAATTTCATTTTATTGTCTATTGTCACCACATTGTTGCTCGTCACTTCCTGTGTCCCTTCGTCCCTTTTTTTCAAGTCTGTTGATTTGAGAATTCAAACTTCAAATTCAGATCTTCAAAGTGGCTACCCAAGAGGATTTTCACTCCCTCATGTGAAACTTTGTCAAACTTTGTCTTGCTGGTTCAGCGATCTAACACATTCTTCAAGTTTAACAGCTCATTCAAAGACAAAGAAAAAGCATTTCTGTCAGTTAGTGCATTTGAAACCCACACATTTACTTATGGTGGGCCGCGGAGTGTTTTGCAGAGGGCCGTGGAGATTTAAGTGCCTGCTTCAGTTTATATAAATTAATGAGGCTGTTCTCCGCGCCCACATAGAAACGAGCGCAATCGCCGCGGTGCTCATGAGACATTAGAGAGACTGTCACAGGGCTGAGGTCCGCCCCGCGAGATCCGCCGCCGTCGTCATCGTGAGATCCCGGACTGGCTGCTGCAAAGGCCAACTTGGAAAGGAAATGAAAGCGCATCTAGAGAGAGCGAGAGATGTCGAGGAAAGATAGTATTCATGGGATGAAACAGCTGGGGGGACAGAAAGCTCTTCTGTTGCGTAATGAAGAGAAGTGTGGAGACAAGAATGACTTATTGCTGTGATTACTTTCATCAAATGCAAAGGGACACATTGCACACGTTATAAATCACCCCTCCACATTAAACTCCCATAGACTACCTCTTGCTGACTTCACATCCTAAAGCCGAGCGTCTTTCTGCTGTTCATCGCGCATTATCTTTTCCCGTAGCTTTCTAATGAGCGCTGTCCGTAGCTGGTAATTTAGCCTGCTGTATTATTAATCAGAGTCTCTGTGTGATTCTGCAGCAATTTGAACATTTATTTCCCCCATGATGCTCCGAGGGTCGGAGTAATGAGTCTCTTTCCTAATGACTTTAGCGTTTGACGGAGAAGACACGACAGGCGCTTATGGAATCAAAGGTTTGTCTGGCAGGATAAGGGTAGAGCGGTGTGTGTGTGTGTGTGTGTCTGCTGAGCTCGAAAGTCTTGTGCGATGAAAGGAAACGGAGGCAAGACGGCGAGAGAGACAAGAAAGCCAGAGACGAGAGTGACGGAGAGAGGCGAGGAGGATGTAAAACACACAGCAAAGTGAAGCTGACAGAACACACAAGAGACGACAGACTTAGTGACTGGCTGAATGATTGGTTGTGTAATTACCTCTGTGTCCATGTCTTTATTTCCACTGCAATTATATTTATTCCTGCGGCAGGGCCGTTTCTCTCTATTTACAACCTGCCTACCTGCCAGCGTCTCTCTCTGTCTCTGTTCATCTGTCTTTCTTTTTATCTGAGCCTTTTTTTTTTTTTTTTGTTGTTGAATTTTTAGTCTCCCTGTTCCCAAATCTATGACAGCATCCACTGGCGGCAAAGTCTTCAGAAGTCTACAAGGATTAGACTAAACAAAAGATGTCAAATGTCTAAATTATTGAAATCAGGCAAGACACTGATGACTGACATTTATTGGTTTCAGCTTCTGTGCTGTGTTGCTTTCCACTGTGTTGTATTTGTGCAAATTGTATGTCTTTATCTTAATCTTAATTTGTGCCTAATTATAGCTGATTAGAGAGGTACCATACATCTCTTTGTGACAGTAGGGAGTATAATAAAACTGGAATTATAATGTCAATGTTGGGGATGTTAGGGCTCATACTGTGCATACTGTATTCATAATCTCGATAAACAGAAATCTGGACATGAATGCAGAATGCTAAATCAAGGTCAAGTGGTGGGACGGGTTCAGAGATTCGGGTGTATACTGAACATTTCCTACTACTTTAGCTTCGCATTAAAAGCATGAAAGTGGAGAAACGCAAGCTGACTTTTATTATGAAATAGTCCCAGGAAATGCAATGTGTTTGTCAGTGATTACTATCCCTTTGAAACATAGCGGGAAGTAATGGAACCAGAGGGAGCAGCCACAGTGAGCTGTTAGACGAAGAGCTGCAGGCGACTGGCTGCACATCTCCAACTCCTCAGCGGCGCTGTCCCTAAATGCATGTTGCATGGAGCATGAAATCAGATCACTTCATTATTAAAGTAACAACATTTTGTTTTGCTGCCCTCAGAATTCTTTGGCTTGTAATGTTAAAACAGTATTTGCTATTACCAATACAAGTACAGAAGTCGCCAAATAACCAGCACTTGTTTTGCTGCCCTCAGAATTGTTTGGCTTGTAATGTTAAAACCGTATTTGCTATCACCAGTACAAGTACAGAAGTCACCAAAATGTTGCACTGAAATGTTCAAGATCGTCCCCTAAGCTTGTTCATGGTCTGTAAACAAAGCGTTCTTAATGTTATAATTCATGTCAGTATTCATTCAGTGCTGTTAGATTCACCTTCAGTCTGTTTTAGTGCTTAAGTTGTCTTTTGGCTAAGCAGCGCAGCCTCAGGCAGTGCTCCAGGTGAAATAACTCATGCCTGGCTGACATACATGCCTTTTTTTTGTTTCTGTGTCAGAGATTTATGACATGGAAACAACATGGACAAACAATTTGCATCTGTTCCCATGAGCAGTTTAGGAAAATGCACAAAAGCACATAGCTCATAGTACAAACTGTAACACCGTGAAGCCACCGAGTACACAAGACGCTGCCGCATGCAAACACGCTGTATATACAAATATCCTCATTCCTCTCCTCATCGCTGTGTGATTTCGGGCCACAGAACTTTTCTTTCATCCCGGTTTTGTCTTTCACCCTTTCATCCTGAGACAAAGGGAGGATTACTGCTCACTGTAGGGGGCGCTGTTAGTTTTTAAAGGAGCAGCTTCTCGGACCTGGCTTTCACCCCAGCTCTGTAACCAAAATCGGCTGTTGCGTGTTTCCACAGAGATTATCAATTCTGAGGCAAAGAGATTACCTCCAGCAAACAAATTGGTTTATTATGATTTCTCAACTCGAGTATGTTAATAAGCGGGAAACAAGGAATTCGCCAGCAGATAGACATCAGGGGGGCTGTGACTGGTGAAATAGCATTCATAAGTAATGGCAAACGAGATGAGGAAAGTAAGGTCTTGATACAGGGAGTGTGTGGGTCCCCCCTGGGTTCTCTCAGAGGAGAAATACAAAAATAAATTCATGAAAGAAAACAAGCTTCCAGGGACACGTTGTCTCCACGGAGATGTAGATTCTTGCAGTCAAATGCACACGTTTATTGAAGCAAAATGACTCTTGTGAGGATCACTTTACTTCTGCAGTCTAGTTACATTCAATGTTTGCCCACACTTCTGCATCTCCAAGAGTAGCTGAAAGGAGCCACACGTTCAGATTTTTCTTTTTGCGTCTAAATTGCATATATTCTGGAGTTTAAGAATAGAGCCACTTCCAGTTTATGGCACCGCGTCTGCCCTCTAATGACACGACAGTGACATTTATCAAATTAACTGCTGTCAAGTGGCTGTGCGGTCGCGGGAGGATTACGGGAGAAACGCAGCGCTCAAGTTTGTTTGACGGCACGTCTGTACCCTCCAGCGATGCTGTAGCTGAGGCTTCACTTTCATTTCCACAGCTTTCCACTTTTCACTCGTCAACCAGCCCCTTCTCCCCCGCGCTAAATTGTCTCTAAATTGGATATTTAGGGGTTGGAGGAACTCAGGGGAGGTGGTGCCCTTTCTGTTCCCTATATATAGTTGATATATTTATATATTTAACTGTAATGAGAATTGCAGCATTGTTCAGGAAACTGGGAAATGCCTCCTATTTATCTCCAGTATCCAGACTGGGCCTCTTCAATAAGCTTAGCCCTCCCAATTCCACTGTGGCCTAGTAGCACACTGTATACGAATCAGATTTGGGGTGGGGGGCATTAAAACACACCATCCACCTCTGATTACATTCTCCTCTCTCATCAAATAGCTGGATTAGGAATGAAGGCTCTGAGCAGCGTAACATTAGCATCCTATGGGGCTGGGCGGGGCTCTAAGGTGCGTGGCACTCATGTGTGTGTGTGTGTGAGAGAGAAATAGAGGTGTGGTTATATTGGCACCGTGGGGATGACAGGCCTCTACCCCAGGTCCAATAAAGGCGTCGGCAGTCAGGGCAGATTTATGACTGCCACGCTGAGTGCAAAGCCTGATGGGGGATGGAAGGGCAGCTCGCTATCGAGGATATCTTATGCCTCCTTCGAGAGTCAATCCCTTTTCCTCTTTAATTTCACGCCTCTCAGTCTGTCGCATTGTCCCTGTGCTCTGGATTGGTTATTTATCATTTTCTTTCTGTTTTTAGTAATTTCTTTAATAAAAATAAAAAATGCTTCCTATACCACACAGATCATTGCAGGGCTTCAGGCAACAATTGTTTCCTTTGTCTGTCGGCCACAGCTCTCCTTCAATTCAAGCTTTTGAATTCCTCATATGTGTGTGTGCATGTATGGAGTGTTATAGACTGAAGAATAACATAAGATTACCTATTCTATATGTTAGTACTAGAAATCATATTGTAAATTGGCTGTGTGGGGTATCATTTGAAAATATCTGGATGCAAGAGTTGCTGAAAAAGGAAATGAACTTCTTTTGCTACTGTGCTAAAACTACTGTGTCAAAAATTCACTTTTACTCTGTTTCTAAGAGCAAAACAAGAAGATAATAGCTAGACAATTAGCCTAGCTTAGCATGAAGATAGAAGCCACCCAGTATAGTTTCACCCATAGGTTTCCTGAAGTCTGACGGCCATCGGTTTTGAAGCTCAGTGCTGTGGCCCCAGCTGTCGCCATGTTGGCAGCGGCTGACTCTTGGCGAATCCAAAGAGGATTAGGGTAGCGTGAGTGTAGCTGAGGCTGGTGGAAGAGAGCTATGAGTCAAATGAAAATTCAGTTAAACAGGGAGAAATTAGCTATGAAGAGCAAAACCATTTTTGGTACCAGTGTGTAAACATTCCTGCTGTAACGTTGGGCATTTTAACATGGAAAGATTGACTTGTGTCTGGAGCCTGCCTCAAGTGGTCGTTTTAGGAACTGCAGTTTCTGGCTGAAGGATCCGTCTGCCAATTAATTAACAAACATTAAATGTTGTTTAAGGTTAAAAAAAAGTCGTGGTATATTGTGCGTATAGATGCTTGCGTCTAGCTCCATATATACATTAGAGAGTTACTGATCTTCTTATCTCAAGAAAGCAGTTTTAAATATTTCTCTTTCAGTTTTCATTTAAGAAAAGAAGCCTAAATGTTAATTACTGTGTACATGTAAGCAGCCATAAGAGATCTTTTGAGCTCATATAAACAGGGATAGCAGGGATATTATCTGTTATATAAATAATTAATACCCAGCTGTAGTCTCCTCAGGATTTGCTCACAATAACATATAATAATCCTAATAGTATATATACTACTCTGAAGATGTACTGATTCAACATCTGCAAGCATCTCCCATACTGTATGTAGTATTCTATTCTAGGACATCCCATCAACAGATTAGTGTCACATGACACCCTGATACCCTGATACCCCTGCCCTGCCTATGATATTGTTTTGGAAAAGCCTTCGTGTTGCCATGGCAGCCGAGCACCAGCTATTCCCCATGTGATTTTGGTTTTCCACCTGCAGCAGGAAAAAGACCTGTTCCCCTCCCAAACACTGTTTCCATGTAAACATTTTACAGGACTGTGTGCGCTCATGTTCATGTGTGTATGTGTTTTATTTCTGTGGTTCAAAGCAGCATTTGGCTGTTTTGTTTTGCCAATAGCTCCAGGAACAAATCAATGGGTCGACTGTTTTTTGGAGAAGAATGCGAGGCAGTGCTCTGTCTGCGCGCTCGTGTATGAATGTGCGTGTCTGTTCGTGCCGGTTCTCAGGCATAGGTGCTTTTCCTCACACGGCTTGCTCCGTTCCTGTGGGGGATGGTCTGGCGTACGAGGGAGGAGGGGAAAGAGCAGCGGGTCAGAGCGAGAGGAGGAAGATGCAGATCTGTGAGTAGCATGGGGAGGAAGATGAAGAGGCCAGGTCACACCACGGAGAGAAACATGAAAAGAGAAACTGATAGCAAAAATGCTAAAGCGCGCAAGAGGCAGACAGACAGAAAGTTACTCAAGGCCCCGTTAGAGGCAGCGTCTGGGCCGAGATGAGGTCAGACGTGGACAGACTGAAACCTAGTGTTTAACGTCCACAGGCTGTAGTGACCCATTAACAGACTCATTAGTCCCTCCCCCATTTGGAAACCACAGGTCATGGTCTACATGTGCAGAAATCTGTTGCACCTAATAACATGCTAAGATACGTGAAGATGTGAAGATTGAAAAAAGAAAAAAAAAAAACCCACGTGTGTAAGTAGTTATCAAAAGACTATTTCTGTAAACAAAATTAGTAAGTTCTACTTACATTCCCCGGTTTAGTCAGAACCAATGTGATTAATTTGCCATTTTATGCGTCCGTAATTCATTCCATTTAAGCGTTGTTATTCACGATTGTTGTCTAAGGTCTGTGCCAACTTTAACCAGGAGGTGATTTATCATTTATGCTTGGATGCTCGATATGTTTGGCCTCAAGGCAGCGTGTGGGCACTGGAGGCATACCACCCAACAACAACAACAGCACACACACACACTCACAGTCTCAGTGTGTGTTTTCAGTGACAGCACTTTTCCCAGGCAGGAAAGGTAGGATATTATTTTTAAAGTCCTGCAGTTTTTAAAGTGTACCAGAGAAACAGCTGGAGGAGTGATTTATTTTGAATGTCAAGCTCGAGTTGTCAGGCTTCATAACGTGAACGTGCAAAAGCGGGCGGGGTTAAAAAAAAAACTGAAAGAAAAAAAAACATGCCAGGATGGTAACTTGCTCATTTCCCACTTGGTGTTTTTCAAATCTGCACCCGGTATTTATAGACGAGCAATGAATCAGTTCTAAAAGTGTGCCGTGTCTTTTTGTTGTCTTCTGGAGTTATGGGAAGGGTTTTGCTGTAAAACCCAGAAAGGTTGGAGATGATGCAAGGTTATGGCAAGTTACAAGACTGAAATGAGGCTGAAGGAAGGCGTATAAAGTGTTGAGCATAACATTGTGACCACCTTCCTAATATAGTGTAGGTCTCCCTTGTGTATCCAAATCAGTTGTGAATCATCAGAGAATGGACATGGGCCTTCTGAGGGTGTCCTGTGGTGTCTGGCAACAGGATGTTGTTAGTGGGGGCCTTTGGGTCCTATGTGGTTGAAGGGAGGGGTCTTTGTGGATCAGGCTTGTTCCAGTGCATCTCACAGATACGTGATCAGTTTGGGATCGAGTGAATTTGGAGGCCAGGTCAACACCTTGTGCTGTTTTTCATGTTTTTTTTTTAGTTGTTCCTAAACCGTTTGTGTGTGTGTGCCTGTGTCAGGCTGCATCCTGCTGGGGATGGCTGCTGCCATCAAGGAGTGTCATTGCTATGAGTTGGGGGCGCCTGGTCTGGTCTAGGTGGGTGGTACATGTCTAAATAACGTCCAGTATGCATATAAAAAGCATAACTGCCGTAGAGCAGCAGCGTGTTTAAGACTAAAATGAATGAAGAAAGTGTGTTACACTACAAAGTTCGGTTGGCTGAAACGTTTGGTAATGTGGGAAGAGACTGTTTGCACCAAACACACACACACAACACACACACACACACAGGGCCTCTATGTTGGTCTTCGCCTGGCAGGATGCCGTTAGTCGAAGCAGGCGCACCCACACACGAGCAGCCGTGAGTACGCGGCGCAAGCGGTGGGTGGGCTGAATGTCAGGCAGACCCCGGACACGCTGGCATTGTTCGCATTCTCTCTTTCATCCCTGTGTTCGTCAACTTTACGTCCTCATGCCTGCATATGTGCGGTTAAAAGCCAAATATTCGCAAAACCAAAGCTGAATGTGTTTTTAAAAATACACAAAATTGGTGTGAACTGTAGAGTGGTCTATGTGTGTGTGCTTGTGACTCCGGACAGGGTTCTTGGCATGTTATTAGTCTGAGTCAGCAGCTCAGAGGAGGCCCGGCCAGCTCTCTAAGAAGTGCAGCTCTGTTGAATGTAGGAGTGGGAGGAGATGAGTAAAAGGTCCTCTGTGACATTCAGAGATGTATGATGTCTTCCCTCCAGCTGTTACACACCACATTCCCCGAACCGCTGACTGTACTCTCCCGTCCTGGAAGAACAGTTTTAACTCGGCATGTTTAGCGGACGCCCCAGCTTCGGTGCCTCACTGAGTGTGACGTTGTAAAACAAGTCATTCCTAGTCAGTAGTTCGTATGCATCCAGCTCAGTTGTTTCAGTTGTTTCTTTCCGTCTCCCCTACCTCTCTTTGTAAAAAAAGAGCAGCACTCGTGATCACTGTTATTTTCCCACAGAGATAGTGATGGCGGCCACCGCAGAAGCAGGTCAAAGAGAGGCTGCTGAAAATTTCCCTGGAGAGGCTGCGCTTCGAATAATTTGAACCTTGACCCAGTTTTTAAGTTGGTCCTTTTCAAGTGTTGCCTCGTTAAGTTTTATGTTTTTGTGCAAATGCACAAGGAAAGATGCAGGAAGGATTCATTTGGTGTGCCCCAGATTCCAGAACTGCTTTAATTAGCGTTGGTAATTAACTCTGCGAGACCAATCAGCAAATGTAATGTATGATCCTGCACACTGTGCTGCAGGTACGTGTCCATACCATTGTCTTAACACAGAGTGCTGCGCAGAAAGCTTCATCGGAACTATGTCACATCTGTATTACACTCACTTGCCTAATCATTAGGTACACTACTGAATACAAATGCATCATAATGTAACACTCCTGCACTGAAACCCCCACTGAAACAATGTTCAGTTTATGTTGCAACACCGTCAGAAAGGTGGTAATTCACCACTAGTTTGTGGTGATGTTAAACTGGATTGAATTAAATTGTGTTTCTGCTATTGACTAAAATGAGGTTGTCAAAATAATAGAAACATGTGTCAGTACAACACAACACAACACAACACAATATTACTACAAACCACAGCCTGAATACCATAACCTTCCTGAAGATAAGATTTAGTGCAGGACTGTTAGATTAGACTGCATTCATGCTCACTAGTGTACCTAATGAACTGTCTGGCGAGTGTACGTTTAAAAGTGAGAGAATTTGAATAGCATACAAATGACTATCTTTTACTACTTAGCAGATCACAACTATGCAAATAAAACATGGACATTGGGATGTTTTTACAGTGGCAGGACAAACGTTATTTTTAACCAGTTGATAGGGAATATGCAAATGTGTTTGACCTGCAACTTAAAGCCAGACCACTAATCAGCCGGCTGACTCATTGTAGATATATTGGTGTCCGTATTATTTTTAATAACTGACAAGGAACTGCTCTGCAGAAACGTAGAATAGTGGCCGCTGCAAACTGTCTCATGAAACAGAAACCTCAACCTACGTTTCTTTTTCTTTTTTCTCCTCGCACAGATGGACATTTCACTGGGACCCCTCCGACGTACGGATACGACGCAGACCGAGCGGAGGAGCAGCGGAGGCACCACGACATCCTGCCGTACATCGATGACTCGCCATCGTCCTCGCCGCACCTCAGCTCGAAGAGCCGGAGCAGCCGGGACACCCTCTCCTCTGGATCGCTGGAGTCCTCCAAGTCGGTCAGTACGCCATCTTGGGTGCCAAATGTTCTTCTTCCTTTTGGGGTAAAAACAAAACTGAAGCTGTGAACTAACTAATGTGCAGAATTCACAAACATGGTTGGAAATCTTCAGTAGCTGTTCGTACACACTTTGGCCTCACTGCCGATCAGGAAGCGGGCTAATCTACTCTTACAATAATCCTGCTCGGTCAAACAGCCATCTATTGAGAAACCATATCTGCTACTTGAGAGGATTGATAAGGTACAATGTCTCCTGCCTCATAACCCCATAAGCAGTCATCCAGCATAGAAACCCATCCGCCTTAAGAGTCTGGCTTTTTTTTTTTCATTTAGAGTGTTAGGCAGAATTACCTATCACCTCTATCACCACATCATTGCCTTCATCCTCTTACCCTTCCTCCTTCGATCTGTCTTGTCTGCGGAGAGGAAGCCAGTGATCTATGATGTCTGGCGCTCTCCAAAGGTTATTGCTGGAGAGGATGCATACATGCGCACACACATAGACACACACACATACACGAGGAGTCAGAAGAGACGAAATAGTTCATGGATTATTTAGTTTCGTCATTTACATATAGTCCGTTTTATTCACACTGTTCCCCGCGAAACACAGACGTGATGAACACGTTTTAGCCGTAGCTCCGATTAGAATAGAGGGCCATTGTGGGAGAGTATAATAGGCTAATGCTGCCTCTGTCTACTGTGCCCTTGGAGGAAGTAATCGCATCAGTGGTCGTGAGGCTGTATCAGTTTCTCTGCCCCCTCACTCTTTGCCAGAACCGGTGAGCGAGCGCCTTTCAGTCTGATTGATGGCTTGAACCTGCTAATAAATTATGTGTCCCCTGACTGCGTGCAACCTTTGACCTGTGAGTTTTAACTCTTACTTATATTAATTTATACGCAAGTCATCTCCGCCGCTCGAGATGTCACAGCCCCGTTCTTCCTCTTACAGGTGCACGCGTCACTTTCCCCTCACATAACGATGACAAATCAGCAGACGGGATTTATATGTCGAGTAATTGACGTGTTTTTAGAGAGAGCGAGCCCGACGCTGCGTGTTTATGGCCGGCAGAGGCGTCGTCTGATTGTCAGGTAAATATATTGCGAACGCCAATTATCCATCAGCGAATTCCCCCACGCAGCCAGACAGGCTTTCAATAACTGTCGTCAGAATGGAGTTACCGTCGTCCTTGATTTGCCCTTGGATGATCCCTCTCCAACCCAGTCTGCTTCTGCTAATTGATGAGTCAGAGTCCAGGCAAGCTCCGATTGGCTCGGGTGGAAGCTGATGGTTTTATGACGTCACCGTGATGAGTCATCACCATCAGCAATGTGGGTGATTTAGTTATCGAGGGTGGCTCTTGTCCTCTTGCAATGTGATTATTTCCTGCTCTGGAGAGAAAGAAGAGAAGGGGGGAATGTTCATTTACTTTTATATTTATTAAACATTTTATTATTACTTTATGATATAGTTGGCAGTAGAGAGACGACAGGAAATGAAAGGCAGCGATGGGAAATGACATGCAATAAATTTTAAAATATTGCAGTTAATGGTTTGTGCTTTAAACCCCATGCGACACCAGGACCTCTCCAAAACATCTTCACACTTACACAAGCTAATGATCGAGGCAATTTCTATTCCTGCGCAGTGCTTCCTCCTTACAATTAAAGTTGTGATTTTTGCCCGTCATACCCAGAAAAACCCCGCAGACACTGTGAGTGTTAACGTCTATCACATATGACTATAAATAACCAGAAGTAATGCGGCCTCTTAAAAGCGGCCCGTCTTGCTCCTGCTGCACAGGATAGTACGGAGACGGCTCCATTACATGGCAGAGCTGCTCTGAGCAATCGCATCAGGCGTTTCAGAGGGTGAGGGATGGCGGAACGGGATGCCGAGCAGATTAGAATGTGAAAAATGAAAATTGAAAAGGGTTTAATAAAGTGCAGAGCGGAGCATGCGTAACCATTGTCTCCTTTCCAACCTGGCTCTGAGTGTTTATATGAGCTGACCGCCCCCTGCACACCATGGGGAAGATGGAGAAGAGAGAAAGGGAGAGAGAGAGAGAGAAAGAGAGAGGATAATGTTATTACAATTGCTCAGTCTCAGCCTCCTGAGCAACATTTGTGTTCTTGTCAAATCAACACACATTCCTGTGTGTCTCTTGTGAACATTATTAGTCCAGGAACAAATCCTAAATCGTGTTAGGTAGAGCTGAGGGGCATGTGAGTTGAAAGGGTTTTAACATGTGTTCAAATGTGAGGCATTAGCTTTTTTGTTGTACACACCGGACACGGAATACACAGACACACAAAGGTAAATATACTCCAAGCAGCGCTGACTGTGTTTTATTTTTACTTTTCTGATCAGCAAGAATGCAGGCAGACACCCTTTTCAGTCTGAACCCGGAGATGTGTGGCTCATTAGTTGCCACGGCGATGAATAAAAGATGATATGTCTGCAGATGAGGGTGCTTCCTCGGGGAGCCGTCTGGGGCCTGAAACGATGAATAAACACTTTATGTCTCCCCTAAGCTACTTCACTAAGCCATTGGTGGATGTTCGAGTTCCCTCCTTGTGACTCACGTCGAGCGTTCCCGTTATTTCAGACAGACCCTCTCGCGTTGCTTTACCTGGCGGGCATGTCCTGTGAGGGTGAAGTCACTCAGCCTGTGTCGGCGCTTGTCGCTCAGCAAGAATTTTCATTCATTTTTCATCGAGTCAAAAATTATTCCGGGGGCTCAGTTGCTGCCCCGGGCTTTCCCTTTTTAAAGTCAGCGGAGACGAAAAGAAACCTGCCGCAGTGCAATGTATCAAGTTTAAGAGCGATCATAAATCATAATTTATTACTTATTTGCTTTCAGTACACCTTAATTAATTAATAAACCTTTAATTGTTCCTCTTTTGGTTGTGCCTGTGTGTAATTAGGGCTTTTTTTTCCGGTGAAACTGATATTTGTACATACAGCCCAGATCCCCAGACATCACTCTGAGTGATGCATAATACATACAGTATCTGCCAGATTAATTCCTTTGTCTTCCACTTTAAAAAGACAGGAATGTGAGAAAAGAGGCAGTGAAAGCATCAACGCTGAAGACCACATCAAGTCAGATGAAGAGGAGACTGTGCATACGTTTTAAATTTCCAGTTTTACCTCTAATTTCACTAAACCATGTAAATGAATAAAACCGTGTTGGAACAGTGTAGGTTTATTGATCAGCTGACTGACAGGAAATTAATTTAGATGATTGATTCATGTGTTTAGGTTTTTCCTGGTTCCAGCTTTGTATTGTGATCATTTCTCTCGTCTCAGGACTTTTACTGTGATTAGTTGAGAATTTATCAGTCAATAAAGGAAATGCTGCTCTGAATTAGCTTTACATGGTCACACACTCTGTGTCAAAGGCTAAGCTGCTAGTAAATCAGAGCAAAGTGCCTAATATCGTCTTCAAATCGTGGACACATGCGTTCTTTACGGCTGATTTCATCGTATTACACAACATATTCGAACCACAGATAAGTAATAGTTATTAGTTAGGCCAACAAAATAGTTGCCACCTGGATTTAACTAAGGAAATAAGTACGAGCCTCCTATTGGATAATTACTGCATGGTCGATTATCTTTCAGTTGGCAACAAGTTATTTAACCCCAACTGATGCAATGAGTAGCTTCTCATTTCTTAAACTACCATGTTGTAAGACGCATGGTACGGGCAAAACAATGCCACAGAGAATGTGTGCTGTAATCAAAGCTAAAGGTGGTCCAACAAAATACTAGAGTGTGTGACCTTTTTTTGGTGGCGACTTTTTTTTTTGGCCAGGCAGTGTATCTACACATTGTTATATTTAATTTGCAGTTGTCCATTGGGTCTATTTAAACCTAAAGTCGCAAATTTGTTTGTCTTTTGTTCTAACTGGCTAATCAATAGAGATCTCTGCCAAACCGAAGCATATTCAGCCCGGCAGTAACCGTGCTGGTAATGGACTCCTATGCACATAATGGAGTCCATAATAAACCCGGAGCGTTTCATAATGTTGTGGGCTGTAGCCGTCCCTGGAGATCTGTGCTAGCATCTGCTCATGCAGTGGCCATGGAAACAGGTTTCAGACCCATTTACCCCTTCATTTAAATAAATGCACGTACACCCACAGACATCCAGGCACATGTGTGCATGTAAATGCAACTCACAAGTGTACACATTCATTTAGTGTGCATATTTAGATATGCACAATTCTGCTGATAATTCAGCACGCAGTTGTGGGAGTTCAGGTGACACACAGACAAACACTGATAAACTCGAAGATTGTGATAAAGTAATGAATCAGTCGTCCTCTGAGTCATTTATGAAGCAGCAAAAAAGATCTGAACCAAAAACTGCAGTTCCTCAAATGACCACTTGAGGCTGGCTCCAAAAGTGAGTTAATCCCTATAGACCTCCATGTTAAAATGTCCTTTTAACTTTACAGCGGAAATAAACATGTTTGCAGCCCAGTCCAAAAAAATAATCATTTTGGTCCCCATCTGTGTCCAGTTATAGATGCGTAGTTTTGAGATAAAAAAGTGTGAACAAAATCTAAAAATACTGACATACTCCTAATGAGTTCACATCATTTGCCTGGCTCTCATCTTGTCTCCTGGATGGATTTCATGCATCTTCTACCACCAACACACACACACACACACACACACTTATAGACGCTCAAACACAATTTATTCTGTTGCAAAAAGCAAAAAAACCCACCAAGTTGAATCGAATGAAAGCCAAGGCTGTCTGCATTTGCACCTTACATTCTTGATCTTTCCTTAGGCCCTTTTACACCTCAGATCTATATTAGCAGACATACAGTACATGGCAGTATTGGTGTGTGCTGTCGATGAGGTTTAATAACACATGACAAGACAGCTCCTGGTAATCTAGTCCCGCCCTAGATTTCTCCATTTCTCTCCCTCTTCATTGTACCCTTCCTTTTCTCCCCTCTTTCTCATCTCTTAATTTACATAAATTTGCCTTCTTCACCTCCATGCTTCTCTTTCTCAATCATCCTGATAATGTTCTTCTTTGACTTCTCTCTCTTTCCTCCTCCTCATAGCCTGAGGGGCTGGATACCCACAACATCCCAACCTTAAGCGTGATGTGTGTGTGAGCAAATGCACTTGACACTGACGCATTGTCTCATGCATGCACATATTTAAACCCTAGCCATTTTTTTTTTTTTTTTTTTTTACTGCCATGGGACACCCTGCATGTTTGAATTATTTCAGAGAGTTTGTGGTTAAGTAAGAGCCGCCTGAGGAGTTTCTCTGACTGTTTTCTCTCGTGTCTGTGCTCCTCAGTGAGCATGAGGAGGCAGCCGGGGATGATTTCGAGTTTCATGCTCAGCAAAGAACGAGGAACCCTTTAATTTGAGATCTGATTTATTGCATAATGTAAGAAAAGTCCTTTCAGTGTGGAAACAGCTACTAAAGTATTTCAAAGAATAAGTAAAAACTCAGAGGACCGGCCTAGTTGGTTGTGGTGCATAATAAAGCATTGCTACATAATGTTGAAACTTTAAATTTACACAGTATGTCCGTGTGTTTGTTACAGACTGAATGTGACTTGGAAAAAGGTTTGGAGATGAGGAAGTGGGTGCTGTCTGGGATCTTGGCCACTGAGGAAACATATCTCAGTCACCTGGAGGCACTGCTGCTGGTGAGAACACACACACACACACACATCACATATAAGTTACCATGATGCCCGTTATTATTATCTGTTTGCCAGGCAACGTGAGAATCAGTATGGAGAAGAAGAGTTTTATTCCAGTTATGGGTTTCAAGCCTTTAGGCATAGGTTTTCCGGAGTTTCATATGAAACCGTTGCCTTTTTTGTTTATGATGTGACTGTAGATGAATCTTCAAAACGTGAATGCAGCATGGTAACAGAATATATCTTTCTTTACAGCCGGGCTTTTGCTTTCGCATCAGTGCCAAGGGTCTGTCAGGCCAGTGCCACCAATTTAGAAAATGTATATCACACACTTTTAGAGATCTTGATGTGTATTTATCTGTCATGCTTAAATGTCATAAAAACAGAAGATTCACTCAATAATTTCTATCTGATGATTGCTAACATTAGAGATGCTGGTTATCCAGAACTGAAATGAGGCTGTAGCAGCCAAACCTATGACCGTACTTCAATGAGAAAAGTGGATTTTCATATCATGTCTAACTTTGTCGAGAAAAAAAGTTCTCTGAGCTGTGTTTCCACCCATATCACCAGGAACTTTTAGTCCAAGGAACTGTTTTTAAAGGAACTAAAAAGTTCTTTCAGATCGTTGGTTTTTCCACTGCAATCTGGCGGACCTTTAGGCAAATTAGGATACATTTTATGCACTACTGTACACAGACTTGTTGTACTATGCTATACTACAATGATAATGCCATATTAGTCAGCTATCAGCCATCTGTGCAACACTACAACAAGAGTGCTCATGGAGGAGATTCAAGAGATTGTTTGATTGTGATTTTACTGCTTTACAAATGGGTATTCAGTTAACAATGGAAAAGCAGATTTAGAACAGCCAAAATTACCTGAAGCTAGTTGAGCTTGATTTTCAGATGCGGGTCAGATTGCTGTAGGCCAGTCAATAAAATGAACCCGACCCTTGAATTTACACACATGGTAACATGCCCATTCTGCTCATTCCTCTCAGCCCATGAAGCCTCTGAAAGCTGCCGCCACGACGTCGCAGCCCGTGCTCACCGTTGCTCAGATAGAAACCATCTTCTTCAAAGTGCCCGAGCTCTATGAGATCCACAAGGAGTTCTACGACGGACTTTTGCCCCGCGTCCAGCAGTGGAGCCACCACCAGAGAGTCGGGGACCTCTTCCAGAAACTGGTGAGGCTTTCCCGCAAGTGCACATTTAAATTTCATAGCAAAAAGCCCTTTGACATTGGTCAAAGGGCTGGTGTACTTGTGACAGCACAAATGTCCATGAGTATAACTGCCTGACATTGCATCTATTTAGAGTGGCAACATAGGGCACTGGAAAAAAATTACAATAATTGAAAATCAGGTTATGGTTCTACAGTGACATTATTCGGTAATGTTGTTTCTTCAATATTCAGGCTTTCAGAAGCCGAATTTGTCAGCCAGATTAGATTTTTGTAGCGATTCTCATCTTTATCTTTTAAACAAACTGAATCTGATTCGTCCTTTTCTTCTTATTTCCGCCTAAAAAAACAGCTGCTCGCTCCCTTTCTGTCCTACACCAGTTTCTGCCAAAGATGTCAGGGCCAAATGTACTGTGGGTCCGTTTAATCATTTTCACAATGGGTCAATTAACCCACAATGAATCATTTGTGTTAATTCTCTCAGAAATGCTGCTCGTCTCCCACTGGCGTCTTTCTCACCCGGCCCGTCTCTCTCTTTCCCCCCTCAGACTCACTTATGCTTGAACACTCACACACACACACACACACACACACACTCACACACACACACACACACATAAAGGGAGGTGCAGTCACAATGCCGCCTTTCTGCCTGAGGCAGCTGAGGCCATCACAGAAATGTGTGCTTTGTGTCTCGAAGAAGCCGCTATAAATAGGAGCCTCTCTCTCTCTCCCTCTCTCTCTCCCTCTCTCACACACACACACACTCACACACACACACACACACACACATTCTTATTAACTTATCTCAGGAGGCTCCCCTTGAGGCTCAGCTAAGAAATTAGGATTTAATTTGGAATCTTTTAATGTCAATGAGACACCCACGGAATTTAGGTTTTAACATTTCAGATGCCAGTAATTATCAAATTGTTGAGCAGTTTGTCTTTTGCTATATTATATATGCTTCAAGTTTACTCTGGTGGTGTGACAAACCAGTAGACAACATATTTGGACTTAATTTGAACTTAATTCAAGACAGTGGAGTGAGTATCTGCGTAGACTGACCCAATTTTTTTTCGCTGTCTTGCTCAACCAAGCAAAGACGATGATTTTTTCACACTTGTTCTCTCAACCTCGACAATCTGCAGCCATCTTTGTCATTGTTCCTCCCTACTATGTTCACTCACATGTTTTGCACCACACGTGCACTCTGGTAGAGTCACACACATGCTCACGCTGTTGCCATCCGTTCCGTCCCTCTTTCCAGACAGCAGTTCATAAAAGTCAGGAGGAGAAGACACTGAGCATACACAAAGGGAAAAAAGGAAAAATACTACATGACAGTCGTTCCGATCAGAGGAGAAGGAGGAGGAGGGAGGGAGAGATTAGATGGGAGTAGAGAGGAGGCGATGCAGAGGAGGGCTAGTGGGGGGAAGGAAGGGCTGAGAGACGACAGGAGTCGACTAGTCAAGTAGATTTAGGCTGCTGAGACTCCTGATGGAGCTGTCTCACCATGACTCTGAAATCTGTGAGAGGAGACGGGCTTAGGCATCATAAAACATCATAAAACATCGGAACAAGGGAGGCGAGTGAGGCAGAGAAAAGAGGGAGAGGCAAAGCGTCAGTGACAGGTTATGATCACGGGTGTCAGGGAGAAGCGTTTGAAGGCTGAAAATAGGGCAAAATCACACTCGTGTTTCTTCTCATCGTACGCAGCGGGGAAAGGGAACATTTTAGCACCACGAAGACGGACGAGCAAGCAGATAAACTGGCTTTGAGTGTTGTTCTTGACAGATGGAGGACAAAAAACAAGCGTGATGAGACATTTTTCTTTTTAACTCTAAGTGAAATTTTGTACAAGCGTTGAGGATGAATTGATCCCCGACGTTTCATCTCGTGCAAAATTCCAGGTTGTTTGATGTGTTCAAGACCACCTGCAAATCAAATCACCCTCTGCCGCGTCCTGACTAACTTCTGGTAAACATTAGATCTGCTGGAACGTCAGTGTGATTAGCATTGTTAGCATGTCAGGGTACTGGCGCTGAGCTCAAAGCTTGGCCATAGCCTCCTTTAGCCTGTAAATGAAATGAAAGCTTTCTTCCTCTCTCCGTTCATATCAATCTATCATCAGAGACTAAATGCTCTTTTTTCATCTTTTTGTATAAAAATCTGCCAGGGCCACTTACAAACCAAGGCTAAATCCCACCTCCTCTTACAATGGCCGTGGTCTGTCATGAGGCTGTTTTCTTAATGTCGTTTTCCGCTGTGGATTACACACATACTCTCACACAGGACAAATCCCAAACTGAGAAATCCAAACACCCGAGCAGCTTCTTTCATCACCCAAAGCCATTTTCTGCCGCGATACTGCAGCCGTACGCTCGCGGTAAGCCTTCGCGCCTCTGTGTGTGGCTCCCTCCACAGTCGAAACTGTCACGCTCTGAATGGCCTCCGCTGTGGTGCAGATTGTGTGGCCCAGGGCAGGACACAGGATTGCAGGATTATAGAAACTGCTTTGCTCCTTACCTTTTGCCTGCCTGCTTCTGTCTGGTGTGCAAAATACGGGTTTAACATCATTTCGAAATGGTTTCGCAGCCTGAAATTCATCTTAAGCAGTGAATATAAATATACAAATCAGTACTGTTACTCGTCAACAATCAGTTTCAGTCCTGTGTTTGCTATGTTTTCTTGCGGCATGCAGCCTCAAAGCTGAAGAGTTTTTGCTCAGTCCACCACTCATGAAGACATGACTGCCGGCGATACTTAAAAAAAAAAAAAAAAAAATGTTTAGAAAACTTGTGACTATACATTCCTGCCAGAATCGATTGTCGCTCACCCCATGACAGCGAAGATCACAAGGTCATGTCAGAAAAGTCGGGTACTTGTCTAAAAATAGGCTAGAAGAGAATGAATGAGCTCAGTCAGAGACAAGAATAGCTACTGGCACACAGATGTGTAATAGTCTAGTTTATTCTGGGTTTGGGTTAAAACACTGGATTGGATTCACACATGGCAGCGAATTAAAATTTGTCCATTAGATAAAAGAAATACAATATAATACATTAACCTTCGTAGATCCTCTTCAAATAAAGAGCAACATTTAGTGAAGTGACAAGAGCTCATGAGAATGAATATGTTGGTGGTTGGGCTTAGATGAGAAGCAGCATCTACGAGTGGAGTCCCAGATGAAGGCGGTAGATAAAGACAAGACCACCCAGTCAAGACATCGATGGTGTTGGGGCAGATAAACTGATGGACACTTCAGCTGGGGAGGGCTGACAGGAGAAGTAAATAACATTGACCATGCACAACCCACCTAGACCAGACCAGGCACCCCCACCCCATAGCAATGACTTGATGGGAGCAGCCATCCCCAGCAGGATGCATCCTGACACAGGCACACACAGAAAAACGGTTTAGGAACAACTAAAGAAACATGAAGAACAGCACAAGGTGTTGACCTGGTCTCCAAATTCACTGGAGCCCAAACTGATCAAGTGTCTGTGGGATGATCCACAGAGGCCCCTCCCCTCAAAGGCCCCCACTAACAACATCCTGTTGCCAGATACAATAAGACACCCTCAGAAGGCCCATGTTTATTCTCTGATGAATCCCAAGGGAAACCTACATAATATTATACAGTATTAATAGTTTTTCTCTGCCATCAGAGATTGGGTTCACTCACTTTGTTTTATCTTCTGATGATGTTGTTAAAAGGATGAGAACAAACTGAATTCTTGTTTACGACCTGTTTAAATCATCCATCTGCTTAATTTCACACCTAGTGATCATAACTGGTACAAATGATGGCTGGGACTATGAAAATAGTACCCAGGTTGTAATATTCCTGGACTCAACATCCGTCCAGATTATTGAAGCTCCTCATGAGTTCAAATGGTGCCAAAAGGTCTGAAATCTTTCAATGCTCTAGGTGCTTTAAAGGAAATAAGAATGAGATATGCTCATGCGAGTGGTTTTACAGGTGTGCAAGGCTTCCACTGTTACACACAGAGCCTGCCTCCACTGTACTTCCTCCTCCGTTGGCTTTTGTTCAGGAGAATTGATTGTCCTTTTGTTCGCCGGCGCCGAGATGGATCGCGGCGCTGGCAGGCAGCGTTTGGTGTTTTATTCAGCCATCCAGCTTCCTAAATGTGCTTTCATAGCCTCCGTTACACCAATCATTAATTACTCACCCCGGCACGGGGCAGGTCTCGCGTGGTTGCCGTGGCAACGCGCTGGGATGAGGACCACCACAGATATCGCTTTCTCCTCTTTTCCCTTTCGCTGGATGTTTCCTTCGATTGTCTGCGAGTCGTATAGAGTCTCCCACACACAGCTGACTGGACTAAATCTCTGGTTCAGATATGAAATTTCAAGGATTATGCATCTCACTGTTGCAGCTTAGCATTTTCAAGGTTGAAGTGTACTTGATGTTGTAACTGTCTAAGAAGTAGTGCAGAGGACTTTGGAGTATGTCTGGATTGTGACTAAATCGTCACGTTGCTCTTCTGTACATACTGATATTTGTCATGGTTCATTTGGGGCTATTAATACCCAAATTGGAGGAAAGGTGTAGGAATTACAACCAGAGGCTCAAAGGTAATTGGAGTCGAAAGCTATTTCATGTACAGGTATGGGATATTCCTTTATCTAACATACACGGGCCTAACTGTGGTCACTCAGCAAGAGTTCGACAAGTTTACCATCACTGTAGATAAAATAGATCCCTCTTTCCACCGACACACGAGCTTTACTTTGATCCTCTCCGTCTTTGTTCCTTCTCCCCTACAGGCCAGCCAGCTCGGAGTGTACCGGGCATTTGTGGACAATTACGAGCTAGCGGTGGAGACGGCGGAGAAGTGCTGCCAGGCCAACACACAGTTTGCCGAAATCTCTGAGGTAAGAAAGAGAAGGAAAAGAACAGTCAGACCTCTATCTCCTACAGGCATCCTACAGGACATGTCTGTCTCTAAATTTCAAGTGGCAGTTTCTGCTGAAAGTCATATGATAATGCGATACTGAAAGTCACCGTTCAGAACAGCAGATCTCTAGTGCAGTTGTGCTGATTACTGATATTTCTTTATAATGTTGTTTACAGTGTGCAGAATATGTATATATTACACTAACATTACCCTGGCTGCCTCTAGACAGTAACTGAGAGAAAGGAGGGCTTCACCATCTTCCAGCAGAGTGTTAAATTACATCTTAGCAGAAAGGACAGTTTCTGAGAGACGTTGTAGAGTCACAAAGAGTCGATTCTTGCTGCTGCTTAACGGTTTTGTCCCTGATGTAGTGTACTTGCAAAACACACTCCTATTATCCACCCACTCAGTTTTTGTACCGTATTTTGCATGCATTTCATTTTGATTGTTCCGCTGGACGTTTCTATACAAATGCGATGTGTGTGTGTGTGTGAGACCATACGTCATTTTTTAGATTTTCTGCTGTTTTGCTTCTGCTGCATGTCTTTTGTCAGACCAGTGGGAAGAATACATCCCACTTACACACTGTTTTGTGTTTGTTTTACTGTATTTTCAGCGTTGGAAATGTATACAACGTAATGGTTAATTTGCCTCAGTTATCCCACAGTGAATTTTAACATTAAAATGTGTTTTCTAAAAAATCTGAATGGGAGAATTGGAATTTTACAACAAATAACATTATTTTTTTGTTATACTTTGTATTACACATTGTATAGACACCAAACGTTATAGTGTTATTCCCATCTATTTTCTGTATGTATTTACAGAGGAGTTTGTGTCATTCATAGCCTGGATAATATATTTTATTACTAAAAACTTAAAAATACCCAAAAAATCTTTGACTGTCATATGTCAACAACAAAATTAGTATTAGGAACCTGGCTGAACACCCAATGTTCACATTTCTGTTTCTGAAATATGTGCAAATAAGAACATATTAACATCATGCTACCTCTTTTCCATCTCTTAGCATAATATGTCAGAAGACTTTATTACTGATAAACAGTTAATTTACGTCAATAACCATTAGTTAAAGCTCCCTTCAAGGCCTCAGCTTGGCCGCATCTTCAACCCTGACCAGACAACTATGACAGCATTTATTATTATAACTGCTTCGTGAGCTCATTTTCTTTTATCTTGGACAAAACAGACATGTATACTCATGCCTCAAATCTAGTTTTAATGGCTTGCATTGCAAAGATAACCACCAGTGTTATTATTCCTGCTGTGTAACATTCGAAGGCACTGTAAAAGCTCCAGCAGCATTACATTTTGTGATTTTTCTTTTTTGAACAGTAGCCATGCTGATGTGTTCACGTGCAGGCTTTTAAAAGAAAACCTCCTGGGGGCTGCTATTGAGCTTCTGCATGTGTTCTCTAAAAGAGCAGATGTACACCTCCTTATTTATTGGTTTTCAGTAGGTGGAATAAAAATTAGATTTAGTGTTAAATTATGTAGATGTTGAGCAGCCAAATCTAGTAGCTCTTTTCTTTTTTTGCTGTTCCTTGAAGCAGTTTCTGATACATCATCAGTCTTTGTCTGTGTCTTTTACGAGGTCTACCAGTTAGGCTGGTGTCTACGCGCAGGATGGGGAATTCATCACTAAGGGTTGTTAATGGACTAAGTAATGATGCATGACTCTCAGCCTTCTGAGCAAGATGGTGGAGGGGAAAAGCTGCTGAGGATGGCATAATTAATTTGGAAGTGGATGACCTAAAAGCTAAAGCAAAGATAATAACCTCACCGCGTTTTCATATCGCTTAACCTCACTGAACTAGTTTCTTAAGGACTTTTTTGTTTTTTTGTAGTTTTTTAATTTCCTGTTTGCGTTTGGTATCCAAACAGAATCTGAAGGTGAGGAGCCCTAAGGACTGCAAGGAGACGGCCAAGAACTCTCTAGAGGGTCAGTATTCAGTCAAATCACTATATAAATTTTATAAATTTAAAATATTTACATACTCCATGCAATAGTTATTCAGTTCTATTAAAAATCAGCCTGATTCTGTCTTTTTCTCGTTTGCAGCTTTGCTTTATAAACCGGTGGACAGGGTGACGCGCAGCACATTGGTACTCCACGTAAGTAGAGTCCAGGACTGCTCCTTAGTTATTACACTTATGTATGGCATTAAACCCAGAGGATATGACATAAGTGATAGAAATGCAGCCTGCAGTTTGTTTCCCGAGGTTCAGTAAGCCCCTTTAGACGCGAAGGAACAGCAGCTCTCCTCCGAGCTCCTTTCTGATTTTTAAACTCCTGGTTTTGGCCACTTGTTGTTATTCTAGAGTTGTTGCAGAAGAGCAGAGAAGGTTAAGCTTTGTCCTTCGTAAACCTTATTTTTGATTATTTTGCCTTCTGTAGGATCTTCCTTTAGTACTGCCCTGTTGTTTTTATGGTTTACTGGCAATTACTTTTAGTTTATTGTCGGGAGTCTGACTGTTATAAACTTCTTTACATGTATTTTACTCTTTTAAGAGTCAGGGTTTAGTTTATTGCATCTTAGAAAATGTAATAAACTTGAGCCAAACTATGTTTAAAGTTATTGGGTTGTGTTATACGTTCCCTCGGCTGTACTGTGTTTTGCAGATGTGAAGTATAGACGGCTGAGCTGTTTATAAACCTAAAGAGGAAACGAGGAGCTTATGCGAATGTCCAAAAGTGATGTGCACGGTCCTCCAGCTTTGTGCATACCTGTAAATCTGTGCAACTCAATATTTCTTCACCTTCTGCTTTCTAGGACTTGCTCAAACACACGCCCACAGGCCACCCGGACCACCCGCTCCTGCAGGACGCCTTGAGGATCTCCCAGAACTTCCTGTCCAGCATCAATGAGGAGACGACGCCTCGCCGCCAGTCTATGACTGTCAAGAAGGGAGAGGTGAGAGCACTCAGATTTACAAAACATGACTTTTCCCTGTAATGCCTGATGTAATATGAAGCTTTCAAGAAGTAACAATGGTTGACTTTTAACATGCTTCTTAGAGAACCATTCTTAAGTTAAATTAAAACCCAAAGCTGCTATAAAGACCTCTTTCCTCCTCTTACCTACGCTGACTTATTTCAGATTTGAATAAACAGTAAATTATTGTCCATGATGACGTCATGACCCCACCCTCTGACTGACCTTGAAGTCGCTGCCAAACAGCGCCTGAACAGGGGCCGCCAATCTGCAGCCTAAAGCAGAGCCCATGTCCTTATATGGTCATAGCAGGGTTGCCGGTGTTTGCGCTGCGTCTCCCCATCTCCCCGTCACCACCACCGCCACCCCCTGCTGCTGTCTCTCCCCTCCCTGGAGATGACTTGACGCACATGAATGGATGCCTCTTGATTGATAGCTTGCGTGACACTGGCGCACATCGCAACGCCACGTAATGAGCCACCGGTCCGCTCTGACTGGCAGATTTCAAGTTAATTATTCATAAACGGAGGGTGGGAGGGAGCCGGGGAAAATGCTCCTCCCTCCCGCTCACAGGGGGGTCATTACCGCAACCTTTCCACACACACACACACACACACACACACACACACACACTTTCCCTCTCTCTGTTCCACACACTCTCTCCCCTCTTGTTTGCCTTTGAACGTACAGTATATACCCACACACATCCCCTGCTATCCCCGCAGGCCTCAGTTTCCATCTCCGTCCGTCCAGGCCTCCACACCAGTCATCAAATATTTATCAAGGATATATGAAAGCAGCACATGGAAATCAATGAGGCTCATTATATTGTACCTCACAATAGATGCAGAGTATAAACCTTTTTTTTGTGTGTGTGAGCCCCGACCAACGCTCACACCAGTAGAATTGAGGAGGATGGGGCTTAAAAGAAGAGACTGTTTCAGATAAGATTACTACATTTATCACTTCTCGTGGAGTTTTTACAGAACCATCACGTGCCTGAGTGATTGTTTGGCTGCACACAGGGCTCACAGCAACTGTTTAAACTATTTATAAGCATTGTCACGGTGTTGATTTGTATAATAATGACTGAATATGGCGAACAATTGCAAACACACATTGAGGAGAGTTACAGTTTAAGCTTTCCTCAGTATTCACTGTAGTTTTTTTCCATTATTAATGCAATAGCACATGAGGTAAGAAGGGAAGGAGGTCATGTTATGATCCATTTAAAGGATGCAGGCAGTGCTGAGGGGTCATTGTTGCCCTCCATGCGTGCACACTAGAAAAACAACCTCTTCATTGGTCAGTGGAGGCATGCAGGAGAAGAGCAGCGCAGGTGACCCCCAGAGGCCCCTGGCCCCCTTTTACACGAGGGGAGGAGACAAACAGAAACCGCTTAATTAAAATGCAAATGATAGCGCTCGAGTCCTTGCTCTGCTTTGTTTGCCTTCGGGAAAGATGTGCTCCTGATGTGAGTGTTGCTACTAGAAATGTACACACTCCTTCCTATCATTACACAAGCATATACAAGACGCATCACTTTAGGTACACAAGACGGAACGAGACACACGAGCCTCGTGAGCTGCCCCCTCAAAACGCAGATTCTAAATATAAATGCGGCTCCTTTGTAAACTCTCGCCGAGGCTCCTCCAGGAGATGGTCAATATTTAATCTGCGCTCTGTGCCATCAGCGCGCTCGGCCTCGTGTCGCTCTCCTTCCACTCTGGCGATGCTGATGCGTCAGTCAGCTATCATGAGAAACAGAGAAAGCCACATTTCTCCTACCGGCTGTTCGATTTTATGAAAATGTCATCTGATGCGCTGAGACAGCTGGATGTGTTTTCCTCGGGAGCAGAGCAAAGCGGCTGCAAATTTGGACGTTCATCAGATTTCTGATTTTAGGGATCAGGGGTCTTAACTGCAATTTATCTGCATCCAAAGATAGAAAGAAACTTCAGCAAAACAAGGAAATTGATATGACTTCAACATAAAAAAAGATGAGCTCACAAAAATATTATTATTTAGCGTGTTACTTTTTTGGATCTAGCTTCTATCCTTCCATTTATGCAGTTTTTACCACAAGATCAGTGGCCTGATTGAGACCTGATGGTCAGTGGAGTTGCAACTTTTGGCTAAATCTAAACGTTCCTGTGTAAAAAGAATCGTGCCCACCCTCGATTTGCATGAGTTAGCAGTTGTCGTTCAATAATTAGGGTGCTTACTGGGCAGTAATCCAGCCTAATCTGCTGCTGTACTTTCTGTCCTTGCAGCCTTTTCACTGATCTAGTAGAAGAGACTAGCTGCCAGTTAATCATGACTGAACAAAAAAAAGACAGCATTCCATAGACATTCACTAATTTGTTGCAGGAAACCACAGAAAAGCAACGAATCCGATTAGGAGGTGACTCAAGTTTTATTATTTTCTCATTTTTACTTGGAACAATGACTCAAACAGTTCAACATTGTACTTGGCAGAGATACATAGAACAGATGCAGTGTAGTATTTGAATGTGTGTAGGATAGAATGACGGTCTAGAAATTATAATACTCGATGCTGCTAAGTGACATAAGGCAAGGCACTTACCCTTAACCCCTTTCTGTCCCTCGCACTCGCATCAGAAGACACCCGAGGTTCCACCTACTGTGGCTGCCTCTGTTTGGTAGAGCCATTATAGCCGGGCTATCCGCCCCCGTCTACACTCACTTTTTCCATTATTATGATTTCTGGAGGGACGTGTGTAGCAGACTCGAAGTGCATAATTCGCCATAATCTGTGTTTTGGTGTACATGCTGTTGTGATTTTCATAGTTGTCAGACAGTTTAATGGTTTGAGGATTTGCTGTTAACGGGGTGAGAAGTTTGTGGTTAGTAAGTAGAATAAAGAAAAGAGAGCACTCAGAAGAAGGGCATCTCGCGGCTGGACAAGCTGACACAGAAGGCGGGCTCTGTGGTAGGGGCAGAGCTGGAGTCCCTGACATCAGTGGCAGATTGCAAGGCCCTTGAACAAAATCTGGTCCATCATGAAAAATGTCCACCACTCTCTACACGACACCATAGTGAGGCAAAGAAGCTTGTTCAGTGACAGGCTGCTGTCTCTGTCCTGCTCCACGGACAGGTTGAGGATCAGGATCTATCTATCTATCTTTCTAAACCTATTTAAATAGTTTAATCTCTCTCTATATATATGCTATATGTATTTGGTAACACATTAAATAACTTTTTAAACAGCATAGCTATCGGCATGTCTCTACACAACTATAAAAACTCAGATTGATGGTCCATGGGGCCTTTTAATATGCGTGTATAGATTCAGATTATAGTTCAAACTTCACCATTCCCCATTCCTCATTCAGTTTAGTGTTGAATGACGCCTCATCGACTACTGTACGGAACACGTCCTAAATATAGCCTGCCATGGCACCGTGTAGACTGGCAGAAGTACAGCAAGATGGAGCTTTGTTTTGCATTCTAGTTTGGAAATATCCTAAGGGGGTTATATCACATGTGGAGTGACTTCACAGATGTGCCATTCACGTGACACAAAAACTGAAATTGCAGTGCAGGAGTCACTACGCATCTCGGTCTGTGTTGCCGCACGGACCTGATTAGGATGTTATATCTGGACCGAGGTGAAGAGGACAGGACGAGTGGTTTTCAGGCGTCTCGTGCTCGCGTTGTGCGTGGACTGACAGATGTAGGTGACAGTCGCCGCCAGAGACAACCGCCAGGCCGACGGAAAGCAGTGCGTCCGGATGTTAGCTATCACAGGCCGTCATCGTCACGGTCTTCAGTGTGTAGATAGAAAATGAATAATTACACCGAACGGTGGGAATTAGATTTCTAGTCGATCTTTATTTCAAGGGTTAGAACAAGATTGTAATCTGGAGCTGCTTTGGTGTCTGTCTACAGAAATAAACTCCGACATGACATTTGTTCCTCACTGGCTTCTCTCCTCTCAAACTCTCTTTTTCCCTCCCTTTCATTCTCAGTGACACTCTCTTAGACCCCTTTCTCTCTGTCACCCTCCCACGTTGTCTGCCTCCCTTCTCCCCTCTCCATTATTCACATGCATGAACGCGGAGTGACGCAGCATGAGCCCCCTCCTTGCGAGCAGACGTCCGGTCAGGTTTTGTAAGCAACACGAACTTCTCTTTCATGAGCAACAGCTCCACTTCAGCATCCACTTCTGGCGGTGACAGCAACTGTGTGTTCATGGCGGAAGGGGGGGAGGGGTTAAGGGGAGGCCGAAAAGATGTAGTAATGTGTGATGCTGCCTGGAGTTGCTGCAGAGCGAGCTGTGGCTTAAAATTGGAGGTGGGGTGCTGGTGTGACCGCTGGAAGTGAGTCACATGAAAAAAAGAATACTTGGCTTACAGTGTAAGCTAATAAATATAGTTTTATTTGTTTAGTAAAAGCTTTCTTTTCGCTGTTGTCAGCTTGCAGTCTTCATTTTATTTTATTTTTTCATTTATTATTTAGCAATATTCATTTATTATTTTATTTGTCTCAATGCAAAAATGTTTTTATGACATGGGCTCACACTAAATGCAAATGATTTGTGAGAAAGCTTCAAACTGTTCAAACAGTTAAACTCATCAGACAGTAAAATGACACGTTTTGATTTTAAAACCGCTAACACAAAATATAATGTGTTTAATCAATGATGTGAATGAAACAAAACGCAAAAATGAACTTGTATATCGACTATACACTGTGTTCTCTGACTCCACGAGTGAGCCTCTGCTATCTAGCTGTGTTTATACCACAAGTAAGACCAAGATTATGAGCTCTAAAGTGAGCCATTTACTTACTGAGCTGCGGTTTGACATTCGTCTGCTCCCTGTTAGGTCTTATGTCTTAAATCCATTCTTGTAAACCAGTCTCTGTCTTTAGAAAAGGTCTTCGCTGCCCCCTTTTGGTGGGTGGCGGTATTACACATCTCATTATATAGTCTGACATCAGTGATAAGTCCAGGGCTCCAGATATCACTCTTCCTTTTTCTCTGCTGCCTCCATCACTCTTCTATTGGCTGCCTATTAATGACCCAGATATAAACAAGTGGTTCAATAAATGTAGTTTAATGTAAATAAAATGTTCAGTGGTTATTTTGTTAATATATTACATTGTGACAAGTAGACATTTTATCACCAATCTTCCTCGCTCCCTTCTCCCCTCTGATCCGTCCTTTCCTTGCCTGATCTTTTAGATGCAGCTTTGACTCGAAGGCAAACTGACTCTACACAAAATACAACACATTTGTCACGGCGGGGCTCGTCACTGATATTACATGTTGTGTGCTATTAAAATTTCTTTAATTCTTTGTGTGTGTCACTGATGCCGTTTCGGTGCATATTCAGCCAAACGCAATCACCGACTCCAGCAGCAGCAGACACGTCGACGTCGAAAGCTTTGTCATACTGACGCGCGTGTGTTGTCTTCTGCCGCCACAGAACCGCCAGCTGCTGAAGGACAGTTTCATGGTGGAGTTGGTAGAGGGAGCCAGGAAGCTGCGGCACGTCTTCCTCTTCACCGACTTGCTGCTCTGCGCCAAGCTGAAGAAACAGATCGGAGGGTGAGGAATGAATCTTTATGCACACAGAAAACAACAGTCAAACAAGATTTCCGAAAAATCGCCAGGAGCCAGGAGGCACTGTAGGGAGAACTGAAGATCTTGGGGTATTGCAAATGTAACGGTTTAAAATAAAGGTCTTGAAATGAACAGGGAGTCTTTGAAAAACTAGAATCACAATATTCCACAAAAACACTGTCATCGTACACCGATCAGCCACAACATTAAAACCACTGACAGGAGAAGTCAATACATTGGCATCTTGTGACAATACAATGTTCTGCTGGGAAACTTTTGGACCTGGCGTTCATGTGGATGTTACTTAGACATGGAGCACCCACCTAGACCAGACCAGGCACCCCCACCCTATAGCAATGACACTCCTTGATGGCAGCATCCCCTGCAGGATGCAGCCTGACACAGACACACACACACAAAAACTGGTCAGGGACAACTAAATCCAAAACTGATCAAGTATCTGTGGGATGCACTGGAACAAGCCTGATTCACCCTCTTCTTGACTGTTATAATGTTCAGTTTACCTTGAAACAGTGTAAGAAAGGTTGTAACTCGATTTTATGATTTTTTTTGGGATGTAGCTTGTGGCGTTGTTAAACATGATTGAATTTAATGCAATGTCCAAGCCCACTGATTAAAATGAGGTTGTCAAAATAATATAAATACGTGTCATTACAACACAACTCACATTTCTCACTCAAACATCTGAATACCATAACCTTTATAAGGATTAGATGTAGTGCAGGACAGTGATGGACAGACAGCTAATCATTTTTTAAACCTTCCTTTTCTTTCTCTCCTTCTGCACCCTTTATCCTTTATCATCATTTCTGCTTTCCTTTCATTGTCCAACCCCCCCTTTGCATTTTCCCATCCTGCTCCGGCTGCAGTAAAAACCAACAGTACGACAGTAAGTGGTACATCCCCCTCTCCGAGCTGACCTTCCAGGGCCCCGAGGAGACCGAGCCGCTCACCATCCCCCAAGTCCCAGACGAAGAGCTAGACGCCATGAAGGTCAAGATCTCGCACCTCCGCAGTGAGATTCAGAGAGAGAAGGTAGCGTGGATGAGCACTAATCCTGATGAACTCACACAGATATTCAGAGGCAGATGTTTCTTCTAGTTCAGTGACTAATTTCATTAATATCTGTTCAGGACTGAGAACGGTGCATATGTTAGTTTGACCTCTGGAAGAGTTTCAACACTGTTTTTCAGCAGTGATTTGCGTCAACGTTTTCTTCTGTGATTTCAGAGAGCCAACAAAGGTTCAAAAGTCATCGACCGTCTCAGGAAGAAGCTGTCCGAGCAGGAGTCTCTGCTCCTGTTAACGTCTCCAAGCATGCCCATCAGAGTCTACAACAAGAATGGCAAGGTGATGACACCGTCCGTCTTGAGCTGCGTCGTTTTTCTTTTTTATCGACTTTTCTTACACATCACCCTCCTCTCTGTGCTCTGCTCCTTTTCGCCATATTTCATCTGTTCTTCTCATTTTCTGCTGTTTGTTTTGCTTTGGTTTTTTTTTTTTTTTGGTCCTTCGCCTCATACCCAGCTCAGTAACACACGCCAACAGATTTTCAGGTTTGACTGTGTTGCAGTACATTTGCACCTGTGTCCTCATGTCAGTGCCCTCCTCAGACATCTTTTGTGTGTTTGCATTTAGAGCTACAGTTTCCTTATCGCGTCCGACTATGAACGCGCAGAGTGGAGGGAGATCATCAAGGAGCAGCAGAAGAAATGTAAGTGTCCCACACAGGTCCTATCTGACCCAACTCAAGATCTGAAACGTCTTCGTCTCATTTCCCAAATCAAGCACTTCTACTCCATTAGCCCTGTGAAGGGAAACCAGTATTTTTAACACCTGCTGTGCACACACACGCGGCGCACTCTATTAAAAGCAGACCCGATGGGGGTGGTGGTGGAAATATCTGTTGGAAATTAAGGAAATCAGAACACTCTGGTTGTTCGATGTGTTTAATTTAGCATCTGCAGATGGGCTCACATCACAGAAAAGGCACAAGGCATTGAGAGTGGCTAATGAGCCAAGAACGCGCAGTGTAGATCTGTTTTATACTTCTCATCTACTGGAGGTCACATTGTTCACTCCTTTCAGCCATCTGTCTGGCTCCCAGACACAGGCCCCTGAAAGAACACAGGAATAGTACAGATCACATGACATACACCAATCAGGCATAACATTAAAACCACTGACAGGAGAAGTGAATAATAGGCAGCAGGATGAAGCATAACACAGACACACACACAAAAATGGTGTAGGAACAACTCAAAAAACATGAAAAACAGCACAAGGTGTTGACCTGGCCTCCAAATTCACTAGATCCCAAACTGATCAAGTATCTGTGGGATGATCCACAGAGGGAGGCCCCCTCCCCTCAACCCATAGGCCCCCACTAACAACATACTGTTACCAGACACCACAGGACGCCCTCAGGAGGCCCATGTCCATTCTCTGATGAGTCACAACAGTTTTGGAGGCACAAAGGAGACCTACACAATATGAGGGTCATAATGTTATGCCTGATCGATATATATCCCTCAATAGACTAATAGTTTAAAGCAGGATCTAAGTGACGTGTATTGATTGATAAATTTCTATTACATTTGCTACTGTGCATCTTCATAATCAAACATAATAAGAAAGAACATAAATTATAAATGATCAGATAATTACATTGAGTGTATATTTGGTTTAATATAAGGTATATGCTACTGTACAAAGGAGAATATGAAAACATAGCAAAGAGCAACATTGCCTAATGTAATGTAATGGCTAGATTCTCATTAATCCAGGTCATAGTAACTCAAATCCCTTGAGAACAAGGCAACTGGACATCCCTTTCTTGAACATGTCTCACCTCACACCTAAGAAGCTTCCTCATTTTAACTCAGTGATGAGGAATTCCAGGTTTTTTATTATTAAATGCCGTTTTTTGTGGTTGCTCAACGGAGGCTCACATGAATCAAGGTGTAAATGGCGGTGGCCTACGTTGCGTGGTTGTTGAGAGGAAGCCTCTCGGATGAGTGTTGAAAAGTCATCAAGAACCGAGAACTAGGTCCAGCTGCCTTCAAGTAAAGCACTTTGGAGTGTAATCGTTGGTTTTGCGCTTGTGTTTCTCTCAGGAAACGGCATCGAAAGACAAACAAAGGAAGAGTAGAAGAGTGTTCTGTGGTAGAGCTGGGGGCGACAGTGGCAACATTTAAATGCAGTCGAGGAAAGATCATAACAAGGGGGCAGTTAAGACGTGCTTTATTTTGGTGCTGAAATAAAACTGCAATTGTCTGAAGAAGGACTATCTCAGACTTTGGTTCATGTTTTCTCTCCTCGCCCAAGTTTTGTGGCCAGCTGCCAGAAATAACTGTGCCTGTCCATCCCTAACATTCAGTAACTTCCACTTAACGTCTGCTAAATCCTGACAGTGAAATGATTTAAATGTGGTCCGTGGTGTTTTTGATTCGCAGTATCGTTAAAAATCCCAATGTGTTGTCTTCCCCAAGGTTTTAAAACCTCTTCCCTGACGTCCATGGAGCTGCAAATGTTGACTAGTTCGTGTCTTAAACTGCAAACTGTCCACCACATTCCACTTAGTATCAATAAAGAAGGTAAGTTACCGCTTTCTGGATTTGAAGTTGTTTTCTTTGCCATTAAGTTGTACCAGATCGTCTTGTGTGTTTTTGGAAGATGGAGTAGAACCACTGTGAGGAGTTTGGGGCTCCATAGTCGTATTTTCATGCTTTCTTGACTTCAGAGTTTTTCCTGTGCATTTGTCCCCTTGTAAACTATGGAATTTACCACAAAACTGTCCTGGATTAGAATAATAATCATTAATAATTATGGGTAAATTGGGGATAAGAGTAGACGATGGTTTAAGGCCCATGTTTTATACAGTGCAGTTCTGTTTTATCTCTTCCTTCCATGTCTGATTCTGCTCCAAAACAAACAGATCTGCATGCTTTTCTAATCCCTCCTGGCTGCCTCTTCTTTTTTTTTTTTCTGTCTCTGCTCGCTGACTGTTTTTCCAGAGGAAGAATCCCCCGGCCTCTACGGGTTCCTGAATGTAATCGTCCACTCCGCCTCCGGCCTCAAACAGAGCTTGAGTGAGTCGAAACAGAAATAATCACGCAAAATTAGTTACAAATAATTAATGTGATCCCTTAGCTTGAAGCTTCAGGTTTAAATTTGTTTTTCTGAAGATAATATCAAACAGTCTCTTCTTTTGCTGATTTAATATACCCTTGCAGAGAACGCTTGTGTGTCCATGTAGAGTAAATGTAATTTCCTGTCAATCCTCTCTGTCAGATCTCTACTGCACATTGGAGGTGGACTCCTTTGGCTTCTTCTCGAATAAAGCCAAGACGAGAGTGTATCGATACACCACTGAACCCAAATGGAACGAGGTAAAAGATACAAGCATGCAAAATGACGGACGGATCATATAGTTGAACACTTTTTTTTTAACAGTTAACTGAATCACATATAACCCACTAATGTGTGCGTTGACTACAAAGCAGCATCGTTTCATCTGAATTATTATTTCTTCAGTGGTTCTTGGCGTTAACAAAACAATACCAGACATGCACGTTTGCATTTCTTTCTTAGCGCCGTCTACGCCGCCTGTCATGTATCTGACATCTGGTCTTTTAATCAGGTTAACGGTCCATGTTTGGGTTGTGAAAAAGACGCCAAACAAAACGCAAATAGAGCATCTGCAGCCCCCTGCAAACGTGTAGTGCAATGTGCATGTTACAGTATGTATGCATGCAACAGACGTGTATGCAAGTGTAGTGGCACAGCTGGGCGAAGGTCATAAAAAGCCAATAATCAGAGAATTGGGTTCGTCTGAGTATTTTCCATCTTGGACCCGGAGACTCTTTGAGGTTTCTGCTCAGCACAGTGGAAATAATATTAACTAATGAGGAGCTGCTGGTGATGACTCACATCTGTCCAAAAGCTAAGTGAACCAGCACGGTGTGGGCCTCGGAACAATGTGCAAACCATATGCAGAGTGCTACCTTACATAATAACAACTGTGTGTCATATGGATGAAAGAGCCACAGTATTCAGGTGCTTCTGAAGTTTCAAATCTCCGTGTTATCTTTGTCGTCGTTGTCTCACATCTTTCTGTGCAAGACAATCTCCCTGCCACTGTTTATTATTTATTTTTTTTCATCCCTGAAGGAGTTTGAGATTGAGCTGGAGGGCTCTCAGACCCTGAGGCTGCTCTGCTACGAGAAGTGCTACAACAAGACCAAGCAGAACAAAGAGGATGGAGAGGGCACAGACCGCATCATGGGGAAAGGACAGATCATGGTATGACATGACGTCAACCCCCCCCCTTTTTCCTGCAGACCCACCGTGACTCATTACTGATAGGCAGTTATGTCACCATCACCGCCACAAAGCATGAAATCCAAATTATTGCTCAGCGGACAGCTCAGATTGTGCACGACGCAGCGACCGTCTGATTAGATCAATTAACTGAGTATGTGATAGATGGTTGGTTTAATGGAGAGAAACGGATGAAACTGCTCAGTACAGTGCCGGTGAGTGCAATTTAAATATCAGCCTTAGTGGGAGAATGCGCAGCATTTCAGTAGAAGCTGTAATTTTCATGCCGTTGATCTGTCATTATGCAGCGCGGTTGAGCCGTTTAAACCATTCATCACAGTCCTGCACAGGTGGAAACAACGTCAATACTATACAGTGTTCTGTCCAAGAAAGAAATGGCCAAAATCCAGATTAATGACATCCTGAGAAATCTGGCCGTAAGAGTGACTGTTTGTAGGCTGATGGCAGATTGTGATAGACGGTGATTAGGTTGCCAGCACAACACCAACCTGCACAATAACGCCATGATCTTTTTTTATCATTTACCACCACAAACCTTCTCTTTACTCCACCGCCGACATAATTGCAAGTGTCTTAGTACCTGAACGATCGGTAACGGCTTCATTTCTCAGTTGAAAAATGGAAAACCAGTTCAAGTACGCATTTGCTACCTACACCAGTACAAGTCTCCTTGTTGTCTGTCAAACTGTAACTTCACACAGTCACATGCTCCACCTAGTGGCTCCTCTGGTAGTCCTCACACATGAAGCCTTCTCGACGGATGATGTCATTGAAAACCACCAGAGTGGTGAGAAAGTTGCTCGGCAGCATTTTCACGAATCCGAGTCGAGAAACGGCACAGAGGGCGATGAATCCCTCATTTTACTCCGCAGTTTGAAGGCTTCATCGGTCAGCTGCACGTTTATGACAGAAATAGGTTTGTGTGCATCATATCGATCAGTCGTCCTTTATATCTCTGAGTGTAACAATTAAATGTAAAGTAGGTTTGAGTTCAACCAGCTCAGCTATTGGGGGCTATCTCTCTCTGACCCCATCACGTCCTGTCATTCCTCACTATTGTAAAAGGCCAAAAAAAAACCTGCCTTTAAACAAAACAATCAACTAGTCTCGGCAAAGCAGTGTGGAAAAAAACAGAATAGATTGCACCAGCTTTTACAGTCAAACACCAGTGTAAATTAAAGTTGTACCGTTTTCCTGAACGTGTAAAGTGTGCTGCATATTCTCATTATCCATTTTCTTTAACATACACACCCCTCTTATATTTAGCTTTGTGCTTTCAGATAGTGTGCATTATAAATCGGATCCACAATTTGAATTCATGTACAGTACACTATGTTGGCCCATCTCCAAGAGAAACCCATACTGTACTGCGCTGTGCTAACTGTTCTCTTGTCTTTATTTTCTAAACTGAGTTTAAATAAATTTCAACATGTAATGTCATTTAGTTGAAGAAATCTGGTTTATTAGAAAATGATATGTTATTAGCAGAGGCCGTGCTAAGCCCTCAGGCATTCACTCAGAATCTGGGAGGAAACGCTCGAACTGTCAAAACATTTTCAAGAGAAAGCAAGAAAAGCTGTTTTTTTCAGTGGAATGCATTCCTTTATAGATAAGGGCCTTAAACCAAAGAGATTCAGTTATGAGAAACATGATCTAGCTCGATCTGATCTTTTTTTTTTTTTTTTAAGCAACCAGATGGGACTTAGGCTAGATAAACATATAACATATAGTATACTGGGAGTGTTTCATTGTGTCACTTGCCCCAGATGGTATGGCTCTTCAGATCTGAGTATATTTGGGTTTGGATTTAGTCTCTCTAAATTAACCATATTTGCTTGTCATGATGCTAAAAATACAGTGAAAGGATGCTGCAGACCGAGTCTGAAAACAGCACTCTGCATCAGCAGAGAGAGGATTTGTAGGGTTGATGCAATTATAACTTCATGGTCTGTCATAACTGAGCAGTACATAAGTATTACATAAGTATGTAAAGATAACTTAATCTTAAAGTTAATAAGCACTGAAAATTCATGAAGCTGCAGTGGCTCATAAGAAGCCTTCAGTGTTCCTTCAGTCATTTCACATACAGATTTTTCTGATCTAAATAGATATCATTCTGCAACAAATGCTTTTACAATGGCCTTTAAGCTTCCTAGATTTCAGCAGCAAGTACTGTAAGTACCAGAACCTGAACCGGTACGAGATTGTGAAAGATTGTTCTCGGCAAGTTCTCTAAGCAAAAGTTCCAGTTACAACATCATTTAAATACTCTATAACAAGTTAAAGTCCTGCATACTTAATTAAAGTTCGCAAGTAGTATTAGCTCAGTGTGCAAAATACTGATGTCATTGTTACAGACATATTATTAGAGATGTGACTAATAATGCATAAGCAGAAATTAACTGATGTGGAGATCATTTTAACTGTTTTTTAATACAGTTAGTTGTTAAATGCTTCTAAAGCTATGGCTGGCGTAGCTCCAAAGGATAATTAATGAATAAGGAAAGAAGAAGATACGAAGTTATGCAACACATCTCTGCCTTTGGATTTTTCACTTTTTTTTAATTAATGGATAAATGTAAGGCATTGTTGCGGAAATGTCACATTGGTGGAACTCCTAACAAACCGGCTGAACCAGCTATGCTACATTTCAAGAAAGTGGAAAACAACACATTTTAATCTGTAACATTGTGTTGTGTTTTATAAGCATGTCATATTTAATATAAAAAGTAGCTTGTTGTAGCTGTCAAATAAATGTGGCAGGCTAAAAAAGAATGTTTCCCTCTGAAATGTGGTGAGAGGAAAGTGGAAACTAGCAGAAAACGGAAATACCGAAGTACTGCTTGAGCAAAAGTACTTAGTGGCGTTCCACCACCGCTAATGGGAGACAGTTTGACTATTGAAAAACAATTGGTCTCTTACCATTTGAATGTGACCCTATCCCCTATTAGATGTGCATCGTGGTGTGGATGTAATGAAACATCACAGGTGCTATGTTAATTCTCTGTTTGTGTTGCCTCCACTCAGCTTGACCCTCAGACTCTCCAAGGCAAAGACTGGCAGAGAACAGTTATTCCCATGAACGGAGTAAGTGCGTCACATTAATGATCCTTTTCTGTGTTACTTACCTGTACTTCCTAACTTCACTCTTTTGTAAGATCTGATAATTATGTAAAATGTCTCTGTTAGCTTCAGTTCAGCTGTACATTTAAATTATAGTGGCACACAGCACTGAATGGTAGTCTAAACAATTTCTCCAGGATGTGGTTCAGCAGTTAATTTCTCTGTGAAGTCTACATCTGGTTTAAACATGGCAGGATTTCCTCAAAATCACGGGAAAGCTATCGCAGATGGATGGACTGTTTATTGGCGTCTTACTCTGTAAACCTGTTTTAACGTTATGCCCTTTTTCCTGTGTTAGATCGAGGTTAAACTTTCCATGAAGTTTACCAGCAGAGAGTTCAGCCTGAAGAGGATGCCCTCGCGGAAACCCATGGGTGTGTTCGGGGTCAAGATCTCCACAGTGACCAAGTGAGTTGTATTAAAATTGGGAAACAAACAGAGTTAATAATCATACTGTAAATAACACACAATCACCTGGCCACCTGTAATTTGAAACCCAGAGCGGTTCGTCTTGTTTTTGTTTGCATTCTCTAATCCTCTGGCATTCCTCAGGGCTTGGTTCTGGGCCTCTTCTTCTTTTGTGCTTGCATTTATCTTTATTTTCTTTCCTAATGTCCCACACAATTGTGGTTGTGGTTTAACATTTTTGCTTTCTTTATTTCAATTTAATTAACACAACCATTAAAACACTCTATGTTTACCTAGCATCTCCAACTGGATGAATGATCTGGTAACGGGGGCTTTTTATAACACTTTCTCCAAATCCATCAACAATTCTCCTTTACAGCCTTCTTACAGTGTCTCAGTCTTACACTAAACTTTAGCAGGCTTTTACTAGCATTAGGTAACACAATTATGATTCAGCATAAGCCATATTGGTGGATGTATGTGAAGTTGAGGTTTGGCACGACAGTGCTTTGAACCAAATGCTCAAAACACCGCTAATCAGCGTTTGTGAAAGACTTGACAGCGAACGAGCAGAAGTACAACAGAATGCCTACCATGTTCACCTCATTACTATGTCAGCATGGCACCATTTGCTAATTAGCGCTAAATGCAAAGCACAGCTGAGGCTGATGGGAATACCATTAGTGTCCGTAGCAAATTACATTGGAATGCAGCCATCACTTGCCAATATGTTTAACTATAAAACAGATATGGCAACCTCATGGTGGCATTAAAATAAAGAAATAAACATAATCTGAGAACCTATACAGAATTTGTGTCAATGGTCATAAGATACAGGATATGTGGACTTTGACCTGCAAGTTGCGTAAGAATATAGGTCAGATGAATCATGCACTGGACACTATGTACATTTTTAACAAATTTACCAAATAAACAGATAAAACATATAATATTTGTTGAGATATTTCAGTCTGGATTAAAGTAGTGGGCCAAATAATAGATCAAATTGGTCATCCCTAGAATGACGTCATTAGCATAGTTAAAATAATCATGTGAGTTTTTTGATTTCCATTTATTCCCCTTGCTATGATCATTACCGTGAATATTTTTCCTTTCTTTGCTCAAAATAGGTAAAATAAATAGAGGGACATGGTCGGGATTGATAAGAGCTTGCAGATGCCTCAGTGTTTACGGCTGTTGTTGGTGACGAGTGACGTTAATGAGGAGTAAAGATAACACGAGTCGTTAACTACATTTACCAGCAAAAATCAATTGGCCTTGCAGATAAAACATTTCGACAGAAACACAAAGGCCCAGAGGCTTTAGTAGTCCTTGCTGTAATCAAAACAATGCAAACACACAACAATTATGCCTTTTCTTTTTGTGTTTATGTCACAATAAACTTAACATTTAGAACCTATTTTACTCGCCATTTACTGCTTTACGTACATTTGTGGTCATAAATGTGCTGTTTTTTTGTTTCCAACCAGACGAGAGCGCTCCAAGGTGCCCTACATTGTCCGGCAGTGCCTGGAGGAGATTGAAAGAAGAGGCATGGAGGAGGTGGGCATCTACAGAGTATCAGGAGTTGCCACCGACATTCAGGCCCTGAAGACTGCCTTTGACACCAGTGAGTGCAGCCTTCTTACACATGTAGTATATCCTTTGCACAAGTTATACGAGATCGACCTTTGAATCTTTTTGTGGTGTTGTCAGTAAACATCTCTAGTGAGACCCGAGATACTTCTTATTGTTCTAATACGTTCTAATCTTTCTATCTGTGTTGATCGTTACCGTAAGGTTTGTGAGATGATGAGGCATTTCCCTGATGTGACGTCATTAGCCAGACTAATTCATTTTAACTAACCGCTGCCTGTCCAAAGGTGTTTTCCCGTCTTTGTTTTCTCATCTCGAACCTCACGTGGCCCTTGCCTCTGTGTCCCGCAGATAACAGAGATGTGTCGGTGATGATGAGCGAGATGGACGTCAATGCCATTGCCGGGACCTTGAAGCTATACTTCAGAGAGCTGCCAGAGCCACTCTTCACTGATGAGCTCTATCCTAATTTTGCAGGCGGCATCAGTAAGACGCTGAAGTTTTTGATGTTATACTCACATGACGTCGCTTAGAAATGATCGAGACGTCGATTAAGCACGCTGTTAGAGTTGAAGTGGATCATAGCAGTTGTAACTTCTACGTGTCTTCTAAAAGTCAAACGAATATGGGGATCAGTTTCTTATAAGTAATGGTATCTTTTCCTTTGCTTCTGTGCAGCCCTGTCTGATAGTGTTGCCAAAGAGAGCTGTATGTTGAACTTGCTGCTGTCGCTGCCAGAACCCAACCTGGTTACATTCCTTTTCCTATTGGATCACTTAAAGAGGTACGGGCGACAACATTTCACACACATACATGCACGCACAAACTCAGTCACAGGCACATACATTGAGACTCCAGATAGATTTTAATTTAATTTAATTTCCTTTCAAAATGTCCTCAAAGTGCTGTAATGTAGTGTTCAGCTTTCAGCCTTAACAACAATTAGGTTTGCCAATCCTGTTTTTATCACGGCTGCGAGGTGTCGTTCGGTTGCAACAGCTAAATGTCTTCTCGTTACCATGGTGACGTTGAAGAGGTTAAAACATTATGTGAGCTCTGACAATGCAGACGTGTCTGTTTAAAATCACTGTGCGAGTGTGTCATGAATAGGGTTGAAGATGTACTTTTTATATTGAATTTATTTTTAGATGCACAACTTTGGGCTGTTTGCGATTTATTCCATATATACTCCAAATCCAATATTCCGAAAATAGAAAAGATGAATAGATAAATAGATAGATAGCTCATTTCATTGATAGCAGGCACAAATGAATGTTTTAAATTTTAAGACAACAACAACCCACTGTGCTGCAACCTGCATTTATCCCAAATTGTAAATGCAAATGAAGCCAGACATGATTCACCTGAATGAGACTGAATCCTACCTAAGGTGGACAAAACCACTCCTTTCTATCCCGGAAAACTTTTGCTGCACCAATTAGTGTCTCTTATGATCACACATCAAGATTACACGTTATTATCACTAGTCTATGCCACTAATAGCACTTCTGTCTTCCTATCCCAAGGGTGGCAGAGAAGGAGTGTGTCAACAAGATGTCTCTCCACAACCTGGCAACAGTGTTCGGGCCGACTCTGCTCAGGCCCTCCGAGAAGGACAGCAAGATCCCTTCTAACCCCACACAGCCCATCAGCATGGGGGACAGCTGGTCCCTGGAAGTTATGGCACAAGTGAGACGCTCAAATCCTACTCTATTTCTTCCCCTGAGTTTATCTAACTTATTCACAAATTGCTCTTTGTTTCTTTTTTTCTTCCAGGTCCAGGTGCTGCTGTATTTCCTGCAGCTGGAGACGATTCCTACCCCAGACAGTAAACGACAGAGCATCCTCTTCTCCACCGAAGTATAGAGCTGACTCTGACTCTGTCTGACCAGGAAGGTTTGACAAAGAGACAGACGTTGGCTCAAAGTGAGCCTTTTTGTAGTATGTTTTTTGAACTGAGTGACTGCATTCGGTTCGGCTCTTGCAGCCGGGAAGAATTGTCTCTGGCGATGCCTGCCGTGCTTGAACACAAGAGGGTGCCACTGGGCCTCCGAAGCTCAGAGGATGTGAGGTCCTTGCCATCTGTATCTCATCACCACATAGTTAGTGTGATTCCTTGTACCTCCAGTTATTCTGTGGGATCACCTGCCATCTGCATTTCTGGCTTTTTTGTTGGTCTCAGTCCTGAACATTTACAGCAGTGGTTCATAAATCAAGAAGTGCGAATGATCCAAATCAGATCATCTTGGTTTACAGAACTGGTTTGCCAACGAATCAGAATCTCCATGTACCTTTGCGTTTGGGCATTGTTCTCTATTCGTGTTTATTTTGGACAATCATTAGGTCCTGGCTCTTGCAAAATATGCTTCTCCATCTCAGACGTTGCTTCACATCCTGTTAAGGTGTCTTACATAATCCCAGTGCATTTTTTCAGACCAGAGGAGACATTTGTTCCACTTGTTGGAGTTGAAAGTCATCGTCTGGAGCTGCCACGGTACTGGCACAGACGGCACGGGAACCCAGCACCTGTACGTTAAAGTGTTTACAACGTAAACAGAAATCGATGGGAGTCAAACGCTACGGCTTGAAAAAGAGTATAAAATAACCCAGTGATTAGTAATAATCATTTTTTCTGAATATAAAAGCAAATTTCCTCTGTTTGTGTTTGTGTCTCAAGGTAGGAAGCAATATATTTTCTAACATAGGAATTGTCTTTGTTCATATCTTTGCTGACGACATGTCCTTCTTACTGTAACATAGGACGTCTTGCCAAATTAATATGTTTTTTGTTTGTAGGAAAAAGGAAACTGTTGTATTTACAGATACAATACCTGTACATAATCTTAAAAGTTGTATTTTTCTTCTTTGGTTAACAGTATAATCATTGTTGCTGTTATTTATTTCGGGGCCCGGTGGAGAAATCAGTTTGTTTTTCTATGTGAACTTATTTTCTGTTTATAAGAAAGTGGTAGGTCTTAGCCTTGACTCCAAGTCTTGCAGTTAAATAAGCAAGATTTAGCCTTGTTCTAATAGAAACTACTCAGCTGTTCTGTCCAGCTTATCGATTATTCATTTAGATATTATTATCAAGGTAACACACACATTGTAGTTACATACTGTATGCTGCTGTGGAAAAGGCACAAGCTCTTTAACTGCTGCTCAGCAGAGCGTCTCACATCCAGGAGACCGTCGCCTGTCTAGTGTAGACATTATGCAATGTCATGATACGGCACACATACACACACACATGCACATATGACATCGTCTCTTTTTGTAATCTGTGGCTGCAGAAGTGCACTCATGCAATGTTAGAACTACTGTATTATCAAGTGACCTGACTCCGCATTTATGTCCACTGAAGAGCATATCCGTTGAATGAAGGAATATTAGTTTGTTTCGTTTATTTTTTTTTCTCCTACTAATTCACTGTCCGCAACTCATTGGCCAAGTTAGAGAAGAGCTCGTAAGATATTTAGTTGATTCCGATTACCATTTTTGTCATTGGTTTAACATGCAGGCATGTTTTATTGATTTGTTTTGTTTTGTTTTTTCCCCATCCTGTTACTGCTGTCTTCTTCACAAATGTGTCATCAGAAAGTTGAGATGTTGGAGGATCCTGTTTACATTACTACAGCAAGCCAGTTTAAGATATCACTGGTTCCTCTTTTATTTTGCAGGCACAAAACTGAAACCAATGGATCAGCCGAATTGATCTGACAAGGCCAACGTGCGTAGACGTGATAGTCTCGATATGCATACATGAGTGATCGAAATGAATAACAAAAGTTGTTTTTAGCCTTTCATACGGTCCTCAAGGATGATATCAACCCTCCAAATGTTAAATTTACCCCCACTTTACCCTTTAAAGGCAGTTTTGTGGCCTGTAGTCAACTTAGTCTGCAGATAAGAGATAAAACTCCCTTAATACTGTCAAGATTCCTAAAGTATTCACATGCTTTTGCTTTACTGCCACCGTGTCCTTCCGCTAATCTTTACCCGCTGTAGCATTCTCTCATCGTCGGTATTTTATGATGTGAGAGAGAGAATGAATCCACCATTCATTCGTTTACTCCTTAAGTCACGTGTCACCTTTATAACAAGTCCCGATTGCCTGCACTACTCAACCCTATCGTGCCTCGACACTTATGCTTTTGTTCAGCGCCTGCGGTAGTACTCTTGAACGCCAGTGAAAACACTGACAAGAGGAAACGTCCATTCTCCCGTTGCCTTTGCTGAGGTCAGCCACTCATCTTTCATCTCTTACAGACTAAGACAGGACCTTAACCTTAAAGCATGGTCTTAGCCCATACTGTACATGTTTGTTCTACTTGCCACCTTTATGTGTGCTGTGAATGAAGCTTTGTTAAAGTCTTATTTGGGGCTTTGGAGTTTCTTGCCCGTGTCCTTGTTTAGCTCTTAAAGTTTCATCTCCTGTAATGCCTTCTTTTTTATTATTTATTTATGCTTCTTTTCCCCCAGTTTGGTATAAGACGGTCTGCTGGATCTATTTATTTATGTTAGAATGCCACTTAAAGCTAAATTCATCTTGGAAATGGTCTTTGGGGAAACTCTTTCTATCAGCTTTTGTATATCGAACATCTTGTTAAAGTTCCAACTGTTTGTCCCTGTTTATGTCCCAGAATGGAAACCACTGTGTAGGACTGCTTTTAACCCTCGACTCCTGCGTCGTCAGCTCATCTTGAGTTATCCGTGTTGTACAACAGACTGGCCACTGTGATTGTTTAGCTATCTGAATTAGATAACTGAATAGCAGGTGCAGGATCATGTCGATTTAAAAGGTAGATTCCGCGACTTTACGTGATTCAAACTTCTCCTACTTTTCCGTAGAGTTGTATAGTATGTATTATACTAAAGAATACATAATTTGGCTCCCCTTTTATTTATTGTGGCGTCCACTGTATCATTGAAGATTGAGCTGGTACACCACCTCTCGTCTCTTCTGAGCTGTCACTGTGTGGTAGAAGAGAAAAGGAGTCTTATATTACTCTAAATCTGCATTGTTTTGGTCTGTTGATTGTCACTGTAAATGCATGTATCGTCCATAATACAGTACCCTCCATAACCTCCCAGCCAAAGAGGGTTTCATTTTTTTGTGGAGTAGCCTGAAGATATGGTACATATTGTTCTATATGAAAGTAACAGATCTCTTGCATTTATTGTACATGACCCTGGTATTTATCTACGTTCCCATACTATAGTTAACTCAATCAAATGACCCTCCGATATCATGCTACCATTAAATTAGGCTACTTTAACCTTAATTTAGCATATAACAATGTACAGCTGAGGGTGAGACTTTCTGAACCAACCACAAACACTTTCTCTTTTTAGTCCTGAAAATTTGGACCCTTGTTCCTGTTAAATATTCAGTGCTCTGCCTGTAGAACTGTAAAAAGGAATACTGTACTTCTGAGGGCAAACATGTTTGGAAGGCATTTGCAGCCTATGTTTGTACAAAAAAAAAATGTTAAATAAAATCTCCTGTATCTACATAGAATGATGTTCTCTTTTGTCACCTTTTCAGGTATTCACAAGTCAGCGTGCTTCCAATTACTCACGTCAACAACGTCATTAGTAGAAGTACAATTCACTTATTTAGTCATAAAAATTTGAGTTAAAGTCTGAGATACACTGAGAAGGAGGCCTTATCTTCAATCTGGCTCAGGCAAAAATATATACGAACAGAACAGAAAAGATTCGCCACTGAGTCATGCATGAATAAATTGTTACCAAAATACAATGCTTTGTCACAAATTGTCGCAAATTACAGCATGGATGATTATCTTTCAGCTGGCAACAAGCTATTTAACCCCAAGTGATGCGATGAGTAGCTTCTTATTTCTTAAACAATCATGTCGAAAGACACATCCTGTGGTTGTTGAAAAGATGTTAGTCTGTGTGAGAAAGGTCAAATGATTGGCATGCATCAAGCAGAGAAAACATCTAAGGAGATTGTAGAAACTACTAAAACTGGGTTAAGAACTGTCCAACGCATTATTAAAAGCTGTAAGGATAGTGGGGAACCATAATACTTGAGAAAAAAAATCCTGATAGATCGTGATTGGCGATCACTTAAACATTTAGTGAAATCAAATCGAAGAAAAACAACAGTAGAACTCAGGACTATGTTTAATAGTGAAAGTAAGAGCATTTCTACAATGTGAAGAGAACTCAAGGGATTGGGACTGAACAGCTGTGTAGCCTTAAGAAAACCATTAATCAGTGAGGCTAACTGGAAAAAAAGGGCTTCAATTTGCTAGGGAGCATAAAGACTGGACTCTGGAGCAATGGAAAAAGGTCATGTGGTCTGATGAGTCCACATTTACTCTGTTCCAGACTGATGGGGGCATCAGGGTAAGAAGAGAGGCAGATGAAGTGTTGCACCCATCATGCCTAGTGTACAAGCCTGTGGGGGTAGTGCTGTGATCTGGGGTTGCTGCAGTTGGTCAGGTCTGGGTGCAGCAACATCATGTGCCCAAAGAATGAGGTCAGCTGACTACCTGAATATACTGAATGACCACGTTATTCTTCCCTGATGACACGGGCATATTCCAAGATGACACCAAGGTGGCACAGGTATATTCCAAGATGACAGTGACAATGCCAGGATTCATTGGGCTCACATTGTGAAAGAGTGGTTCAGGGAGCATGAGACATTTTCACACATGGATTGGCCACCACAGAGTGGTTAGGATGTGCTGGAGAAGGCTTTGCACAGTGGTCAGACTCTCCCATCATCAATACAAGGATGGATGGAAATAAATCTTGTGACATTGCAGAAGCTAATCGAAACAATGCCACAGTGAACGTGTGCTGTAATCAAAGCTAAAGGCGAAATATTAGAGTGTGACCATTTTTTTTGGTGGTGTTCATGATCTATCTGCTTCACGTTCCCACAACCTTGTGTGCTTCAAAAGTATTTGTAGGGTCAAAACTCCAGCAACACTTGAAGTATATGGAACATTGCCTTCATCGGTGTGATCCAAAAAAAAAAAGTTTCTCCAATAAACAGCTTAAAAAGTATTTCAACTTATTTGATGGTAGAAATATTTCAAGTTTACTGGTAAATAAATTATCTCATTTAGAAGTGATGAAGCACAATGTCACTGAGAAACAGCACGACCTATGCTGATATCCGTTGTAGCTTCACTTGACTCTGTTTCCTTTACTCACAGGAAACTTAAGATACTTGTTGAAAATGATCTAACTGTTTGAGCTCCGAGCTGAAGTTCACACAGGTAAAGGACAATAGAGTCTTATTTCGGAGTGTGTGTGAGTCTCTGGGAGATCCTGCTCTGCAGTCAACCCAGCACACCTGAAGCCTATCCTATCCATGAAGCTCTGCAGTACATCGACCCTGGTCTCTCAGTAGCCAGTTCATTGCGTCTACCAGTGTCATGACTTGCTGACTCGGCCATCTCTGATTTGGATTTTGAGTCCATGCTTGACTTTTTGTAAGCCTCTCTCTGTGTTCCAAGATCATCACCTGTCACCTCAGCTGGCAGATCTCCACCCCAGGTCAGCGCCACTCCACTTACCCCAGGCCTCCCAGCCTTCCACTTTCAGCCTGCTTCCCTTCAGCTTGCCTTCACCTTGCTTGCCTGCCACAACCAACCATCACTCTCATCCTCATCTAAACCTGCCAGTAATAAATATCACTTTTCACCACAAACCTATGAATTTGTGTTTGGTATCTTGGTCTCTTTTGCATTGCCTCGTGACAAATGCATTGTTTATTAATGATAAAGTCCAGACCTAATATATCAGATTCCGCAAATATCATAAAGTATATGCAAACAGTGGCACCAGGCTGATGTATTTTACATAACACATAAGCGTAGAGGACAGTATGGTGCAATGCCATACAAAACATCTGCATGCAGCTCCTTTCTGTATATACACAGTTTACAATCCTATTTGACTGCATGGTCTACAAACAGACTAATTTACAATGTGTTTACTGTGAGGAGTAGGATACGCATGAAGAGAAACAGAACAGACGTCGTAATAGCTTTTTATGATGTGAAATGCAGATATGCTTTCAAATAACAATAGTACTGCACTTAACCGCCCTTCCTGGTAGTCATAATGTTCAGTGAAAGAACGTTTCCGACTAAATTATACACCGATCAACCACAACATTAAAACCATTGACAGGAGAAGTAAATAACATAGACCACCTTGTGACAATACAATGTTCTGCTGGAAACTCTGGGACCTGGCATTTGTGTGGATGTCACTTAGACATGTACCACCCAGCTAGACCAGACCAGACACCCCCACCCCATAGCAACGACACTCCTTGATGGCAGCAGCCATCCCCAGCAGGATGCAGACTGACACAGACACACACACAAAAACGGTTTAGGAACAACTCAAAAAAACATGAAAAACAGCACAAGGTGTTGACCTGGCCTCCAAATTCACTAGATCCCAAACTGATCAAATATCTGTGGGATGCACTGGAACAAGCCTGATCCACAGAGGCCGCTCCCCTCAACCCATAGGACCCAAAGCCCCCCACCTTCAGAAGGCCCGTGTCCATTCTCTGATGAGTCTGAACTGGAGGAAGTACAAGGGAGACCTACACAATATTAGGAAGGTGGTCATAATGTCATGCCTGATCGGTGTATGGTCATTTTGGAGGATGTAGACTGTGGTACTACTAACCTGGAGTGATTCAAACACAGAAGGGTTTCCATTATTTAGCCTAGCCTACTGACTAAAATGGGTTTTCCAAAATAATAGGAACATGCGCCAGTAAAAGACAACACAAATCAACAGTCCCACAAACCACAGGTAGATATATACGGGTAGATCACTTTGACTTGGTCATTGTAAAAGTAGCTCGCAAGCCAAAAAAGTGTGTGCACCCCTGGGTTAGAGGATGTATTATGTCAATGAATGAGTCAAAGAAACAGAGAACAGACCAAAATAAAATTCAGTAAAATAAATAAATGAACTACATATACACTCGCCAGTTCATTAGGTACATCACCTGTCACCTCAGCTGCCAGATCTCCAACCCAGGTCAGCGCCACTCCACTTACCCCTGGCCTCCCAACCTTCCACTTTCAGCCTGCTTCCCTTCAGCTTGCCTTCACCTTGCTTGCCTGCCACAACCAACCATCACTCTCATCCTCATCTTAACCTACCAATAATAAATATCACTTTTCACCACAAACCTATGAATTTGTCTTTGGTATCTTGGTCTCTTTTGCATTGCCTCGTGACAAATGCATTGTTTTTTAAAGATAAAGTCCAGACCTAATATATCGGATTCCGCAAATATCATAAAGTATATGCAAACAGTGGCACCAGGCTGATGTATTTTACATAACACATAAGCTTAGAGGACAGTATGATGCAATGCCATACAAAACATCTGCATGCAGCTCCTTTCTGTATATACACAGTTAACAATCCTATTTGACTGCATAGATTAACCTTAATCTACCCTAACCCCTCACCCAGACATTACCCATTAAATTGCGCACACAAAGACAGCCCTCGGTGAGTTCAGAGGGTTCATCCGTTCGCTTAATTCAGTTAAATGGTGGACGTTGACATACTGTATCTGTGTAGATTGCGGTCCCCACAACAAGACTAATAGCCCGACCGCAGAGAGAGAGACAGAGAGAGAGAGAGAGAGAGAGAGAGAGAGAGAAAGGTGGTAAAAGCCTGCGACCGCGCGTTTTCCTGTAGCGTCGGTGCGCACCTTGAAACTTCTCCTGGCGCACCGAACATGAGCAGCACGAGGGTTCTCCTCTTTATCTTTTCGGCTCAGTTTATCATTTCACCACATTCAGACTAAGGTTTGTCCCGTTACACTTTGATGTAGTCTGCCAGCAGAGCGGAGTGATCATCTGAAGGCGTTGATTCGGTGGAGAGGCAGATTTAATTTTTTATTTTTATTTTTTTTTCCACGCACCACGCAACCGATAAGGTGAGAACAAATTTTGTTTCCCGCCCGTCCAAACTGTGTCTTAAACATGTTTGTTTGATAATACTAGTACGCTTGTACAATATGAATAGGAAGAGATTAACAGGTGCTCTGTGGAGGAGTTTTTTTCTGCATGAAAGCACGCTTCACTGCGGTTCGGCTACTGAAACTTTCAGAGATGCAGAACTGTAGAGTTTTTATGCCAACTAATGAACTTATGAAATAGATAATTTACTGGGCTTAACATCCTTAAGAAAAGCTAATACACAATATCTGCTATGTGATTATTGTTGTTTTTCACTGTTTGTGGCACTGATGAGATGAAACTTGCACTGACCCCTGTTCTGGAGTAATTTTCCATCATTGCCTCAGGTCATGTTTATGTTTTACCAGGCTACTCTTCTCTGTTTTTCACAGCATGATGTCAGCACTTCCCTCATTACTTACGCACAGGGCCTTTCTACAATAGTAACACAGTTACTTCTCTTTTTGTTTTCCGCTGGCTTTGGTGGAGCTGAGCTGGTACATTGATTGACAAGACAGTGACAGATCCTTTCCAGCAGGATGTGCCTTTTCTTATCACTTCCTCCAAGGCTGCGGTGGGCGCATACTGCACATATAGACAGTGGTATTTTTTTGCCAGAGTACATCCAACTGGAAGAAGGTTAAGAAAGCTCACCAGGGCAGCTTATATTACAGCCTTTAAACTTGGAGGGAAATGCAATGTAAGTCCTTTTTTTTCCTTCTCCACTAGAACTGTTTATTTGTCTGAAATTGTTGCAGCTTTATGAGGTCTGCAGCTGTAGTTTTCCAAACCCACCGGAATGGGATAAACCCAAGTTTTTAAATTCCTTTGGCCTCTGAGAAACATTCACTAGCACAACAATAGGTGGGACTTTGGTCTAATGTGCTGCCTGTTGGGATTATTGCTGGTCCAGATACGTGGATTGTGGTGTGGACCGCAGAGGTACGAGGGTAGGGTATGAAATGTGGACCCTAAAATGTCTGAAAACCTCCAACAATGTAAAATGCCTGAAAGGGAATCTAATCACTGTTCGCTTTTTTTTTTTTCAAGTATATTTTCAGCGTTTGGCTTTTGTTTTTACATTTCCACGTTAAAGACACTAACATGCAGTTTTAAAAGCTTTCTTCTCTTGCTGCAGCTCCATGGTCTGTAAGGTTAGGAAAATGATTTTAGAAGTGTAGAACTAAAATAAAATAATTCCCCAGACGCCTTCAAACCAATATTTAAATCAAATTCACTCATTTTAATATTTCACTCTCCATTGCCAGTATCACGATCTGAATCTCCCCATGACTAAATCTAACTATAGATCATATCTTACAGCTGCTATGATGTAGTTTCAACCACTTTAACTTCTGAGTTGAATGGATGGTGACAAGCTGACAGCAGCTCAGATAAGAATGAAATTATTTGACATTCAGCGGATGTGGCTGTCAGAGCTCCAGCAGCAGGAGAAAGTCAGTGATCATCGTCATGATAAGAGATAACGATGACTAATCGGCCAGCTTTCCCAGTAATTTGGATCAGATCTTTTGCGACCACATACCCCTTTCCTTGTCAGAGAATAATTTGTTTGCCCTGGCTTCAGTCTTATTGCATCAAATCTGACCCAGCACACAGACCTTGGCAGAAACTGCGTCATATTCACCGTCATCACTTTGTGGTCGGTAACTTCCAACATTAGCTCGTGTCTGTTGCCTTCTGTTCCTCCACTGACAGTAGATGAAAGCAAGTTTAAAGTATAAAGAATATTTCATTGTCAGGATTAAAATTCTACCTCACTAAATTTAAGCTGATATTAGTGATATTATGGCCTAACGCGTGCTGTATTTCTGAGGTAAGCATTACGACAGTCAGACACATTTTATTGTCCAGTTTAGGATCATATCATTTGAAATAAAATCATTCATACCGCATTAAAGTGCCATGTCGCGGCTTTTTAAATACCAAAGGGCTTTTTTATTGTATGAAGATTTTCAATCTGACTGAGATAAGGTGACTGACTCAGCTGATGACTTTCCACCTGAAAGGCTCTTTGGTCGCTATGGCTCTATATTTAGGATTGTTTTGGTGCATTTGGTTGAACATGAGCACTCAGGATGCTCCTGTATACCTTTGCATGTGTCCTTTCATTTTTACCTTTGCTCGATAGTGTGCCGGTTTTACTGCCAGGGGTTACAAAATGACCACCATGTTGACAGATACGTTTTTCCCGTTCCTTTTTCCATTATTTTGAGAGAAGGTCAAACAAAACTTTGTTCCACAACTCTACTTCCTTTTTTTGAGTTTTTTTTTTTTTTTTAAACCACAACCTGGTCTTTCATGTTTCCCGTGCTTCAGAGGACTTTGGATCTTGTGGTAAATCCTAAAGAAATTTTGGTAATGAATTGTCCTCTTTATTCTTGCAGAGGGAACTAGGTTGGATAATGTTATCTTCATCAGTTGCACAGCCACTTATTTACTCCTCACACTGAGAGACAACTCCACCCTCAGTCAGCTCCCAATCACTCGTTTCTGAGACAAGTGGGTTTTCTTTTGTGCATGTACTGACGTTGAAATGGTACTTAACTGCATGATACTGACACTGAACAGCACATATTAAACATGTGACATGGCATGCTGATGTAGTAAACTCATTCATTCATTCATCTTCTGCAACTGCTTGTCCTCTGGAGGGTCGCGGGGGGGTTGGAGCCTATCCCAGCTCTCATCAGGCGAGGGGTACAACCTGGACAGGTCGCCAGTCTATTGCGGGGCTAACACAGAGAGACAGAAAACCATTCACTTTTAATTAAATTTCATTATTGTTTTTTAACCGTTGAATAAAACTTAAAGACTTAAAGTTTAAAAGAAGAGAAAGAGAGTCTGTTATTTTTTATTTTACCACAAGTGCTCACAAAAAAATGGTTTAGTCAAGATCAAAAGGATCCTTTAAAGCTGCAGTGCAAACCTGTTGTATTCAGCTGGAATTGAGAGTAATAATAGAACCTGTGTCGACAGGACATAGGACATATCCCTATAGTCCTTCAGTACCTCCTCTTCTTTCAGCGCTCTCCAATGAAAAAAAAAAAACAGCACACCAATGGTAATCTGTGTTTGTCCACACCATTGATCAGTGATATTTCTAGGCTCTAGTCCTTCTTCTGAACGAGATTCTTTTCATCCGGAGCTTCAGAAATTCCTCATATTCTGTTTTATTCTTCCTGACCTCCAGAGACTGTGACCTCATGGAGACTTAGTTACATTAGTAACTCCGGTTTCTCTGCCATACTCCTCCTAGTTGCTGTAGGCCACTCTTTGCCACCGGTGCACCACCACTGGAATGTCACCACAGACAACTAAACTTTAATATTTAGTGAGATACAGAGAAATTTACATGGTGACGACTATCGTTATTATTCACGCGTGAAGTCGTTTGGCAACAGTCAGTTCATATCGACAATGGGGACAGCTACTACCACACATAACCTCCTGTAAAATCGTTGTTGAATTGAAAAGTTGAATTGTTATATTTTGTGCCGAGATTATCTAAATAACATTTGAATGACTGTGCCAGATTGCTGTTTACTCCTCCAGTATTCGTTATAAACTAGTTTACATACTTAACAGATATAAAACGTATCAGTGTCCTCATCAGCTCTTTGCCAGTAAATGACATAAGCTTGCTGACTTGTACCAGTCTTGATCACCACTACAGATAATGACTCACAACAGAACAGTTTACCAGATTAACTCTGGTAACACTACTTCTCAGCGTCTGCAATGTCTTATTTAAATTCAAAGCGGACCTGTGCACAAATTTAATTCAACAACTTCACTGCTTTCATGTAGCTCAGAGTTTCTTCCCATTATTTCTAACTACTGTGCTGTTTTATCCCAGTAAACATACTAACATGGTTCTTGTAGTAAATCTTAATCTGTTAACTGTATAGAGGAATTTAGCACGATACCCTGAAAAGTTTTTAAAAGTTTTGTATTGTGTAATTATCAGTGATTTTAGAGAAAAGCACGTAGGTGCCGGGAATGAAAAGAGGTGGGGTTTTGGGAAACTTTTTCCTGAAATAAAAGGTCCATTGTTGGACTGTCTGCTTTGGCCCTGTGTGGTAAACAAACAGTACACCTGTCATCCAGAGATAGATGGCTTTTCTGACCTGCAATCTGTTTACACAGGTTAATACCACTGAGACTGAGTCCACTCTTTTTCTCTCTCTCTCCCTCCAGATCACCGTTCTTAATTTTGTGGACACGCGTCTCGGATGCTCCCTCTTTTATGTTTTGCTGCCATCTGTGACAAAGTGTACTCATCTGGAAAGACTAAGATCATCGCACAGTCAAAGAGGAACAATAACAGACTGATAGAGCAGCTGTGGCGGTAAACGGTGAGAGTGAAGACATCACAAGCGTGATGCTTGTGGTGGGAACTTCCTGCCTCCTGTGACACACCATGAGGTTTTGGCAGGCAGGTATTTTGTCTAAAAACATGTGAAGCAACTGAGTGTGTGGGATGAAAGCACAAAGAAAATATAAAAGAGGAAAAAACAACCATGTTGAAGCCCAGCCTGGGGGTCTATATTGGCCTGGAGATTGTGATTGCCTGCCTATCTGTGGCTGGGAACATCCTGGTCTGCTGGTCCGTCTGCCTCAACTCCAACCTGCAGAGCATCACCAACCTCTTTGTGGTGTCACTGGCAGTCGCTGATATCGCCGTGGGGCTGCTGGCGATCCCTTTTGCAATCACTATTAGGTATCATTTCCCTGTTATTAACTTTTGAAGATTTGACACAGCTTTATGTCATTCTTTCCTGTTTGATGCAATATCTTTCCTTTTTAATCTGCCATGTGTTCTTGCGTTTTAGCACTGGTTTCTGTGCCAACTTCTACGGCTGCCTGTTCATCGCTTGCTTCGTCCTCGTGCTCACTCAGAGCTCCATCTTCAGCCTGCTGGCTATTGCCGTGGACCGCTACATCGCTATCAAGAACCCACTGAGGTAAGACAGCAAAACGTTATTGATTCTTTGCAATAATCTTCAGGGAGACAAAGAAAAAGTAAAAAATGCGTTTTAGCAACGTTGGTTTTCTGTTGGATGTGAACTGTTGCCTCTTGCACCGTATGAAACTAAACTTGTGGCTTTACCATGACCTATGACTATTGCACACTGTGAACATAATGCTCCTTTTGCATGTGACATTCAAGCCTGCAGAAACAGAGTGAATTATCGAGAGAATTTATTCAATTAAGGCTAATCGTGCTGTGCTGTCGGAGGGATAAAAACGTGCTTTGCCTCTTTGCATTGGTGAAAATAAATGCTGTTGGTGTTTTAACACACCATTGACTCACACTGGTCCACCCACTGTTGTTTACAGCTGCGTTCCTTCCACGTGCCATGCAAGGCTATTGCATCTAGTAAGCCATAGCAGGTGACACATTTGCATAAGCAGTTGCATAACGGCTTCAGTGTGTGTCTGTGCGCTTACGGCAGCGTGGTGCCACAATGCTGGCACTAAAGACTAGCTAATAATTCATCAGAGTTTTAAGGGGGCTTAATATAGCTCCACGTGAGATCTCAGCCAAAACCTCAGGGACGGTTCCAAGTCAGTTTACGTGAGGGGGTGAAACCAAAAATACTGGCTACGCCTAGTCACTCAGCACCACAAGGCACACTATACAAAACAATAGACTGTTACAAGTGCTTGCAGAGTTATAAAGTGTCACAAAACAGGATGCCATGCTTCACCTTCTAACATGAAGGAACAACAAAACTGATTGCCATGCCTCTAAAATTGTTGTTTTAACAGATTTTAAATATAACAGAATGGAATATAAAAATCTGTAACACTTTAGGTGGAGCATCTTTAATCATCAGTAATCACAGGTAATCAGATAACTGTATATGCTTTTTATAGTTAGATAGGTAGATAGATGTTGCCAGACACCACAGGACACCCTCAGACAGCCCACGTTCATTCACTGAACTGTTTTGGAGGCGCAGAGGAGACCTACACAGTATTAGGAAGGTAGTCATAATGTTTTGCCTGATTGGTGTATTGTTTTGTTCTGTCCAATCTTTCAGGTACAGCAGTCTGGTGACAGGGCAGAGGGCAAAGGGAATCATCGCATTATGCTGGATTCTGTCAGTAGGCATCGGCCTGACTCCAATGCTTGGCTGGAACACAGGTAAATGCACATGTATGCATTTAGCTCATTCAAAAAACTGAAAAACATAACGTCTATTATATCGTCCATAGGTTTCCCAGGAAATGGTTCAATACCCAGACATGTTCCATTCCAGACAGTCTGAATTTTGGAAAATGGAGCGAATAAGTTGTTAATCAAGTGTATTCAAACTCGTCTTACAAAGCTACACTCTTTTAAATGTCTGCGCTTCCTATAATGTTCGGTTGTAAAATTCTATTTAGATAAAGGCAAAAAAATCTGAAATACGGTTGCGGAGAAATGTAGAATTGCATCAGTTTAGTTTGAACCTCCCATTCTCTACATCTGTCTATTTTGCTCTGGCCTCAGTTAGACTAAGTGGTTCTTACTCATACTGAGAACATTTTTGAAGAGTTAAACCGATGGCTCCCAGACAATTCATTCAATGGTTGACATTATTACCTCTCTTGCACAGGTTGGAATTCCAACACCACTATCGCCCAAAGTCAGAGCTGCACTGAAGGAATGACCCAGTGCTTGTTTGAGAGAGTGGTTCCCTTGGACTACATGGTATATTTCAATTTCTTTGGCTGTGTGCTCATTCCCCTGGTGGTCATGCTGGTCATCTATGTCCACATCTTCATGGCCGCAAGACGGCAGCTCCGACTGATGACCCTCAAAGTGGCGCATGCACCTGCTCCCGGGCAGAAAACCCCGTCTTCGGGCACATCTCGTTCCATTCTGCAGAAGGAAGTTCACGCTGCTAAGTCACTGGCCATCATCGTGGGTTTATTTGCTTTATGCTGGCTTCCTCTGCATATCATCAATTGTTTCAACCACCTTTGTAAGGGCTGTGACCGCCCACACATCTGGGTGATGAACATTTCCATCATCCTCTCGCATGCTAACTCTGTTGTGAACCCCTTCATCTATGCCTACCGCATTCGGGAGTTCAGGCAGACCTTTCGGAGGATCCTGTACCAGCACATCTTGGGAAAGAGGGACGGACGAGGGTTTGGTGCTGGGATTTCTGATGGCAGATCCACTGGAAGTGACAGTATCATTCGGACATCTTCCCATACAAGTAAAGATAGGTCATCATCTGGCACAGTGGCCAACAGCTACGTCCTGGACTCCTATCCTGACCGAACTAGACCAAAAGCTAGTGATGAAGTCTCCTGCCACTGGACGTCAAATTTAGATGTCGCGCCAAGCAGCCGCACACCCAATGGTCAGCAAATAAAGAGCAGCACCGCACCAGCAGCTCAGCAGCCGCCATGCATCATGGCATTTCCTGAACAGGATGCAACAGATTCAGATACATATCTTGAGGGCACAACAAATGCTTTGGAGGAGACAGAAAGGGGAAGTGGCATTGCGTTTGTGAACGTTCACGCTCTCTCCCTAAACCACACTGACTGCGCCGACTCCAAAATACTTACAGAGATTTCTTGACAAAGACATTTAAATACACACATAACATTGTGCAAACACAAGGATATCTGAGCAAACCAACACAAACAGCAAATGTGTTTCCTTTATTTCTGAAGCCATATTTTTCCAGACGATATTTTTGCCTTTCTGTCTGAGTTGGTTCAGATGCACAAGAAAACAATTTGACAAAAGCCTACTTATATTAACACGCTGTGCCCGATATCCAAGATATATCTTCTTTTTTTAGGTGGTATGTGATCAAATAATTTGCATATTAGAATATAATACAGTGATGCTTTAATATATTGTTCTGTATCGAGCTGCATTTTCTAATGTTGCATCAGGTAATATTTTGTGATCATCTGTAATGTTTTTACCCACTGGAGTTTAAAGTTCTAAATACTACTTTTAACAGTTTTACTATGAAGCCAACTACAACCCAGGCCCTGTTCTGCTAGTGATGACACATTCATACACTGTATAAGACAGGCTGAAGTTGTTCTGCTGAGATGTAACCTCTGGTCTAAATGTGATTGTCCTCTCCGAAAGCTGGAGGAAAATAATGAAGCAGAAGGCTTGCATCATCTCCCGTGTAAAGCTCTATTAAAAACGTAATTTCTCAAAGTGCTGCATAGCTACATCACACTTGATGTTGCTAGCTTGATCTGTGATGTGATAACTGCCAGGCAACACATCTCCGTTGCCGGTTCAGCAGCTGTATGACATGTGAATCAAAGGCACCGATGCACTGTAGGCCAGTGACCAGCCATCCAAAACAAAGAGCTTGTTTGATCTATTCAAATATCGCTCCATATGCCTGTAATGTCACTACTTTCAGAGTCAGCCTTGCACACATAAACAGCATGAAAATCACACACACGTAATGAGCGCACACACGGCCGCAGACTACTCAGCAAGAGGTGTTTACAGAGTAGCCTGGCTGCTGACGCCAGTCAATGAGCCTAATGCAATGGAAATCAAATGAAGGTTCATTTGATGGTGTCTTTTATTATCCCATTATGCTTTCTCTTTCCTCGTTAAAAAGCCCTTCCAATGTGGGAAAGACATGCATTAAGCAACCTTTGTGTGCTTTAAAGCGATCCCAGAGACATGTCTCCAGGAATAAACATACATGGGTATGTATCTGACTCGTGCTATTGTTTATTATACTTTGTGGTCATGTAGAGGGGTATTAAAATTGATGAAACCATTTCCCTTTAATGCTTTGTTGTTTTGTGTGTGTATGCATGTGTGTGTGCGGGCACGTGTTGTTTTGATAAGCACAGGATGAGTAGTATGAAAATTCTGTGGTCACGGATGATTCAAAGTAAAGAAAACGGTGTGTTCTGGTGTCATGATGTGCCAGTCCAACCAGTAAGGAGCTATATAGCATGTCATATATTCATAGGAAGCATTAAACTGGCATACACGTTTTTTGTGTGCCCATATACAGAACAGACAAATTAACAAAGCCTACATGATGTATGTCTTTTATTAAATCGATTTTACAGCCTATGCACATTTATACTTTTCTTACTAAAATTACAGTTATATATACACTATATGTGAGCATATGTTTGTTTCATAAACGTTTATGTTGAATTATACAGTACTCTCTGAGTAGTCTTCTGGGCTGCATTTGTTGTGGGTACTGCTTATCAGGTATTTTTTCATATTTTTTATTGATATACAGCTGTTATATTGACTAGTTTGCGAACAATTACAGTGAAACCGTCAAGAAAGTAAAGCTTTTAAGAAATCGGGGATCCTACAGCTCAAAAATACAGACCCCACGATGCACCGCGGCACGCCACAGGAAGCACTCCGTCGAAGCAGCGCGGCATTGTGGGTAGGCGGAAAAAGGCTCAAAAAGGAACGCGAAAGCGTCAAACGCACGTTGCAGACTCCCACAAAAAGAAACGATCATAACAAAGAAAGAAGGTTTCAAGACAGGAGTAAAGGTAAAAATAAATCTCACTCAATTAGACACGATAGCATTTATACTTGTATAACCAGTGTTTGGTGTTTGGCTTTGTAACGTGAATAAGATCATTCATTCAGGTGCCATCATGGCTCCGTCTATTTGCTGAACTCAAAAGTTTCTACTTCAATAAAGAGGCGGATGTTAATGAGCAAATGTCTATCTAAATTACGCTAGGGTTTAGTTTGTAGCACGTACAGTGCATTATTGTTTAATATCTCAGGCTTTTACTCATGTGAAAACAAGGTTTCATGTCTGTATATTAGCCTAGCTAGCTAATGTAGCAAATTTAGCTAGCGCCTTGGGTCTCTGTTTCTATTAAGAAATTACATTTCATGAAGAATCCCAAACAAACTGCTCAACTCAATGCAAAATACTGAACAAGTATTGGGTTATCGTTACATGGAGGGGGATTTAGTATTTAAGGAAGTAACATAATACCACAGGATGTACATTTGAGGATAGAAAACATGGATTGCTAGATCATAATATCTATAATTGATATAGTTGTTAATTTCATTGGGAATGTAAGTAATATCAGAACTATATACATGGAGAAATTATGTAACTATGATATGGTGAGGAAAGGATGGCAACCAAACTGTTTTGTCTTTTGTAGAACATAGAGACAAGATGGGTCCTGCACAGGACTGCATAATTTACTGTGGCACATTGTAACATTTCTAACAAAATGTTTTATGTTCCAGGAAGACGATTTGAAACATGTCGATCGGCGTGCCAATCAAGGTGCTGCATGAGGCAGAGGGACACATTGTGACTTGTGAGACAAACACTGGAGAAGTATACAGGGGCAAGCTGATTGAAGCGGAGGACAACATGAACTGCCAGGTTGGTTTCTTCTTAATGTACATGACGGAAGCCTGATTAATGCACAGGTGTATGATGCTATTTTGTTTTTCTTTTCCTTTACTTTTGGGAATGGAATTAACCGCTAATAAATCAGTGTTTTTTTCAGTTATGTGTGTTGTGTGTGATTATTTGAAACTGTTTTATTCAGTTTGTGTTGTGAACTCTCAGGTAAATGCCCATAAAAGTGATGATTTACGGCAATAGAAAAAAAAAACATCTGTAAAGAATTACTAATTACATTCTTTAGATATACATGGAAAAATATGTGACTGGCATCATCACTGCCATTTTGTTTGCTTAGGAGGAAGCTGTACAGATGCTTTTATACAGTTGAGTATTTTTTGAACAAAACGTACAAGTAGAGATAATGGTGTTTTGACCTGTAGTTGGTACAAGGTCTTCAAACTCCCCCATTTGGTGGTGAGTTTCATTACACAGGAGTTGTCAGCACTTATAAAGTGTATTGGCATCCCAGTCAGGACTTATAGGAAGAAAAATATCTGCAGACTTGTGGCCTTGATTTTAGTATTCTAAATGTTCACTTGACTAAAACACTGACAATAAGGTATTTCATCTGATTTTAACTGGTTGTGTATTTTCTGTCCACACAGATGTCCAATATCACAGTGACTTATCGTGATGGCCGGGTGGCCCAGCTGGAGCAGGTCTACATCCGTGGCAGCAAAATCCGCTTTCTGATCCTACCTGATATGTTAAAAAATGCTCCGATGTTAAAGAGTATGAAGAACAAGAACCAGGGATCCGGAGCAGGAAGGGGCAAGGCTGCTATTCTCAAAGCACAAGGTGAGTGGGGAACTTGTGGGCCCATGGACGGTGAGGCCATCTTAACCTCATCACCATCTCGGTTGATGAGGTTAAGAAAATTCTGAAATTTGGCGTTTAATCACTTTATTGCAGAGAATCTGCATTATAAACAGGTTCTGATTTACATCATGGGAAAAAACTTCTAATGCATATATCCCACTGTGACATAAAAGTGTTCCACAATTACTGCTCTACTTTTGTGTGCATTGCATTCAGTCCTGTCATAAGGCACTTATTCCAAATTTTGCCTTCTATTTTAAGATGTTCCAAACATTTTGTCAACTGGGATCTCGTCTCAATCTCTTGACCAAGTTGAGACAAAAGCAAAAATGCCATTTCGTAGAGATATTGTATCGCACTGATGTTGTGCTTATGTTTATCTGCCTCTGGCTTGTTCTTTTTTTTAATTTATTTTTTTTTTTAGATCATATGGTTAGTAAAATTAGTAAACCAAAAGTGGTGGATGTTTCGAGTTTCCATCCTGGGCTTTTGATTTTTGGTTTAATCATCATGGCTTCAGGAGGCTCCAACATCAGCTTTCTTTCTTTTTCTTTTTTTTTTAACCAACATGCATTAGGTTAGAGGCGTTCTTTGTGAGATTTGTCTTTGCTTTGAAGTATCCCATTATAATTCTGCATGCATGAATGTGCATATTGATTCAGTTCATTACTGGAAATGATTTATGGGATATATTCCTGTAACATCTAACGCATACGGGTGAGACTCGATGCCAAAAGTCCATTTCCAACGACTCCTCAGTCATTTTATTGCCGTTACTGTAAATGTTGGATCAATTTCCACCAACTCTAAACACAAGGGCTTCTGGTTTGCGAAGTTCACTCGACCATGTATTGGAGTTGAATACACAGAGTTGTCCTTATCTCTTTTCTTTTTTTCTCTAACTCTCTATGTACAGCAGTGTAAAATATATAAAAGAAAGTATACAGATATTATTTTTTTTTTTTCTATATTTTTAGAAAATGAAACCCCAGTTGCGACTTCTGTATAATAACTTCTCCTGCCCAGCGAAACTCTCTGCCTCTCTGCTTGATGTGTCTAAAATGTGCTTTCTGTTTTATTTTCTGCAGTGGCTGCAAGAGGACGAGGCCGTGGTGGAATCGGAAGAGGCAACATCTTCCAGAAGAGACGATAACTGCTGCAGCTCTGTTGAGATTGTTGCATTGTATAGTCTTTTTGTCTTATTTTTAATTTCGTCTTCTTTGGATTGGACATCTTGGATATTGTTTGCAACGTAACACTTTGCAGTTTGCTTTGATTTCATTTTGTTTTTTATTAAAATAAACATGTTTCAATTTTTCCAGTCGTCTGTTTTATTCAAATGGCCCATACAGCATTCATACTGATTGCACGTGGTGTATTTCTTGCATTTAAATAAAGCGGGGGTAATGAATGAAGAGTTTAGGATGTGAGAGTAACATTCTGTATTAAAGTGTTCTAGTCCTCTCCTGTTCAACCAGTTGAGCTATGTAGCAGGTGCCCCATAAGTTGAGACTAAAGTGGTATAGTTTCATGTCCAGCCTGCATCTTTTGTTGCATGTAGTTCCCTTTTGCCTGAATTTTGAGCATTTCCTGTTCATCTGAAGACCAAAACATAACTTTCAAGAGAGCAATATAGTTAAACCATGACATCCTGAGCAGTGGTTTTAATACTGAGGTCTGAAAAATACCTTAAAATAGAGGCTAAACAAATGAGATGCTGAACTTGAATTATTTTTGGGAGTTGCTTAAGTGGAAGCTAACTTTCTCACAGTAACACGCTTGAGATAGATATAACAACAAACGGAAAACGCTACACGAAAGAAACAAACCTTTTGTTGGAAGACATTTGACTAGGATTGAAAGCAATGGATGCACAGTAATAGAAGGAAGCCACATTGTTTCCCCTCCACTGTGCAGACCCTTTTCACAGCAGACATCTCGATTTGTCTCAGTCGAGGAAGCACAGGTGTACTGATGAATTCTCAGTTCCAGTAAATAATCCAGGAAGCCACGGTTGTTTTATAGCATGCATGAAAGCAGGGCTTTCCCTGAGTGGAATAATAAATAAAAAGGTCTGTATACGGAAGTGATGGCTTCATTCCGTGTAATGGATTATTTATTTTTTATTATGGTGGCATATGCTTTTTAATGCTAAAACAATATGTCTGCATCTGCTTTAATTCCAGGGTGCAATTGTCTCATTTGCCACCAGGTGACGCTGCTTTCCAATTAAGTGCTTGTTGCGGAATACCCCCTCCAAAAAAAAAAAAAAAAAACATTAAGTGTGTACAAGCTACAGTCAGTGTGTAGAGGAGGCGAGTTAAAGGAGAACAAAGGGCGGCGTGCACCTGCTCCGCGGCTGTAACATAGTTTTCTTTTTATGTATATATAAGAATATAACGATTTAGAAACGACTGCTAGCAACACTTCCTCCATGTGAAGCACGGGACCTGCGAGTTCAGCTGGATTGGTCCATCATCACAACATCGGTTACCAGTCTGCTACATTTTCTCAAACAGCTAGCTAGCCGTCGCAGGGCAGAAGACACTCAAACCGCAGCCGGAGACGAAGAAGGGAACCCTCACAAATCTCTCTTGCAGGCCTAAAGTAACACGTTTAAGGTAAAGGCTTTAAAGGCATTTATTTGTTTCTTCGCATTGTTCGTTTTTATTTTCACTTCTCTTCTGAAGCTTTTTGAGCGGGCGTGCTGTGGACGTTACTAGCATCCTTGACTCCAGCGTCTGGCAACATCTGTATCTTGACAGATGAGGCAGCTGCTAGCGTTAGCTGGCTCGGAGCTAAGTTAGCTTTTTTTCCACTCGTTATCAGTGTGACTCGGCGGTAACCACAATAACGACGGTGCCGTTTGACCGTTTACAGCCGGTGTAAACGTTGTGAGTTAGAGAAAGCTAAGCCTTGTCACGGAAGCTGCACGTTTAGGTGTAACTCAATGCTCGTGTGTGTGTGTGTTTGTGTGAAACTGCACAGACAACGATTGTCTGTTGTTATTATGTAACGTTGTTGCTTTTTAAGGCATTTCATTTGTTTATCATACATAACTAAATGCAGCTTTCATCATCCTGTAACCCCCGCGAAATCCTTCCTTTATTATTCCAGTATTTGTTTTTAGTGTTTACTGTTAAATACACAAGAGAAATAGAGAGATGACAAATCTAAAATGTCTGGTTAAAATTAATTACACGCATACATGATATGGATTGTGATGTGCTTGTTATATTACGATCTTACATAAGGAAAAACACCTCTTCTGTTCTTGCTGCTGATCTGCACTCACTTGCCAATTCATTAGGTACACTAGTGAAAACATATGCATTGCAAAATAACAGCCCTGTATTGAATCTTAGCTAAACTGAAGGTTATGGTATTCAGATTTGGTTTAAAACAACTACAGCTGCTGATTGAACCGTGTTTTCATTTTGTTGTAGTTCTAGTACCGTGAAATTGTATTTCTGTTTGTATTTCTATTGTTTTTGCAATCCCATTTTTAGTTAGCGGGCTAGGCTAAATGACAGAAACACAAACTGCCCCTTCCAAAATGATTGAATTACCGCCTTTCTTACACTGTTTCAGCATAAACGTTAAAACAGTCCTGAAGGGGGATTTAGAGAACTGAAAATCCTTTGACCAAACAGTCTCTACTGACACATTTAGTTCCTTATTCTGTAGATGAGTGTTATTCTTTAAGGACTTATTAAAGAAGTAGATTAAGGCATATTTTCTGATGTTTATCTGTGCAACATAATCCTTGAACAGCAGGCGTGTTTGGCAACGTTGTCCAATTTTGGTGCGTTTTAAAGTTAAATATCTGAGCTGCCAATGAAGTTTTCCCTCAGTAATATTCATCAGCTGTGATTTTGTTGTAAAGCATCAGTCAAGTTGACCGTGGACATTCATCCCTCCATTTACAGGAGCTTATCTCTTGCACTGCTCCGTGGTTCGCTGACAGAGCGACCCAGTTGATCTTTTAATGAAGCTGGGGATCCTCCTCTGCTCCAGATGGCCCCTGTGTTGTACTGGTATGTCTGCAGGGCTGCGCCTGTGTTGTTATTAATGCTGTACATGGCTCGGACCCCTGCGAGCTTTGATAAGTCCCCTCTTCCCCTCCCCTACTGCCAGGATAGCGAAGGTCAGGTCATGTGACTTTGTTACGATAAGAGGCACACTATGGCATCTGGAGCTGGGCATCTGCTGGTGTCTCACAGAGCTCAAATGTAAATGCCCGTTCTTCGTCATGGTGCTGTGATCACCAGGGATCAGAGAGTTATGTATGGTATGTAGTATCTCAGGTTAGACATGGGATAGGAGGCTGTGCCGTCTCACTCCACCGAGATTGGAGCATTGTTATGTTTAGTTCTTGTTAGCCTTGTTAGCAACAGCAGGATTAGCCTGTGTCTATTTTAATCTAGTTTAAGGCGTGAATAACACACCGCACCTTTAAACAAGTTTATTTCGAGTAACTTTGTCAGCTTCAGTGTAATTATTATTGCTGATTGCTGTTGTTTGATTGTTAGTCAGGGCCGATTTCCAAAACCTTGCAGCGTCGTCGTTTGTTCCAAGTGATAATGTCAAGACTTTTTAATCGCCATTAGTTCAGAAACTGCCCAGTCACGCTGTCGTGTGAACGAAAACAGGCCTCTGATGTGGGTCTTACAATTTATTTGAGATCAAAGTAGGTCAGGCTTGGTAAGTAGTCTCTCGTCTCTGGGTATAAAAAGCTTGAAGACTGCAGCAGCAAGTTTCACTCAGGGTCGTGTCTCTGTACTCAAGTGAGGCTGAATAGTCTTACAAGGGGATATTGTGTTAATTTGGTGTTAGTGATAGTGTGTGTTAGAAGTCAGATGTGCTTTTTAAGAGCTTTAATTACAGATGAATTCTTCTCGAGCCGTTTTATATGAAACTTTATACACTTAAGAATAGAAATAATTTAAATACTGCGCAGTTTGGGAGAAGCTGAACCTGTTACATTCAAGATTGACATTGAATCTTAAACTAGTGTTTAAGATTCAAACACTAAAGTGTGTAAAAGAGACCAGACTGTTATAAAACACTAAAGATGTAAGCTCCTACTCATGAAACTGTTGTCCAGGAGTCGATTTTATTCTTATATGACTGCGCTGTATATACTGTAGGCTCACACTGGAGGTAGAGAAGCCACCTGGAGTGGGTGTCTCTTCCCACACATTCTTCTCATTCTCAATTTGGCTGAAGCTCCCACAGCCTTGTTTACTTTATCGCTTCCCCTTGTTTTTCTGTGTCTGTGAGATATACTCTGCTCCTACACACTGGCAGAACCACAATCCTGTCAACACCCCGAAAGAAATCGAGCAGATCCCTCTGTCTTTTTCCTTTTTTTTTTTTCGTTTCCTCTCGGCTTTCCATCTCTCTCTCCATTCCTCTCAAAGGTAATGAGCAGATAATAGGCTGAGTGGACTTAGAGATGGAAATGATCCTCTTGAAATGATGCAAAAAGGGTTTCGGTTTGATGCTGTACAGATAATAATTAACCGTGTTGTATGAGTGACATTAAACGCAGACCGAGCCGTTGCCTTTATGGATGCATGAAATCTGTCCACTTAGAGCCGAAATTTGTGACACTAGACGTGTTTGCATGCATTAATTAGCACTTAACAAAATGTGTGGGAAAAGTCTAGGCTCCACGGATGTTTCATATGCAAAGAGCTGTATCTGCTTATGTTTCAGAGCTAGCAAATAGCATCTCTGATTGTTTTCCCCACACCTTTTCATTACACCCACAGGTTCGTTTGTGCTGCTCCAGCTGTGTTGGTAATTAATCCTTACATGCACATACAAACTTTGCCTGAAGATTCATGCCAGCTGTTAGTTATTCCTGGCTAAAAAGATACTGCTATCCTTGGTTTTATTTATTCGTCTCAACTCCCACTTCGCAGTTTCTTTAAATTAGTTCTCGCATGGCCACAGAAATCCACCATACAGTGAGGGAGTAATGCGTCAGATAGATCAAGTCGTCGATTTGTTTTTTTTTTTTTTCTGCATGAATATAATGTGTTATGGCCTCTCTAAGTAAAGTTGTGAATATTCTTCGGGCTATTTTGCATTAATGTGACATGGAATAACTGGGTTAAGAGCACTGAAGTGATTAATAGTTAGGATTATTATTTCTAGATGTTTTGCAAACATTAAAATCTGCATATGTAGATTTATTCCTTTGCAGCATTGCAACCCATGTGCAAATGGCGTACAATTCAAGCCACTATTGAGCAACAATTCAGTAGATGGCGAACACTCCACAACACTCAAATCCAAAATTACATGTGATGCAAGTGTCTTATTCTGCAATTTGCTGTTGTACCTTAGGCATAATTCCCCCCGAGGTTCCCGTCTGATGGAGCAGTGGTTGTCAGTCTTTGTGAAGAGGCACCATGTTTCCATGTCACGTAACCCCCTGGCCCTCTGCTGAGCCCCCGGCCTCCTGCGGTAGTCATGCACCGCCAGTGCAACCATCACAACCTCTGCCTGATCTGCTGTGCAGCTGTCCTGCTCCTCCTTTGAACACCCACTCTGAGACACCCTCTCCGGACCCCATGGAGTCCCTCATCGTCGTCACGGAGTATGAACCCAGCAGACCACCTGGAGAGGCTGGGGAGGAGGAGGTAAGATCAAACATATTCATTTGACACTATATGTTCAAGAGATGGAGCCTAATTGGACATGTGGCTCTCTACTGAATAGAAATTATGAGTAGAATCAACATGGACACAGTCTCAGGAAAATTTAAATGACTGTATTTTAAAGGCCAGTATTAATTCTACATTTTTACCTTGAAGTGGAATTAAAAATGTCAGCTGGAAAATAACCACAAGCTACACTATCTCATGTAGAACTGAAGCAAACAGATGTATACTACATATTGACCACAATCATATAAGACGTGACAAACACCGTCATGCAGTAACGGAAATGAAAACCATTTCAATATATCAAATGTCAGGTAGAAGAAATGGACAGCTCTGAGACGCCTGAGCCAGCTTCCTCTGTGGCAGCACCTTTCCGGACTCCATCCTGCGACCTGCTGTCCCATACTGTTGGTCAGCCAGAGGCTCTGCTACCTGAAAGCCAAGAGCAAAGGGGAAGATTAAGCCTGTCAGACAGGAAGCTATCTCTGCAAGAGCGCTCTCAAACGGCAACTTCACCCTGCAGCTCCCCCGGACTCAATGGACGCTATATTTACCCATCATTACCTTACTCCCCCATCACATCGCCGCACTCCTCTCCACGCCTGCCCCGCCGGCCCACTGTGGAGTCCCACAGTGTTTCCATCACAGACCTCCAGGTATGATCAAGCAGGCTGAATTAATATTGCTTACTCAAAATAATGCTGAACCTACTTCTTGTTATAGTTATTACTGAAGTTAGTTAAATACTACCCTCTGTAAAGCCAAGCTTGTTTTACTCTCTGATCAGATGATCATGAAACTGCAGGAAATCCACTTTATATAAAATTAATAATGATTGTGATTATATAATTTAGCATCTTTGCACCATCTGACCCAGTGCACTCCCTTAAGGATTGTGTACAGCATAAAGCATTACACATGGATGAACAAACAAACTAATGTTCACACTGAACCAGGCGCTTTCATTCCTTCTGAACATCTGTTAGTGTGTGTCATAATATCACACTTATATGAAAGTAAGTAGAACTACATGTGCATTTGTCTTAAAAGCAGCGGCACACTGGTAGAGACAAAGGTTTGTGGATGAAAAGGTAAGGTCTTACGGTCTACATAGGTATAGATGAGAACTGTGGTACACGTTAGATGTAGATGTAGATGTAGGAGTCCCTCTTGGGGTCGTGATACACCAAATCGGCTGCCATCTGTTTGTTGAGCTTCCTAGCTTCCTACTCTCCCAGCTAATAGGGACTCTTCCGGTTTCCCTGAAGAGTTATTTCCTGTCTCGCAGACTGTAGTCTCTGTATCATGTTCAACTTTTTTGCCCAGACACAGACTACTGCTGGTAGTTCTTTGATGTCAGTTTGGTGTGTCTATACCAACAAGCTGCAGTGAGAAGAACTTTTTCCTTTTACAGAGTCACCTGTCGATGATAAAGGTTAATACGGTGAAATATTTGGAGATAAACTTACTTTAAGTGTCATATAGCGTCCAAGAATCAAATCAGTGACATTTCGAAATGTATTTTTAATGTACAGTTATATAATCCAAAACAAAGCTCCAAACAAAACTAATCTGTCCTGATTTGGAAGACAAGTGTTAAAAAACACTGATGTGCAGAGATGTAAATGTTGAAAATCTGAACAGAGAAAAGAAAAAATAATTCAAGGGAATAGTCAATGTGCACAACTTCGTTTGCCGTTCGTAGGAGAAGCAGATTTTGTGAAAATACTCATGTCTCGGGTATGTAACTGCTGCTAAAGTTGATTTGAGATCTCTTTTTTCTCTTTTCCCTCTCCTCTTTCCCTCTCTTCCAGGACTGTGTTCAACTCAACCAGTACAAGCTGAAAGATGAGATTGGAAAGGTATCATCAGAGACAACTCACTGATTGCTTCCTTTCACTTACGCTCCCATTTTCTTCTCCCTTCCGCCTACTGCATGTCTGTCAAGCAGCTCACATCATCAAGGACATGCAGTAACAGCCTCTGATATCCTCTCTCCCGGCTGTCCTCATTTCCCAAACTCTGTGTAAACTACCAGGCCATGGGAGAGTTGGAAGATGGATGAGAGGATGGTATAAATAGCGCTCTCTAAGGGTTGTGCAAGGCTTAGTGGATGAAAGAGTGAGTGAGTGATTGACTGTATGCATGTTGTAGATTTACAGGGTTTGCAAGTCAGTATGTGCATATCTGTGTGTTTCCACATGTAGGTAGACATGTTGACGTGTGTGGTTTTGAGCCCAGCGGAGACAATTAAAGCCCTTTAGGACTGTTGGAGAGACTCCTGATATCAGCTCATCTCTGGGACTGTCGGATGAGCTCTGTGCTGCCTCGCCAATCTGCAATCTGCTCCCCCAGCAGGAACCGACACTGCCCTCTCTCCCTGTCTCTCGCTGTTAGTTTTTTTTTGTGCATGAATTTGTGCACATGGGCTACTAATTAGGCCTACTTTTTATCCTGAAGTTCCTGTGTGGGCAGGGGAGAGCTTGATAGCCCAAACCAGATCCAGTTTCCTTAATTAGCCTGAAACACAAATGAAAGCGTGAGGAAGAGATGATTTGAATTTCTCTGTTCTCACTTAGAAGCAGCTGGTACTCTTTCAGTGTACACTGTCAGCCCACTCACATCTCTTGTGTGAATGTGTTTGCGTATTTCTCCCCGTGTGTATTTATATGTATTTTTAATGTTTGTTTTGCACATGATAAGATTTTTTTTGTCACATGCAGAACTGACAGCTGCTCAATCTCACCTTTGGCTTCTTCTTTTTTTATGAAACTCATTCCCTGACCAGGGCTCCTATGGTGTGGTTAAGCTGGCTTACAATGAGGATGACAACACATACTATGTGAGTTTTTCATTCACTCAGAGATTTGGATTTGTTATTTTGTTCGATCTTTTAACACTGTCTTCGTTTGCTTCGTTTCTCTCTCGTTCTTTAACACTTATCAAGCGCACATCACACACACACGGGCTAACCTCACAATAATCAACCCCCCTTGTCACATTTAACCATGTGATGTGATGTGAAACCTCCACATGTGAAAACGTCTCCAGATAATTGAGCTCACTCAGTAACATAATCACTTTTCGTGATTATAGTTGCATTTCTCAGTAAGCTGCAGGATAGTGACTGACAATGAAATGCGGATTATTTTAATATTCCTCCCAAGTGACAAAGACCACATGTCACATGTAGTGATTATACCATTTCCGTAATAACTGAGGGCACTGAAACTATTTAACAAGAAGTCTGGTCCAACCCGAACAGAAAATATATCCAATGTAGCTGTCACGGACTGTTCTCGTTCTTCAGCACTGGCTCGATAGGTGTCAGCTGAAGAAATGGCCAGGGACATGTGTGACTAGTTACCAGCTTGACATTTTCACTGCATGAATGTAGGCTGTCTTGACGCTCACATGTTAACCATTTGACAAGCATCCGCTGAGATGTTACTTTAAAATGTGTTAGAAGACGAGACAAATAAGGTCAGTTCGGTTTGTGATCTAGCATCTAAAAATAAGGGGCTAAATTTTATGTTTGAATCTTTCTTTTTTACATGAACATTTAGTGCAGGAAAAAGTTTTATTCAGCAACTACAAAAAATGAAACACGGACTAAAACTATTTGTAGTGCATGTTTGGAGTATGTGTCAATAATTCTACACCAGGACTGGCAGCTCAAACAACTAGTGTCTTCTTTTGTAAGTCTTGTCTTATGTGCCGACGACACCGGTCAGCGAGAAATTTCTAGGTGTTTGGACAGTCATCTGTAGGTGTTTGAGTGGGTGCACTGTCAAATAAGCGTCATATCACCGAGCTGGATCTTATTCTTCTTTTTCACTGGCTTTCTGTTCAGTTTTTATCTTTGGATCTCTTTCCCGCTGGACTCTCCCACCTGTTCTCCCTTTTCTCTTATCCTCCTCCAATGCAAATCCATTTCCCTCTCTCTGCTGCAGGCCATGAAGGTTTTGTCCAAGAAGAGGCTGATGAGGCAGGCTGGTTTCCCACGTAAGTCTGGAGCCAGAGCCAGATGGTTAACACAGCAGAAAGCAAAGCGTGATAATGCCACGGTGGTACCTGAACATTGCATGTCAATACTGAAGTCCACTCTGTCTTTGTTCCACACGGTCTCTTCTACATTGTTCCCTTCAGGGAGACCTCCTCCTCGTGGAGCCAGGGGAGCCCCCGAAGGTCCGGCTCAGCCTAAAGGACCACTGGAGCGAGTCTATCAAGAGATTGCCATCCTTAAAAAGCTGGACCATCCTAATGTAGTAAAACTAGTAGAGGTGAGGAATATTGAAACACGCAGGCTGTTTTAATTGCAACATGAGATGATAGTAAACATGTTTTCAAGTAGCGGTTTTCTTTTCAGGGGGAAAAAGTACATGTATGAGAACTGTTTGGGTTAGTGTTCATCTTCTTAAAGATGGGAAAAAATGTCAAACCTATTATCTATTAGCATTTCTAATTCTAAACACAAAGAAAAAGTAAAGCAAAGTTTGAGAGCAGGAATGACTGGAAGCGTTTTAATTATTACCAAATCTCTTCTCAATCAACTCTGTGACTCATCTTGCACCAATAGGGTCATCCACAGTCACGAGAGCTTCTAGTTAAGGTTTATTTAATGTTACTTCAGACAAAACATGATCTGTTAGGTATGTGTGTATGTTCATTATGATTTCCATTCCTCTGTGATGTGGTGCCAGGTTTTGGATGACCCCAGCGAGGACCATCTGTACATGGGTACGTTGCGGCATTCATCCTTCACACACCACACAATCATAGATTTGTGCTCAAAGCCAGCATTAAAGAAAGTAATCTTAAAATCTCGGTAACTTTAAAGCTTCCGTCACTAACCTCATCTGTGTTCCTGTCACAGTGTTTGAGCTGGTGAAGCAAGGGTAAGCTAAGCCTCTTTTATGGTAATGAATGTGACACTGGAGTGAGCTCAACCTCATTAGATATGATTGCTAATTGTGTGTGCGTGTGTCAGTGTATGTGTGTGTACCTAATTATGTGCCCTAATGTGTATTCAGGGCTGTGATGGAGGTGCCAACAGATAAACCTTTCAGTGAGGACCAAGCACGTTTTTACTTCCAGGATCTGCTCAGGGGAATTGAGTACTGTGAGTCACCCAAACCTCTTGTTTCTCTTAACTCAGCTTGTGACCATATTGTGTGTTAAGAATGCGTTGATTGGTTATTGCTTATGTCTCTCAGTTGATTTTTTACTTATCTCAATATACTGGAATTCAAAACAAATTAAGCCACAACATTAAAACTACCAAGTGGTGAAGTGAGTAACGTCCACGATCACATTACGATGTAACGTTCTTCTGAGAAACATGGGTCCTGGCATTTATGTGGCTGTCACTTCGATATGTGCCATCACCTGAGCATTGTTTTAGACCAAGCACAACCCAGTAGCATGACAAGGGGGTGTTCCTTCCATCCTGGTGCAATATGTTACGGACATATGAGCCACAAAGCCTCCTGGCCAGCCATATGGTCAGTTGCTCTGCAGCCCAGTTCTGATGCTCACGTGCCCATTGTAGGCACTTTTGGCAATAGGTAGGGGTCAGCATGGGCACCTTGACTGGTCTGCAGCCACGCAGCCCCACACAGAACAGACTGTGATGCACTGTGTGTTCTGACACCTTTCTACCAGAACTGGCATTAACAAGCTCACATTGCAGAAAAATGCAATCTGAGCTACAGTAGCTTGGATTTTGGATTTTGCCACACAATGCGGCCTTCGTTCCTTGACCGTGAATCACGACCCTGAGGCAGATTCACCTCATTTCCTTCATTGTACCACTTTTAAAATGTACTGACTGCTGCAGACTAGGGGCACTCCATTAGAGCAGCAGTTTCAGTGAGGCTCTCACCCTGTCGTCTAGCCTTCAAAATCTCTACCTGGTTAAAGTATCTCAACTAGACCAGTGAGTGTAATCAGTCATAATGTTATGGCTGATTTTTTTGTATTTTAAGTTGAACCTAGATTCTGAAAATGTGTCATTTATGTCTTATGGCTGGACAGTATATGGACCATTTAAGGCGCATTAAATATAGCACTGTTATATTGATATACAGCAGTTCTACGCTTCATTGCCCTTTTCTTTTGCAAAGATCTGCCTCTTCTCTTTCCAAACAACCCGTCCCTACTGTTTATAAGTTCTCCTGTTACATGGAGATGCAGCTAGAACGCCATATTTCAGTACTAACCTGCATGAGTCTGTGCATGCACAATGGTGACACACTGTGCAACCCTTCACCACGGGTGGATTTTCAACCCAGTAATTCTATTTTTATTTAGTATAAGCAATTTTTTCATTTACATGTATATTTTCACACATGGAAGGAAACACTGTGTTTCCATTTCATTTTTAACACAGTCAGGTTTAATAAAAGTTGGTTTGGCTTCAGAAGAACATTGAGCCCACTCCATAGATACAATATATATCATGTATTACCACTGAGCCTTAAAAACACAGAGCTATGATTTATTAGAGCTTCCATTCAGCCGTGACCTTCTCAGAGAGAAATATCAGCATTGAATTATTTCCTTTAAAGATAATTATATCCTCCAAATTACATTATTATTAAATTATTAACAGTGGTTTAAAGCTAGCTTAAAACCATGATATCACATCATTCTAACTGTACGTATGTAATCATTTAGTAAAACTTTCCCCATATTGAAAGACAAATCTATTATGAAGGCTTGTGAATGTCTAAATCAGGATTACATGATTGTGGTAACAAGATGAAGCTTTTACTGTATTATTAAGATCTGCCCTCGTCCTATAATTCTTCCCTGCCATTTACACAGCCCTTGTGCTGTTCTTGACTCTAGCCTCCCACAAGGCTCATTTCACATCCTCTCAGAGGCTCTTAATGCTTTCAGCACAGGAGAAGAGGTTTTTCCACATGTCGTCTAGGAGACTAGTACGAAGGAAAGTAGAGGGAGGGCTCTGCACCCAGGGACACAAAAATAGTCAGCACTCGTTCTCGGTAATCATAACCAAAGAAAAACATGTTTGTCTGAAGTCGCAGTGAAGGTAGTTTGGTGAAAAAATACACTTCAAGCACAACACACTTTATTTTTTCTCGATCTCACATCTTGAGTACAGTGTAATCTGTTCTGTTGATGGGAGTATTGGATGAAATATTTATTTGCTGCTGCCAGAGATTCTTCCTCATGTGTCCAGGCCATTTTCATTTTGTCTTGTCAAGCCACCAACTTATTTGTTCACAGTGAGAAAATCTAAATGTGATGCTATTTAAAGACCCTTTCTCATAATGCAGAGTACGAATATCATCATCTTCTACAAATGTTTCTGTAATGATGTGTTTTTTATTGTTATTATTTTAACAGTACATTACCAGAGGATCATTCACAGAGACATCAAACCTTCTAACCTGTTGGTGGGAGAAGACGGACACATCAAGATAGCAGACTTTGGGGTCAGTAACCAGTTTGAGGGAGCTGACGCCCTCCTGACCAGCACAGTGGGAACGCCGGCTTTTCTTGCCCCTGAGGCGCTCTCTGAGACCAGAAAGAACTTCTCTGGAAAGGTGAAGCAACATTTAGCTGACTACTGCCCTCTGGAGATGATTTTTCAGAAATGCAAGAACCTTTGTGCACAGCTATATAATATTGGGTGTTGTTGTAGTTTTCAACTAGCATTTCCTTTCTTCACAAAGGCTTTGGATGTCTGGGCCATGGGAGTGACGCTTTACTGCTTCGTCTTTGGAGTGGTGAGTGTGTGCACAAATTGTTGTTTTCTGCTTAACTACAATCTGCTGGTCTTCTTTTAAAACCAACACGCTTCTTGTATTCACAGTGTCCTTTTATGGATGAGCGCATTCTCAGCCTTCATCAAAAAATCAAGACACAGCCTGTGGTGTTACCTGAACAGTAAGCTCTGCCTCTAATGTCATTTGGTTAAAGCCACTTACGTATTTAGTTTTTAGATATTACTTAACCTGTCCCTGCGATTTTTCTTTTTTTTAACAGTGCCGACATATCCGATGATCTCAAAGATTTGTTGCTGAAAATGCTGGACAAGAATCCAGAGACCAGGATATCAGTGCCACAGATAAAGGTAAGCACTCTCTTTTCAAGCCACGATTACGCAATCATGTTGTATATTTCACAAAGGGCAGTAAAACGCAGAAGTTCACTTTGGAGGAGAAATATATGTTGAAATTCTGCTGTGTGTCAACTTCAGACTGATGACCAATCAGGACAGGAGTCACTACAGTATTTAATTTTTTGCTCCTAATACCCTTTTTGAGAGTCCATCAATAAACTTTCATCTGTTTCAGTTTACATCAATGTATTTATGATTTACACAACTATAAATACATCTCTTATTTTATCATTTTGTACGATGAATGCGCAGCATGAAGAGCTTACACTGATCTACTGAAATAGGGCTTTTCAGTTGCATCAGTGTTATAAAATGTGTCCCTATTTGGTGCTTTTTTAAATTTATAAATGAAGTGGACTTGCTTGCAACATGCATGCCTCAATTTGTATCTCAACTGAATGTTTTTAATAAACTCATGTTTTTCCGGTGCGTGTGTGCAGGTGCACCCATGGGTGACGAGGCACGGCGCTGAGCCTCTGCCCCCCGAGGATGACAACTGCTGTATGCTGATAGAGGTGACCGAAGAGGAAGTGGAGAATTCAGTTAAACACATCCCCAGCCTGGCAACAGTGGTGAGTTTCTGAAGTCATCCAATCAACGTTAACACACACCTCAGTCACACCCAAATCTAATTTATTTCTGCTTCAGGTGTCATTAAGTGACATTTCACACGTGAGTTCGGCTTATTACCGTTTCAGCAACAGTGGGTGAGGAATGAAAACTGAAAGTGAATGCCCACGGCTGGAGCTTAGTATTAGCTGATTTTTTATACATTTGCTTTTGATGTTGAGATAATTTTCTATATGTCAATCACATAGCACCACCCACAGCAGTCACCACTCCTACTGTATTGCCTTCACGTTCTAAAGCAGATTTCAGACTCATTTGGTTTGATTACTTTGATTATAATGCCGAATATTGTGAGAAACCTGACTGGGAACTTGGAACAGTTGCACTTTAATATTTAGGTAGACAGGACATCAGTTAAGAAAACATCCTTCCACTGTTTTGAAAATGTCAGATGCATCAGACCTTCAAGTTCACCATATCTGCCATTATGTTGTCATTTGTCGTCACAGTTGTCAGCTGCTTGCTGATTTTTCTTCTAAAAATGATAAAACCATTTTATTGTGTTCTATTATCAAGGCTTTAAGATTAAGAGCATAGTTAAAACTGTAGCCTTTCTTCATACATGCATGCATTTGAAGATGTGTTTACCTTACCTAACAAGTAAATGGTAGCTTTTTTTCCCTATTTTATAGATTCTGGTGAGGACCATGTTGAGGAAGCGCTCCTTTGGGAACCCCTTTGACTGGGGCCGCAAGGAGGACCGCAGCGGTTTGTGTGCTGCAGGGCAAAGGCTCACGTAAGGATTATTTACAGACAAACTACAGACACTACAAGGTTTTGCATTAATATTCAGAGTCTTGTAGCAATGTGTTGTCACCCACATCTTCTCTCTTAGAACTGCTAGGAACTCTTCTACTCCGATGGTGTCAATGTAGCCGCCCAGTGCTTGTCAAATAGTTTGTCTGACAAACTGTTAGTAGACTGTTACTATTTCTCTCCTGCCCTGTAGGAAAGGCAGAGCAGGCAAAGTGAGATACTGCTACATTCATTGTAACCAAAAAAGGTAAATGATGCTGGGATAACTCCTGCCTGCTGTAGTACTGTTTAAGTGCTAGAGAGAACACTTAAAGACCCCTTGCATGATATAAGTAGCTGTATTTCCCAATATGGCTGTGATGGTCAACCACTCCTGTGTGTCTAGTTAGTTTAGGGGTGGTTGAAGCAGCCATTTCTGGGAAAGCTGTGCTATAATGGAGACTGTATAGTCTCTGCTGTTGTATGCTTTATGTACGGGGATGCTTTTACTGAAGCATGCGCCATGTACTGTAGAAAAAAATCTGTTTGTTTACATGCAGATCAGCCACAACATGTCACGTACCAACCACCTAAATGTTGTTGCTGACCAAGCACCCCCACCCATCCAGCAGGACAATGCGACCACCCAAACCACAAATACTGCTTTGGAACAGCTCAAATAACATGAAAAGTAGCCCAAGGTTTAGAATCAACCTCCAGACTCCCCAGATACCAAACTGAAAAAGCCCAGACTACAGGAGTCTCTCCTCTCGACTCATAGGACCCAAAGACTTCTGCTACTAATGTCCTGGTGCCAGACACCACAGGACACGCTAAGAAGGCTTTTGTCCATTCTCTGATGAGTCACAACTGTTTTGGAGGCACAAGAGAGACCTGCACAATATTAGGAAGGTGGTCACAATGTTATGCTTGATCAGAGTATGTTGTAATTGTAAAAAAATCCAAATATAATTTAAAAGTTAAAGAGCAATAAAGACCGAGGTTAAGTGTCATCCATTCAGTCCGCATGCAGCCTTGAACAAAGGGCAGGTTTGAAAGGGTTCACGTCCCTTGGGCTGATGCCTTTTACAAATTGCTCACAGCAGCACAACATAATGTTTGTCATGTAAGATGCAGTGTAAAGGTCTTGAACCTGGGACATGTGAGAACCTTATACCCACAGGACACCCTGAGAAGGCCCATGTCCATTCTCTGATGAGTCACAACTGTTTTGGAGGCACAAGGGAGACCTAAACAATATTAGGAAGGTGGTCATAATGTTATGCCTGATCGGTGTAGTTTTGACACTATATCAGAGGTGTATTGAGACGAGTTTGCAGTAACACTTGAAACTACATTTTGTGTTGTTGTATTGATTGGCATTAAAGTGTTATTATGCAATGCAGCAACATGCAAAACACACATCGTTTACCTTAAAAAGGAAATATGAAGCAATAATTATAATAAAAACAAGAATCATTTTTGCCCACACTTAGAGCCAAGACCATCCATTTATCTTTATTAACTTTATTACTGTTACTCATCTCTTGCATGAAGCACTCTTCTCATTAAATGAAAGGGCATCCCTGTAAATGAATGTCATTGTGTCTTATAACGAAAATGATTAACTTGTTTGATAAGAATTTCCCCAGTTTCCCCATTTAACTTCTTGAGTTTCTCCTCTGTACAAACTATGTGCTTTAAAACTAACTTCTTCCCCGCCTTGCCTTACATAACAGTTAAATTGATGCTTATTTGTTTTTCTATTCTGTGATATAGGGCTGACAGTGGGCCCACAGCATTGCCGCAGCTAATGCTATGTCTCTGGTGTGTTACTTAGGAAACAGGAGAGTGGTGACGCTATGAGAAGCATGGAACTGCCCTACGTGGGAGAGGATGAGACTCTTTCCTGATGCAGACAGTTTAATACAGTGTGCACGCTGGCATCTGCCTGCCTGCTACCACACAGCACGACGCCCCTTTACTCACAGTACTGGCAGCCTACACCTACTTAACGTACATTTCCTTTTAGGTGGACAAATGAGGTGCACGCTGGGGAAAAAAAAGGGAGAAATTTATTATCTAAGCACTTTTATTTCCTAAGCTTTTACTCTCCTATTATACTGCTCAGATAGAAGTTGTGACTCCCACATGGGAACCTTCCAGGAGAGGATCCTCCTGAACATTGGACCTTCAATCCTTTTTGCCATGCCCACTCTCCTCTTCCTATCCTGCATGCATTTATAGTCATAGCATGCTCTGTCTCAGGCTTCAACTGTACAGTTTCTGGTTTTATCATAGGTTAGCCACTAGCTAGTGTTTCTCCTTGTCTTAACTTGACAATACTTTCAGGTATACGGGGTTTGGGAACTGGAGATGGAGATGGTTTTAGGCGGTTATCTTCACCATTACCGTGATTTTCTTAAGTAGAGCAGGCTTCTTGACAACGATTGTCTGGTTCACTCTGCTGCAGAGTAGCAGTGCCCAGTTTTGTAATATATTTAAAAAGGGTCTGTACAGCTCATTGAGAAAGAGGAGTGAAAAAATGTTTACTTCACAGAGTGCATGTGTTCACTTTCCCAATGCAAATATTGTATAAGCTATTTCTACACATTCACTCGCTTATTCCTGTTTGACACTTTTTTTAAGTCTCATTAATTACAATGAATAGAAAGCTTTAATTGTTGATATAGTGCTTTGTGAAGATTCATTATTAATTAATACAAGACTGCATAGAAAAAAACAAGATTTCTTCTTTTGCAAAGCTTATGCTTCTAGTGAATCTTTTTTTATGTCACCAAATATACGATTTAAAGTGTGTTTACTATGAATTATTTAATTCATGGAACTGCACCAAGCTAAGTTATTCTGTAGGTTAAAATCTTTTTTTTTTTAGTGAAGCTGTAAAGTCTTGTTAGACAAACAATGTTTTGTGTTGTGATACTGAGTGTCATGTATTTGTTTCACATGGATGTCTTTGCTGAAAACAGAAAACGGTGAAAATTTAACCTCAAGTTAAAAATTGTGAATGTTCCTACTGGTTTGATTTGTTTTGCATCCTAAGAATCACTGATGTTATTTTAAAACCGCACATTTTAGGACACCAAAAACTTCAATTATGTAGATGTTAATTTTGTAACATAAACTTTAACCTTGTCGTTCCTTATTGAACCATTCGAACTGGCTACTGAGGCGAGGTTGAGATGAAAGCATAGTACAGATGCAGACTTTATGTACAAATCTATGCATGACACATCTGTAGAGGCGTTCAGCTTGAAATCTGGTGTCATCTTTGGCCGGAGGCCACCGCTCTGCAAGTATTTCTACTTATAAATGGGTTTTAGTTTTTATTTATTGATGTGCTTTTACATCCCAAAGCACAATTTTCCCACCCACTTTCTTCCTTTCGTTTACTCATTTGTTTCCCCCGTTTTCAGATGTCGGTGCCAGTTTAGATAAATTCTCTTAATGTGTCTCCAGTTAGCTTAGAATATTGACACAATATTGATTACAACATTTAATGCTTCCACACACTAATTACTTCAGCACTTATGTGTTGAGTGTATGATAAAGGGACTGGATTTGTTTTTGTACTTAACTATTTGCATGTCACTCAACTGTACTTACTGTATGTCTGTTTTTAAGACTAGTACTATGCACATGATGTGTCCTTATGGTGCAATGTACGCCCTGTCAGATTGTCATGGACTGTGTGCACACTGGGTGGACTCAGAGGGCTGTTAGCGTTTGCTTGATGCTAATTTATTTTTGCTCATGTTTTTTGCAGAAAGATCTAATTAAGTTGTGCTCTTGGCTTTGAAGAGCAACACACAGACACAGGCTCTTTTTAGATTTACATACGATTAAAAGGACTTGTTAAGTGTATTTCAGATTATAATAGCAAAGCCTTAGTCAGAAGATTAGTTAAAATATTTCTTTTATACTGTGAAATGTTACCACACTATTATGACAGAGTTCTGAATATTAGACTGTTGTTGTCAGGTAATGAATTAGTGGGACTATTTTGCCCTAACTGACCAACAGGAATAAATTGAACAGGCGTGTGAGTATGAATGCAGGGTGACAGTGCAAGCCACAAAAAAACTGTACTGTAAATATTTTATACATACATTATTTAAACTAGTAGTTTGCTTCAATACGTCTGCCCACTGTTGTCAGAATGGCCGGGCTAAGTGATTATTAACCTTTATTGTTCACACGGTTTTGCATTCTGCAGTGTAATTCATTTCATTAAGAGCTTTGGGGGTTCTCTTCCCCTGAACGCATGCTAACATACTGAATGCATACCACCGTGTTGTCATAGCATGAGAGGTCCTTGACGACAAAGCGGGACCTCTAAACGAGTTATTCTATACATACTGTACCTTGTTCATCACTGGAATAAAATATTATTGCCTTTCTGTAATGTTTTTGGTCATTAATAATGGTGTTGGAATTAGGCAGTGTGAAGAGTTGCAGATGTCGACCACTAGTGTGTGCTGTGTACCACAACATTTCTGAGGAGAGCCTGAATATCACATTATGTTCCTTTCAGTTATACAACAGACAGCAGCTCATTTTGTGCAGTTGCCTGGTTTTTGCTTTACACTGTACACATTGATTAGTTTTTTTTTTTTTAATTCTTGCAACATTTAACCTATTTATGACACTTGGGCCTTCAATGTGAGGCTATACACTTTCAGCCACAACATTAAAACCAGAGAAGTAAATGAACATTGACCATCTTGTGACAATTCAATGTTCTGATGGGAAACTTTTGGATCTGGCATTCATGTGGCACCCACCCAGACCAGACCAGGCACCCCCACCCCATAACAGTGATGCTTCTTGATGGCAGCAGCCATCCCCAGCAGGATGCAGCCTGACACAGACACACACACAAAAACGATGAAAAACAGCACAAGGTGTTGACCTGCCAAATTCACTAGATCTCAAACTGAGCAAGTATCTGTAGGATTGCACTAGAACAAACCTGATCCATAGAGGCGCCTCCCCTCAACCCATAGGACCCAAAGGGTAACAACATTCTGTTCCCAGACACCACAGGACACCCTCATGAGTCACAACTGTTTTGGAGGCATAAGGGAGACCTACACAATATTAGGAAAGTGGTTTTAATGTTATGCCTGATCGGTGTATATTGTAATTGTAAAAAATCCAAATATAATTTTAAAGATAAGAGCAATAAAGACCGAGGTTAAGTGTCATCCATTCAGTCCACATGCAGCCTTGAACATAAAAACCATCAGCATAAAAAGGGCAGGTTTAAAATGGTTCACATCCCTTGGGCTGATGCCGTTTACAAATTGCTCACAGTAGCACAACATAATGTCTGTCATGTAAGATGCAGTGTAAAGGTCTTGAACCTGGGACATGTGGGAGCCTAATACCCCCACATCAGCAAACAAGAAGTGCTGATTGTGACAGAACGTGGGCCTTTGCTCATCACACTCGGTTAGTTGTGTAGCTACTGAAGGATACAAAAAAATGCACACAAACAATAAACAAAAACCTTGATCAGCGTTCTGTAAAATAAAAGTCCATCTTCCGCTGGTGACAGGGTTTGGCCCATTTATTGCTGCGCCTGTTCCTCTTTCTTCAGCTCTAGTTTGCTAAATTAAAGCTGGCAGCAATCTCTGTCTCTGTCTTCCAAAGAAATGTCACAAAACACTCAAATGAACCTTCCGTCAATGCTTCACTTGGAAAGATTACATGCCAACATGAATTATGCAACGAAATGTCTTTAAAGTGAGAAAGAACTCAAATGAGGCGCTTCAGACATGGACGTTTTTTGGGAAATGTTATAGAAAGAATCAGAGTTACTGATTCATGTTGAGGTTGTTGCTTCACTAATAATCAGTTTGAGTGTAAGAAACATTTAGATCAATGTGTGTCAGTCATCTTACTGGATCTATTAAACAAATGGATATCGGGCATGTTTTCAATGGTAATGAAAACAGATGAAGAATGTTTCTCACAAAGCCTAATCTCAAAAGCAGAAACACACACAGTCTAAATATCCTCACTCCGGTCTGGAAAATCTGTCAAGTTTGCCTTTCTGAGCAGTGTTTGAAATACTAATCAACATCTAATCCTCTGGTATTTGCGGAAGTGGTGTTACACAATACTGATTATCATGATCTGCATGAGTGAAAAGGCCCTGATGCTTTGTGCTCAGCGCCCTTTCTGCACAAATGCCCGATGGTCCCTCTTTAAATTCTGGCCATGTGAAGTTTCCAAGGAGGGATTCAGAGCAGGTGAATGTTAAGTATTTTACCCTTGGTTTTTTGAATAGGTTTATCATATATTTAGAAGTGTCATTAGTGTCTTAAGTTGAATGAAGGGGCCGATTCAAGCAGAAAATGTCACCATGCTAGCCATCACAGAGGAAATAAGAAACCAAATTTTTTTTCCTCACTCTCAGTTAAACAGAGTTGTGTATAGATGCCTAAACTACAGCTTTACCAGTGTATAAAATGAACTCCCCCTTAGTCAACTACAACTTAAGTAATGGCAGTGGTATAAAAGGTACTCAGCTTCCGCTCAAAAATGGAAACACTTAAGAAAAAGAGTTTTTATTGGTAGCTAAATATTTTAACATAGTGATGATTCTTTTATAAACGCAAATAGTGGGCCATATTCTGCTTAATGCTTAATTCTATCAGTTTCTAATAATTCCACCTATTTCCTAATGTTTTCAGTGCAGGACTTTTGAAATTCCACTTATGATTCACTTACACCAGGCTTCACAACATCAAATCCACCCTGAAGGCAGGTTATTTTAATTTCTTAAAAAACAAGAAAGATAAAAACAAGATATCAAGCAACACATTCTCTTAATAATGTGTTCTTAAAAAAAGCATCAAAAAGCTTCAAAAACTTCAAAGTAAAAGTTTTTCTTTAGATCCTTCCCCTGGCACTTTTGTTTCATTTATATATTCGTTTTTTTGTATATTGGTAAAGTGTATATTGTTCCGAATTTAAAGTGTAATGCTTTTATTTTTAATTTTTTACGGAATCGCATTGAAAAAAACGGATCACGTTATAACGTGACAGCAAGTTATGACGTTATTACGTGATAGCAAATTATCACGTTATCACGTGAACATGGAAACTTGCTATCTTTAAACTCTATAGATATTTTTATTTATTTTATCTATCTATTTATTTATTTATTTATTTATTTTATTTATTTTTTACAAGAAGAGTTAAAAATCCCAGCATTAATTCGGAGTCACTCGCTAGGTGGATACAAGAGTACCCGGATGTGCCGCACGCTAAGTGTCTGACAATATCTAAAAATCGGTACTTGGCTCGCTTTGTATCTTCATAAAAAGTTAGGTTATGTTCAAGTTTTAAAAATTATAGTTGTATTTTATACTAGTTTAAAAATTAAATTAAAAAATTGAGATATGGACACAGAGACACAGAGGCAAAAGTTCAAAGTTCAAAAGCGCGCGATACGGCGCAGGCGCTGCCTTATTCAGTCAGCGTTAGCTACAAAACACTCCAAGCTAGCTAGCCAGCTATCTAGACTAATGATTTAAACAGAGATGCAAATATGTGAAAGCTCTGTGGGGCAGCTACTTTTAAAGATAGTATGCATCTGGAAAGAGGTACAGACTAAGGAAGTCAGAAAAGAGCCTCTAGGAAGAACTTGGACAAAGATGCCGGCGATGGTCTTCACCCATCAGCAACAACATAAAACCAGTATGGCGAACCCAGTGTCAGCCCACGCTTCGGGATACTACTACTCACAATACCAAGAGGTAAGAGATGTATTCTATGATTGTGTGATTACCTTGGTATCACAAAACATGATGTGACAGCCCCTGGCCTTATATTGCTTTTATGCAAATTGTAGTTGTGCTGTGATTTAAACCATTTTATTAATTAAAGCTATCACATGTTGCTAATTGTGTGACTGTACCTGAGCCAGGCAGGTGAGGCCAAGCCAGACACAAAGCAACCGTAAAGAAAGCCAATATCCTGTTTCTGGTATCTAAAATAATAGTAGGCAAATACTCAGTCTAATGTTTTAATGTACTATTAAAATCGAATAAAATAAAGCAGTTTATCTTAAGATAATTTTTGCAAAATGATTTTATTTTGGCTAAGCTACTGCTCCCTGTCCTGCTGTTGACATGCTGTTTGCTTGATACCATCTCCAGCCAAACACAGATAACTTCACCAGTTCTTTGGTTGTGAGATGAGATGGTCCACTTTGTTTGTTTGGTGTATCACCAATTGCTCTTTCCGATTTCTGCTTTCCTGCTGCTGTGATCCATGCGCATGATTTGTTGTTGAAATAGTTTCTCATTCTCATCTTGGAGTGGCTGAGCTCATTTCTGGTCATTGTTCGTGGCTTTCATGTTGCTGATTTGCATTGTCGGGAAATGTGAATATTAATTTTTGAGTGGTTGTTGCTGCGTGAGTGTTATTGTTACAGGGTGAAGTGGTTTTATGGCATCGCTCCATCTTGGTTGTTGCCTTTGATTTGAGGAGTGCGCATCCTGCTCACGTAATCGTTTCTCTGCAATGCTGGCTTTTTAATGGGAAATGCAGCATGATAATCATCACATTGGTTATATCACCTTCATTCTATCAGCCAAACGTAAGGGTTGCAAATATTTAATTCAAAGGCAATGTGTTTTTTTTTGTCATCTTGCTTCACTGCCTTTTATACCGTAATATCTAAACTCCTGGTCTCAGTTCTCTGGTTCTTCATTGCTTCTACACTGGGCAGAACGGCCACCTTAAGTATATACTGCTATTCCAGCCTGGCTCAGCTAGATTGAGTATGATAACACGGCATTTGGATTTCATTATGGGGCATGTTTCAACTGATACAGAGGAAAAGAAAAACCCTGCAGTCCTACAATCAGGCAGAGCAACAAAGTATGTGCTGTTAAATGTCCGGCCTTTAATGTTATTTTGCTGTCACTATCTTTTACAACAGATGAGATCTCAGAATGCAAAAACCTTCTGCGATAGCATCTGTTTTGTTGGAAACATCATCAGCTCAGTGGCTCTCAGATTAAGTGTATGACCACGCTGCTGTTGCTGTTCTGTCCCTCACTGTGTAAAGCCTGCCCAAATGATTTCTTTGGCCCGGCATATCTTTTGCTGGGTATAACTGATCGAAATTCCCCCGTCGGGGAACTTGAGGCTGGCTTCCAGGCTACTGCTGTTCACCACACTGCATAGTTCTTCATAAGAAGTTCTTGAAACTATATGTTTTGTGATTTTTAAATGGGTTTAGATAAATATATCATAGTCTTCAATGGTAATCCAGACACAAACTCATCATGGACTCTGCTGCTTATAGCCTCAGGAGGTGCGATGCAGAGTTGCTTTTTGATCTTAAGAAGCTCATCAGGGGAATGGCCTGTTTTTCCTCATCTCTTTTATGCATTTTTGCTCAACGTTAGTCAGTGTTGTTTGTGTCGTCCACGTACAACACAGGAGACTGGTGTAAGGAAAAAGGTTGCGTTGATGCGGGGAAACAAGTGGACTCCAAAAGCTCTGGACAAACTGTTGATGGTGCTAAATAGATTCCAGTTGGAAATAATATGTCTCTGATATTTGCAAACTCTGTTTTGCATATCAATTTCAATGCTAATTTGCCATTCTAGCTCAGTTGGAGGAGGTGTGTGAAAGAGAAGTGCATGGCGATTAGAGATCCGAAGCATTTCTGGGAAAGGGAGATAAAGCACCTTTAAACTACTCCTTTGAGAATCACAACTGTCTTATCTAAGTTTTTGCATATTCAGTTCCACGTGAGACAAAATAATTTAACGTTTGTGTTATTTTGTTGCCATATCTTTCTGTGATAGGCAGCTTATTTGCTCTTCCTTTCAAATGAGTCTTTTCAACCCACTTTTGTCCAGTCTGTTAAGTCTTGCAATATAGATTACCTGGTTCCACCTGGTTAATATCTAAGCGTTCTTATTTGTCCCCCTCTGACCAGAGGCAGGAAGTTATTATTCAAGCAAAATTCTCAAAACACAAGACATCCTTGCAGATTTAATGGTATAGCTTTTTTTCCATTCAGGGATGTCACCCATACGATTCCTGAAGCTCATTAGAAGCTCAGTGTGGTGGATCTGGATGTCGCCATCTTGACCCTGTCTTTTTTTTTTTGCTAATTCAGAAATAGGAGGTTTTGTGTGACTGGAACTGAGGCAAGCAGGAAGAAATTATTATCCAGCCTCAAGTGGCCATTCATGGAACTGTTTTTTTGGCAATTTTTTTCATGCCTGTTGGCTGCTATATGTTTCTCTTTGTGGTGAAAATTTATAATATGAGAAAAAGATTGTCTTCAAGCAGTGAGGAGGGTTTCGTGGTCTTCTTGAAAGTAGAAAAATAACATGTTGGATGCATTCAATCCTTGAGAGCAAGGAGAGCTTCAGCTGCTGATAAAGGAGCTGAGAAATGACTGTATGCAGATCGCTTCCAGGTCTGTTTCGATATATATCAGTGGTTCAGTTTGATTCGCTGCTAGCAATAGTGGAAGCACACTTCAAATGAAAGACCTTCATTTTCAATGATCCAGTTGAACTGAACAGCCACAGTTTAGCAGAATCCATTTGCATGAAGATTTGCATGTAAGGTGGCTCTGAGTCATTGGAAATTGAAGGATGAAAGAAAATGTCTCAAAACCTTTAATGGCGATCAAAAGTTGTATGTTAACATAACTTTTTAAACATGCAATAATCATGATGATAAATACGGACCTGGTTTAGGACAATGCCATCTAGTGTGGGGTTAAAATGTAATGAACTACATTCAGGCAGTTTGGAATAGATTGTTTCACTGGGGTCTTTTTTAAAGAGGTTCAGCCAAAAAGATTTCACATTTGTCATGCCTGAAATGAAGTAGAGACCTGTGGTGAAGAATCTTGTTCGGTTCAATCACCTGTCATGCAAGACACAGTGGTGATGAAGACGTTATAGTGGAGTTCGTTTGTATTCATTTGGATATTCAGGGGGAGTGAAAGTCATTCAAGTAAGCAATGAGCTGAACAGAGGTCACATTTCCGGGCTCTTGCTCTTTAAATTAATTGTGTGTTGCTTTCCAAAGTGGATGCACTACGGAGAAAAATCATTTCTAACTGGAAACTGCACCGTACTCATTTCTGTTTGATCTTCCAAATATGTCAAATGAAATGAAGAGGCAAACAATGCATCCCAGACAAATAGACACGTTTGCATCTTTAATTAGATTTCCGGTGAAATGTTTTGCTGAGGAAGAAAACAGAAGAAAGCTCTCTCAAACTCCTGAGTCAGAGTGCTCTTCACATCATGGTCAGTTCAGCACAATGAATTCAAAATGTATCATAAATGAATTAGTAAGTCGTTTTATAGCCTAGATACGATATGCTTCTTTTTCTATGGCACTTGACTGAATTCAACCATCGCTGCTTTGATTTAAAGTATCCATGTTACTGACCGGGAAAAATATGTTGGAGGGAAATTCAGAAAAAAAAAAAAAAAAAAAAACTTTGACAATTTGGCAGCTTAATGCTTTTTACTGGAATTAAAATGGCTCATTGAAATGACAGGTTGTGTAACAGTTGAGTTTTAAATCTGTAGTGAAAACATGTTCCGTGTGACTCAGGCTGAGAGAGAGAGAGAGAGCACTTGTCTGTGCCAGACAAAACGGTAGGCCAGCATTGCAATGTCAGAGAGGGCAAACGCAAATGAAAACCAAAGTTCTGCTAGTAGAGATATAGAGAGTACTCCAGTGAGACTTGTTAACTTCAACACACACGAAAAAAAAAACTCTGCACGTTATGCTCAAATATTAACACATCCACATAAATAATGACAAATGGGAAAGTATTTAACACACAGATGTAGAATATGTTTGCCTCGGGGTGTTTGTGTACATGTTATGCAGGACTGAGACCGCTCGACCACACTAATTTAAGAGCTTTCCCCCAGAAAACTGTGAGCTTTCTGATGTGTGCACTCAGCAGATGGATTGATATTCCCCTTTCCATTATTACACCACTTATCAACCCTTCATCAAGAAAATTTATGAAAGTTTCTCATTCTGACATGGCACTCAAGAAGCACAAAAGCTCAATACTGTGGTCTCGGCTTATTTCTGAGGTTGACACATCAAAGCAAATCTCCCTTCATAAGAGCCTTTTGCAGCTTTAGCCTAGTAATGGAAAAAACTGAGGACAATGCATTGAGATTTTTGTGCTTTTGGAGCTTCATTGTTTAAACTTGACCATTTTAATAACTGATTTAGTTTCGGAGACCTTGTGAGAAATTTATTTAAATGAATTCGGTTAAAACTCACCCAGAAAAACAAAAACTCCACGGCCAAGGATTACAGAAAAGTGTGCAACAGTCCGACTGGTCAACTTGAGGATATCACGTCAGTGTCTCGCCCATAGACGTTACAAAAAAATACATGACGCATTGGTCTAACTGACTCTAGAATACTGGAAACATGGCGGCGCCACCTTGCGAGTCTTTGCAGTACTGTTATTGATGACTCGCCCACACTTCTGCTGGACTCACTGACATTTGGGTTTGATTAATACTGTGCTCTGCTGTACCTTCGCCAGTTACAAAGAATGTTGGATTATGTGTTGCACTTATTCTGTGACTCATTTTTTTTCCTGCTGTCATGTTCCTGCAGGAGCAGTTGTCCTTAGCAACTGTCAATCATCGTGATGTCACATCCTGTTTCTATAGCGTGAAACTTCTGAGAAAAATGGTGTCGTGTGTTTTAGTTTGGGGTGTGGTTTATGACATACAGCCAAACAACGGGGGGAGCACTACATGCTTTGGCTTCACTTTTGAGGAGCTGTCATGACATCCATGTTTTCTTACAGTCTGTGGTCTCGTCTGGGCATGAAAAGTATACACTTGTGGTGCAATACCAGCAGAAGGCTACAAGATAAGACGGACAATGCTTTTGACAATCAGATATACGCCGCAGGTACAACATAGCTCTGTTGCCCACACTGAACTCTTATGTGCACCTAACCAGAAATGTAAGGGATGCTGATCGCAGTGGCTGTATTTAGTGACATATGCATTTCCTCGCAAAAAAATGAGTTGCCAAACAAGCACCGAAAATTCAGCTTCCTTCTGTTTTTAAACGCTATCGTTGTGTTGAAGTTAAGTAAACGTAACGGTTCAACACTTAGTAGCCTCAACATGAGCTGCTCTATTGAGCTTTTCAGGGTTAAACGTTGTTAAAGTCTAAATTTTAACCCAAACCATAATCTTTTCCTAGACCTATCCAAGTATTTAAGTTGTCAAATCCCACCCATGCAGCCAGTGAAAGTGACACAAAACTAAAATAAAGAGAAGGTGAAAACAGAAATGCCACATGGAAATTGAACCCCAATCTCTGTGTTTAAAGTCATTTGTCTAACTTACACCGGCACCACACCTCCAACCCCTCAATGCGGACTTGTCTTGTTAGGACTGCAACTGCTAGCACTGCAACTTCATACATGCCTAGGAAAGAAAAAATTAGACACTGACACTGTAAACTGCCATTGATACCGGTTTAGGAATATTCCAAGTCAACACCCACCAGTTTGTAATTCAATCTCTCTGATACAAACCAGGGTTATTTTCCTCAGAAATCGTCCCCCAGTGCCACAGAAGACATTATAAAATGTTTTCACAGGCTGAGTAGTTTTCCTCATGGGAAAGCTGACCTTCATAGGTGGTATCTATGGAGTGGCCCTTTAACTTAGCCCTGATTTATTAATTCCTAAAATATATATTTTTTTCCTAGCCCTGTTTTTTTTTTTTTTGTTTGAATGTGTGAGCACTTAGCGATCTTTAATATGTTTGACACTGCTCAGGTCACTCGGGGTAGTGCCACAGTCTTGGATGCAGCCACACACCCTGTGCATATTTCTGGCCTTTTAACTAGCTGACACCTGGCAAGGGAAGCAGATAGCCGTTAACAGCTTAAAGTCCTGGCAGATCTGTTTAATTCAGAGAGCTCTGGCCCTCACACTGGATCATAGCCCAGCGAAGTGAGAGGTGGCAGAAGCTCGTTTGGCTGCCATTAAAGTGGTTGGCAGATATAGTGTGAGCAGCCAGCGCGGGTGATGGAGGCCAACCAAGGGGTCTGAACCTTCTGCAAAAGAGCAGGAGGGATCAATAGGGCAGCTCCTGACGTACAGGGGCCGGAGCACTTGGATGGCTGTTACATCCCTCATGACATCGTGAATCATACTAGGCCATCTTTGTGAAAGTAATTGCGGGGATGATGGTGATAATTCTTTTTGCTTTAACAGAGGAGCAGTAAGAGAATATACACACATTTACATTTTTTTTTTTTTAAAACACACTCACACAAAGTCAGCACATTGTACTTGTTTTTCCCAAAATAACATTACGTCCAGTCCCTCAAATCTCTAGAGAGATGATACATTCATTCCAAGCAATGGTGATGAAGATTACAATATCTTGATAGAATAGACAAACAGATTAATTACTTCATGGCTAAAACCTGAGTTATCCCAAAGTATTTCCATATGAAACTGCACAACAATGCACATCAAAAATAAATGATGCATCATTAATCTCATATAGAGTATTATTTGCATGACTAAAGCTATGCTAATATATTGATGTATTATATACACACATCGACAAATGCGTTATTTATGTATATGTCTCCGGGGTCTGAGATTATCTGAGAGGTCCAGTCAAAACACTGAAACACATGATGACTGAATGAGTTTCAGCGACTTGCCTGAAGCACACAAGCTTCAAAAAGTGTTACTAAAATGGTATTTCCTACTTTTTAACATTTGAATTTTACTTTAAAACTCAAGAAGCAGACAGGTATGGCAACTATGATGATGATAGTCCCGCTCTCTCCAGCTTTTTCCAATTTTATTTTCCTTGATGCGGACTGTTTTTTTTTTTTTTTTTGTTAGTCTGTGACTGTCACTCTGGAAATGAGGAAGAGCAGAGGCACAGGACAGTTTACTTTATCTTTAGCCTGTTTGTTCTGCTGTTGCCTTTCCTCCTCTCCCAGCCCTCTCCGGGATGAAGGCAGGTATGACTTATATTGAGTTGATGGGCCGATCACTACAGTTGAGCAATGTTCAGTCACTGGATCAGTTTTTACAGGTTCCGTGTGGCACTGATGGGGTCTGCTGCACCCGTCATCCAGGTGTCTTTGTCACAAAAAATCCTCGTAGTCCAAGAGTTTGGAGTGTTGGCGTGTCTTCCAAAGGCGGTAGAGGCGGAAGTCGAAGTACGTCTCAATCATCTCTTTGCCTAAATGGTTAAAAGAGGACAGGAAAAGACTGAATGATGCATTTAGGAAGCACAGTCATGTTCTTAACTTAAACACATTGTAAACATAACATGGGGGGCTCCCCCCCAGTAGAATGATAGGGGAAACACTGCAACTCAAAGTTTATTTACCATAATCACAATCTTTCCATAATGTCAAAGGGTGCGCCTTTAAAAACATAATGTATGCGGCGCCAGAGGAAAGCCTCCTAAAATTTGAAAAAAATAACTATGATGACTAAAATCTGGTCTATCCTGGCTTGTGCTTGAGAGTTTATATATTTGGTAGAAATCCTGTTACAAAACAGAGGTGTGGGTTTCCAGAGGAGCTGGCTTTTAGGAGGCAGGAAAGGTCTAATGAAAGATGCTATCAGTGTGTTTTTATTTTTTTTTTTGAGCCTGACTCATATGAACAAAGAGTCACTCTCAGCCGCTGCTGCTTCGACTTTTGCAATTATTTTTAGAATGTGTCATTTGTGAGTCATATATATTTCTGCTATGTGTCAATATAGTGTAAAGTAAAGATTTGAATAGTGTTTTCATATTGGAATACAGATAATCTGATTCAACACTGTAAAAGAGAGTTTGATGTGATTTATGTTTGAGTCAATATCTTACTATACCTGCAAGAACTCTGCAAATTGATTTTTCCTTTGTTTTACATAGAATAAATATGTCATGTGTGGTCTCGTAATAATGAGATTTCAGTTTGTGCCTTTTAAATGAAAGGGTAGAAGGAGATGTAATTTTTGGATCACCGGGAGGTAGATGAGTGGAGAGAGAAGATGTCTGAATGGATAAAGAAGAGTCTAGATCTCTATATAAACGAGAAGAGTTCTCGTTCTTGTCGGAACGTAGAACATGTTGTTCCAATCTTTTCTGAATAGAAACTGTTGTCATCCCTACTTACACCTGTGGCTAGAAAGATCAAGTGAAGAAAAAGTGCAAAAAGTCTAACAAATGTGAGTCAGTTGCATTTAAAAACCAAAACATTAACACACCAACCAAACAGACAAGGATAAGGACGGAAACTCGCACAAATATAAAATGAACATATGTTAAATGAGAAGGTAACAGGAAGTGATGCACTGAAAAATAAATCAGATCTTTAAATAAGAGTACATATGCTTGAGTAAATTCCTCCTCCAGTTGTCAGCCCTGAACAGATGGCATGTGTCTGCATCACTGCATATGTGTTGCTTATAACACGTGTCTGTATGCGTGTGAATCACTGCGCATGTGTGAGTCTCTGTAATCTGCACGTTTGCATGTTTGTTTGGACCCACCCTGCGCGGAAAGCTCCAGCGGTGACTCGAACTCGACGGAATAAGGCCTCATCAGATTTTTTAGTTTCTGGAACAGCTGTTGGGCCGAGATAAGAAAGCAAACACCAATTAATCCTACTTCACTGGGATACGCTTGCAGCAGAGGAGTCTCCATCTTTAGACACAACACACACAAAAACAGAAACATGCGCACAAGGACACCAGTGAAATCTAGTTGTTACTGCCGAAGAGACAAATGTACGTTCTACATGTGTAGGCAACAAGACAAGCAGGAAGTAAAATGAGAGTACAAATTGCAAAGCTGTTCGTTATTCCTGCTGGTTTTCATATGACCTCTTCTTCTTCAACATAGATTGTAAAAGTTCATGGTATCCCTTATTAAGAAGGGTTTTAGGTTTGACAACTGATAACATTTGTAGCTGTCTAAGTGTTTTGTGTATTTCTCTAATTACAACACACACTAAAGTCAGACTAATAGAAACTAGAGATCAGTATTGTGGCCAATCCAGGCATTTTCAAAATGATCAGATTGGATCAGTATCGGAACAAGCCAGATCTTTTGTAGTTATTTTAGGTCTGCCATAAACCAAAACCACGTCCATGTAGCGAAGAAGAAGACAGCTTCTTTTTCTTCTGTTAGTAGTGGTTGGTTAGCATCTTTACTCCCAAACAATACCCAAACCAGGACCATTTCTGGAGTAGAGAACACAGGTTTTCTGGAGTCAAAAAAACAAGCTACCCTCTTCTTGCTACATTAACTTTGACAGCCTTATGCACATGTGATTTAGGAGAACACATCTAAGAATATGAATATTAAAAAGTTGGTATCAGGAGACAAAACAAATAACTGGGACATCCTTGATAGAGGTTTTAGCTGGATCTTTGCGATTCTGTCTTAAAAAAATACCTCTACATGCAATTAGGGCCCTTGTGTTGTAAACAACTTTAACTCTATGGCTATGTCACTGTTGCACTTTTGTCCATCACACCATAGAGCCTCCCCAAGCAATTTGATTGGCCTGGCAGATCTTTGCGTTGGAAGAAGATATTACAAAGAAAGTTTATAGTGTTGGATGACCAGCCCATTTCTGTAGTAGGGAACACAGGTTTTCACCATCTGTTGGTGCTTGGAGCCAAGGTACGAGGTCTCTGTCTCGACACTACCTTAACTTTTATATCCCAAATTTCCCATATTTATTGTACTTAATACAGTTGCACAGTGCACACATGGTCTAGGAGAATACAGGCAAGATAAGGAAAGCCTTTATGAATCTCCATTGGAGGAACTATTGTTTATATTGTGGCTATAGAGAGGCGAAGTCCCGCCCCCCTACTTCCGGGTTATGGGACCTATCTTTCGAAAAAATATGAACGGCAGTCTATGGAGAGATAATAATTATTTTCTGGTCCCGATCGAATTGTGGCATGAATTTCACATATGATGTGTGTGAATTTAAAAGATAATTTTTCACGTCAAGAGATAAATTATTTGACGTAAATAAGCTGAACAACATTCGGTTTTGTATGAGATCGCTTAGTGAACTACATCTCTCGTCTGAGAACTATGTCTGTCTCCTTGTTGAGCTTTACCGTCTTCTTCCAGGACGAAGGCAGAAGCATCAAACGAGGTGACAATCATTATAAATCGGGTCATGTCGAGAGCTGTAGTTACACCAAGGGAGTTTTGGTCGGTTCTGTACGCGCCAGCATGCGGGACTTGTAGTTCGTTTAATTACGTATTTTCCATAGCGTTTTACTTAACTATCTTGCGACAAACTGTGACATTCTTGACATATAAAATCATTTTTTATTCTGAAAAACAACATATGTATAATCCAAGGCACAAGTCGATCGGGACCATAAAATAATTTATCTTTCGCCATAGACTGCCGTTCATATTTTTTCGAACGATAGGTCCCATAACCCGGAAGTAGAGGGGGCGGGACTTCGGTTCTCTATTGGATCGCCAAAAAAAAAACTCAATCCTTATATGAAAGCTGTCTAAATCCCCTTTTGTCAGCCAGGCTCTGTACTGATGTAGGCTGTCGTTTTTTCCTTTAAGTTGCCGGCCAGTCAATGACAAGCTTGACCTTCTTCTACTCAGCAGTGGCACTTAATTATAGTGGAATATCTCCTTTAAGTGGTGTTACACAGCTACACATGGACACACTGTGGTGAAAGAGGGCATACTGGAGACAGTGTTTTGTTTGTTGTAATGTTTTCATGGATAATGTTGCTCCACGCATTATCCTACCACAGTGTTGATCGTTTTGTATTTGCATTTCTAAGTAATGCACATAGACATTTCTGTAGGTGCTGTCTTTTTATTATTGTGCTTATTGGTTGTTGAATATTAGAGTTTTAATAAAGAAAAACATTCCAGCTTGTTTCAGCATTATACAATGGTAGATTGAATACTTTTGGTTTTATCAGACAAAATGATGATTAAGTCGATCAAAAGATATAATCAAACGATGGAAACGATAATTACTTGTTGCCCTCATGACCTCATTATAATAATTAAGTGCAGAAAGTTTGGGCTTTTCAGCCTCTTCCTGTAGTTTCTTGCTTCGCTGAAGAAGTGCTGCCCACACATAAAGACTGAAGTTCACTGATTTCCTGCTTGACTTTAGCCGAGGAGGATCTCCCATGTCAGAGAAATCAAAGAGCAATGTGCCTTTGTTTTTCACTTCATGATCTTAAAATGGAGATGGTAAAGAAAAGGCAGCTTTCATTCGCTCTTGTGCTCGCGGCCCTTTGGAAAAGATAAAAAAACATGGCTAGATGTCAGATGTGGAGGAGAGAACATCTGCAGACTCTGTGGCTTGTCTGAAGTGCAGACAGAGCTGAAGGCAAATGGCAATTCTTAAGTAATGTGGAGCACGTTGTGCACTCTCCTGTCCTGGGTGGCTTCTTATTAGCTCTATATAGCTGTTGTTGGCAAGATATTCGAGGAGGCAGATTTTGTGCTGACAGAACCAAAACACTCCTGAGAATCTATACGGCTGACACCGTTTAAAAACTGGGTCAAATGGCCTCTGACCCGCTCACCTACTGCTCTCCATCGTCAGCCGCTGTTTTCATACCTCCATGCCACAAAAGTTTTAACATAACAACTACTGCTTTTTACACGGAAGACAGCATGGCCTATACATTGCAATAAAAATAGCTCAATAAGTTGAAATTAGAGAAAACGTTTCATTACAAAATCAGCTTTTGTGGTGTGACCCCACGCTAGCACAGTCGCAGGATCCTGTCAATATTTCTATGCTGAAATTTAGCACTTAACATACCTGCACATTTTCAATATACAGTATACGCTAGACAGTTCATTAGGTACACCTGTAAAAACTAATGCATTCTAATATAACAAACATTTCATTTTAGAGGCTGTGGTTTGTATTTCTATTGAATTGTATTGTGTTGTACCAAGGCATGTTTCTAGTATTTTGACTGCCCCATTTCAGTGAGGGCCTATAGGATAAATTATAGAAACACGTCGTGTTTAATTGGATACAGTTTCACAGCACCACAAACTACATCCAACTACAGTTGAATTACAACCTTTCTTATCCAGTTTCAATGAAGGGAGATTGAGTGGAGAACTGTTACATTATGATGCATTCATTTTCACTAATGTACCTAATGTTTTGTCAGGTGAGTGTATATTGCTCTGTGTATGAACTTACAACATGTGACTTGAGTCACTTCAAATCTGCCCTCAGAAAGCTTTTAGCTTGTTGTTAATGAGCGTTGTGCAGTCTCTGTTTTGAAGCCATGTATCTCATACTAATATAAAATGTGTGTTTGCCAGGCTTTGATGCTTAGAGTGCAGCACTTGGGAACATTAACTTGCTGTTTTCAAAGGGATTTAAAAGGATTCAAGCTAACTCTGTGTAAACTTTCCATGACACGGGCAGAGTGGTGGTGGTGGTGGTGTTGTATGCTGTTTATTTGTGATAAGGAAAGCTAAGGAAGTTATAAAAACTGTAAATAAATGGTTAGAATTATATGCCAATAGTATGTATGCAGACCTTCCATTGTTTTCTGAGTTCTGTCTGAAACAGAGTTGGCTGACTTAATGAATATATAGGCTGTCACTAACTGGCCATGGCTGGCTGTTTTGGGGGGCAATTGTAATTTTATCTTGCTAATTTAATATTCTTCCTCCTTGAGAATTCAAAATTGCAACGCGTAATGTGCAATTTAGAGCATGTGCTAAATGGAAATACACTTTGATTGTCACACTTATTTAGACCTTTCTCAAAACAAGCTGGTGACTGACTCATCATAGATTGGATGTGGGCTTTCTAGGGGTTTCCTGTGGTGTCTTGCAACAGAATGTTGTTAGTGGGGGGTCTTTGGGTCCTATGGGTTGAGGGGAGGGGCCCTCTGTGGATCATCCCACAAATACTTGATCAGTTTGGGATCTAGTGAATTTGGAGGCCACACCTTATGCTGTCTAGGTGTGTGAATGTCTAAATAAGGTCCAAATTTTTCCCAGCAGAACATTGTATTGTCACAAGATGATCAATGTTATTCACTTCCCCTGTTCACCCAGTCTTAATATTGTGGCTTATCAGTGTATATAAAAATTGTATGTGCAGACCTGATTAATGAATAGCAGGAGCTGTTTGTTCATTTAGAGAAGTGGAGGTATCCTTCATCTTATGGCATCAGACTCTTTTCAGATAGTGTCAGCTGTTTGGCCTGTCTTTACAGCAAAGATCTCAAGGTTATTTGTTACCTTTAATTAAAGAAGAGTAGCCTATAGGCTGTAAAGTTCAAGTTAAATGTAATCAATACCACAGATGTAAGATAAATATGTGATCCACAAAGATCACACAATAATCACAAGGCTACGAATAGTTGTAACATATGCCATTGCTTAAATAAAGAACTATGAACACAGAATGAATGTCCACATACATTTCCCAGAATATTGTAGTTCCATGGAGGAAATGGTTTGTTGTTTGTTGAAAAATAAAAACCACTCACAAAAATGTAATTGTGGATAAAATTTCCCAAAGAAAAGTGTTTGAGAGTGTTCTTTGCAATTCCAAACAGATTTCATCAGTTATAATTTCTAGTCTTATAATTTTAGAGTTCTACAGTAAACAAATCTCTCATGTGAAAATATCACTTTGGGATCTTGGAAACAAGCTAAACCCTTAAAACACCAATTTTGTTGTTTTGCATTCACGCCCTCTTGTTATGTTGTTTGTCTGTCGGGGTGGAGATATCACTGATGTGCAGTCTGTTCTGCAGGCTGTCCATCAACCCTGGAGAGATCCACTTTATATAACAAAGCAGCTTTTGGCAGACATGAATGAACAGACAGCTAGGTCAGACAAACACCGCTGGCTATGGTGTGTGTCTGCATATGTGAGCGCCAGGTTGTGTGCATGTGTTGATTTTGGTAAGTGTGTATGTGGCTGTTTGTCTCTGTGTTTTTTCACATCAGGTAGGGAGAGGTGCAGCCTCACTCAGCATGTGTGCTGCTCGGCTATATGCAGTAACATTACTCAGAATGAGATAAGAGTCGCACAGGTGGAGAAAGGAAGAAAATCAGGAGGAAGGCATGCTGCTTTCCAGACAGACTAGGGTTTGAAACAGACACAGTGAGCATAAATATGAAAGCAGAGCCCAGCAAACAGGACAAAGGGAGGCAAAGAACAAAAAGTCACACTTCTAAGAAATGTATTTTGTATGGCACGTAAAGTCTGCCTATGAATTTGTCAAAATTATTCTCAGTCATACACTGTCATGGTTTTTGGTGTCTCTGTATACAGACTGGTTAGCGCTATCTAGGGATGTCCCAGTCCAATCATTTCGTTGTATTATATACTGTAATTATTTTTTTATTTATTTTTTCCTACTCTCATAGTCCTACGTGACTGCTTTATTGAGCTGTTGGCATGACAACTGGTAGTTATTATGATGTCACATCCTGTTTCTATAACTAACTAAAACGAAACTTGGACACTTGAAAATACATCAGTATTATATTAACTACCTAAAATAACAGAACCCATCCTTGTCCTTTAGTTTGGCACAAGTCCCATCAACTAACATGGAGGAGGTGGAGCTTATGGCATATACTGCTGCCAGCCACCAGGGGGAGCTCTACTTATTTTGGCTTCACTTCACGAGGAGCTCTTTAATATACAGTGTATGGTGACGTGTGTGAGTTAGGTACCTGTGTTGGTGTTGGAAAGTGTGTGAGAGATAACTCTGCTAAAAGCTAGCCACATGCAACCAACACTGTTGGTAACAATTCTGTGCCAAAAAAGTAGCAACATTGTTTTATGTTGTTGTAAAGCCGTAGGCTCGTCTGCCTGTCTGTGTAAGGCTCTGCCACAAAAGTGTTACAGTGTCACTCTCCCTCCTTTTCCCTTGTCACTGTGGAGTTTTGTCCAGACCAAAAGTTGCAACGAACTAGGCTACAGAAGCTAAGCTAGCCTAGAATCAGAGGTATCCCTACCACGGCACAGAGCCAAAGTGGCAAAGTGACAGCTGGAAAACAAAGTCAGCCAGACAGTGATTTGTAAATTGTGATATTGATATTTATGTTTTGTGAGGTGGTAGTAGTGAAGCGAAATATCCACAGTAGCTGCTGGTGAGTTCCACAAGTCTTATATAGGTGTGTTTGACACGTGATCTGGTCGTGACTCTAATTGGCAAATACTCAAATTTATCAGAATGGGATCAGAGACAAAAAAAAAAAAAAAAAGAATTGATCGGGACATCCCAAGTGCTGGCTAACCTGTTTATGACGAAGCGGTTTTCCCTGAAGTGTTGGTATGCCTAATAAATACTTGGAGATGCATTTATGAAATAGAAAGGACCATCAATCAGCATTTGTGGATTAGCCTGCCACTATAAAGCTGAATGACTCCTATAAAAGCACACGCTTGGCTTTTAAGGCCCACTTCTGCTCTTTCCTTTGTGTCATCAATAATATCCCTCTAGATTCTGTTAAGTAGTCCTGACATGTATTCATTTTTAAGGAGTATATGCCACACACTTAAAAGGCAACATTCTGAGGATGAGCTGACCTGCTGCACACCTTCTAGTGGCTGGTTGAACAACAGTAACTTTTGAGATGTTTTTGCATTGTTGCTTCATTGTGGAAAGTTGCACAGCTAATGGGCTAACGGTTCACATACTGGTACTTGTTAGCTCAGTCATGATAAAAAAGTTCTCCATTTGTCTCCATTTTTTGCCAAATCAATGTAGCTGGTGCCACAGCTAATAAGCTACCTTAGCACTATCTAGATAGGGCACTATAGGAACAAATTTGTCTGTTCACCTTTGTGCAAAAGATTAGCTTGTGTGCAGTTTTGGTTTTCAAGATGAGCTTTCATGTTATTTCATTCCTGCCCCGTGAATCCTGCTATAAGGAGCAAGGAAAACGACAACTGAAAGTGTTGTGTTGTGTTGGTGTTGATGTGCAGGAGTGTCTGAATACCTTCTCTCCATTCGGGTTGCCAAGGACATAGCATCCCATTATGTGGATCAGGTTTGGTTCTGGATTGACTTTACTCATGAAGCGACTTAGTCTCCTCCAGAATCTGAACAAAGACAAAGGATAGAGTTACACGGGGCAATGTTAATCTTTCAGAATCAGCCTGATTAAAACCTTCCCATGAAATAAAATACACAAGAGCAAAGTAGAACGACCATGTCCTATTTATTTACACTGCATCAAGCGATCAGAACAGTTTACCAGTTGGAACAGTTAAAAGATCAATCTAAAGCAAATCTCTTTTTGTATTGATTTACTGTTGTCATCTGCAGTGTAGCATCTGTTTTAACAGACAGAATACATTTTACTAGACTGGAACAGAAGATGTGTCTGTATCTCCGAAAGTAAACGTCACTGGTTCCAACATGCCCCCTGCCCCCTGGGAGAGATGCAACAGCAGACGAAGATAGTGCTCATAAATGCTAAACAAATGTTTTACATGTTCCCAGTGGAACATCTTTGATTTAATCAAGCGGGTATGCGTTCACAGAAAGAGTATTAATATAGTGACGCAAAGACCATTTACATGGCTATTTTGTTCCAGGAGTCCTAATCCTTAGAATGCCTTATTAAAAGGTTTCACACACAGCTTTAAAATAAAGTTACATTTTTTCTGGGTTGGTCACATGAGGAATATTTATTTGATTCAACCTTTATTTTAATGCTGGAATAAGAAAAGCCTCGCAGAAAAATACAGCTACTTCATCTTGAACTTGTGCTACTCCCAGAAGTCATGTTTAGGCTTTGCTGTTTATTGCCAGATTTTGGGTTGTTCTTAGTTTTGTTTTCCATATCTACTTTATTTAAGTATTAACACACATTAAAAAAGTACTCATTAAACAGAGATGGACCCAGGAGTCCAGCAGCAGCTTACTGGCTCATGTCCTCCTCCTTTTCCACCTTAGCAAAGGTTGCCACTTTATTCTTCAGTAAATACAGATGACCGGGACCTCCCTAAAAGACACACACAACAGAATAATATATGTCACAAATGCCACTGTGATTGCACATAAATACAGCTACGCTATTACGTCCCCCCTTTTTTTCCTCTTGCTAATTTCCAGATATGATTTCATGCACCTTTGTGTACAACACTCTTTACCATACAGACTGTGCACACAATGCAGTGGAGTCTGAGGGTTAACCAGTGAAATGCACAGTTCTTCTTGTTCCTCACCTGACAAAAGATGAGCATCCTCCAGAACTTGCTTCCTCTCCTGTAAGCTGTGAGCTTCTTGTCTATTTCCTCTGCGAGAGAGAAAAAAGGTTGGGTTTGATGTGAACAATAGGGACAGGGAGAAAGATAAAGAAACGAAAAAGAAGAGTCAAGCAACAGAGAGGGAGAAGCATGAACACAAAAAAAGAAAAAAAATCTCAGGAGGGTGAGTTCAAGTACAGGTTTAATAATAGACGGCAGAGACACCAGTAGAAGATGCAATTTGAATGGAACTCAACAGTGTGTACTCGAGGCAGCAGGAAGTGTAACGGGAAAATAAAACAAATCAATGAAATACGGTCAAATGGAAGTCAGTATAAATATGTTCACTGGCATCGTTTCAGCTATGTGAGTTTAATTTCATGCAGAGTTGATTATTATATTGGAAAACTCTGGGGGCCATTTAGCATAAATGCTTCTATTATGAGGAACATTTTCAGAGTGCAGGAACCAATTTTAAAAACAGTATTTTTTGCAGGATTTAACTGGTTCCAAATGAAAAGATCATATTAGCTAAATTTAACTTGTTAAGCTCATGTTTTATTCGTGACAACTGTATGGTATTGTTTTGTTATCGAATAAGAAATAGTATAAATCTTTAATACTCACCCAAAATATCATCAAAAGTTGCATGTTCATGGTCCTGAGGAGAGAGCCGTTCACATAATAATTTCGTACTGTCTTTAATCAGACGACTTTCAAAAGAAATGATTTAGCGTTAGAGCTTTTTGACTCACATAAAGGATGGGGATGATGGAGGGGTCATCCCTGCGAATTATGGTGGGAACGTACTCTGCCTTTGGGACCTTAGATGAGATCAGCTAAAGGCAAAGAAGAAACAGAATAAGGAAAGATATAGAGAAGTTTGGCTGGATGTACGTAAGGGGTGGGAAAAAGTGGAAGATGTGAGATAATAGAGCCAAGTGAGCCAGTGTTTTCTCAAGAATGCACAACTCTGTATAATGTCCACAGTGCTCAGGTTGTTCACTCACAAGATTAAGCAGATTTTTGTTTAACTGTCAGAATCTTGGTCTGTTTTTGCAGTTTTTGATTAGTTTTCATTTTGCCTTTATTTTCTGTGTATGAAGACAGAGTGAGATGTTAGCGAAAACCACACATTAAATCAACAAAATATTATTTTTTCATGGTCTTCACATTTTACATCACAAGTAGACAAACCTACGGCTCTACACAATCCTATGTTAAGGGGCCACCTTGGTAAGTTTTATACGAGTGAGCAGAAATTTATCATCCATGACACAGCAGAGGAGAGGTATACGCTTTTATCGAATCCAACTCTCACACCCTGTGCGGCTGGGGACTATACACCAACGGGTTAACTGCCAAATTCCCAAAACATCTATAGCAATCTAAGGGGAGTCTGGATTTCACATTTCAAAAAAGTGAACAATTGGTATAATGTATCTATTGATTGGGGAGTTCCCTGGTTTTCAGTCACTTACCATGATTTTGGGAGGTATAAAATCATCTCCCTCACAGGCCAGCCTTTCCATCTCTCTTTCCTCCTCCCAGTCCATATTGTCATCAAGGCCTCCTTCATCCAGGGTGCCAGAGGAGGTCTGCAGGTCTCCACCTAGAAGAGAATATAAGACAGTGTGAGGAAAAAGATTTGTGATAATAGGGTATATTCAGAGGTGTCGGGGTGGGTGGCAAGAAATGTGACACAGAAAGAGAAAGTCTCAAAGGGAAGGGAGGATGTGGCCAGGAAGTGAAAAAGAAAGTGAGTGCAGAGGACAGTGAAAAAGGATGGAGCTGTTAATGATGGCAGTGACATAAGAAAATGGCAGATGGAACAGAAAAAAAAAGCAGAGACAGCTGGCAGTTACAGAAAGAAATGACTGATAGCAAGTGTGGCGGCAGGTTTTCAGGCATAAACTAACAAGAAGGGCTAAGCAGACCTCACCAGGTTCAGAGAGGAGCTATTGTAAAATGAAAAAATATTGTATAATATGTGATCATAATGTGATCATATTTTATTCTATACTTTGTCAGCGTTTGCGTGACCAGTACTACACATTTCATAGACTTTTGATGGGATTCCCAGAAACCATAGTAAGGCAGAAGTTTAATGTTCATTTGCTGGCACTAGGTTTCTTAACAGTCTGGCAACAGACAGGTCTTTTTCACAGAATAATTTCTGGTTATTTAACTAGTACTGTTCAGGATTTTTGGGACCTTGGTGAGAGGAGCCATTGTAATCGAAGTTGCTTCATCAGTTGAGGGTGTTCACAGTCCCAACAGCTCCCATTCTCATGCTACTTTCTGTTTTTTTTCTTTCTAACAATTTCTCGCTTGACTTCCCCATTGTTGCCTTCTCTATTCTCTCTTTCCAACCAGTGCAATATCAGCTGCCTGCAAATGTAGTGTAGTTTATGGTTTTCATGAGAACTCTTATGTTATTCATGATCTCAAAAGTAGATAATTTGTCTTAAAAGGTTCATATTCCCAATGGGATCATCATTTCATACGCCTTTTCACATTCTTAAATTACATCGTCGTCTCATTATTTTGCCAAGTGGCTGAGCTCGGTGGACTTCAGACGCCGCAATCTCAAACGTGAGTAGCGCATGACTTGCCCGCTGATATCGTAATGGTTTGCACTTAAGGCCAAGGAAAAACTGTGGTTTCTTGTTTCCAGCTAGGGACCAATTATTCATGTTCCAGACTGATTCAGTTTTGGTCAAATTGCTCTGAAAGTTTTAATATTAGGTATGTGAACCTGCATGAATTTCATTTCGTATTGGCAGAAAAAGAATAATAGTTGGGTAAATTATATGGCAATGTTCTTTTTCAGTGATTGAAAGCCTATCAAGAGCTGGCATTCAGAGGGGGGGTTAATAATGTGATATCAAATGCAGTTGTCATCTTAATGATTGAATCTATTACCTAGAATAAGGAGTGAAAGCAACGTTATTAGTGTAATCTGATGAGTCCTAGGAAATTGCCTGTGGAACTAGTAATGTTGACAATGGTCAGTTATTGATTACACTTAAAGATTTGTTGTTAAATTTGTTAATGCAAAACCAGATGGGCAACAGAACCAGTGAAAAATAACTATATATTCCATGATTTACACAATGGAAATAATATTTTGGCTTAACCATATTTGTCTTGACAGATATTATTGCAGTGTGTTTGCATCAGAAGGCCTTGTTGAACTGAGATTTTGTTGTTAATTGCCATGATTGATGGGCTTGTGGGTGTGAAATGAAACGCCAACTCCTCAAACCTGTATGAATTTGATCTTTTATTGTTGTTACCTTGCAGATGTATTTAATTTCTTGACATCGTTAGATATTAATTTTATGATTAGTGACACTAATGAGAGACAGTTGTTTATTAGGGCCGAGCTCCCTGTGCTTCTTTGATACTTGAGTGGGTGGTTTGATGCCGTCTCTGTGCCTTGAAGTGTATGAATCTAGTGACAATTTTATGTTGCTATGTGCTTTTATAGAAAACTGCCATATTGATGACAGATTTGAGCACTGATTAACTCGCCATGTTTCTGTGCTGTAGTTTAATTGCAGTGTAAGCGGAAGGTCAGCGTCTACGGTTATATGTGTATTCTAGTTAATCATTTCTACCTACTCCTACTGGGCTACAGTACTCCATGTTAATGTAGAATATGTTAATATACTGTATCTGCATTGTTCAACAGTGTCCAATTTTCTTAGCTTTTCAATCTACAAATGCACACTCTTCCCAGCAAATGAATAGATAGAAAAGAGCCATCATGAAAAATGTATGCTATGAAAATGGCCTATTGTCATGTTTTCATGAATAAATACGCTATTATTAGAAGTCACACTTGTATGGACTCTTTTGATTCTTTGACAGGAGCCGCAAGCCCTTACAGCTATGTCGTTGTGTCCTATCAACATATATATGTTTGCTGATAAGTAACAAGAGGTTGCAATATGTCAAAAATGTGGTGGGGAAACGTTACATAGTTCCCGTTGGTAAGTTTGTCCACCAGAGAGACGATTTTTAAAAACTGAAATGACCCAAACAACCGCAGTCCCTTTCAAATAAAAGGAATTATTATTAAAATGGTTTGTCATATCCTGCCAAAATCCAGTAATGGACCGTGTCATTCTTGATAGACTCGGTTCAATAGACCATTACTCTCAGAGTGATGGTTCTGTAGACCATCAAATAAAATCAATATAGATACCCGGGGCAAAATAGCCATTTGAAAAGGCGAGTGGAAGTGGAACAGCATGAAAGAAGAGGAAACGATGAGCAAGATTGACATTTAATGTCACAAGAGAACTTTCAGAGGTTTTGAGAACAATTTCTTTCCCTCAGGAAAGATGGAAGAATGAGGCGTCAACCACACCATTAAACTGTCATCAACAATTCATTAATCTTTCATCGCACTCTGTAACACTGATGGAGGTGAAGGGAAAAAAAACAACAACATAAAACCACAAACTGACAACACATGGCATGCAAAGCCTAACACTGAGACACACAAATCCTCCTTGCATTGACATTTGTAGATGCTGACACACTTGGACTGGGACACACACACCCACACACACACCAGTCTAGAAGACATACTCACAGAAAGAGAGAGCATCACAAAGTTGAAGAAAGACCCACGGTCATAAGGAGACAGATGGACAGGGTCAGAGTCAACAGCAGAGACAGTCAGTTTGTACGTGCAATGGTGTCATTCGCGTGTTCAGCAGATTTCGATTTTCTGCGTTAGTTAGCCTTGTTCTGCCAAAACCAGGAACTGAGCTGTAAAACTGTGATGACAAAATGTCACCTTATCGCAAAAGAGAGATCTCCGGCACAGACTGTGCGAGGTTGCAGACAAAATTGCACGCTGTCAGTGAAAAGTGGCTTAAACTCTTAAGTAACATCAGGTTGCCTTCCAATCTTGGATCCTGGATAAAATCTTATTATTACATTATTCTTCAATATCATTTTTTGTAATTGACCTTCTTTTAAAAGTTTGGTTTGTACTTCCTTGCAATTATCCATGCATAGTCTACATTGTGGCCTAGGCAAGTAGCCTACACTGTTGTGAGCATTTACACTTGTTCGCTGGTGTCTTGGCAACACTCTGTTATATCTATCTCACTATGTCAAACTTATTCATGTACTTTATTCTTGTACAAACCAATGGCAACTGGAAACCAATGGCAACTGGGAACCGATCAAGTCATGTTGGAGTCGGAGCTAATTAATGTTGAACAGCAGTTACTTTTACTGAAGCCACAACAATTCACAAAAGAGAGACGACGTTGGAGTAGATGGTGCACACAGTCATTGAGCAGATGAAAGGAGAATTTTCTGTACTTGTCCCTCACAAAGAAATGCATTTCGGACCGATCAAAGCTGTCGTGATTGCCCCTACTACTGTGTAGTTACATTTCTGGGAAGGTACACATCAGGCAGTGCAGGGTAGCTATGAAGTTGCACTGTACTCTACAATGTAGATCTGTCAACTAACGACTAATGCTGCGTTCACACTACTAGCGATCGAACAACAAGCTACAATTCATTTTCAATGGAAGCTGACGACATGAAGGGTCAAACTGACACCAAACACTTTTGCTACGTTACACGCTACATACCAAAGTTGAGCCAGCGTCAAGTTTTTGCTGATTTAATAATTCAGTGCCACATGAACCAATCAAATCTGTTTGGCAGCTAACCATGGACGACTTCACCAATGACTTCAACAAAGGCTTGAGACTTACAGACTTAGGGGGGAACTCGCAGACAGTGTAGCTGGCCACGCTTAGCGGCCGTTTTGTAGCTTTTGTAGCTAGCGTGAACGCGGCATAAATAGGCCACAGACGATTTTGGCTCATTGCAGCTGCACTGTAAGTATGACCCAAGCTCATATATCAAAGTGTTGATTACATTTTTTCACAGCAGACAAACACTGGCACCACTGAGTGGCTTTCAACTTCCTATGAGCTGACTGTGTATGAAAATTAATTAACAACAAAAGTACTGCTTGGGCTGTAATCACTGGTGTAATTACCAGTCAGAATGTGAGGGCACATGGGAAATGTATCACTGTACCCATTGTGCAAAATATGTTGTCAGTTTTCCACCACATTCAATCTTTTTTTCATAGATTGTAAAAACGTAAGGATTTATGCTTAACATCTCTAAAAGGACACATTTGCACCTGGCAGAGCATCTGAGAAACAGTTTGATCTTATTTATAGGGTGGACTGGGTCAGTTGTTTCCTCTCATGCCAGAAAAGTTATCAAGCGTAAAGAATGTACTACTTGCTCAAATATACTGATAAAATTCCCCCTTTTCCCAACATTCACAGGTCAAACTTGGCTTTACTTACTGTATGTGGACATTAACGCGTTTGTATTTGTAATTGGGATTTAGTAGCCTCAGAGTTAAAGCCTTTTTGCACCATTTTGGGACTGCATGTCGGCATTTGTTGGTCGTGTGTGTCTTTGTACATGAACGTGTGCGAGTCTGTGTTAACTCACTGTCTCTGGGTTCATGAGGAGATTCAGGCTTGACAGGGGTGGGATCACTCCAGGAACGGCTGAAACTCTTCGATCTACGTTCAGCGAATGCTAGTGCAGGCGGGGAGAGATAGTCACACACACTCATACACAAACACACACGCGCGCTGGCAAGCCTGCAAAACTGGCTGTTTCCTCTATACACTCACCACCTAAAACACAGAAGGCGGATGCAGCCACAAGTGCACAAATATAGTGTACATACAATGCCATCCCTCCTCTGCATCGACGTACGAGCTGCCTACATGTAAACACACACAGAGTACACAAACATACTGCTGCTCATTCCTGTTCCTTCAATCATTAGTATGGATTTATCTCGTTTCACACATTTACCGAGCTGAGTGATAAAATCAGCTCTGCTTTGAACAGTAATCACTGTGCTCTTACTGTATTTTTAGGCCACTTGAAAGAGTTTGACACGGTTAATCAACAGCATTCCTCAAGGTGCCGTAGAGTTTGCCTCCTGTGGTTTCTAGGCTGATGGATACTAACATTAATTTTGCTTTTGATAACAACTGGTTCTTTTCAAGTACAAATTTCTTTTGATTTTCAGCTCAAGCATTCGTAAGGTCAACCTTTTAATGTCCTCTCATGATCAAAACGGTTTTCTTTAATATAGCTGTCAAAAGATTACCTTTGAGAGATATCTTGTGTGATCATTTCAGCCTGTTGTCCTATTTTGTTATCTCGGCATCAGAGATACTGTGGTCTTTGAAATCTTTGTGAGCTTTGATGTAGTGTTTCTTTTATTTTTTTAAGAATCAGAGTCAAATGAATTTCCTCTGGCTGGCTTTGGCCCAGTGTAATTTTATTTCATTACATTATTTGTCGTTGATTATTTAACCAGTTAGACAGCTCCCTACTCACTGCAGAGATGTCTGAAATGTTGAACAACTCTGACACAACTGTCAGCATCAACAAGAGATAGGGGTTAGTACTTAAGTCTTAAAAGTGTACAAAATAAATTTTGAATGTCACATTTTAATTTTTATTTACTTTATTAATTTACCTGTGTCTACACCCAGAAATTGCACTTAAACATCCACCTCCAACTAATGACAATCTGACAAGACCACAGCAAGCCGGTACAGATGTTCTGAGCATGCGTGAGAGCAAAACTCTTCATACCAGCATTAATCTGTATTGGCAATTAAAAAGAAGTAAACTGCAAGAGCTACAAACCCTCTACAGAGCTGTCCTCTCTTAAATCAAGCTGCTGAATTGGTAGAAAAGCTGCAGACAGGTGTCTGACGAGTTTCAATGGTGCAGGACACATACGCTCGCCGACGGCCCAACACTGGCACCATGACAACTGCCGTCTTGTTGTTAAGTATGACCTGATATTATCATAAGCCATTCTTACATGCGTCCCCGTTATGACTTTATGTTACGGCTTCAACAAAAGTTTCACTGCCCAACAAATAAAAGGAGGGTTTTAACCTCTCCCTTACTGAATCTTCCTGAATACACCTCCAAAACTGAAAACACATACTGTACAGTTACACTATTTTACCTTTCCAAACTATTTATGAACCGAGTGCTGACACAATAAAAATATAACCTCTTTATTCATTAGGTTATAGATTACACTTACTGTATCCATCCATATTTTCCTCATTCAAACTTTTCATCAAACCTTAAAAATCCTGACCAGTAACTCTTTAGATGTTTATTTTCATCTGTCTTATGCATCTTATATGCACCACTGACACTATTTGCACAAACACATGTACACACTTCATTTCATGCATGTCATTCCCTTGCTGTCTGCCGTTCTAAATCACCCATAATCTCTCTTCTTCAAACAAACAAAAAGCACACATTCAAAGCGATACAACGGGAAAAGGCCACCTACTGTACACTGTACACACTCATACTGTATATACACACATGCACAGACTCACATCTTCTCAAAAACTCACATATTGATGATAATATATATATATATAAATAGACATAGTTCTCAAGGAAAGACAATAGGGCGTTCAACAAAATCTGAACAAAGCAACAGTGCCTGGTGCCACACACATGCGATAACACAAACACACACTGACAAAAAGGTACTGATGGTGGTGGGGTGAACGACATCACAGTCAATTTCAGCTAACATATCAACCACACACACATCTGACTCACTCTGTGCTTTAATCCTCCTGCTGCCCACCATCCGAAGATGCTTCCGGAAGTTCCTGTAGTGAAATCAAATCAAAGCGGAGGAGGGATGACAGAGGACAGAGGAAGGACCAAAATGCAAAGAATAGAAAGAGGGAAGGGGTGGGAGGGGAAATAAAGTCAAGCAAGACAAAAAGAGCAGACTTTAGTGTCAAGCTTCTGTTTCTAAAAGAGCTGAAAGCAACGGATAATTAGGTAAATATATGCAGTTCCTTGTCAGTGTGAATGGAAAATAGTAGTTATAGAAGTGGCGTAGGTGTAATGTACCACACAGCACTAATGCTTCCCTTTTATAGTGTAGATTTAGAAGACACAGGATATTCATTCATGTAACAACAGCCAAGTGTTCATAGGACAATCGAGACAAAGCTCTGACACGCCTTCAACGCTATGTGCTTGCAAACTGTTATGTGATTGATAACACAGAGGTGTCAGTTTCTCTTCTAAATATGCTGCTTCGTTATATAATTATGAGGGTAGTCATATCGGTCTGTAGGTAACGCATTTGTGATTGCAAGAGAGCCAAGATCCCCCTCTCTAACCAATCTCAGCTCAGTTGATTAGGTTCAGAGTGCGATCCCTGTGTTCACACAAGCCAAATGAACCAACCTGGAGGTCAAACGCTCCCAGTTTCAGAACAACGTCCTAAGACAAGCATTGTGTTCCACGGAATTTCCTGACCATGTCCCAGCTGTAATGGATCATTGATAGTACCCTGGCTAATGTCTTAAGGAACAGCCAGTCCTTTAAGATTATTCTTTCCTCCAAGAGGCAGCCCGGCGTCAAAAGAACATGAACATACTCACACAGATGTCCTTCCCAGCAGAAAAGATACTCAACAAACCCAAAAGTCGAGACACGTAAGATTTAATTCATAACCTGTCAGCCAGTGCCTTGCCTACCTCACCACCAGTTTCAAAGTGTGTGAGCCAGAAAATTGAAAAGGGAGTTTTCTTGTCTCATTAGGAGGAGAGCAAATATTCAGATGTTCCTGCTAATGAAGTTCATTTTTCTTGCAAACTGAGGTAGTCATCTTCCGCTGACTACTGTGTATGTAACAGGATTTGAGGAAGGATTATTGGAGATACTGGAGTGCAATCACTCGGCAAAATATTATGTTTTAAAATCTCAAATATAGTCAATTCTCAGATAAGTATTATGGAAACTACAACAAATTGTGAATTAGGAGCATTCGGCGCTGCTGTTGTGTCTTGTCTCTTTAAGGATAAGAGGAGCTTTAGACGTGTCTGGAAGGGGATCACACGCACTAATCAAAATTTGTGAGACAGTAAAGAATATTTGGTGTAGATTTTCTTTTGTTTCTAGTATGCAAGGTTCTCCTAATGTATTGTTTCAACCCTTTAAATGTTGACAAGGCTGAATGTCTCCTAGCAACAGTAAAATGTTCTCATGAATCTATAGATTTGTTGTTTCTAGGTAATTAAATGTACAATTTTTGCATCTCCACTTGAACTCTTTAATAAGAACAAACTGCTAGGGTTCACGTCGCTTCTCCTTGTGACTTCCTGTCTCATCCTGACATGATGTTCTATGCAAGAGCCCCAGATAAACATCTTTTTATCTTTCCCGGCCCCTCCCTTGTTGCCACTACACCAAGCTACCGGTGAACTCTCATTTTTAATGGTCTCTGCAGGTGGTTATGTGTGAGTGGGAAGAACATCCATGTTTATCTGGTTGTAGAGAACATAAAAGGGGGGAGAAAGGTCTTTTGTCCTTGGCTTACCTCTGTAACAATGTCAGCAGAGCAACAGTTTGCTTGCGACATCAAACAATGCATTTCACAGCTAGTTCTGTCAGCTAAATTAATGGCTTCATGCCGACACGTGGTCTAAAAAGGGGCAATATAGTAATTACATATAAGAAATAAGACTTTCTTTGTACTTAGATCCTTAACACGCTAATGGAGTGAGTGTTTTAACCTGCTGCCTTCAAAGGAGCAGTATGGAGACAGTTAAAGAGATTAAGACAGGAAATGTGTGAGAAACCACATCCACCTCCAACTAATGACAATCTGACAAGTCCTCCCACTCATTTCTTCAGCTCTTCTTGTAACTCTCTGTAACCCATTTCAATCTTATGTTTCACCTATGTACAGTATCTCTCTTATACGTTTTTGGTTCTCCTCTGCCTGCTCTTGTTCCTTTACCCTTACCAATCTGAAACTATCTGAAACAAACATTCCATAGGTGAATACAGTTACACAACATGTGGGTAATGACTTTAAATGCAATATTTACAGACTGCATATTTAATTGAGTAAGCAGAAATCTGTCATCACACCTGCAGTGTGGAGGATGAGGGTGTGGGTGGGTGTGCAGCATGCCTACCTTTTATGTGGAGGTTATAGTGCGTGACTGTCACGCGCATTAATGACCGACTATCGGTAGGTTTGCTGCTATTGTTGAGATGGGAACTTTTTCTTTGGTGGCTTTCATACCTACTGTATGTTTTGTTACGATTCAGAACGTTGGTACAGTATTAGTACAGTGTTCATTTAACGTTGGTTTGGTTTGGGTCTTGTTCACAAGGAAATGGAGACAAAGCAGTTGAGAGAAGTTTCTGAATGCACTCAGCACCACGTGCTTGCAAGCCGTTTTGTGATTGGTCATAATTTTGCAGTTAAATGAGATCAGTCAAACATTGAGCACCTAATATGAGCACTGGCATTTCTCGCTGTTTACTCACTTTGATCAAGGTAAACTGCTTGGTAATGTAATGATTAGCTTATTAAGAGTAGTCATATCGGTCCATGGGTAACGTGCAGTTCAACAAAAATGCTTTGCGCCGTGATTGCAAGAACGCTCAGGTCACCCTCTGTAACGGTCTTCATCTCGGTTGATTTGTTCCGGGACGGAGTGTGATTGCTGTGTTCACACCAGCCGTAACAAACCGACCTGGAGGGGATTCGCTACCAGTTTCAGAACAACAACCTAGGTGTGAAAGCACCCTTAGTGTTTTATGTGTCGATGCAGTAATATTTGAAATGTGAAATGTGTGTATGTCTTTGACCAGAATGTCTTGTCTACAGTTTCGCATAAATGCAGAAGTATTTAACATCATAGAAATAATTAATGGTTGTTTGGATGCCCCTGTTTTGACCAAGTACTGCACATAGTGCATACAGTAATCTCTGCCCTGGTAGACAAGGTCTAAAGAATGTCATTTTAGATGCAGCAACAGCTAGAATTACTCTTTCGACAATGTAGCAGAACTATTTATAAAAACCATAAAGACATGTTATCAAGAAACGGGTAACAATAATGAAGCGATGTTAAAATCACTACTATAATAATTGTAGCAAGATTTATGTTCATTATTATTATTATTATTATTATTATTATTATTATTATTACATTGTACCTTTAACACGGGGTGCAAATGCAAGTACATTCAGTCCACCAGCACAAACTCAACAGCAGTGTTATCCTTTTCCTTCACTGGTACCTGACTGGAACCTGAAGTCCTGCCTGAGAACTGCTAGTGTAAGAGAATTATAATTTCTCTGTCGTGTGGGCCCATCTAATCCAGAGATATTTTTATATTCTGTTTGTGTCAAACATTTTTCCTTCCGCACTACTTTTTTTTTTTTGTTCTGACTTTCTTTGAGTGTACCATCCAGATTGAAACAGCGAGGTTTCTTATTTCAATCTCCAGCCAGAGGCGCCTCAACCTTTGTGCAAAGAACCTTTCAAAGTGTTTTCTGTTTGTTACAGAAAGAAAAAGGCTGAGGAACAACATTTTTTACCAAGTCAGAGTATTATATCGTCAAGAGATTTCAGGTCCCATGCATCATTTTCTCCGTCCATGTTGTAACCCAGGGCTGACAGTTTCTACTTCATTCACTTAGAGACCTGTTTTCCCCGTTCGCTCTGTTTTTAGTGGTCAAATACCTATCTTAGTGTGTTAAAAGGTCAAAATGGAATGATATGTATTTTATAATTTGAGTGCCCTAGGATGAAGATGTTTTAATGTGATAAGATATATATTTTCTTGTAATAGGATATTTTTGTGGATTTTAGAGACTTTGTGTCCCTAAAAGTATTTTCCTCATGTTCAGATCAGTCATTTTGATGGAATAACACACAGTGTTAATGGTGTTGACACTGCAGATGGATGACACTGAGATGTCAAAGGAATTGAGATGTACTGCCTGGTGTCACATGCACCATCTGCCCCTTTGTGACAGAGCATCTGGGTCTGAGTGGGTCGGTTTCTGAACTTGTCACTGAAGGCATTACTTCTATATGTGTTACAGAATCTCTTCCCGTGTTTCCAGTGATTTTCAAAATGCTAGTTCTTTTACTTTTAGGGAAGCATTGGAATATTTGTTAAGGGAATATCTTCACATTTGTTATTCTGTAGTTATACGACAGCCACGCTTGCGCAGTATGAACAACAAATCAATTCACAAATCCATTCATATAGACTTGCAAATTGACTTGTCAACCAATAGCAGTAAATATATAGTTCAACCTTTTTATTTCCTGCGCCTCTTTTGATCTTTTCAGTTTTATCAAAGAATATAAAACAGATTCACCGTGGCTTGCACTGCAGCTCTGGCCTAAAAATTGGTACACCGTAAGCAGATCCTTTTCAGTCCCTTTGAAAGCTGCTGACATCCTCACACCTTCAGGTGCTAGCGCCACGTTTTGACTCCTTGGCTTAGTCATATTAGATACGGCTGTAAATAAACAACAACGGAGCTATAGCCAGAAGTGAGCGCCAACAGCACTCGAGCAAAGCACCGGCTGGCGGGGGCACGCGCCGTACCTCTGGATGACTTCAGCCGAATCCTGCTCCCTCTCTCTCCTTTTTCTCTGCACAAATCCCCGGAAAGCCCTGCCAGGACGTGGCACAGTATTAAAGGGATGAGAGAGGGAGAATGCTGGCATAGCAAGGGGGTAGGACAGTGCAGGGAGGCTGATGCCACGGCTTTTAGCTGCAGGGTTCATTTGCCTGTGAAGGGGACGCTGTTGTAGGTAGGCAGCAGATAGCTTTGAGTATAAAGACAGAAAGTCAAGTCACGTCACCAGCTCAAGTCTTATTTTCTGTTCACCCTTGTACTAGATAGAACCCATCATCCAATAGAAATGATTAGAAAAAGATTTCTATTATGCCACTTTAAATTCTTAAAGGAATAGTTGGTTTTGGGGGGAATTTTAGTTTTTGATAGTTGCCCAGAATCAGTCATGCTTGCTTGTTTTATTTCCTCATTTTAAATTTATGTTGAGTTTGGAGCTTATCATAGCCAAATTTAGCTCTTAGACATGTGGGCTCAAGACGCTGCTAGACTTAAAAACTGCACGTTCTCCAGAGCTGTCTGGTTACTGTACTTCCTCTTCGCAGCTTGCTGTGTATCCATTATTCATGGACACATTTTCTACATTAAAACTATAATCCTCAAGCAAGCCGTCAACAGCGAAGTTGTTGCGGAAGTCAGTTGTTTGGTTACTTCAGCTCATGTGAAAGTTGAACATGCTCGGACTAGCAGAAAGTGATTCCACTCGGCTCAAGCTGGACATTTTATGTGTCGAAGTACAAACATGGTGTGAAACGCATCACTTTGAATGTGTGATTATCTCTTCAACAGACTTAATGGTTGTCAACCAAAAAAAGTGTGACCCAACAACTCTGTGAAGCTGATTAACATTTGTCCAAATCAGAGACAGCTCTAGAGATGAAGAATCTCCAGCCGTGAAAAATAGAATAGTTTGTGTGTTTAATGAAACCCCGCTTTTGGTACTTAGATTCTGGGTAAGTGGAGGAAATTTGCAAGTAATATTCCCCCCAACCAACACACCCATTTAATGAAAAAGATTGGCATTATTCTTTACTAACTAATTCCAGGAAAAGACCAAGATCAACAATTCTTTAGTCCATTTCTCAAAACTACCGAGACTGTGGCCCTCAAGTCCACTCAATTAACCGAGGCTGAGATTTAGGCACAATTAAACCTCGGCTGAGCTTTTAATGCGCCAGGATGGGGTCTGTGGTATTGACCTTCAAATAAACTAGTGTCTCCATTTATTATAATAAAGCAAAATATGGAACAGAGCAGCAGGGTTGTTTTTAATAGTAATTGGACATCAATGGAGGTCTGTAACACAGAGGTATACTCAAGTGGAAAAACTCTGTGCCTGAAAAATGAAGGCAACACGCAAGTGCTCTAACTTGCGGTTCTTCAAATGGCCAGTTGAGGCTAGCTCCAAAATCGAATTAATCCCCTTAGACCCCATGTTAGAAAAATGGAAGTTGCGTTTTAACTCACCCATCATAATTATAACAATACTTAAAGTTATGCATAATTTAGGTTGCAGCTGCTCTAAGTGACAGGTGATTGCTCTCTCAGGTTGTTCCCTGTCTGCTGGGGTGTCACTTGTCCAACTTAGCTCCACCTCTGAATTACCCAAAACCAAGATGGCGATGACCACAGACATCAAACTGGGCTTCAAAACCGCTCTTTGGGAAACATATGGGTGATTCCAGGTGATTTGCCTGTCTTTATAAACAGACGATGGATTACTGTATTGCTGGTTTTGGCATTTTCATCAGCGTAAGAAAGAATACAGAATCACGTAACCTATTCCCTAACCATAGATCAAATAGATCCCACATTTCTCTTTGAGCTGGCAGCCAGCGATTAGCTTGGTTTAAGAGAAAACAAATGCCAGCATTCAGTGACAAGCTCAGGTTAGTTGGGTTTAGTTAGGAAAGTTGTGTTGGAGCAGTGGTTATGCAGTATGAAATGACAAAGTTTGACTTAGTAACACACCTTCAGTGTTAATAATGTTAGTTAGCAAATTGCTCAAGATACCTTTCTGTTAGTCTAAGAGCTGAACACTCAAGACCCATTTAACAGATGTTAATAATCTTCCCACAACACATTTTAGTGGATACTGGATCTACTACAGTTGTTTGCAACTCAATAGATGGCTAAAACGGACTGATAGCTGACTTCTTGTTCAATACAACTAAACGGAAGACACTGAAATCACATTTTATCACTATAAATACTTGTTGTTATCAAACTTCCCCAAAGCCAATCTCTACCCTCTGTTCCAAACATGGCTACAGTATAGTCAGCCAGCCCAGATTCAGTGATAATTAGAACGGCTGTAGAGCAGGAACAGAGCCCCAAAATCTCTGCCATAAAAATCTCAAATGGCCAAACTGTCTATTACCGTGTCCTTAGTGAGTGTGTGTATGTGCCAAACTAACAGAACTTCTGGGTGGATGTTAGCTGGAAGGGTTTAGGTCAGCCAACACACAGACAGACATTTTCTGATCATGAGTTCTGAAGACTCACTCAGCTGCAGAGCAGTAAACTGAAATGTATCCCTTCTATTGCATGAAAATCCTGTAACTCAATTTTTCACTTTTGGCTTACATTAAAGGGACGTCTATAACTGTCAATCGGAAAATTCATTTTTGAAGACATGCAATTTTAAATGTAGGTTTCCCCATATCAGAAATAGCATTGAAATCTGCTTCCTTGGCTCATATAAAGATACAAACAGATTGCCTGTAACTTCCTGCCCAACCCTGCACACATATCTCACATATCTCTGCACTCCCCGGTTCTATCTTGCAGTAATTTGTTCTCTCTTCCTTAACAAATGTAGGTCAAGGATGAAGGTTAAATGGTAGTCATCGAAGGAATTGAGGAACAGCAGTTAAGGACAAGAGGTAAGTTAGTTAAGTAAGGGGGAAAAAAAAGCAAGCGTGGAAAAATACTCACGATATCCTGTTTGAGTGTCCCAAGATTAATTAGCATGCAAGAAGAAGAGACAAGAGAAAATAAAAACAGTTTAGGCACCAGTGAGCAGTGAGTCCAAAAAACAGAGAGATTCAGAAAGACAAAGAACTGGAATAGGCCTAATGAGACAGGAACAAAAAGATTGCTTGACCTTCATGAATAAAAGTCAACTTGGGATGCCACATAATTGCTGCTGGTCTGTGATTATTTAATTCGCTAAATGAATACTTCCACTTAAACACGCTACTGGTTCTGGCTTTCGTGACATGCATCTAACACAAGATGAAAGTTGAAAATGCAAAAGAGATTAAGACGACAGCGATGGACAGAGACAGACTGTTGCAAACTGCTGTCATCCAGTCATACAGGAGACTCATAGAGAGTCATGTACACATTTTTACTTCCTTTAAAGAAACAGTGATTGTTTGGTGTGTTTTAGACCTCAAACCACAAACTGCATACCCAACATTACTGCCACTGCATTTAGGGATGCAACCATTGATTACGTAAATGCATCCATTTGTGTGGAATGCGTTGAAGCAATGTTTACTTGCCAATGCTTAGCATGGCAGGGCTGTTTTCCAGTGCATCTACAGGTTGTGAGTAGTTTATGCCGTTCATGTGCATTTAGACTTCCATAGCTCGCCATAGATTTCCATTAACGTTACGCCCCAATTGGTTGTAAGCCACTTGCAGATACACAATACAGCTGCCTTTCCAATTACAATCTGCACAGGTTATTTAAAGGAAATGATACTCAACACTATGTGCACTAATTAATAACAGAATAAAGTAAACAACACGTTTTCTAATTAGGTCAAACATGAATAATACTAAACTTTAGTCATATAGTGTCATTGATGCTTAAACAAAGTTTTAAATGGGTTCATCATTTATACATACCAGGTTAAAATATGTCATTATGATTTGAACAAAAACTTTATAGAGGAAGGACTTCATTATTTAGTGATTAACCAAATGATTTATTGACTACTCCTAAAATAATCGATAGATTGATTTTGACCATTCGTCCAAACATACACCCATGCTTCCGTCCGTCTGTCCGAAGCTTCTGAACCTAACTAATCATTTCCTTCTTGAGTCAAATTTTGAATAAATTCCCCCGAGGCTGTCCTCAGATGTTGTGTTCACAAGATTTGCACAGCTGCACTTATTTATGCACGGTTAGAATGATTTTTTTGTTTTGTTTTTAATTTATTTTTATGTTCTTGGAGGTCAGATTTGTTTTCATGCAATACACCAACAAAGGCAGCTTTAAAAACCCTGCTTGCGTCTGCATTATCATACATCAATTATCTAACACAAGAAAACAAAAAACTAGAATCGACAAAATATTCACTGTGATGGATTGTCCTCCTCGAGCGATATTTATCGGTTTATGAGTTGATTTTTATAGCTTGCTGAAATGAAAATCAATGGCAGCCTGCAAGGTAGGAAACCAATCTGCATCCAATAGCATGCGTTGGGAGATCGTTGACGGCAATGTTAAGTATGCAGTTAATGGTCTATTTGTAGTTAATGGTCTGAAAACATGCAAACACATCAGTGGTTTGTGCTGACCTTTCAGATTGTAGACCCACCACGAATGTGACTGCGTGTTTACGTGTGCATGTTTGTGTAAGTGTTAAGCGTGGACACTCACGCCTGCATGGTTGTTGTGGCCGTTTGAAAGGTGAACATATTCTCCTTGGGGAACCAGTTAGTGTCCTCTGCAATTAGAGAGAAGAATCAAGATTCCAAGGTTAAGTAGACAAAGAAAAATCTATGTGTCATATCGGCAAATGTCGCAATAAATACACTCGAAAAATGGGAGCACAAAACTGGCACCAGCACTTCACAGTCCACCACTCCACAAATGGAGAGAGGGAGACACAAAGGAAGAGACAGCAGAAGGGAAGAGACGGGGAAACGAAGAGTCAGAAATACAGACCACCACGGTACATCCAACATCAAACCCCTTAACCCCCACCAGACCTGTGAAGTCTAGCTCAATTTAATGGACACTTACGTTTTAATTTGTAAATCTAAAATACTTTTACTTACTGCTCTAGGACCCATTAGGACTTGTTAGCTATTTGGAGTATACTATATAGTTATTACCTTTCGTCTTGTTGTTAAAAATTCTTAATTTTGTAAAGGGCCCTTTCTCTCCAGAGCTAGTAGGCATTAATAATACATATGCAAGTGTTAACAGAGTATATCATTGTCAGAAGGGAAGATATACATTCTCCACTGCAGTTTTCATTAAGGGTAAACTAATGGTGGGAGTGAGTTTAAATGGATCCTTAATCTTTAATTAAAATACCTTATATGATGATTGACATTTTTTGCATCACAGGGTAAACATGTTTGTGTTGCTTCTATTGTGACTACATGCTGTGTATTTCTTGTTAAACCAAATTAGAAAAGATTTTGAAGGCACTGGAAGGAGCTGAATGTTATTTCATCTCTGGTCCATACCAATTCCAGGCACAGCGCTTCCTTTCCACCCCCTTTCCCAAACTTGTTTGGAATTTAGCGCCTCTCCCTTCCTCTGTGTCCTCCGCCCTCTCACCTCTCTCCATCACAGTCACCCGGTCCACACTCCACATCCGCTCTAGGCGTCGGTGCTGCTTGCCTGCCTCTCGGGACGCGCTGTCCAGGTCCAGGGAGCCCTGGCTACGTGAGGGGGCGCTGCTGCACGAGTCGCAAGCCAGCCCGCTGCACTCCGCCTCCCCTTTCCCGCCCTCGCCCCAGCCGCGAATGTTGTGGGCGCTGACGGAGGTCTGCAGCGGGGGTTGGGACAGGTGATGGTGGTGGTGGGAGTGGTGATGAGATCCATGATGGGAGTGGGACCCTCCAGCCAGCTGTTGCTGATTGCTGCTGCTTCCGCTAGCCATGCTGCTTCCTCCGCTGCTGGAAGGCGCGTTGGTGCCCGAGACGGGGTAGTAGTTCCCGTGGTGATGATTACTGTGGTGGTGGTTGCTGTGATGGTGGCTGCTACCACAGCTGCTGGTGCCGCGGCTGCTGCTTGCGCGGTGGTATTGGGTTGGAGACGATGTGGCGGAGGAAGGGGAAGTGGAGGGTTGGATCGAGCCACCTCGAGATCCCACCCCACTGCTCCCCGTCTTCTCCTTCAGGACGTCCAGTTCTAGGCTCTCTTTGCTGCCCCGGCCGCTGTTCATCAGCATACCGTGCTGAGTGGTGATGGTGTACACGCGGGCAGGCTGCAGGGTGCACTCCACACTCTTCTGCTGGTCTTCTTCTGCTGAGAAGCTGCGTTCGAGAGACAGCCGCGATGGCTTGGTAGAAATGGTGATGGAAGGGGGAGGTGGCTGGAGTAAGCCCAGTGGCTGTTTCGCTAGGCTGGGCTCCTGTTTGTCCTCACAGCCCTTGGTGTTGGAGCAGGGATGGAGGTGGTTGTTGTTGTCAGAGCTAATCGTGTCACTTGGCGACTCTGGGTCAGGACCCACCACGGTTTCACACAGAAGATGAGCTAGAAAGTGAAGGATGGAAATAAAGAAAAATATGAGTGTGGAAGAAAGAGAGGCACACTGAGGTGCTGAAGAGCAAGAATAAAGAGAGCTGAGGGTGACAAAATACAATCTCATCGTCATCTGCGGTTATCAGCTGGCTGTTGCAGTGACACACTAATGAACACAACCTGGAATTTCAATTGAGGGTGAGGTGAAGCAATTGGAGGAAGGAAAAAAGCAAGAAAGGAATATGCGAACAGAACAGGATGGAGAGATGGACAAACGTCAGGATGGCATAGACGCTGACCTGATCCGTTTCGGTTTTCAGGGTGTGTGTGGGACAGGTACTCTCCGAATGCTCGCGCTGCTCTGTGGGGACACACACGACACACATAAAGACATTAATTCATGGGTGGAAGGGAAGGATGAGCGAGAAGGGACAGAAGGGCAAGGGAACAGTAAATTATAATCCTAATTGCTTTCTTTTGCAGGCTTGTGCCACCCACAGATTAAGATGTAGCTGTTTTATCTCCTCACTTCAGGCGGCCTCAGACTGAGAGAGAGAGGGGCATAGTATGAGACAGCAGAGGAGATAGAGTGAAGGATTGTTTTAGGTAGACTCAAACGACCGCAATACGACCTCAGTTTGGATTGTTAAATGTAATTGCAACCAGCAAACCGTAGATCTGCTTGCATGCTTGTTAACACAGAACACATGTGTAGCTGTATACATCTGTGTCTCGAGAAAACTATTTAACCCTGACAGCAACTGAACACAATTGCTGTTCTGAAAATGGATGCTGTGAGCTCCATGAACACCGTGCTGCATCTGGTGCTTAACTCCCTTCTACTCTTGGTCTTTCTCTCTCCCACAAAGAAGCAGACACTCTGCAGACTACAATACTCGACAGCCACATACAGCAAAAACTCAATATCACAGAGGGCCTTCTCCTTTTAATATATTGGCCTCGGGTCTCGCAGACGAATGACACTGACCTCGTAATGTTCCTCTCGTGAGTGTGTGTGACAAGAGTGGAAAAGGAACAGGGAGAGGGGATTGAAAAACAGACACATTGCTCTGAAATGGTTCTTTTTGTATGTCAGTCTGGGAATTAACTGCAGGGGAAAATGTATCGCAGAAACAATTATTAGAAATGACCATACGTGATTGTAATTAAGAATGAGAAGAGATAGGAATGGAACAAGACTTCATGCTGTTAATGCATTAAGTTTTTCAGTAGTAGACTCTTGTGGTAGTTTTACATTTTACTGTACAAGCAAAGCAGCTATTCAGCTCCTAAAAGATGCTGCAGTGGTATACACCGATCAGGCATAACATTATAACTACCTCTCTAATACTGTGTAGGTCTCCCTTGTGCCTCCAAAACAGTTGTGACTCATCAGAGAATGGACATGGGTCTTGTGGGGGTGTCCTGTGGTGTCTGGCAACAGGATGTTGTTAGTGGGGGCATTTGGGTCCTATGGGTTGGATTGGAGGGGCCTCTGTGGATTAGTCTTCCCACAGATACTTGATCAGTTGGGGATCTAGTGAAGTTGGAGGCTGTTTTTCATAATTTTTTTTTAGTTGTTCCTAAACCATTTTTGTGTGTGTGCCTGTGTCAGGCTGCTGCCATCAAAGTGTCATTTCTATGGGGTGGGGGTGCCTGGTCTGCTCTAGGTGGGTGGTACATGTCTAGGTAACATCCACATGAATGCCAGGTCCAGAACATTGTATTATCACAAGATGATGAATGTTATTTACTGCTCCTCAGTCTTCAGTCAGTGGTTTTAATGCTGTGGCTGAGTTAAGTCCATGAAATGGAAACCACCAATGGCAATAAAATGCATATTAAGGAATTTATAATTTAGCACACTATACACTTATTCAGGATGAATGAGTTTTTCGTTCTATAATTCTTTTGTAAATTCAATGTATGGATAATTGTACTTGAAAACTCACAGCTGATGTTTTTTGTGATACAGCCCACTGTTACATAGAATACTTGGTGTAAAAGGCAGTATGCAGAAGGCAAAGTTTATATCTTGAGAACTAATGTGATGTGTTTACAGCAGCAGTTACCCTATCAAGGTCTAATTAACGTTTTATACGTTTGAGTACATTCAGGAGAACGGCCCGACTGCTCCTTGTGGTTATGTTTTCTTAATGTCTGAGGTGAAGGCACAAAACGCAAAAGATGCAGCCACTCGCATTTGTGCCGAAGAATCCCCAGCAGCTCCGTCAATTATTAAAGCCCGTCCGGCACAGCGAGTGCACACAAACACGCGGCCGCTCGCACGCATACTCTCTCGCTCGCCGTGCAGCGAGACCACAGTTATCTGATGCACCCTTTTCCCGATCTCTCTCACAGTATCTTGTTTAAACTCAACCCCAGACTTCCTTTTTCACTTGTTTAAAAGAAGGTCCCTCTAGAGACATCTGCGGTGAACAAAGCTGCTCGAGGTGTTTAATGAAACGTCCCTGAGAGCGAGGTTACACTTTATGTGTGAGATATGCGTTTTTTTTTTTTTTTTTTTTTTTATTTAAATTTTATTGCTTTTCCACACAATGACAATACAAGACAATGGCAAAGACAAATTACAAAACAAAGACAAGGGGAGGGAAGGTTAGCTGCAGTTAAATACACATTAAGTATACATTAAGGTTCTCATATAGTCCAAGGGGCCTTGCAGAGCACTAGGCCTCTCTAGTGGATTGAGAGTCAAGGCAGCCTGTTCCATAGCAAGGATGTCCAGATATGCGTTTCTAAAGAATAAACTACTCCTTTTCGATACACCAGAAAGCTTTTTTTTATTAACCTACACGACCTTCACAAAACACTATTATACTGATTACATTTGACCAAAGGACATCCTGCAAAGTTTGGAGCCCTATGCTCCAGCCCTAAAACTAAAGATGTCCCAATCTGATCATTTCGATCGGTATTGGGACCGATCAAGGAAATCAAGGCAATTTTAAAAAGATTGGATTGGATTGAGCACATAGCCAAAACTGATCTTTCGCGTCCGTTTTTTTGGTGTCTTATAATAAACCTGAACATGTCCGCTGTGTGGGAGTACTTCACAAGGTGTTTCCGGCCGAGCTGTGATGTAAGTACCTGTGTTGTTGTTAGAAAGTGTGTTGGAGAGTCTCAGCTAAAAGCCAGCTGCATAAAACCAACACTGTCTGCAAGCGAACATTTGTGATTTGACACAACAAAAAAAATTAGATTTGTAAATTTTGTAAATTGTATAGTGTGGTGTAGAACAAAACATCCACATTAGATGCTGCTGAGGTCTACGGACCTCATTTAAATCTTCTATCTTAAATCTGTATCTGTAATCTTAAATCTATTTATAAAGATCTTCAAGTTTGTTACTTAGAGCCAATATGCTTTTACTTTCTTTACTATTACAAAGCTTGAAGGCAGGTTTTTCTTTCCTAATGGATGCAGGACTATTCATCTATCAACTGGGCCTACTTTGGATTGGTTGATCAGATCGTGGCCACTCTTGAAGTCTATTGTCAAAATGCAGTTATCTCTCTAATTGGGTAAAAAAAGCTTTACACTTTTGGATAGTGCCTTCTCTTATTTGCTTGCATTATAAGTGGCAGAAGTAGCACTGAAGAATGCGATAAAGACTACAGAGAGAATGGCTGTGCATGTTGTCCTTGGATGTCACTTAGATTCACGCATACTATAGCCCTGATCATTTCACTTGATCTCCTGTGTTCATTAGAATACAACAAACAAATTGCCCACCTCGCCAGGTTGGTCATCAGATCTACCTATATGGGAGAGAGGGTTCTTTGAAAGAGTCCATTATCTAAGTAATGACTATGCTTTAATTTTCCTTATTACCCCTAAGCACCATGAGTTTCTTCCACTTGGATAAAAAACATAATAAGTAAATCTTCAATTACCTCCTTGGGTAAAACTGGAAACGTACCGCATTAAATTACAGCTTATCGTAGCTCTTAAATCCATCTAATTTTCGTATTTTCTTGCAGTGCTACATTTACAAATTGAAATGTTTTTCTGCGCCTGCCAGTCCGTTTTGTCTCCTCCGTTGTTTACTCTCAGCGGCGAAGACCGCACACAAAGTAAATCATACTCCCTCAGAGTTTGGGGGTGTTCTTGAGGACTGAAAGCTCCTGCACGTGCTGCGACACCATCCACCTCCCTCCACTACACTTCTAAAAATAGCTTGCCATGCCGCTGCAATTCTGCTCACTGGCTCTGAAATCTTCTACTTCTTTTGTTGTAAGAGTCTTGTGTGTGCATGGATGTGTGCGGATCTGAGTTTCTGTTTATATTTAAGGCCAATGGAGAGGAAGAGAAAGATGTTCGTGTCTCTTTGTGCGAGTGTGTGTGTGTGTCTTCATGTGGTGATGTAATAAGCAACAATGCCCATTAAGGGCCGTTGTGATGAATACAGTCTACACTCTAATCAGCAGGTGTCCCTCAGAAGCTCGGAGACAGTTTCATTTTGCCCTTCTGTTTTATTATTCAACAGGCCGGGCCCTCTGATTAAAATCAGCAAACAATGGCGAAAGACACTTGCATCATCCATTATGCATGAGGGGAAACTGAGTTGGAAATGGATAGAGCAAAACGTCTTTCAGTCCATCCATTTAGCAGAACCCATCTCTGCACTGTGTTGTCCCTTTGGGCCCGCGTCATTTCTGATATTGCGAGCACAGCACATCAGGGACACAGGTGTGTGAGGCGGCGGCCGAGAGATGCTCTTAGCAGGTGAAAAATTAAGGGAGTAGAGGGAGCGGGAGAGCTTGACAGGCGGATATAAAATTCGTCCTGCATGCTCTAAGACATGTGACGGGGGTTTGGAGGGAAAGAACGAGTTGGGGCGGGGAGTTTCTGAGCAGGAGAGACGTGATTACAGCCGAGAGGAGGAAGAGCGGCGTGCAGAGAAAAATGGCCATATTAAAAATGAAAGGTGGAGGACAGTGAAGAAGTAAAAACAACAACAATAACAATGACAACACCTTCCTCCTCCGGGCATCTGCACCTATAAAAGTCATCTGGTGGCCCCAAACTACAAAACACTCAGTTTGCTGTCTGTGAAGGATTCTGATTGATATAAATTTTATATATTATATGAATTTAGAAATGGACAGTGCAGGCACTCCAGTGTAACAGGAAGAATCAGGCTCCAGATAAGTTTCCTGGAATCAGATCAGATAAGATCGTGTGACAGTGACGTCAACTCCACTGATTTTTGACGAGTGATACCATTAACCTTAAAGGTACAGCAGATTTTTATGTCTAAAGGGATCATGTCTGTTATTTTGCATGCATTACCCCCTTTAATATACGATATTGATATTGATATACGTAGAATGCTGCAAATCACTATATATGTTTTATGGAATCCACTGTTCATTGCAATGTCAATGTCAAAATCGGTTTAGTTTCAACGACCAGGGTTGTCATGGAATTGTATCTATTCAAATCTCTATTTTTCTCAGAACTTTAAGGGTTTCTCACACAAAGATGAAAAACAAATGTCATACTTTATGTTGGAAACCACCATTTCTAAGGTCCATATACTGACTGTTCTAAAGCAGATGTTGCAGCATCCTTGAACTCAACACCAGTGCCGGTTCTTAAATACACAAGTCCCAAAATTAAAGTATTACAAAATACTAAAAAAAACAAGTAACAACTGTGGTCTGGGTGAAAAGACCAACCAACTGTGACTGTACACAGAACTCAAGTTCAGTTTCCTTCATTTTAGCTTTGTTTTTTGGATAACAATGAGTGTAAAATGAGTAACAAACAGTACTCTCCCGTGTTAAAGTTTTGTTGACCCATCCATTAACCCTCATCTCCTCTGAATGCAGACGCCGTTGCTAAAAAGACACAGTTGCTTCTTGTTCTCCCGACAGACAGAAGTCATACTTACTATGGCTGCCGGAGCACTTTCTCACTGGAACTTCAATTTTTGGACATTTGCTGAAACAATGAGTACAGAACTCAACTCCAAGAGTGGCTCAAATCCTGTTATGCAAGGCACTACAGATACAACATGAAACTTGAAGCTCCTGCTCACTGCTGTTGGGTCATCTTTTCTCTTCCTTCTGGGTGAGAGAGAGAGTGAGTATGAGCGTATTTTGCCTTTGTCTGCGTGTACAGTTCTGCTGATAGTGTAGTGTACTTAACATTTCACACGCTGAATGAGTCAGACACAATTACACACACTCCACTTCTTGAACACATTCTGCCGCAAACTCCACTAACCACTTCACAGACACATAAAAGGACCCTCAACAACAAGAAGATACACCTCAGCACTTCAGCTCTTTTAATGGATCTAGACAGAACAATGCATAACTAGATACTTGACGGAAGGGAACATTACAAAACCGTAAACATGGCCTTTTTCTTCATTCTCCTCTGCTTTGTGCTCACTAATGGATGCAGAAGATAGAACATTACTTATTATGTATGCTATTGCTACTTTAACCACTTCGTCTTTGCTTTTCTTTTTTAGATTGTCCTGTTTTTTTAGGTTCTTTTGTGCATATGTTTTTGACAGCCTGTCAGTAAGACTTTCTTTCCGGTCGGGTTTCCTCCGTCTGTATGAAATGTCCACCCACATTTGGATATGTGCCAAGCAAGCGAGCCATGGTTTGCTAAAAACAAACGGGCGACTCTCCTAAGTGACCGGAGATGAATTAAAGTAAATGCAATGTGTGGATTGTATGCACACACTAATTCAATTGGATGTCAAATATGAAACGCTCAGTTTCAATAAGACAGTTAGGTAAACCGATAATTTGGTACGTAGAATATTTTTCTAATCCTTTTTATATGGCAGTAGGCAAACTGAATGACCATTTTCACACAGTCTAATACATTCAGTAATACAATGTTAGATAAACAAATGCAACAACAACAAAAAATGAATAAATAAAATAAAATAATTTGGTGCTCCTGATATTTAAGATGTACATTCGACATTGCAATGGTAATGAAATACACTGATCAGCCATAAGATTATGGCTAGTTCCCCTTTTGCCCTAAAGGAGCCCTGACCCATTGATGCATGCGCTCTATCTGGCACAAAGACATCAGGAGCGGATCCTTTAAGTACTGCAGGTTGCAAGGTCCATGGATCGGACTTGTTTGTCCAGCACATCCCACAGATGCCAGATTAATCTGGAGAATTTGGAAGCCAAGTCAACACCGTGAACTTGTTGTTGTGCTCCTCAAACCATTCTTGAACCATTTTTGCTTTGTGGCAGGCGCGTTATCCTGCTCCAGGAGGCCTCCACTGTCAGTGAATACTGTTTCCATGGCGTAACAGCCACATAATAAGCAAAGCGTCTCCCGAAGCACCACACCGCCTCCGCTGGATGTCGTCTTCCCGTAGTGCAGACCACTCAGACTGAGCCATCTTGTGCCCGTTATTTGCCGCATTTGGTGGTGAACAGAGGTCAGCATGGGCATCTTGACTGGTCTGAGGCTATGCAGACCCATACACAACAAACTGAGATGCACTGTGTGTTCTCACACCTTCCTATCAGAGCCTTAAATCAACTTGTGTGTAATCAGACCACACAGCCAGCCTTTGTTCATTCCGTGATCTGCAACAATGCATAGCTAGGTGGGCATCAGTGAGCCAAGATAGCCCGTGACCCTGACGCCGGTTTACTGTTTTTCCTTCTTTGGATGACTTTCAATAGGTAATCCCCCACAAGAGCTTCAGTTATGGAGATATCCTCTCACCCAGTTGTCTAGCCATCGCATTTCACCCATGTCAAAGTCCTTCAAATCCTTCCACTTGCCCACTTGCACTGCTTCTAAGATGTCTCCCACACACTCACAGGTGTCATGATAATGGGATAATCAGTGTTATTCACCTCACTTGTCCATAGTCCCAATGTTATGGCTGATTGGTGTAGACTCTGACCACTCACAGGATTAAAGAAATGACTCACACATATTATAATTTCGCTCCATGCAGTATTTCATTCCATTATTGACCCATATCTAAGCACCCCATGCCTTTTCCCTGTGGATTCTGATACCATTTAACACAGTGACCATACACTGTGGTGAAGATGACTGAAAACCCTCCCCTGGCTTCATTCCCACTGGTCTGAATATCATCAGAGCTGAAGTCTCCCCTGGGTGTCTCTCTGCTGTAAACAACAGGCTGCCAAGAAAAGAGATTCCTCACTCTTAATTCTCCCTAATTGAATCCTCCTCTCAGATGCACTAATTGAATTGGGTTTCTCTGCAGACACACACACACACACACACACGTGCGCAGGAGCACGCACGCACAAAAAATGCACAGCTGGGGTGAAGAGGACCTGTTGAGAGGATCGTTGCGCGTGCTGAGGGCCGAAGGGACTCGCAAATGTTAATTGCAGTCTAGAAAGTGCGGTGCATTATAGGACATGTGGGAAACCAAGCGTCTGATCAGGGTGCTGATTAAAATGTCAGTACACCAGTGGCTGAATGCAACCACCCCGACCACACACAGTGCTAAGTGATGCAACTGATCTACTAGGAGCCCTCTTCAAGCCCATCATCTTTATCTTTTTTAATTTACAATAGCACTTTTCCCAGAAGATATTTTTACAGTAGGATAAAGACAGATGTTATAGCATCAGTGGTGGTGCAGTAGTATGTCAATATTCCAATAAAAAAAAATTCGACTAATGGTAATTGAAGCAGTATGAGAAATCACGATGGACATGAAGCACACGGCTTAAACAGATGCTTCCTCTCAACTGGAAAAACGGTAGATGAAACATAAGACTGACGTTGTGTGGAGCACAGAAGAGCTTTAAACTTTCTTAGATCCTCATGTTTCTGTCACGTTGTCTGCGTGGTTTTCCAGTCTTTTGGTTTGCCCTTTTAATTATCTCAGTTATTCTTGTACTGGTAATGGTTTAAGAGATAAAAATGCACAGATTTTCTAGGAATTTCTAGGAATTCTGTTCCTGTTTGCAGAACGAATTCTGTTACTTACACATCTGCTTTTCCTGCCACGGTAAATACACTAATGAGCTCGAAAGCAACTGCACTTCACTTAAAATACAAACTTGTCCTTGCGCTTTCGTTGCACATCACGTGGTCTTCACATTGATTAAATTCAACTGGTTCACCATTGAACCATAGAAAATTTGTTTTTTAACGTTCTTGCAATAACTGAGAGAACAAATACACCGCGGGTTAATTCATCAAAGGATAAATAAAGAATTACAATCAATATGCACAATAGCAGACAGATGGGGAGAGAAACCAATCTCAAAGCACTGCTGGAGTCCCAATCATTGTTCAGACTGTAATCAATGAAATCTGCCTCATTCAGCATAAATAAGGCAAAGAATGAGACGGTTTGATTGAACAAAGGAAGAGGGGAAAAAGATGAAGAGTGAGATATTTGTGATGGGAAGACATTTAGTTTGCTCATATGTTAATGTAGCCTACAGAACATACAAGGGGGAAAAAAAGTGAATATATTAATACACAACTAAGACAGTGAAGGACAGTTTTGGGAAAGAAAGATCAGATTCTCAAAACTTAAGAGGAAAGATTGCCTTGTCTCTGCCGAGCTTGAGTAAATCTGAATAAATATTCCCAAAAAAACAGTTATGTAACATCGTTGGACCTCATTAACGGAGTGACTGTACGCCGACCGACCGACAACAGAGTCGCACCTGACTTTCCTGAATAAACTAAGGCACAATATGTCATTTGCATCCCTCTGTAAAGACCGAGCCTTTCATCTTCCTCGCCATTTTTCACGCCCTCCCAGCCCTGTGATCGCCGTTGTCCGCTGCCCTTCAGCCGAACCGCGGCGCAGCCTTCCTCTTAGCCTGATCGACACATCAAAGCCTTGCTTTTCCACTCAAAAGTCGCAGAATTCTGGTGTGTAAATTTAAAGTAATCTCTCCCTTCTCTCTTACCCCCCCCCCCCCCCCCTTCCCCCTCGATCTCTGTCGTTAGCTACTTCTCGTGCGCTGCTGGAGGAGAGACTGTGACCTGTTTCATAACCAGCAGTCCATAAACATGCGTAAGATGTAACAGTTGAACACTATGTGCAAGAAGCCACTGTCTCTTTCCTATGTATTTTCTGTACGTATTGTTATGAATGTGGCCATGCACCCTAGTGGTGTCCTCTAACAAGTCCTTATACCTCAAGACAAAACAGGTCATTTGTCACTGCTTGCCAAAAACAGCCTAATGAGTTTCCAATCTGGCACACATACCTGTGGGACAAACACAAACCAGATGTCATTTTATGCTTTGCTGCTGGCATGGTTATTGGGATGGCAGTACTGGTCAGTCCACCACTTTGCTCAGGAATGAAATATTAGTCCACAACTATGGTGAATCTGTAAACAGACATCCATTGTCCTCAGAGGACACAAATGTGATACACTGACATTTCCTTCCGTGCCACCGTGATTGAGTGAAATCTATATTTACAGTGTCTCTAATCAATTTATTTAACCACCAACAGTTTTAATTTGTCTGGCTCTTCTGAACAAAACCGGTGAGATTCCCATCGGCATCCGTCTCATTTTTTTAAAAAATAAAAATTTTTGCTACCGTGCCCAACTCCAGCAACACAGAAAAACGCTAGCAGGGATGAAACTTTATTCTTGTTTCATGTTTTGCCAAGCAATTCGTCATCATTTTCATGGTGTAAAAAAAAAAAAAAAAGGGAGGTGAGGGCATTGCTCTTGGAAACTGCACGTATGAAGTCGTTTCAGATCATTAAGGCAGTTCTCAGTATGCAGAAGTCTTCATTGTAACGAGCAAAGTCTTTGCCGTAGCCTCCGCAAACAAGTCAGGTTATTTAATAAATGTTTCATGCTCTTCTGTCAGACTGATGTTCTATGCAACAGAATCAGGAAGCAGTCATTGGGAGGAATAATTAGTTTGTGCAATGTGCAGATTTCAAGACAATTTGGCGTCTTTGCCTGGCTCTTAAAGGGCCCCTACAGGGTTGAATTTAAACGATTTTAGCTAAGGTGAAACGACTTGTGTTGTCAGGTGTTTGCGTCTATCTTGTTAATGGTAAGGAAATAGGGCAAAAGGAGAGAGAGAGAAATCATTCGTTCTACTTTGTGTTTATAAATCCAACTCTTCTACAGACTGCATACCTACTGATACATTCTAAAAGTATAATGAGTTGGTGTAAGGTCATGTCTCCTGCGTATGGATGTAAGTCAATGTAATGTCCTCTGAAGCGATGGAATTACAGCAGTGTATCTGTGTATGTATGTATGTGTGTGTACCTCTCCTTAGTACCCACATCATTCCCCCGCATGCAGGAACATGGACGTGTGCCATATGGTCGAATGAGACTGCAGGTGCAAAGATGTGCATATTAACCTGTCTGACCTGCCGTAATCCAACATGTGTTCAATAATAAGCACAAAGGATCTATGCATCTTACGTGTTGTGACCAATTTCGGTTTTTACAGCCGCAGCAAATGTGATTACAAAACGCTGTCTGGTCTGAAATCAGTGGAAGAAAGTCTTAAATCCCACTAACTTTTTCTTTGAGGTGAAATCATTTTAATAAATATAAATTGCTCCCATAAATGAATGTAACGGAGAAAAGAGCCCACAGATCTTGAAACCTCTACATCTGCATAGGGAAGACCAGCCCATCCTTCATGACAGAACGGAGGGAGAGGCGAGCACATGTAGATGAAATGGACTATATATGCCTATTGATGTGTTTGTGTGCAAAGGTGGAGAGATGGAAAGAATCCACTTTAGAATGCGTTTATAGGGTCATGTGCAGGTGAAGGGGTGATAAATATTGGATGTGATTCGGCTTGGTTTGCCATGTACCGGAGGTGAAGTTCATTTTGCCATTAGCCCCAACAAAATGAACCTGTGAATTGTGTTTGGGCTTCTGTGTGTGTGTGTGTGTGTATGTGAGAGAGAAGTAGGGAGGGGGGGGGCCGAGAAATGAAGGTAGACGGATGAAGAGTATAAATAACTGAGAAGGTATTTGAGAGCAGTGGTTCCTCCTCAGTAGCTGAGTCAAATGTGCTACAGTTGACACGATGGGCACCCTGCGTCGCCTCTTGCCTTTATGTATGAGCATCACTTCTTCTTTTCAAGGTGGCACACAGACACGAAAACACACCGAGGGCTGTGCAATGAAAGGAAGTCACACACACGCACACGCACACACACTGAGAGAATGACGTAATGGCACATCAGCACACATCTGTGGATGTTGGAGTCTGCACAACTCAAGGTCATTCATTGACTGAATTGCAATCGCACGCAAGGCCCCTGCTGCTGCTGATGCTGCTGCTGCTGCTGCTGCTGTGAGGCCACTACCGAAGCACAGGCATGCTGGATTTGTATTCTGCTCCCTCTCATGGTTGTAGCTGGCAGTCTGCGCTTGATGTGTAGACACATGAACACACAGCCACACGTGCTTTTCGGGCAAACTGCAGCTTGAGCTCAGCTGTAAAGGCAGCGCGGGGATGGACATTACTCCCCCCCCACCCGTAACAGCTGGATGCGGTTGTGGCTGTTATAAATGTAAAGTACATGCGTCTCTTCAGAGTCGTCAACAGCTTTTATCAGACTGGACTCCTGCCAGGCAGCCTTCGCCTCCCCGGGTCTGAATAAATTAACAGGATCTTAACAGCATCTGCCCTCTGTGCCTGACCCAGTAACTGACCGTGATCGGTGATCAGCGCGAACGACTCGGATCGATCGATCGCGGTGATTGATTAATCGACAGCGGATTCATTTGCGCGCCGGGGGCGGTGTGAAGGCAGCCGCCTCATCCCCTGCGCCGATCGCTGGGGTCGATGCGTCCAGACGCTGTTTGTATGGAGAATAACAAGTCAAATGGCACGGGCATCGTGCAGCACATGACGCGCCGTGCGCTGCTTGATTGCAAAGATTTAGAAAAAAAATGCACCAGGGTTGGTGCCAGTCCCGCGTTGCCTCTGCGTGACTTTTGTTACACAATGATGCTTCATTCACAAACATCAGTAAAAGCAAGCGACGCGCCACAGGGCAGACATCCTCATCCAGATGTGTTAACCCTAAAAAGGAAAAAAAACACTTTACATCTAAACCGCATGCTCCGATTAAAAAAATGCACCTGGGAGAGGACAAAGGTACATTTTAAGCATTTATTTGCTCAGACGCACGCCCCGGAGCCAGACGGGACAGTGGGCACAGACGAAAAAGCGCAAAGAGCATCTCTGCGCACTGCAAGACTGGCTGGCCGTGTCCGGGGATAGCGCAGCAGTAATTCATCAGAAACAGACACCTGGCGACTTCGCACCTGATGGATAAAATACCCGTCAAACCTCCCATCAGTTGCCATGAAAAAAGCAAAAAACGAATAAGGATGCATACAGGAGGAGAGCTCTTGAGGCGTCACTCACCTAACTTTTGCTGCCACAGAGGATATCGCATCGTTTCTTAAATTCTTCCTTCTGGACGCGGCAGTTCCCATGCTGACATGGAAACGACGCAGGCAGGAAGGCAGTTCATTCCAGAGTCTCTGAAGACGGAGGAATGCGACGAAGAAAACAGCAGATAAACGGACGGAAAAAGACAACCAAAAAAAAAAAAAGTTGAAGGGAAATCCGGGATCAGATGGGTCACGCACGCGTCTGCAGAGCAAAAAAAGAAAGGAAGGACGTCAGCCTCTCCCCTCTGCCTCCTTCTCTCTCCGTCTCTCTCCAGATATGAGCACGTAAGTGGGGTAGCTGCACAGCTGTCAGAGTGTGGCTGAAAATACACAGACCTCTCTCTCTCTCTCTCTCTCTCTCTCATTGATCTAAAAATGCAGTGGGAGGATAGTAGGGTTGGCGATATCACCATCACCATCATCATGCTCACAAAAGGGAGGGGGCGTGGAGGTCCTGCATGAGGGACAATGATGCCATCCACCTGTGCCAGTCATCTAATCTATTTTTGAACTGTTATCTCCGTGTCTTCATTTATTTATTGTTTGCAATTATATAATCAGTCAGTTTGGTAAATGCACCCTCTCTCTCTCTCACACACACTTAGGTTTAAATGGACTCTGATCCAAAGCCAAGGACAGAAGGAGCTTTGAGGTTGATTCGCTGCAGTGATCCGGGAGCATTTCTTCAAACAATAACATGATAGCAGGAGATTCAGATTTTTTTTTTTCAAGTTGCCGTGGCAGGGCTTTCAGTGTTATCAGTATTCAGAGGAGTGCAGGAGACTGAAAGATCATAAGGGGCCGGTTTCTTCTGGGGCGATCTCAAGAGCGGAGTTACAGTGGAGCTGCTGATTAGCTCCTGTGAGACGTTTCTTTATTCAGTCACAGATCCACAGTTCATCCATTTTGAAATTTAGCAGAGTTGCAGAAACGGTAGTGGCAAATACCTCGGAGCATGTTCAAGAACAAGATGTACAGTTAGCGTGGTCACCCACCTTTAGATGACTACCTCACCTGCCAGTGGTTTTCACAGTTCTGTTATTTTTTCTTGTGAAATAATTTACTTGTTCAGGCTGGATAATAAATACAAGCAGTACAGAGGAAAAAATCATTGCTTGGTTGAATTGTATAATTAATTTCTCAAGAAAATATTACAAATCATGTTGAAGTATTTGAGGGTGGGGGGCTGTTGCTTTTTATTACATTATTTAATTTAATCGATTTTCCTTTATTGAGCCCTAATGAGGTTATTTTTCTCACTGCATTTAGCCGCCAATCCAACTCGAAGCAAGGGCTGACAGCAGTGCGTTGCCCGGGTAGCATTTTGGGCTTTGGGAGCGTCCTCAAGGCACTTCAGCCATGGACGTAGGGGGATTAAAACCTGTGACCTCAGGGTCTCAAAGGTGCTTCTCTAACTGCTTCTCCATGGCTCCCTCTATGCCTCAAGCAAAGCTGTTGTAGTGATACTGAACTGTCCTAAACGTCAGTTCTCATGTCATGACTGCCAACCGGTGCAGGATCCAGGCTTACTTGACCAATATTTCTCCTCCCAGTTATCCAGATATCCGCTGGCTAAATCGGAAGCCCCATAGCGCTGCCTGTTCCCCCCTTAGGCTAAGTCATCAAATGGTATCTTATGGGTTCCCAGCTTGGTCAAGGATTAAATTATAACTTCCTAGGGGTGTCTTCAAGCATCTGGAAATCCATGCAGAAAGGATCACAAATTTTAATAAATGTTTTTAAAGCGTGCGAAAGAATGTGAAGAGAATCATTCTTTCATTGATAAAATGTACCATTTGGGAAGAACAAAACTGAGAACATTGCCCTCTATAAACGTAATTAATAGTATAGATCAATAAGGTAGGCAGACTTTCTAATTATTTCCTAATGCTGTGCTACAACTTGATTTTCCCTGTATTTGGAAAAGTCGATGTTGGCTAAAACCCCCAAGAGTAAAGAAAATTTGTAAACTCGCACTGTTCAGAGACATGTAATCATTGTAGTCAATAACGGGAGATAGTAAGTGTGTATCCACACGCACGTGCATGTATGGGCACATGCATACATCATACAAACAGATGCGCAGGCAGCAGACGAATCATCCAGTAACGGCCGATTAGCCTTCAAACATCAAGTCGATCAATCTCTCGGTCCGCAGGTCATTTCACCAGCGGCTCGAATGTGCAGGACGTCCTTGGGCATTTTATCTTTTGCTGTGTGCGAGTCCTGCAGACGCGCGCACACACACACACACTCCTTCCAGCACACACACTAAGACAAAAGGAATGAAAATCAATAAATAAGGCAAAGCACCGCTGGGCTGGTGTGAGCTGCTGTTGGCCATTAAGCAGTAAATAATTCCAGGCAGCTCTGACGAGACCGGGAGAGAGAGTGTGTGTGGACTGACTGTAGATGAGAGAGAAGGAGGGATGAATGAGTGGAGAGACAAAAAAATTAAGTCAAAGATGATGGAAATGGGAAGGTAAATGGCAGCATGTATGGACAGCAGGGAAACATGTGCAGCTATGTGGCTACTATCGGCAAACACAGTAGGACACCACTAAAAAGGGGGAGGAAAGGAGTGACAAAACAGATGAAAGGCGGTGAAAATGGGAGGATAAGAAGAAGGACGGACACGCACAGCCATAAATCCACATCTGCCCAAGATGTTAGTTTCTCCTATGACCCTGGCAAGCACTCACCGTTTGATTGATTGCAAAGCAGATCGATATTTGAGTCGGCAACGCTTACAACAGCGGCTAGCAAAGTGGTCCGATAGTCAGCTGTAAGAGGGCTGAATTTACACTCTGGTCTCAGTTGAGATTTTTCACAAATATACGTTCAGTCATGGAAAGACCATCGTAATTAATGAAGAAGAAAAAAACATGTTGTTGAAGAACATTTTTTAGGTATGTAAGTTTTGTATGTAAAGTTTGGTTGATTATCCTACAGACTAATATGTAAAGTTTCTTTCCGTTCGTCCCATATATCAGAGTTCATTTTCTTTGGCGGCCCCTTTGGCCGTAAGTGGTAATCCCATGTGCTTTTGATCCTCACTTTCCGGAAATCGAAACACTGTTGCGTAATCAGTCAGGTTAATGTTGCCTCTGTCTCCAGCACAAAGATAACCGCTAGGTGATGGAACGACTGTCGATAACTGCGCACAGCTTTTGATTTTGTGCTGCAATGTCACCACAGACACCAAGCTCCAGCTGCTGCGGATGCAAGGACTTTCACATAATTTCATCAGTGGGTCACAGTCGCTATTTTGTTGGCTCATTATTGAAATGAAAACCTTTTTGAAATGTTAACCATGCTAGTGGCATGGCTGGAAGTAAAGAACTGCCAGTCGTTCAGGTCACTGCATTGAGTCTAGACTGAAATATCTCAGGACCTATTGGAAGGGTGGAATTACCTTGAAACTCTGTTCAAGACCGAAAAATTTGCTGGTATCTTCTCACAGACAGGATTTAAACCTTCATGAGGGAAAGACGAAAGTCCTGAATATGTGAAGGGATAAAGTTTGAGGAAGCATAACTGCTTCGGAAATGTCAGTGACAAACGGCTGACGGACATCTGGTGCTCTGGAGTGACACAGCGATGAACAAAAACAACAATCTTCAACTTCAGTGTTAAATCAGTGCTGTCTTACGGCTCTGAGACCTAGATATTGATACAGACAACAATCGATAAGGTGAAAAGCGTAGTCGACAAATGCCAAAGAAGTGTCCTTAATATGTATCGGCCAGACAGGATCAGCAATAACGATCTGCGGACGAGGACACAAAGCAAAGCAGACAGAAGAAGTGGAAGAAGAAAATGGTGATGGATCGGGCTTACACAACAAAATAAAACCTGTGAGAAACACCACCAGACAAGCTTTGGGCCCCTTGGAGGGGATCTCTGGGGAGAAATCAAGATACTGGGATACACTGAACAGAAAACCATGGCTGATGAATCTGGAGATCCCTTATTGACAGCCTTCTCCAGGGACGTGTAATGCAAATGTTCTTAATCTTTGGTCATTACCTCCAGCTCCACCATAGGGTTGCCTTAGGAGGAAGTGCACTAACTGCAGTGATACCTTTGCTGTCAGCGCACTGCCAAAATCTTTATAACTTGGTTTAGGACTAATAATGGCATTTCAGCTCCACTTTGCTAAGTAATAGTAAGCCGGACTCATTTTTAAACGTGTTCAACATGTTGATTATAGCCTTTAGCCTAAATCACCGCTGACAGTTCAGTAGGGGGTCAAAAGCAATAAACCGCAATTCTGCTGTATTTCAGCTTCATAAAGATTGTATAATCCAAACACATTTAGCTGTCACGTACTATCAGCCCTTAATCAGTCCATTTGGCAGTGAGAAAATGTGTGCAAACCAGCTGATAAAAATACCTTAAAAGCAAGAAGTTGGGCTTCAACAAGGTTGAAGAATAATTGTGTCTTCATCTCGGTCCAGATATCTAATCTATACACATACACTCACCGGCCACTTTATTAGGTACACCTGTCCAACTGCTCGTTAACTTAAATTTCTAATCAGCCAATCACATGGCAGCAACTCAATGCATTTAGGCATGTAGACATGGTCAAGACGATCTGCTGCAGTTCAAACCGAGCATCAGAATGGGGAAGAAAGGTGATTTAAGTGACTTTGAACGTGGCATGGTTGTTGGTGCCAGACGGGCTGGTCTGAGTATTTCAGAAACTGCTGATCTACTGGGATTTTCACACACAACCATCTCTAGGGTTTACAGAGAATGGTCCGAAAAAGAGAAAATATCCAGTGAGCGGCAGTTCTGTGGGCGCAAATTCCTTGTTGATGCCAGAGGTCAGAGGAGAATGGCCAGACTGGTTCGAGCTGATAGAAAGGCAACAGTAACTCAAATAACCACTCGTTACAACCGAGGTATGCAGAAGAGCATCTCTGAACGCACAACACGTCGAACCTTGAGGCGGATGGGCTACAGCAGCAGAAGACCACACCGGGCGCCACTCCTGTCAGCTAAGAACAGGAAACTGAGGCTACAATTCGCACAGGCTCACCAAAATTGGACAATAGAAGATTGGAAAAACGTTGCCTGGTCTGATGAGTCTCGATTTCTGCTGCGACATTCGGATGGTAGGGTCAGAATTTGGCGTCAACAACATGAAAGCATGGATCCATCCTGCCTTGTATCAACGGTTCAGGCTGGTGGTGGTGTAATGGTGTGGGGGATATTTTCTTGGCACACTTTGGGCCCATTAGTACCAATTGAGCATCGTGTCAACGCCACAGCCTACCTGAGTATTGTTGCTGACCATGTCCATCCCTTTATGACCACAGTGTACCCATCTTCTGATGGCTACTTCCAGCAGGATAACGCGCCATGTCATAAAGCGCGAATCATCTCAGACTGGTTTCTTGAACATGACAATGAGTTCACTGTACTCAAATGGCCTCCACAGTCACCAGATCTCAATCCAATAGAGCACCTTTGGGATGTGGTGGAACGGGAGATTCGCATCATGGATGTGCAGCCGACAAATCTGCAGCAACTGCGTGATGCTATCATGTCAATATGGACCAAACTCTCTGAGGAATGTTTCCAGTACCTTGTTGAATCTATGCCACGAAGGATTAAAGCAGTTCTGAAGGCAAAAGGGGGTCCAACCCGGTACTAGCAAGGTGTACCTAATAAAGTGGCCGGTGAGTGTAAATTCACATTCGAAAGGCCCCATTTCTGGAGACTCTTAACGATATTTTAAGACAGGTTAGTGTATAGGGCTGATGAATGCATGTGTATATAGTCTGGAGTGGAGTAAGAACCTAAAAGCTAGAGAGCCTTTAGCTGAGATTATTTTAAACTTGGATACCCAGCAGAACAAACATTAATAACACCGAACTTTTAAATATACAGTTTAATTTAAGGGGGGGAGGCTGTAGAGGATCAAACCCATATTAAAGACTGATACTTCCCTGTGGTAATGAACTTTGATACTGCGTTATAATCTCATTAGCTATATTTGACTGCTTAATTAAGTCATAAGCTCATGACCATTAGTTGCACAAAGCACTGTCACGTAGTTCACAACCTTGTTTATTAATATCGCCCGTTACAATACGCAGGATGAAAACCTTCAACCATTAAGTGTTTGAAGGAGTCTTAAGTGTGGCACTGAGGACGAACATGTGTCAGATTTTAATTGTTGCTCCACTGGCATGGAAATGCAGATGTAAATGAGAATATTTAGACTTTCCTTTTATCCCTTCATCTCAAATTTCAGCTGTTCCTTCCTGGATGCCGTATTAATTTGAACTGAGTATGTTTCCATGTCCGTTTGTCACAGTTTGTTTCCTGCACTGAGACTTTATTAGCGGGTGAGCACTGAGTCACCGTCTTAGTCACCGGGCAGTTGTTAAAATCTCTGTGTCAATGATTTTATGGCTCGTAGATCTTTGTCTAGTTACACATTTAATACGTTTTTGTAATTATCTTTTAGTATAGTGTCTTAAAATTCCACTAAATGCTTTATATATAGGTAGTTCTTTAAAATGTGCTTATTCCTAATTGGATCTTGACTGAAATATCTCTCCAAGGACTGCATAGATTACTGTGCAGGCTGCTACAGACATTTGTGGACTGTACTGACAAAAGAGTATATTGATAGTCTAGAATAAAAGTCCACGAAACGAACAACTTCTAATGGCCATTGTTTGTAAATGATTGTTGGGGCTGCAGGGTTGGCAGTGCCAGATGTTCTGTTGCTTTGGTCCAGACTGAACTATCTAAGTGTAAATAAAGAACATACTGATAGACTGCAGCCTGTCCACGGTGTATCCTGCCTCTCGCCTCATGACGGTTGGAATAGGCTCTAGCCGCCCTGCAACCCTTTCAGAGGATAAGCAGTTAAAGATAATGAATCAAAGAATGAATGAGGATATTGAGTGATTTACTGTTGGGGTTTATACAGAAATGCATATACCCCAGAGAAAGAAGACTAAAGACTTTGGAGTGAAAGCAATGAAGTGGTTTGTCATGAAAACCAGTTCATAACGACTGATTTCCTGAATTGATCCTGATCCATAAGGTTTCGTTTCTCTTCAATTGAAGAGACATTTCAATTTCAAAACTATTTTGCTTATTTTTGAAAGAGGTTTTCGCAAAAACTAATACTGTGTTTGGTTTCAGAGATTTTTGGTATTTCCAGAATATTTTTCCTCTACTTGACACGTCTTGCATATGGCTTAGCTTTGGTCCAGCTCTTCCCTGTTGTCATACTTTTTAAATCCAAGCTGCCACACATCAGCTGCCAGGTCAGACGGCGCTCTCAGAGTTGTAGCTTCTGTCATGTTTTTCCTCACACGAGGACTAATCTTGTTGCGCGGTCTTGGGAGACTGGTCATGTGAAACCAGCAGCATGATTTTAACGAGAGGATGCAGAAAGTGGCATATATTTAATACTATATAAAAAAATCTATCCTTTGATAGCAGATATTCATGAATGCCACATGATAAATCCTAATGACTTTGACGATTATTTGTTTTTTTCATCTAGTGCCATCAACCAGTTTAACTTTTCCATTTTCTGAATAATAGCCCAATAATACTGGATACATTGAGACAAATCTTGAAGTATATTCCTGGGTGCCACATGATGCATCCCGTTGAGATCCCCTGAATTTACGTTTTGCATCTTGATGTTGAAATTCCATTTTAGATTAAAATTTTAATGTCAGACACAGCGTCCATAACTAATTTTACACCTACTAAACAACAGCATGTTAACGTTGTCATTGTGAGCATGTTATAGCCATAGACAGTATAAAGATGGATGGCGGATCTGCTCCTCAATGGTGAAGCCAAAGCAAGTAGAGCTCCCCCTGGTGACTGGCTGCAGTATAGTTCAAAAGCTCCACCTCCTCCATGTTAGTGGATGGAACTTGGGCTGAACTAAAACACTAAAATATCAAATACATTTTATTAAATTTTTTCAAGGATGGTTTCAGTCATTTTAGGTAGTTAATATAATGTTGAGACATGTTCAACTGTCAATTTTTTGGATAAGTTTCGTTTTAGTTTTAATTTGACGCTATAGAAATATAGATAGATGTGACATAATGGTGAAAAGTACTTGCCATGCCAACCGCTCCGTAAAGCGGTCCTGTGAGACTGTGAGAGTTGTAAAAACAATTCAATAATCCAACGTTTCTTTGTGGGACTAGTGGAGGTAGAGCAGAGCACAGTATTAATTAAACGAAACGCGAGTGAGTCTGGCGGAAGTGTGGTTGGGTCATCGATGTCGCGGCTCCACTCTCTGCACAGACTCTGGCTCCAAAGTTGCAAGATGGCGCTGCCCGTACCCCTGCGAAAATAGGATCAGTTTGGCCAATGCAAGGAAGTGGGGACACGTCGTCCATATTTATACACTCTACGGTTATAGCTTGCTGGTTGCAGCATTTAGCTCCTTAGCAAGTTCGTGAATAATGACACTGCTAGTGCTACCATTACCACTGCCACCACTCAGATAAGTGCATCTTTATCTGTCTTGTGACTCGGGGGTACATCAAAAATAAACTGATACCTTTCAAGCCCTTTAAGCAAATAAGCTACTGATTTGTGCATAAATCTAGCCGACGGCGCAGTGTACCATTTGTGTTAAATAAACTTTGTATGTGACTCCATAAAAAATCAAGTAAACCCTGTCTCTCGAGGCATTCAGGCTGTCTGGAGATGACTGGAAATAAAAATGGGGATTGGATGAAAGTAAAGCAGAATACACTGGAGAGCAAATAAAGGAAGGAAATGATGCTTCCTTGTTAGCGTGAACAGATATTAAAACACAGGAGATGTTAAAAACCGGATCATTTGCCAGGAAGGTTTTGTGTCTCAGTTCAAGGGGGGACAGTCGAAAGCTGCTGCTTGTCTGTGTGTAAGTGAGGACGCTGCTCACCTGACGCAGCAGGGAGGGGTGAGGGGAGATGGATGGCAGCAGTAAAGTGACAGAAAGCGAGGGACAGGAATGAAGTGTGCTGGTGGAGGAGGAGTGATTTTCATGGGAAGATGATGGATAGTGCAATCCGTTGGCAGGGAGTGAGAAAGCGTGTGTTAGTCTGTGTGTGTGTGTTTAACTTGGGCGGTAACCAGGGAGGCTGAGAAGTCTCAAGTCTCAGTTTAGATTGACTTCCATTTCCGGATTATATCCCGAAATTAAATCACATCTCGTTATCTCAACAACAAAAAAAAACAAACATTCAAGTGTTGTGAGAAAAATCATATTTCTGTCACCCCAATGCTTGCCAAAGCTAAAACAGTGTTCTTGCCAGGACTTGTCCTTGTAAAGACCTAGAGTACGGAAATGCAGTGGTCATTATTCTTGAACTAACTCTGACATATTTCTCCTCCATTTGAGTACTGTGACAGGTACAGAGGATCTCTGTTCAGCCTTTTTCACTGCTCCCCTGCCCTTTCCACAGCATGCTAGAGCACACACAGCTACTGACAAATAAACCAACAAGCAAGGTCAGCTAAGAGACATTAATCCTCTTTGCATATGTGGAATAGCCGCCACATCAGTCTAACCCCAAGAAGCCTGTGTGAATACAATACAAAGGCACGAAAACAAACCATGCACACTCTCACTGGCAGGCAGGCGTTTGCATGGGATAAGCTGTCACACAAGCAGACCCCTATCAAGCGCTGCGACTGGTGTCCTCTCAAATTTGTATTTTATGTCCGTTTCTCTGCCTGTACGCTAAACAAAACAGACAAGCTGCCAGCAGCAAGTAAAACGAGCCTTTGGTTTGGCTAAATATCTAATTGAGAATTATGTTAATGTGGCTCTTGACAAACTGTTCAATTTAAAATGACAATGACAGTTGAATGTTATTTTAGTTTTAGTCATCAGACAGATGCTGTGTTTGGATTGGTAAAATAATGCAAATACTTCAATACAAATCCTAATGGAGCAGCTCATGTCGTAGGGCGAGATGTGTGCCTATCTCAGGGTTGGCCGCTCCACATGCTGAGCTGTCCTTGGGCGAGACACTGAACTCCAAGGTCAGTGAAATGAAGGCAGACTCAGTAAAAATTACAGTTGTGTTAACTGGAAAATGCTGCATTCAGAAAATGGCCAAATGAATGACCCATATGTGCACGTGAAGAGCAAGTCCAATATGTGAATGTTATTTCTAAATATCATCAAAGTCAAACAAACTGTCCATATGTCTTTTAATTCGAGAAGAGTTTTTCTGTAGTGGAGCTAAGTTTAGCCTCAGAGATAGGGTGAGGAGCTTGGATATTAAAGAGAGAGACCTTGGAGAGGAGCCACTCCTCCTTCGCGTCAAAAAGGGGCCTGTTGAATTAGTTTGGGTGTTTCACCTTGGAGGTTTATTGTGCAAGGTCAGCTGGGAGACCTCTGGTAGACCAGCAATCTGCTCGAAAGTCGACTTATCTCATTTGGCCAGGGAACACCTTGGGACGATTCTCTTGAGGAACTAAAAAACATTGCTAAGGAGAGGAACGCCTAGCTTAGCATGTTGCCAACATGAACCAAACTTTTTATAAGCAGAAAAGAGGGATTTCCTAGCACAGAATGTTACACTGTATTTACAATTGAGAGAATCTCAGCACTGAAGCAAATTAAAAGAAGGTAGAAAAAGGCAATACCTGTAGATATAATGAGGTAGAAAGGTACTGTTCAGATAAGACTGTTTACATAACTGTTTCCTTGCTAGAGTGGCTGACCTCAGCTGTAGAAATAGGGTGAGGCGCGTAAACATCCGGAGGGAGCTTGGACTAGAGCCACTGCTCCTTCCAGTCAGAAGGGGCCAGTTGATTTAGTTTGGGCATCTGGTGAGGGTGCCTCCTGGGTGCCTTTCCTTGGAAGTTTACCATGCAAAGCCAGCTGGGAGGAGACCCTTGGGCAGACCAAGAATGCTCTGGAGGGTTAACATATCTCATTTGGCCAGGGAACGCCTTGGGATCACTCTCTTGAACATCTGGAGGGAACTCGGACTAGAGCCACCGCTCCTATTTGTCATAAGGGACCAGTTGATGCTGTTCAGGCATCTGGTGAGGATGCCTCCTGGGCACCTGAGAGTGACTGAAAATAGGATATATGGATGGTGTTTGAGAAAAGATGGACTTGAATATTGCTTTTTGCTTTTTTTTTACTAGATTGTTGTCTTTCTAGAGATAGGCGGTTGAGCATTTTAATGAATATCTATTAATCCAACTATAAATAAGTGCTTTTGTTCAGTGGTTATAAAGGAATGTGGCGATTACATTCATAACCTTATGACCACCAATATTGTGTAGGTCTCCCTTGTTCCTCCAAAACAGTTGTGACTCATCAGAGAACGGACATAGGGCCTTCTTAGGGCGTCCTGTGGTGTCTGGTAACAGAATGTTGTTAGTGGGGGCCTTCGGGTCCAGTAGGTTGAGGGGAGAGGCCTCTGTGGATCAGGCTTGTTCCAGTTGGAGGCCAGGTCAAAACCTTGTGCTGTTTTTCATGTTTTTTTAGTTGTTCCTAAACCGTTTTTCTGTGTGTGTCTGTGTCAGGCTGCATCCTGCTGGGGATGGCTGCTGCCATGAAGGAGTGTCATTGCTACGGGGTGGGGGTGCCTGGTCCACACAAATGTCAGGTCCAACAGTTTCCCAGAAGAACATTGCATTGTCACAAGATGGTCAGTGTTATTTACAGCAGTTGGCTTCACTTATTTTTTGGGACACCTGTTCATCTTTGTTGATAGAATTTGTGTTTTTGCTTAACACATTTTTTTCCCTTGGACCTGTAGTCTTGACCTCAAAGGATTTGTCCTCTTTGGAAGTTTGTTCAACCAATTACAACCCTAATCTGGTCAAGAATAAGCTGAATAGAGGCACGAGCTGTAAAGCAAAGTCTCAACTCTGGGCTAGTATTGCTGTTTGGGGACTTTGTGGGGTGCAGGTTTGTATAAGCATCTTCACCAATGATGTGGTCTCTCTCCAGATCCCAGCAAAGAAGTCTGTTTCTTTGTAATCTTATCAAAACCCAGGTGAATGTCCAAAGTGCATTTGCTCCGTCCATGTTCCTGAAAGCAGAAATCAAGTGAAATAGCTCCTGGTGGTGCTGAAACCAGACACTTTCCAGGACTAGAAGGAGAACCACTGAGGCAAATAACTGTTGTGAATACTAATGTTGGGAGTGACCTAGACGAAGCATTTGGCAGAGACTTGAAAAGAGATGGCTGACCCTAAATGAATCCAAGGAGAAAAACTGAAAGGAGAGAACAGAGACTTCGGAATAGAGGACAGCAAGTGGGCATATGGGAGACAAAAATTTAATAGACAGAGGTGGAGAGGGTCGGAGGAAATGAAACTGACTAATGAAATAAGATGTTAGACAAAGAGATAGGAAATATAACTGTCCTCGACAAAGGGGGAGTCTACGTCCGGCACATACATGGGCACACGAAAGCGAACCTGCGTCACACACGGTGCCCTCCTCCACTTCCTACTTACCTCCCCCGAGACTCGGGGCAGCCCTCGTTATTTATCACCAGTGGACACAAGCTTCATTAGGCGACCAAACTCTGGTGTCCCTCCCTGTGACTCATCTGCCGCTGCTCAGTGTTCGTCCTCTTCTCTGCTGGGCAAAAGTGGTGGGATGGTAATTGTCATTCTCCCTGGTTAACGGGAATCCCCGTGGTCACGTCGTCCGCCCACGCCTCTGTGACATTCAGGCAGCTGCGATAAATGAGCTGCGGAATCCCGTAGATGATGTGGAGGATTAAGGGTCTTAATTTATCCGCATGACGAGGGGAACTCGACACAGGGAATGATGAAATGCAGACAACATCTTGTGTAGTCGTCAGCACATTACATCCTTAGATTTGGATTTATTTAATAGTTATCCTACTTCATTTACCCTTTACCGAACAAGACGGGATTGAGCATTTTTCTTCAGAAGCAGTTTATTTTCACATTTTTAAACCATCACTTAAAGTGTTAGAAGTTCTGGATGTCACTGACTCGACACTTGCCGGACACAAATGTCTCTTCCCCGGTGAGCGCAGTGAATTGCACCGGATGGCGCTGACAGTGACGAGGTGGCTCTTTGCTCTGCAAAGGCAGCTATTACTGTCAGCTCTGTCATGTGCGTGCTCCCGAACAAAAGCAGGCTCTCTTTCTGACGGCTGTAAGGTCAAACAGCCACATCTTCCTCTGCAGAGCTCTTTGGCACCGCAGCCTGTTAAATCTCACGCACCACGCCGCAAATGTGAAACGTTTCATCTGTGAACGTACATGTGAGTCCACAAGCATGGGCAGCAGCACTCAAGTTAGACCAATAACGGCCACAGCTCATTAGGAAAATGTTTCAGTTTGGGTAAATGGGACAAAATAGACACAACACAACAAAATAGTTGAGCTAACGTTCAGTCTCAGTCATGCTCTTCTGAACTTTGAAGGCTCAGAGTCTCAAATTGGCATCAGAGGATATAACACTTTATTACGCAGTGCAATATCACCTCAAAGGATTCCACAGATCATTTAGGATGACATTGACGCTGGATGCCGTAACTATGTAGAGAGATATGAAATTAAAAAAGGGGGAGATGAAGATATGAAGGACAAATCTACCATCATAATAAATACAAAATGAAAAAGAAAGAAATGTACTGAGGTTATGATAAAAATTAGTTCAGTTTTCCCCTATTTATTAACATTTTTTTTTGCTTATTAATTTCTTCCTGTTAAATTTGTTTATTGTTTCTTTGTGCATTTCCGCTTCATTATGCAAACAAGGGTGACTGTCACCCAGTGTGTCAGATTTGCACCTGTTGGTTGATGGTTGAATTATACGTTGCCACCAAAAATGTATTTATTGAATATTTTATGTTTGTTTTTTGATTATGATAATTATGGCAGTGTCGGCCTTCCATACAAATCATCACATTAACTGATAAAGCTGGTAATAACTGTATGTAGGAGGCAAGAGCAACAGAAGTAATGTGACTATGTGTGAACTTGTTTCATCTTTAAACAAGATGAAAATGTTTCTTCGGCTAATCTGCTTCATCTAGTCTGTGGATTTAATTTAACCAGAATGATCAACATGGTTCTGTGAACGTAACCAGCAGCCCCACGACTCTCGCCTCGTTTGAATTTAGATCTTTCTAAACTCTGTGCACAGCGCCTGTGCATGTTGTCGCAACCAACCCATTCGTTTAACGCCGGGTGTGCTCCAAACCTAAGCAGCACAGTGACAGTTGATTTAGACGAAATACCGCGTAAATAAACGGCATCGTAAGCGATACTAAGCGCATCGCTCACGGCTTGTCTCACTGGGCCGTTTCTGCCAGATTTAAAGAAAAAACAAGGAGCACGTCAGCGGTTTCCAGCTTAGGACCTTTTCTGGAGACGACAAAAACAAATAACAGGTAAACAACATGAATACTACAGCGTGTACACCATACACTATATGTATGTAGATTTACATGCAGTGCAAAAATACAAAAATCTAGTCTAAGGAAATGGAAGAAAATGCATCCCTCTTTTTTTTTAGACATGTCAGGAGATGAGTTGTCATGTAAGTCTGCCCACTGCAGTGTAAGCAGGTGGATTTATGGTGTTGTAAAGGGTGATATAACGCCAACAGGGCATTCCTCCAATCTCATTACTGGTCCAGAATCACCTTACAGACAAATGGCATTCGCGTGAGCTCTTAAGATTCATCCACAGTGTGTTTGTGTGTGTGTAGTGTGAATAAGAGAGAGAGAGAGAGAAGCGGGAAGGCCTTCTAACTACGTGACACCCATGCCTATCCCCACCTTGTCTCACCTTGATATTGCAGCACACCTCTCCTCTTCAATTCCTCCTCTTCCCCATCCTTCCCTCCCTACTAAATCGCTCGTAACATCGGCTCCCAGGTGACATATTTCCACTTTGGTGCTTAATAGATTCTGGTGCTCTGTGGTTGGCTGAGGAACAGTGGTTTGATTCTCTGAGAAGGTAAAGGAGAGACTGCAGAAGGCAGGGGAGCTGACAGAAGGGGCAGATGATGCGAAATGGGGAAGCATGGAGATAGGAAAGTGGAAGGAGCCAAGATAAAGTGGGAAATGTGTAATAGAAAAAACACAATCACAATCTACCATTCCTGCAGCGATTCAAATTGCCATCCCACACAAAGGCGGAGGAACGAAGCAGCGTGGAACAACCTGTGTTACTAAATATAGTCTTTGGTTAATTTTGAACTGATGCTGCTGCTATAAGAAAAGTCAGCGGATCTCCAAAGTCATTAAGATCCGTCCTCAAGGGGGAATCTGTAAGCCATCCAGAAAATTTACCTCGTGTTGGCAGAAGAGGAAAAGCCAGACAATCACCAAACTCTGTGGACTTCTTTCTCTCAGGACCAAAACATTCCTGCATAAACTCCCACAGCAGTCGATCCAATATATGATCTTTATTTAGAAGTGGACAGTTCACTCTGAACCAACAGGAACTGCAGTCCCCAGAGCTAAGTCAATAATTTACTACGGGCAGTAAATTCTTTTACTCCTGAACAAGGCTCCAAACATGCTGTGCATTGGGGCTGGAACGGCTTGTGGACGCTGTTGATGCGTAAATACATCGATTTGCGAGGAATATATTGGCTCGTCGCAATGTTTATCTCCAATTATGGCGGCTCCGGCTGCAAGGCATGCTGAAAAGAAGGCTTCAACTGAGAGCCTGATCGTGACTGGGTAAAAGCTGAAGTTAGTGGTATCGACTGCTCATAGATTAATCGAGAAAACAATTGATGGAGAAATCTCTTAAACGTAACCATGAGATAAACCCTTTTCAGTGCAGTCCTTGAGTGTCTCTACTGAACTACAATCTAAGACACCATAAACTGCCTTATTATTTTGACAATATTTATGACTGCAACACTATGAATGTGTAATTTGCTGTTTTCAGGCGTTGGCCTTAGTGGAATCTGTTCTCTGTAGCACTTGTATGCTTAGCTGGTATTATAATGCAAACAAATTTGAGTGGTTCCTCGGGAAGCCTTCACTGGGTATGCTGTATTTCAGCCTTGCCCAGGGTGAATGGGGCTCCACTACACTGGTGTTACACTGCAGATGAATGAGAGACCAGGCCTGCGTTTGGCTGTCCTCCCAGAGGCTGAATGATGAATTATGGAGGCCAGTTTGTCTCTGTTTGCCCGGACAAATGTGCCCTTGCTCAGTTCATTCACACCCAGTGTGTATTTGAAAGAGAGAAGGAGAGGGGAAACATAAAAGGAAAATTAATGCTCAGTGATATCACCAGACATCAGCTGACAGCAGATTTTCCTTCTCTCATACATAAGCCCCTTACTCTGTGAACCCCTCTCATACCACCAGGAACAAGGTGTCCTTTGCAGGGAGGCTGGTGATTTACCGCTGCTTGGGGACATCATGATGAAGTTGAATGTGAAGCCAAAGTGCCAGACAACGTCTGTCTGTCCTGTGCTGCAGATCTTGGTATTCACAGCCACTAACAGAGAGACAGAGGGAGAGACAGCTGGAGAGATGGGCATGCATAAATGGTTTTGAAATGACACAGAAAAGCTGACAGACGTAGAAGAAGAAAATATGGAAAAACGTAAAGACAGACTTATAGCATGCAGTGTTTAAACTTTATGCAGCAAAAGCTCATTTATCTTTTATCTGGATTCATTTCCAGTTTGGCTTTCACAGTAAACTCAGGATAATGACATGATAACCACCGTGATTATTTAAAGTTCATCTTAAAAGTATTTAACGATTCTCCACCGTTCTGAATGAGACCAAACAGTTTGACCCTTTCATTTGTGGAAATGGAAAAACTGCTTAGAGAACGTCTTTTACCAACAACTTGCACCAATAAATATTAAATGTTCCACCTATGCTAACACTTTTAAAATTGTTGTGGTTAGTCCACCGCTTTCAACTTTGATGACAATCCAATGGATTCCCAGATATGTCCCAATGACTTTGGTGACACCTGACTTTTCCCCAACACCCCCACAAGTTTTCTCTTATTACACAAAATACTTAAACATCTCTTAGCAGGGATACTGTTTGTCTCATTAGAAATATCAGATTGAAACTGTTACATTAAGATAAGGAATCTATCGGGGCCAAACCCTCTGTTGAAGGACTTTGGCTGTGTGGAGTTGTCATGCTGCAGAATTAAATTAGGAACACTGTCTTCCTGACGACTTTTTGTGATGGATAGGACTTATTTAAAAGGCAGAAATACAGCTGACATATGGACACGAAAAAAAAAAAATAGATACACTGAGAAGCCAACAAACAACAGCAGGCAGACAGGTACACAGGCTGACAGGACAGACAGTGACATGACAAAGGGCACACTGATCTGATTAAACCCCTTTACTTCACAGCTATCTGTTCTTTCCCGGTGCTCGCCTGAGAAAAGGTCATATCTTTCTGACCGGGTTTCTCACTCACTGTGGCCTAATGCCTCTGAGGGCCGGCCTGCCAAAACGCCTCAGACCTCTGTGAGTTGGCAAACAATGAGAATAGAGACAATTTACTGTAGGCAGAGGGGCTTTCCTGAAATGAAAACACAAGACAGAGGCAGGCTCGAGATAACTGGAAGTGGCGAGGCAGACAGGTACAGATAAGGACTGGAAGATCTGATGAAAAGGGGGGGCAGTAATTCACAGAGTGGACCAATACAAAATTAAAAACTTGGATTAGTAGCCTAATAACGAGATTGGAATTTGGCTAAACAAGGAGTGGTCATCACTGATGCAAAGAGGGGACACTAGGGGGAAGGAGAGTACAGGGCAGTTTAAAGGCCTCGAATGTGCGGAAATGAAAGACGGAGAGGAGACAGAATTAAATGGCTAAGTGAACAAAGAGTGAAAGACGAGAGTGATAAATGATAACATCGAAAAGCTAGGTCCTAGAGCTATGGGAGGCCCTGGTGTTGACAGACTGTCTTAGACGCTGACACTGATAGACACACCGGTTTACAGGGGAAGGACAATGCTACGTTACCAGGGCTCTGGTCACTCAAGCCACCTTCATTAATAATGAAACGTATTAAGCACAGTCTGTAAGAACACATGGTTGCAATACTGGTGAGATGGTATTTCTGTCTTAGTGCTTTATCTTCTATCAAATGGTATGACTACTTCTACGATATCGATCGGTTTTCCTGCTGATTTTAGAATCCAACGAGTCACCTGCATATGAAGGTGTTTTTGCGTTAGTCAGTCCCGGCTTCTTTTCAGACATCCTCCTTTTTTCTTTTATTAACATAATCCTCCTCACGCAGTCACTCTCCGCTGTGGGTGAGGATTTATTTGGTGAAATCATAGCTCTGGGCTAGTTTACTGTGTTCTGGTTGCATCACTGAAATAACAGAGTGGATATTGATGTTTTATATCTTTTAAATAAACAGTTCTGCCTGTAGGTTTACAAAGCCTGGCAGAATTTATATGATGGGTGCCCTGAGTAATGAGGATAATCACATTTGGTTTTAATGGGATTCAAATTGGAAATACTGAGATGGTTTGCATCACCTTAGCTCTTATATTGTGTATTTTCCCATTAAACGTCAATGAAGGCTTTTTGTGTCTTTTGTGTTAGTCGTGGACAGGTGCCTTTATTTGTGTCACAAGCTGCTCAGACCTTCCCAATGTTGCTCAACAATTTTGAGCTCAGTAGACTGTGATGGCCACTCCAGAACAGAACCATCACTTTTTCTGCTTTAGTCACTGAAAGATCTACTTGGCTTTGTATTATGGTAAATTGTCACGTTGGAAAGTCCAAGTGTGTCCCGTGCACAGCGTCTAGCCAATTACATGCAAATTGTCTTCCAATCTTTTCTTCTAATGTTCTGACTAATAAACCTTGTATTGCTGTAGCTTGCACACTAAAGCCTCAAAGATCCACCTCTGTCCTACCCACTAGTGATTGGGTACTTTTTCTCAAGTGCAACTCGGCCGTGCAGCCCATTTTTGTTCAAGTACCTCCTTATCGTGCGTCTTAGAACAGATGCACCACTCTTTTGCAGAGAAGGCATTTTCAGATCAAGTTCCTTGTGGGTTGCTTTATTTTTTTATGCTCTGTCCAACTTTCCTGACAGCTACGGCCGAAACTGTTTTTACCGACTGTGTCTTGGTATCAACAGAACTTTTTATTTCCCTTTCCTGTTTTAAAACGTTAAGCTACCTTCCCTTAAAGGTCCTTTGACAGTACTTTTACTTTCCCCATGATTCAGTATACAGTTAAAGTCACAACTAGATTACTTCTTCTTCTTCTTCTTCTTTTCCTTCCAGGTGTCGCCACAACGAATCATTTGCTTCCATCTTGCCCTATCCTCTGTATCCTCTGCTCTCACACCATCTACCTCCATGTCCTCCTTCACTGCATCCATAAACTTCCTCTTCGGTCTTCCTCTAGACCTCCTGCCTGTCAGCTCTAACCTTAGCGTCCTTCGACCAGTATATTCACTATCCCTCCTCTGAACATGTCCAAACCATCTCAACCTGGCCTCTCTAACTTACATATGAAACATCTCTTACTTATATATGTTCTGCGCTGAAACTTTTAAATTGCGCGTCAGATTCTTTACATTTGGGTGATTCCAAGTATTATTATGATTAAAAAATGGAACATGCAGTCATGTGATAATAAATGATGACATCCAACCTCTACCTCCATATATTTTTCAAAAAATGGCCAGTATGTCAAGAAATTGTACCAGGATATGTAAACTAATGTTCAGGACTGTACAGTATATACACAGGTATCATGTTGGCAAGTCTAGGAACATAAGTCATATTTTTGATAGCTTCTTCCCAAATGGTGGCAGAGCTCTAAATTGGAGTCAAGCAATCTTTGTTTGTCAAATTATAGGATGTAGATCTGTTTCTTTAGCTTCCATACAAGCATGGTACAGGAAACAAGAGCAGACCGTTGCTATTTCTACCTCTACTGCTGTGAGCAACTACACAAAAGGTCATTAGGTCTGCTTAAACTGTATATTTCATTTCATTTTAAACCAACCCTGAAATACAACCTTCAGAAGCATATTGTAAAAATACATTATTCACGTCACTGCATTATGTATTTGCAGTTTTTAGCCTCTGTCAAGTATGTGGGAGTATTTCTGTTGTGCTGAGAATGCTCAAAACCCCGTGGCTATGTTTCTGTCTGGGGTAAAAGTTATTCTTCTTTTAGAAGCTGCGAACCTTGGTGACGTGCTTGGACAGTGAGGTACTCTCACCTCGTGTTCCCAATCAGCAGCTTTAGCAGGATATTATTAGCCTGGCGGAGAGCTGAGAGAAGCAGCAGCAGCCCTGCCCAGACCTTATGCTAGATCTGCCAGCAGCTGTGACTCCATCTTTGTTTTCTTCCTGACCTCCACTGCTGCTTGTCTGTTAGCATATTACACGGTACATCAGACAGGACCGCCAGTCACAGGCATATACTTGTAATCATAATGTCAGTCTTACTCGGTTTTTGCAGACTCATGTGTGCCCACATCATTTGCCAAGTGAGGCTTTAATTCTAATATGGGACTGACACGTTTGTTCAAAGGTCAGTTTGATATGTGAAATACAAGTAAGCCATATTTAAAGGTCCAGTGTGTTAGATTTAGGGGCATCTGCTAGAAGAAATATAGAATTTTGTCTTCATATGTTTAGCTACAAGCTGCTTTCATTACCTCAGAATGAGCTCTTAATATCTACATATAAGCGGATCATCCTCCAGTGATTCTACCATTTTGTGCTGCCGCATGTCTATAGTAGCAAAGAGTGGACAAACGAAACACTGACTCCTTTTGGGCCTTTTGCTTTTTTACATATGTGGTAAACTCCTAAAGTTCTCCTATAGGCTTGAAAAAGGTGGGGTTATTAAGCGGTATGCAGCTGGTTGCAATCTGCAACCTCACCACTAGATGGAACTAAATCATACACACTGGTCCTTTAATTAACTTTTTGCTTAGGTGGAACATTTTGGACAAAGGTGATTAGAAACAGCAGATGACCACCAGAAAAATGTATGAATTTAATTGTCCTGTTTTGGCCAGGTGGTTGCTGATGTGACATTACTTTATTGATGGCAGATATTTGCAAAACCATAACACCTTTCTGCACAAATAAGAGGTAATATTAGTACCAACCTTGTACTTTTCGTGATTGTGGGTTATGAGAATACCATAGGGTAGAAGGATGCCATTCTTTTCTGGTGGCTGCCATTTCAAATTAAGTTCTTCATATTAAACTTCAGGGGCCTAGTTTTCCCTGTGTCTGCGTGGGTTCTCTCCGGGTACTCCGGCTTCCTCCCACTGTCCAAAGAAATGCTCATTAGGTTAATTGGTGATTATAAATTGGCCGTAGGTGTGCATGTGAGTGTGAATGGTTGTCTGTCTCTTTGTGTTAGCCCTGTGATAGCCTGGCAACATGTCCAGGGTGTGACCCGCTTCTCGCCCAGTGACAGCTGGGATAGGCTCCAGCAGACCCCGCGACCCTTCACAGGAACAAGCGGTTAAAGAAGATGAATGAATGAATGATATCTAGGGCCTGAGAGCATTTAAGATATGGATGCTTTTGATATGGTACATAAAAGATTCAATTTGCTAGAATTATGTTTTGCTTCTCGTTTTTTCTTTTTTTGATCAATTTCATTCAAATCTTTCTTCAGACAATATGCACCAATCAGCCACAATATTATGACAACTGACAGGAGATGTAAATAACATTGACAAAATTGTGACAATCCAATGTTTTGCTGCGAAACTTTTGGACCTGGCATTCTTGTGGATTTTATTTAGACATATACCACACACTTAGACCAGACCAGGCACCCCCACCACATTGCAATGACACTCCTTGATGGCAGCAGCCATCCCCAGCAGGATGCACCCTGACCCAGACACACACAAATGGTTTAGGAACAACTCAAAAAAACATGAAAAACAGCACAAGGTGTTGACCTGGCCTCCAAATTCACTAGATCCTAAACTGATCAAGTATCTGTGGGATGATCCACAGAGGCCCCTCCCCTCAACCCATAGGACCCAAAGCCCCCCTAACACACCACAGGACCCACAAGGGAGACCTACACGATATTAGGAAGGTGGTCATAATGTTACGCTGATCGGTGTATGTGTTCTCTCAAACACTTTTCTTGCATGTGATCCCAACCAAGTGCAGAAACTGTGAGGTGCACAAATGATTTCTTGTTATTCCCACATTCACACATTATGCTTGCCTGATTGCAAATGATCTCATTTCCTCCGAGACGTTAAAACTCAAGAAATACTCCCTTAGAACAATGAAATGCTCACAGGTGGACTACAGACTTCACACATATTTCTGCAATTTGACATTGGAAATCAGGTCGGTGGTAGCTGACAGCGTTTGAGTGACTTACTGATGCAGTATTTTATTTTTTTGCTGCGATGTGAAGGCGTTAAAGTGGTGTACTGTGCGCAGTTCAGTCGTGCAGACGCTGAGTTCTGTTATGTACACGAGTGCTTGAGTAGAGTATGCAGAGGGGGTGTTGACACCACATTTACTATAATTGTTTAAGCACCTTATTTATGGCTGAGAGGTCCAACACAGCTAAACCCTGCTGGAGGCAACGGCAGCATCGAGTCTGTGGTTGAACAACAAACGATCTCATTTTCTTCTTATCGCTGCATTCTGTACAAGCGGTGATCACATGATTCATACGGAGACAGATAGAAACCAAGACAAAAAAAAAAAGGAAAATATAGAGATAACAGATGACCCTAAATCACAGGACTGAGCCTAGAGCTGACGAGGCAACCTTTTAGGTGCAAGGTTTTAGTAATAAATGATCTCGCCCTTCATGCTGATTCTTCGCATCTCCTGCACAAAACAAATCTGCTTGGCGTTTTATTTCTTTATCTAAATAATTCAACATTATATGTTATCAGTATCTGAAGAATATTTGTGGACATGTTAAAAAAAGGTGTGTAGGAACTATTGCTTTACCACTTACGGCATATCTGTGAAGAATCAGTAGTGCAGGTCATGGTGTACTGTACATATTTAAATAAAAGGATTGGGTTGATTGAAGATGTTATACCTCATGTCCAAAATGCTTCCTCAGTTCTATGTCTGTAAAGTCCCAGGTCTTGGTGTAATCAAAAAAACAAGATGAAACTACTGGACTTATAGAGTTTCCTGAAGACATTTCGCCACTCATCCAAGTAGCTTCTTCAGTTTTAATCGGACTGGTGGGAGTCTCTTGTGGTCCAGTTGAGAGTGGATGGGGTCATTCAACCTCTGGATTGTCATTAGCGCAACTCACTAGAGTCGTTAGTTTCACCAAAGTCGAGGTGTAAATGGGTGCTAAGCTGAATGAAGAAACTAGACCAACTGATCAGAATGAATCGGGAGAAGCCAGTCCTCTACTGAACGGTTTGTAGCTCCTCCCGACTTCCTACTAAGTCCTATTTCTTTCAGAAGTCCCTAATCTAACGCCATAGTTGTCAAGAAGTTCTTTGATACTAGTTTACTGTGTCCATGTCCCCAGAATGTTGTAAGTGGTTGATGGGTGATGCCTCAGACCAACCCCTCTGTTTGGTAATGGTTGTTCTCGGTGGCTTCTTTCATCCCTCTCTCGAACCTTCGGCATTCTCTGTCAAAATGCGTACACTATGGTCCTCAAAGATTGTGCTTTGTCCATCAGATATAAAGCTACACTAGGTAGACTCCTGAGTCCTGACCTGAGTTCTCTGTGTCTGGGTGTGTTGGCCCTAGGGTGCACAAGCTTTTGTCTCAATCTGTTCCTGAAGTGTTAAAGATACTCCTGCCATGTGCTGCTGCACTGATGTTTTTGTGTGTGTGTTTTCGGTCTCTTTTTGTGGTTTTGACAAAGCCCAGTTTGGGCAACCAGAAGTGTTTCTCTGACATGCCTGTACGCCTTTTCATTCCCCTCTGTAGTTGCGAGAACTCTGAGTTCTGTGGGTGGTGAGAATCTAATAGTAAACCCTCATCTTTGTGTGGGGGGGGGTCTATCTGTATACTTTGATGTCGATGCCTCTGTCAACATTAATGCGCATCGCACAGTCAAAGGCGGACTATTTCTGTTTATGTTGCCGTCCACTGCGTTGATGCATTTTCTGAAGGTTTACACTTTTTTTGTGTTGTTTTGTCTTGCGCGCACCTGAACCTCTTGGTTGCCCGCTCGGTTGCCTCGGGCTAAAATGTCCAACTTTTCCACAGAAATAAACATGTTTACAGCCTGGATTCAATAGCCTCACGCAAGCTTCTAGCATGACAAATCGTGTTTGTGTAAATATTGTATGTCTCCAGTGTATTTGGGTTTGTTTATTACCGTTCGGGGTTACCATCAGGGTTGAACATTTTTTAACATTCAGAGAACGTCGACTTTCAGAACCAATCACTAATTTATTCCAGGGAATAAATATGTTTTGAGGAAATGCAAAAATAACTCCTGAAACATGCGTTGCTACTAACAAATACTGTAAGTGTTTCTGTCTGAGGTCAGTGTCACTGTTTCACAATTCCATAAACAGAATGCAAATATGAAATATTATTGGAAACATACAAGTGGATTCGTGCTAAAATTCAGACTGCAACATCAAACACACACACACACAAAAAAAACAGATTATGTCAGGTGTAAGCCACACACACTCCAAGAAATCACTCTGCTACCATAGACACAATTTTACCTCAAATAAGTCTCGGGGCTGCAGTGGGAGGATGACGTCCATTAAGAGCTTTTTACAAAAAAAATTTTTTAAAAAAAGTGCGCTTGTTGCAATTTCCTGCAGCTTCTCTCCTGGAACAAAGCGCAGGTCTGGAGTTATGGAGGCACCGTGAGCTGGAATGATTTACACAAGTGGTAGCTGCTGGCTGACAAAAGCTGTGAAGTGGAGGGTAGTGAAGAGGGGTGGCTGCAGCAGGAGGGCTTCACCTGCGAGGCATCAGCGACAGAGTCTGACAGAAAGACGGAGATCGGCGATAAATATATATCCTCTTTTGTGCGCGGAGTGTTCTTCGTTGGACGGCTCGTCATTAATCAGTTCATTAATTCATTCATTTTTCTTTTAAATAACTTTTTTTTTCATCTGTAAAGTGCAAATGAGACCGAGACCCAGCAGCCATGGTTGTGGCTCTGAGGCACGGCGGTGCTTTGAATTAAATGCTGAGATTGAGCATCTAATATGTCTACAGGGGAGCTGCTAACATGCTGATGTTAAGCAGGTAATATCTAGCACATTCAGTGTATTAGATTATCAGATTATTGCTAAATAACAGTAAACACAAAGTGAAAAAAACAGACTGATAGGAATTGTGCAGGTTATAAATACATGTTAATTGCTTCAGGACCGCTGGACGCAGCTGATAAAACGTGTTACCTATCAATTTGTCACGTTTTATTGCTCGAGTAATTAAGAAGTGGTTTTTGCCGATACAGTTTCTGTGCGACTACACTCTATTTTTGCATTCACACGTCACAGAGGTGATTTCACTACGGCAACAAAACGTGTGACCCACTTACCTGTTTACGTCCCTTTTGTCCCCATTTTTCCCAAAACCCTTCAGGCAGTGGAAGAAGAATGAGAGGCGGTGAAACGAGAGGGAGGGAAAAGAGCTGTGCGGAGGGATAAATGTACAGTATGTGGGTGTTTGACCTTCTATGAGGCGGATTGTGCGTCAGTTTAAGGTCAGAAACTTCCCCTTGTCTCCTTTTTTTCAGCCGTAACTGGTTCTAAATCTCCTGCTACCTGTCACCACTTGCGCTTTGGCTCCTCGTGTTCACCGTCCACCTTACCTTTTCTGTCAAAAGAGTCTAATTTCCAGGAAGCCTGTACTCATTCACCCCGTTTTTTGGCTCTCCGTTTTCTTCCCTGTGACGTATCGATCGAGGCGAGTGCTGCTCAGTCCCCTCTCGTTCTCTTCTCCCAGCCCTTCTGGTGACCTAAATTCCCCCTTGTGTGCTCATTAATTAGCTGATGCCAACCTGCCTTCCCCAGGGAGGGTAGGAGAGTGAAAAAGCTCATTATAGGACACGTCAATAAATGGGATTAATCATACATTGGTATGTGTGATCCACGATGCGGTGTGTATGTGCAGTCAGCAGTCCCACAGGTGTGATGTAGTTTGTTATTGATGATAATTTCTGTTTTTACACGCGTTTGCTCACTTCTGAAGCTGAGAAATCCTTGTTTTTCGTATATATTTACTCATCTTGTGACTACTCTCTCCTTGTATGCTCTATACACGTACCTGTACTTAGTACTCAGAGCACCAGTCTACCAGAGTATTACAAAATTAGCATACTAATGAAGGAAGAAGCTTCCGTTAACCTTCACTGAAGTTTCTAAAATTTCTCCAGTGAAAGAATCGGGCTGCAGTTTGGCACAAACCCTTGACATCTACAGAAGGTCCAGGTTCTCTACCACTGATTCCACCGTGGTGGAACCATGTTGTTTTGACATTTTTTCTACAGCAGCCCAGAAGGGACAGACTGGCTCTAGAGAAAGCCTTTGTTGCTTTTTCAAGCTTAGATTTGAGCTTTTCCATCGGCTCTATGCTGGGTAAACGTTTGGTAGCGCCGTACCCTGCATCTGATGCTGTCATGGCTGCTGTCATCAAGGAGTGTACGGGGTGGGGGTGCCTGGTCTGGTCTAGGTGGGTACTTGTCTAAATAACACCCACACGAATGCCAGGTTCAAAAGTTTCCCAGCAGAACATTGAATTGTCACAAGATGGTCAATGTTATTTACTTCACCTGTCAGCGGTTTTAATGTTGTGGCTGGCAGAAGGATAAATGAAGTTCTCCCTACGCCTTTGGAAAGGAAAGGCTGATGGAGAAGTAACAGTTGGTTGCAGTGCCTGACCTCACCACTAGGAGTCACTAAATTTCCCTCCTCATTGTCTCGCAAGCTAGCTTTTGTTGAGTTTCTCAGTATATCTGTAAGGCTATGATTGTGTGATTGCTATGATTTGGCAGTATGTAAATTAAATATGAGTGACTTAGGGCCATCACTGTCCAGTTTCAGGGTGCTCTGTCAGGGATACATATTTTATTTCCTCTTGCTGATGTGGTCACACTCAACGTACTCAGCTGTGGACCATTGTTCGTGTCAAAACAAGCAAGGAAGACATCAGTTTGGCCTTGGAAACATTTGTGACTTTTCTCAGTTTTCCATAATTTTAAAGATCAGGCAAGTAATTGAAAAGTAATCAGCACTTTAGTCAACATTTAATAAATGCTAGCTGCAGAACCTAAATGAACATAATTCTACTACAACAAGGCAGACTACAAAATGAGTAGGGGAAGACAACAAGACTACTACAACAACAAATAGTAATTTATTAGAAGTAATCGATTATCAAAAAAACATGTAGACATTCAATGTCAAACGTTACAGGCTTATTAGTAAACTCGCACACAGTAATCATCAAAAAGAGTGGTTGTTCTTCCACACGGGTCATCTAAGGCTTTGATACATTAAAGTCATGGCACAGATCCACACATTACATCAGCACTTCATCCATTACCATGTCCTGTTTGATAAAGCTGTGAAACATTCATTCTGCCAGACAACATCAATTCAGTGTGCTTGCTTGAGACAAAACAGAACAAAACACCAGTGCAAACACCATTTCCCCTATCTCCAGTTTGCTCACACGTTCTCTGTCCAGACTCCACGTGGAACCAACACCATATGTGAGCCACGTAGTGTTTATCACAGGTTTTCACATACCGTCTACACATGTACGTAAGGCTGCCGGCACTGTAGCACCGCTATTTACAAAGACACATACAGTGAGGCTCACAGGGTGCTATATCAAGTAACAAGAACAGAAAAAAAAAAGTTGCATTGGTGAAGTAATGATCAGAGTCTGACTGGACGGCTGATATCAGTTTATTATAAGTTTTATACTATATTATAAGTTTATATATGTGGCCAATAAGTAACTAAAATAGCAGAGAAAATGCCAGAGATAAGTGTTTTGTAGTTTAGTAACGGTATCACCATCGGAAAGTGCCGACAGCATCATTAGCCAACTGTAAAATGTCCAACTTTGAGTATATACTGGTTATAATTCTTTAGATATGTTGGCACCGTATCTGTCTCTGTAACGTCTAGTATTGGTCTGACTGTGGTGATGCTAATGAGATTAGTGCTGAAGTAATTAGTCAATCACCAGAAAACTAACTAGAGACATTTTATAATTAATTATAATTGTTTCATAAGCAATTAATCATTTTTGCATCTGATGATTTTGGCGTGTTAGATGTTAGGTGTTGCACAGACTAGACGGTTTGTCGACATCACTGCTGTGCCTTGACGCTTTAGGCATCATGTCAACTAGTCACTGATCACGTGACTGTGACAACATGGACGTCTCCAAGGAAACAGGTGAGGACCCCAGTGGGTCACTGCAGCAAACTAGCAGTGGTTCATCAAGTGTGTGGAAGTACTTCACTAAGGATGTAGCCCAAACTACCGTGACGTGCAAAATATGTGAGTCAGTCTTGAAATACAACAAAAGTATTACTGCAATGCACACTCATCTGAAAAGGCGTCCGCTAACGCTAGCAGAGGAACGGTACAAATCCTCTCGATAGCAGTCAGTTGACAACTTCACTAAATGCCCTGCGGTGGCAGAGAGAAGGCAGCTTATCAACAGTTTGCTTGTGAATTTAATTGTCAAATATATTAGAACTTAAGCTGCAGTACACGGAAAAGGCTTCAGAGAAATACTTCTTTTTTACCCCAGCTATTCTATTTCAAAACACGCTGTGGAGTTCTATTAAATGCTATTGATGGTGCTGAGTTGCAGCCTGTTTTTATACAGGCTATACATATCTATACGTAGTTATAGTCAGTGTCAGCTTTCATCGCATAATAGTCAACTATTAAAAAAAAAATAAAAAATTCTCAAGTCACGCAACTCCTTGTTCAAATAAATCTGACCCTCTTTAGGTCATTGTTCGTCCAACAAACGTTTCATGTATCAATTAACAGCCCAGCACATCTAACTTGGACTGTAGAATTTTGTGATATCCACTCCCACTGTTTCTTGTTATTTAATAATCCAAAAGATTAATATATAGATTAATATATTACATGAAACTAAATTGAAAATAACTGTCAGTTCCAGTTGTAATTAAGCTTAAATGAACTGGTATAGAGTAACAGAGAAAGGCATGTAATCAAAGCTATACAACAATGAGTTAAATTTTGCATTGAATTGCATTTCTGGAATGTTTTTTCCAGCTCTTGTCACTTGTGGATATAAAACCATCATTCCTCGTACTTAAATATAAAATATATATATATATATTTTTTACTACAACAAATGTCTGATCATTTCAATGTCATGCAATCATTTAATAAACATATTCGACCCAAATCACGGGGAAACAAAAAGCTTAAACATATCGACGAGCCAAATAATTTGCGTTCCTGTGAGAACTGCGCGGAGACGAGTTGAGCTTCTGAGTTCACCCAACAGATCCGCTCAGTCTGCTGCTCAGTCTGTCTCATAGATTCAAGCCAGAAAACAGATGGGGGGGGAGACTCTCCCACCAGCTGAGAGGGAAACTAGTGCTTTGAAGTGGATTGAAATCATTAATTCGCTCCGTGTGCCTGACTCAGTGGGTACGACAAAGCAGTGCTGACAGACCACGCTGCTTCTTACGCTCTCTTTCATTTTTTTTAAACAAGTGTTATTTGGCAAGCAAGCATTGGTGAGGACTGTAACATAGACAGGATTATACACAACTTTAAAGTTGTGGTTCTTAACCTTTTGTAGCAGGGGTGACCCACATCTAGAGGATGCAAACAGTCGGCGCTCCCATTTCTCAAGCCCAGAAGGCAAAGTTTAGGACTAAATAATGCCACAGTCAGTAAATCTGCATTAAACTGGGTAATGGGATAGACTCAACTTATACATATAAATGTTTGTTTTATGATTCAATTTCATCTAAATATGAGTCTGGTAACATGCCACTGGGAATTCATCATGGGGCCTGTTTTAACTGATACAGAGAAAAAATACCTCTGCAAACAATTGGATAGTCCTGCAACTAATTAGAGCAATTTTGTTGTGAACAAATTCTCAAGAACTCCACTGCGCTCACATGACGCGTATGACTACATGGATGTTACTCTTCTGTCCATCACTTCAAATTATGTGACTGGCCCGGCAGATCTTTGCAGTAGTTCAGTTCTCAACCAAGCGGTTCAAGATAAACACAAACATTTTGTGGGCAGGGGAAGTTGGGCTGGCTTCCAAGCTACAAACCTAGTGAAAAGTCATGAAAAATAATTAGAATTCTGTGTGCTAATGATTCAACCCTGTGTGTGGCAGAGATGGATATATCAAATTTTGAAAATCTGTGTTTCTTAGACAACAGAGGAGTGAACAAATCTAACAATTTTTTCCCCAAGTGCAGTCAATGAAGATTCATAGTCCTATCCCAGTCCAAGTGATAATATTTCATGGAAATAGTATCTCCTCGCCACCCCTGTTTGTCTTCCACTGGACTGGTGTGATTATGTAAAGCTACAGGAAATAATCTCAATATGAGAAATGGTTAGATGTGCAGCTGCTCTATAAACCATGTGTGCTCAATGTGTGTATTCAGTTTTTTTTTTAAGGGAACACTCTTTTGTTATGTCAGCCACACAGCTAATAAGGCCAGGTAACAGAAGTCAACGTGGTAACTGTAGCCACTTGTGGGACAGACTGGCAGGTTAAATTGTGATGACCTGTTCAGGCAGACTACATTAGACCGGTCTTCACTTAATGGTCCTGCTGGTTTGATGGCTCTTCCAACGCGCTGACAGGGACGGCAGAAAAGCTGCCGAGCGAGGTAATGGTGCGTGCTGGCCTCCTGTACAGCTCTTCATCCTATGAATCAGAAAAAAAACAAACAAACATGTTTTTTTCACCTGAAAAATGACCATATAAATATAAATGCTGCTATTCAGCTTCCTTTTAGCAGCAATAAATGTAGAAGAATGACATGCAATGGTGAAGTATGAAAGTCTCAGAATGAGGGATTATGTTTAGTTTGCAAAAGTTTGAGCATCCCAGAGTACATTATAAACTGTGTGGATATGTGACCTGGAAGTTAAGATAATCATTCGCTCATTTGCTCTTCACGGAAACCCGTTCATTGACCACAGACTCATTCCACTAAGCTTTCCTTAATGGCTTACGCCGGACACTTCTAGTTAAGTCTAATTATCTCTTTACTCCATTAGTGTCAGGGCAGATACATCCAATCAGCTGATAAATTAAGTAGAAATCTGTGTTTTAACTTGCATTTCATCTCATCACTTTTTTAAAAAACCAATTACAATATCCATATCTAAATCACACTGTATGTTAATCAGATCATCGACAAGACTTTTCTAATTTGTTTGGATCACAGTGGTCTAAATTAGTTCCCCCTTTCATTGGCAAAGGTTTGTAGGTTTTACCCTTCTGCATTTTCAGATGTGACACTAGCTGGATTGTGGCAACAAGAGACCATGGAAATTCAGTGAGTTATAGTGATAAAAGAAGGAAAAAATCCTTTGGTGAAGCAAAGTGGGTGGTTATCAAGTTGAGCTAATCTCAGTTTTGAAGTGACGGCCAATGGGAGCGATGCAGATTGATTGATTGATATCCCCAAGTGTTTATCACAAGGAAACGGCGCCACACTTTGGTTCCCATCACCACATTTATCCTGCTGATAACAGGCTTGGAACGGTGGTATTTTCTTTTCAAATATATTGTAAGAGATTATATATAAGGTTAACTAGGAACCCAGAGCCTTGAACTTCCACTAGCAAACTGTCAGCTAGAAAGTGATGGACTACAAACAAACTTACATCTGTACTTGCCAAAAAAAAAAAAACGAGAAGCAAAACATAATTCTAGCAAATTGAATCTTTTATGTACCATATCAAAAGCATCCATATTTTAAATGCTCTCAGGCCCTAGATATCATTCATTCATTCATTCATCTTCTTTAACCGCTTGTTCCTGTGAAGGGTCGCAGGGTCTGCTGGAGTCTATCCCAGTTGTCATCGGGCGAGAGGCGGGGTACACCCTGGACAGGTCGCCAGTCTATCGCAGGGCTAACACAGAGAGACAGACAACCATTCTCACACTCACACCTACGGCCAATTTAGAATCACCAGTGAACCTAATGAGCATGTCTTTGGACAGTGGGAGGAAGCAGGAGTACCCGGAGAGAACCCACGCAGACACAGGGGGAACAAGCAAACTCCACACAGAAAGGCCCAGTCGGCCCATGGATTCACTGTGAGGCATCAGTGCTAACCACCTCGCCACTGTGCCGCCGCCCTAGATATCATTTTAGAATATATATTTATGATATTAACTGATAACTGTTATAGTATAAATTGACCTGACTCCTGTGTGAACAACCATGTGTTTCTGTACAATTTGACTTTGCCAAAGTCTACATTTAAGAAAAGGGATGTATGCTCCAAGTAAAAGTGCCCAAAGTATGAAGTTCATTCTGTTGTTTGTCCTCGGTAGCTAAAATAAAATGGCTGCTTAGAAGAGACCCCAAAGTGTCCAGTCTTATAACCAGAGATTTGTACCGTGTCAGCAGTCTCCTCCCCTTCAGTGTGCTCTCCGTAGCGATTGTACATCTCCATGTCAGACAAAGCGCTCTCCAGTGCATCCTCCTCATAGTCAGTTTGGTAGTCGGACTCATCTGGTGAGGGGAAAGAGCGGAGGGAAGGAGGCACATTGTGGGTGAATAAGTTCAAGTATGTATAGCAGAGAAGAGGTGACAAATCCAAGTGGGTGTGCAGGTGAATGAGTCAGAACTGCAAAAATGTGCAACATTGTGAAAAGATAAACGGGGCACGGTGATGAGTGATGGATGACAAATGTTTTTTAAATAGATGGATATAGCCACATATGAGAAAAACACAACAGCGGTATTGGGTTTCAGTTACTCAGACATAAAATTGCAGTTTCTATTTTCTGTGCGTTGCATACTGAGTGGAAAAGTCAACATATAAACACAGGGACAGGAAACACAAACATGGAAGAGAAACGGTGAGCACTGTGTTTTTAGAAAGAACCATGATTGGTGAGGCGACAGTGTTGCTGTGCGTGGAGCTTTACCATCCACCAGAGGAGGTTTGACGGGCTCGATGCGGGACACAATTTCTGCCAGGTCGGTGAAGGAAGCGTTGGGACATGTCACCACCTGGAAAAACACACACACACACATTCGGCTGAATCTGGTTTCATGTCATTTCTGTCTATTGGTATAAGCTAACTAACCAGCTGCGCTCTAAATATGCCAGCTGCAAGGTGTCAACACCTCATCTGTTAGAGATGTTTTCTTCCATACGCACACTGGTGGAATCAAAAATGGCAACCAGCTGGTTCAGTAAGAAGAAGAGTGTAAAGAGTGATGTGGATTTAATCTTTGTGTCTTCATTCAAGCAACATTAAGCCAATGGCAGGCATTCCTTTAAACTGCTGCGTTGACAGTGAAAATATAATTCCTTTTGAGCTTTAGTTTCCACAGGTCCCTTTGATGCATTTTGAAATTTATAGCATGCATTCGTGTTCACCAATTTGTGCAACACTACTGAACATACAGTGTCAAATCTATCACAGGAAGAGAGGCATTATTTCCCCTGGGAGTTGCACCCCACAGTAGCATCTGAAAATAGAAAGACACTCATTAACTGCCTGCGTGGGATGGCTATTGTTTTAAATGAACAGGGTTTATTTATGAGACAGTCTTTAGCATTGCTATTTCAAATCTGCAGCCGTAACAGTATCCATCCTCCTATTGTTCAGGTGCATTTGTTAGTTTCTTGCTGTGGGGTTCCTGTCGTGATTCCTGCTGTTCTTCCCTCCATCCTCCTCATGTTATTGCTCAGATTGAGGGTAAATATCTCATCTTTCTTCATCACTCTCTCTGTCTTTTGTTTCGTAGGTGCTTTGTCTTTTTTGACGTTTCTGGACGACTAATCCAGTGTACGGTAAAGCTTATTCTCTGTACTGCAGGAGAAAACCTATTTATTTTTCAGTTTTAACTTCATTACTCAAACAGCGGTCTACAGGCCTAATATGACAATGTATCAGGCATAGATAAGAAACTAAGGCAAAGGAATGTATAGAGAATATAACCAGTATAAGACACCCACTGTGGTCAATTAAACACGAATGTGAGGTGATACATTTAAAAGGATGTTATATTTGTCTGACAGATGTCTGGCGTTTATGGAAAACTGAGCTCATCAGTTTAACTCGTCTAATAACACAAATTGTGTTAAGTAATGTTCTCCTCCACTGTCTTTTCTTTTAAATGGTAATTAAAACTGTGAGAAGACAAATCCAGTGTGTCCAACCTCAGACACATTTTCCTGATACATTCAGTTGTCATCTTGACATTTGTGAATTGTGCTAATCTGTTGATTATGTGTCTTCACACTGGATTAAGTAATATAGACTCTTAACTCAATACATAATATTTCAGTTATAATTAATGCATTACAATTAGTCATGCACTGATTTGGAGTCCTATCTTCTATTGACTTTTGTTATCATATATTCTACAGGATACATATTCACTCCCCCCAGTCTTACATTGTTCTTGCATTGTGTGTTGTGGAACTCCTCTTGGTGTCTGTCTTTCAGCATTTTCTCCACCACACCACTGCGACTCCACACGTCAAACACAGTCTTGCCGTGCTGGTATCCCACCTCCTACGTCACACAAGCATACACATTAAATATTATTGTATAAAGTACAGTTCAGATGCATTAACAGCCATACCGAGGGACCAGACAATGGCTATGTTTGTATGGACAATACATCTTTAACCAGACTGAAAGCATTCTGATTGGTTGCTTTGCCACAGCACCAGGAAATTTGTGATATCACCTGATTTTACTTCATGTGAGGCCAGTCTGTCCCAATTGAGGCAGTTTCGTTCAGATGGGGTTATTATTCTGAATATTTGTGACACACTATTGTCCATCTAAACAATGTAAAGCAAACTCTTGTCTCAAACTTACAGCAATCTCGTCAAACTTGCCAAACTCCAGAGTGCGGTATCTGTCGATCGGCGGTCTGATATACTCGCAGTAGTCACTGTTCTTCACGGACTCCAGCTGCCTCACACAGCACACATATGCCAGCCGAGTCTGAATCTCAGCCATGTTCAACACCTATAGAAATGAACTTATGGATCACTGAAAAACACCTCCAAAAATATCCTCACTGATATTCACAGGACTCATTTATTTTTAAGCATCCTCGCACAGTATGTTGTGTCTTTACTCCTTAATCGATCCATCACCTTTACTTTCTCAGCTAGGGGGTTGAGGCGTTTCCATAGCAGCCACCAGCCTGAGAGTGAGTCGCCATAATTAGTGAGGTTGGTTTCATCTCGGCTGCCCACGTCAATAGCTATCACCACTTTGGCCCCCATGGAGCGCGCAACGTCAGCTGGGAGAATTAGAGGAAACCAGAAAGGTGGGACAGGAAGAAAAAGAAGAGTGCATCGCGAAAAATTAAAACTATCAACAGGGTAAAATAGCTAAAAAACTACAAATAAACACAACTGAACACATTGAGCTACTGCGAGAAAGAAGAAGCTGAAACTAAAAGTACTGAGTGTAACAAACCAGGCAGGTTGTTGATGTAGCCTCCATCCATCAGCAGGTGTCCATCTTTGGGGTCACAGAGAGGAGGCAGATATCCAGACAGAGACATGCTGGCACGAACGTACCGCCACAGAGAACCTGAAACAGCAAACAGGCAGACCTGTAGGTGTCATTCCTTTCAGACTCTGCATGTTTAATCGAAAGCGACCAACCTGAACAGGCTGAAAATTAAATCAGTGAGACTAATTAAAGGGTCAGTTCACCAGTGAGGTCTAGACCTGTGCAGAGAAATCTGCAAGTATCATAAAGAAAACTTCTTTTTGTTGATTTTCTTTTTGTGAACTGACGCTTTAAGCATAAAGTTTTTTTTGTTTTGTTTTTTTAAATACAGAAACTTTACCTACCATCAGTGTGAACTCTCATGGCTGAGGCAGTGATATCAGTAGTGATGTTGAAATATGGGATCCAAAGGTCCTGCATAAGCAAAAGATTACAATGAAACAGGTATAAGTCCATGTGATCCATTTGTTTTCTCTTACAGACGACTGCCAGATATTTTGGGATGTTTATCTTCCAAAGCTAGGTGTCATTCTTTATTTAGTCTCCATTTCAGTTCTGATTCTATTAATTAGGGCGCTGTTAACCCCAGTTAATTTAGCTCACCTCGATCTGTTTGCTTTTGAAGACAGTGCTGATGCCATAGTTGAAGGCCGCGCCGGAAAACATGGAGGTGACTGGATACGTCAAGTCCAGAATCTTCTTAAACACTGAAGTCATTTCCTGCAGGGAAACCCAGAGAAAAGGCAATTTGTTAATTTCCTCTGAGATTTCTCAAGTAGAAAGCAGGATTAATTCCTAAAACTCAATGTTCAATTTGATGTAAAAGCAAATCTGCTGCTAACTTTGTGGTCCACCAACCACAAAACAGTGAGTTCTTTTTATCTTGTTACATCCATTAGGTGGGTACCTCCACTTCCCATAAATGTTTCACTTTGTTCATTTAACTTTGCTGAGGACAAACTCTTCTCATGGCACAGCGGATCTTTTAATTTGTTACTAAGGAGCAACAATCCAGCCAGCTGCTTCTGCAGGGGACGGTTCAGGACCAAGGACAGAGCCAGAGGAGGAGGGGCTGTATACATTGTGGGAAGACAAATCCTACTTGAAGACACAGCAGGTGTCTCAAATTAGCTGTTAACAGTTGCAGCATTAAAGACCTGAGGATGAATTTCATATCACAAATAAAAGGGCTCTGTTCAGGAGCTAGATGTAAAAACAGCAACAACAACCTATTACTCCTGATGGTTAATCTGCACAGCATGGTTTATTATATTAAAAGCAGAACTGAGGTGTAAACTGGATTAGACTTAAATTATTTCCTGTTAGCCTCATTTATGTCAGAATCAGTCTATGGCAAAATAAAACCAGTAAACTAAAAGATGAGGAATTGCTCAACTCCGCTCCTTTTCCACCAAAAGTATTAATGCTTCCATCTAAATGAGCTCTTTAAATCACTGGTTAGTTGTTTATACTAACTGTAGGCTAATTAAAGGTGGGAAAACACTAGTTCTGAGCTCTTCACTCAGCCAATGTGATGTAACATCCAGAAGACGTTAAATGAAGGTCACGAAGCATCAAAGGTTTTACTGTAAGCCCAAGCATCCACCAAGATGGTGATAAATTCATCATCTTGATAGTCTCCCCTGTCAAATTAGAGGACAGGAAATGATTAAGACTTGTAAAGCTTGTAGTTCTTGTCACAGCCTTTGATGAGGAGTGGGAGACAATTTGATGATACATTTCATACATTTTCAGCTTAACAAACCAGAGCACATTAAAATATCAGCTCATTCTACAAGTTTTGGATCCAGTACCAACTGAAGCTTCCCAGACGACTGTCATTGCTACTGTCACACTCACCATTGCCCATTCCTTGGCCCTTATCCTCATGCGGCTGTGGCTGCGGTCCTCGGCATACAGTGCCCCCAACAGGGACCCGATTGAAGTTCCCCCAATGAGGTCCACGGGGATGCCAGCCTCGGAGAGCGCTCGCATTATGCCCACCTGTGAACAGCCCCTGATTAGGAGGGTGGGGAAATAAACACGGAAAGACAGAAATTTTACTGAAAAGATAAGAGACATACCCGGCGAGCAGTAAAATTAGGATGTGGTGATGCTCTGAGGCTATAAAATCCATTCAACATTTCACGTCTTCAATTACAATATATTATATGACCTTACCTGGCTCCTCCTCCCCCGAGAACAAGAGCTATAGCATTGCCCGTGAGAACACGAGCCAGACGGGAGAAGTCAGAGTGGCGGTCTGCTGGCTTCTCAAACACTCGTTGATACAGCTCCAACTGCAAAAAAAGAACAATAACTGTAATAATGTATATATAATACTATAGATTGTGTTCATATATACAATGTATCTCCTCCATGAAACCTCAAAGATGCCGTGCATGTGAGAAAGGAGTTAAGAGTAGAACAGACAAAGGAGTGCTTTGATCTGCAGATGTCACATCAGAGAAAATACAACAACATTCTGGTCCTACCAGTTTGGGCAGGCTCCTCTTAGAGAAAACCCTTCTGGGACACGAGAGGTGGAGGTGTCTGGAGATCCAGCTTCGCATGTTGAGCCACTCCACAGTTCCTTTGGGTGGGGGGCCGTCTTCTCTGTGCAACAACACCAGCTGCTTCTGGGCACGCACCGCGCTTCCTTCCAACATGCGCTCCAGCTAGAGGGACGGCAGTGAGCACACGTTTCAGAACAGTGGCTCCTGTGTCGTGCTTGCACAGGTGGAATAATGAAAACCCAAACTCGTGACTATTACAAGCACAATTAGGCTGAAATGAGCACAACATTATTACTTGTATACAGGTACAGCTCAAAAAATTTTAATATCATGAAAAAGTTGAAAAAGTGAAACTCATATTATCTAGATTCATTACACATAGGGTGAAATATTTCAAGCCTTGTAATTTTGATGATTATGGCTTACAGATGAACAATGAAAACCACCAGCGTGGCATGGAGGTGATCAGCCTGTGGTACTGCTGAGGTGTAATGGAAGCCCAGGTTGCTTTGATAGCGGCCTTCAGGGTCTGGTGTCTCTCACCTTCCCTCTTGACAATAGCCCATAGCTTCTCTATGGGGTTCAGGTGAGTTTGCTGACCAGTCAAGCACAGTGACACCATGCTCATTGAACCAGCTTTTGGTATCTTTGGCAATGTGGGCAAGTGCCAAATCCTGCTGGAAAATGAAATCAGCATCTCCATAAAGCTTGTCAGCAGAAGGAAGCACGATGTGCTCCAAAATATCCTGGTAAATGGCTGCGTTGACTGTGGACTTCAGAAAACACAGTGGACCAACACCAGCAGATGACGTGGCACCCCAAATCACTGACTGTGGCAACTTCCCATTGGACTTCAAGCGTCATGGATTCAGTGCCTCTCCACTCTTCCTCCAGTCACTGGGACCTTGATTCCCAAATCAAGTGGCTCTTGATGCGCTGACTCCAGCCTCAGTCCACTCCTTGTGAAGCTCCCCCAAATTCTTGAATGGATTTTGCTGCGGATGGAAGCTGCGGTTTTCCCTGTTGTTGGTGCACCTTTTCCTACCACACTTTTCCCTTCCAGTTAACTCTCTATGAATATGCTTGAATACAGCACTCTGTGAACAACCAGCTTCTTTAGCAATGACCTTTTGTGGCTTTCCCTCATTATGGAGGGTGTCAATGACTGTCTTCTGGACATCTGTCAAGTCAGCGGTCTTCCCCATGGTCGTGTAGCCTACTGACCCAGACTGAGACCATTTAAAGGCTCAGGAAACATTTGTAGGTGTTTTGAGTTAATTACCTGATTAGGGGGCGACGCCATGAGTCTCCAATATTGAACTTTTTCAAAACATTCAAATTTTTTGAGACATTGAGTTTTGGGTTTTCATTATCTGTAAGCCATAATCATCAAAATGACAAGAAATAAAGGCTTGAAATATTTCACTCCGTGTAATGAATCTAAATAATATATGAGTTTCACTTTCTGAATTTTTTGAGCTGGTATGTGACTGCAAAGCCATGTTTATGTTTGGTAATAATAACTGGTGCTTTCAAGGAGAAATCAAGGATCTATTCCAGAATGACTCTTATTTTGAAGTCAATCATTACAGCTGAACAACTACAATAATTACATATAATTATGTTTACATCTGTGTTTTTTTTCCACAAGTTAATTTTAATTACTTGTAACTTTTGGAGTTTCCTAAATGAGGCATTTTTGACTGAATGAGCAGTCTAATTGGGAAAAAAAGTCAGAGAGGAAGGTCAGACCTCAGCCTAGTCGACAGGCCCTCTCTGTTGAAAGGTTTAGTGTGTGTGCAAGGTGTGTGTGTGTGTGTGCGTGTGTGTGCGCCCGTAAAGATAAAATCAACCCCTATGACTCATTCTGAGCCTGAGCAAATATTGATCCATCTCGCCATTTCTTGTTAAACAGGGAAACATTTTTTTTTCTTTGCAATTGCCTCTCTTCAGCTGGAAGAAGGAGCACTCTCTCTTTCATAACATCCATCCACACTTTGCTCATTTCTCCTGTGTGCCCAAGGCTCAAATATCATTCACAGCCCATCTGACCATTAAGTTGGCTAAACCCCGGGGTATTACAATGGTTCAGGAACATAATGATCAGAAGTGACCTTAATGTCACATCAGACGGAGATCTGCTCTACTGAGCTCTTTAGCTGATGACACACTAATACAAAGAGAACTCAGTTAATAATTGCTGAATCGCTAACTGATGTGTTGATTTCTCTAGAGAGAAATATCTAAACGGAAAAAGTTTGTTTAGATATTCCATCTCATTAAACATGCATGTTTGCTTTCTTCCCTGCAGTTAGATGAGAATAGGGATACTACTTTGATGTCAGCAGGGTAAAAGATGCTACAATCAGCAGCAAGTTAGCTATGACTTTAAAATGCTATAAAACTATTTAACTAAAAGCATCACTAATGACCAATAACTACCTTGTTGCCCCTCTAGAGTTAAAAATGGAGTTTTGACTATTCCTTGATTAGGAAACTATTCCTGCTGTTGACACCGAGGTTCCCAGGTAAGTAGCAGAGACTTGAGGAAGTCTCTGTCCAGTCAAGTGTCAAGATAACTATTATAGTACTGTATGGAAAATAGAAAGAAAAGTAAATAAGCATATTTCTCAAAAATACTAAATCTTTGTTCTCAAAACTTCCTCTTTGCAGCACTGATTCCACAAGACATTAAAATGTTGAAGACTTTCTTTTGAGATTCTGGTCTTTGTTGACATGACTGAACATAATATAATTTATCAGTTACACATTCATGGTGCAAAAATGACATCCCAAAAGTGTTTTGCTTTGCGACATGGTTCATTATCCTGATGGAAGTAGCAATTGAGTAAAGTGTCTTCATAAAGGGAAGCGCATAGTCAGAAACAATACTCCAGACCATTCAGACCATGATTGATTATATATGAAGGAGCCCAAGGCACCACCCATCAGTCCGTTGATGCTAAATTCTGAGACCAACATTTGCATGTTTCAGCAGAAATCGAGAGTCATCACACCAGTTTTCATCAGTCCAGTTTTGGTAAGCCTGTGCCCACTGTAGCTTACGCTCAGATTTCACAGTGTTTCTGTTCACTGGATGCAGTTCTAAGAAATACCCAAAACCAGTTTACTGAGACATATTTTAGTTAGAAAACAAATGGTTTGGGAGATTTAAGGTGTTTCTAAAATATTTTACCTCTGGTTAGCGCATTTTTGCGTTTGTCCAGCTCTTCTGTCCTCATACTTTTTAAATTCAAAATCTTGCCTTATATCAGCCTTCATGCTTGACGGTGCTCTCTGAGTTGTAGCTTCTGTCATGTTTTGGATCTGCCTCACACATGGACTAATCTCATCGCACATCCTCGAGAGACTAGTCATGCAAAATCAGTCTTGCGAGTCTGATGCAAGATTTCAAATGAGAGGATGTACAAAAAGGAAAAAAATAAATAAAAAAATCAATACAAAGATTTTATGAATTGGACCTTTCAAAGGAAGAATGGGAAAATCCACTTTTTAAACCCAGCTCTAATGGTCACTGAGATCACATTTTACCCCATTGTGATGTTTGATGTGGACATTACCTGAAGCTCCCAACATGCATCTACACGTTTGTATGCACTACTGCTATATTATTGGCTGATTGGATAACTGCATGAATAAGCATGTGTTACTATTAAAGTTATTGACTGCACAGTATATTATTTGGAAATTAGTCAAATTAATACTTGTGGTTGTCCCTGTGGCCCAGATGCAATTATAATCATACTAATATTATTATTATAATTCTGAATAAATTGGCTAATACTTGATTAATGAAAATGACAATTAGTTGCAGCCCAACCCGATCTAACAAATGCTAGACTTCAAAATGTAGTTACCAACAGCGACCCACTCCTACCACCTTACCTCTCCAACGACAGGGTCCTGCTCTCCTAGTCCCACAATAATGATGCAGTCAGCCTGACGAATACACCGCTGTGTCCATGGGGTCAGTGTGTAGTCAGTCTGGTAAAGAACTATTCGATGGATGTCTTCTTGTTGGCCCAGCCAGCTGGACAGGCGGTACTCATGGACACTTAAAGGGAAAGAAGCCCATTAATGACAGGCAGCATTATACAGCTGGCAGCATACAGTAGATCCATCATACTGTTGTGCCAATAAAACATACTTGAAGTGAATTTTAAGAGGTGTTAGAGAATTGGAAAGAATCATCAAATAGCAGTATGATAGGGAAAAGACAGTTCATTATGTTTGGAGTATGCCGATGAGAACAAAAAAGCAACCAACAGCTGTCAGAATATGTTCAGTCACAAAACCTACCTGTCTAGAGCTGCAGCTCCAAGGCGCTGCTTGATAATATCACTGGTCAGCAGAAGAGTGGGACCTGTAGGTAACCACATCACACTCATAGTTGATGTATGCTCGGAGTGCTTGCTACATCCATGTAACATAGACGTCTGGGATAGTTGCTTCAAAATAATTTCAAAGCCATTTGATTGTTCAGGAGCATTTCAGACCATTTTGAGCCAGACATGCACCGACCACTTTGTTTAGAACTGGGAAAAAGCCTTAAATCAAAATGTTAAAATAAAACAAGTGCCAAATTGAAAACAGAGGTACATTACTTAACGATTTTAGCAATTTGTATATTACCTGAAACACAATAATACCAAGTAAGCCCTCTCTCTTTCCTTGTAGTACATCTTCCCTCATACCTTGTAGTAAAAACCTAATTCCTTATAAGTGGTGCTTATAGTTAATAGTGTCTTATTTGACTGAGACCACATTCAGATCAGTCCAGATTAAGAAGTATATTACAGCAGAGAGTAATAATAATTGTTGTATCACCAGACAAACATGTTATATCTAAGTGTGTCTCTATGCCTGTGATATGACTGTGTCTCAGGCAGTGGCAGTGTGGTAGCCGCATGTTATCAAGGTCTTCCAGGACCTTTAATGTCCTCAACACTGAATTCTGTGTAGAGGAAAGAAGAAGTAAAACAACAGGTAAAATTAAACTCCTGTGTCTTTTTTTTGTTTTCTTACCTATAGCGAGGAGTGCATGCTGCAGCTCCAGGGTGAAGGCAGTCAAAGGTACTTCTTCTGACACAGGCAGGACTGTCACAGTGGAGAGGTTGGAGGCTTGATTTCCTGCATCCCACTTACTTCCTGGAGTATGGAGGGCCAAACTGCGAGCTGTGGACGTGTTACAGGTTGGTAAATAACAGTAACAGCGGAGTTAAACACAAAAACCAGTGGAACATCCTAAAGCAACCTTGGTACCAGCGAGATGCAGCATACATAAAGATGTGTTGTGACAGGATAAGCTAGTACCAAACATTATTGACACTGAACATGCAGATGCACTCACTTGTCAGAGGACCATTGACCTGCTGGAGGATCTTCTGTCCAAGTAAGTGGATCAACCTGGTGACAACCTGAGGTACACAAATTTTAGTCCGTTACTCGGAGTCGGTGTGTCCTTGGCATGTACACAGCAATGCTTCTTTAAAATGTTATATTTTATATTTTTCACATCAGATGAATTTGATACTTTATGTTAGTCCTACCTGTGGGAACTTCCTCTTGATAGAGCTGAGGGCTCCTTCTGGTAGTTTGGCCAGCTCAGAGTCTCGTACAGCGTGAACTGTGGTGGCTCTGTTCTGGCGAGTCAGGGCCTCCACCTGCAGAGAAATGAGTAGCACATTACACGGTTAATTTTGTATGAAAACAAAAAGGTCGTTATTTAGTGTTAACAAACCCAAATCATTCTTAAACTTACATAAACATAATACTACCAAATAAAGGTTCCCATTTAAGATACTTCCCATTTAAAACACATACCTCACTTACACAGACACGCAAATATGTATGCATTTAGTTTTGAAATCTAATTTAATAGTCTGTTTAGGAGCCTTGTATTGTTTCAGACTTAACAAGTTAAAAAAGACGAAGCTATAAATAAGATCGCTCATCTCATCACCCAGAGATGACGTCAACACAGAGGTGCTAAATATGTCTCAGAATCTTAGCCACCTCTATGATTATCTTACTTCCACTATCACAGAAGCTGCAGTGACAGCGTTCCTCCTCCAGGTAACAGTAACCATAGTATCCATCAGCCCAGGTATTATTAGAAGCACTGAGGCAGGGACCAGCCAATGGGAAAGTAGGTGAGTGAAACAGAGTCACTTTGATTTACAAAGGTTGTTGAGATAAAAATTTAAATATTCACTTTTTTTATTTTAAACCATCAAGGAAATACAGTACATAACTGTACAAACATTATGTGCACTTATTTATATATATAATAATCTAAAACATATATATTTTAGATTATTATACATTGCACAATACCATGTGGGGCTTTCAGCAACAACAAGAAAGGGAGTCAAAAGCTATGGCCTACACAGAGGCCATACCTTTTTTTTTATTTATTTTTGTTCAATTTGTTGCACTTTTCATGAAATTCACTGGTAACACTTCTTCTTTTAGCACTTCAAACTGTTGTGCAGTTCTACATGTCAACATTTTCACAGTCTGGACTGTAAGCATTTGTATTTTCATTTCAATTTCATCTAGTTCGCAGCTGGAGTTTGGTAACTTTATCCTTGTAAATATTTATAAGATGTACTTGGTTGAGTCTTTATTTACTGGCAGCCTGCTCGTCAACCAATACACATGTACACTAAGTGTGCTATGAATGTGAGGATTAATACTCTTAGTAAATACTTTTCCTCATGCATATTTAAATCTGTAAATTTTTGATGGACTTTCTAAATAAGGATTAACTGTTCTGAGTTTTTGGACAGTTATTAATATTTATGAACACAAGTAAAAAGAATCCTGCAACCATAGTGTGTGTGTGTGTCCATATATATATATATATAGTTTTCCACCTGCATTTCAATCTGCCTTCCCTCTTACTGTCATGGTCCTTACCACTCCAATTAGGTCACCTCGTCCATACTCTCCAATCAGCTCCTTTTTGCCATCTTCTTTCATGATTACAGAGCGCAGTCGACCACTGAGCACTATGAAAGTACTGTCTGATTTCTCTCCTTGCCTGGAAAGTATACAGACAACTTTAGTTGACTGCAACACATATGTCTCAGCACCAAGACCAAATTTAAGAAGTTTATTTGCATCTGATACTTTAACTTGAATACACTGTGATCTATAGAAGAACGAGAATAATACCTGTAAACAGCCCTGCCAGCTTCCACAGCCATCCAGTCGAGAGCAAAGTCTACTTGTCTGACAAAAGATGACATCCTCCTCACCACCGTGTGAGCAACATTCAGCACTACTTTTGGCTCCGCTCGCATTATCCTGAGCAATCGACAAAAAACGAACATTACAGATTGTTCTTTTTGTTCAGTGAAAATACTTGTATGTTGAGTACACATGTATGAGTGTGTGGATGCGTCCATGTGACTGACTCATAGAAGTGGGTTTTGGAAATGGAGAGGAAGCTGCAGTCTCGCTGGGCTCGAACAGTGAATATGAGGGGTTCTCCGGTCAGGACAGCAAGTTGACCAACAAGCTCTCCGGGATGCGTGACAAACAGACGCGACTCTTCTTCGCGGTCAATCATCCGCTGGTAAACATGGAGGAGACCGGAAATCACGAACTGGATGCTCACTTCCTGAAACACCAAAAGGAGAGAAATGGGAGAATAGCACAAAATTAGTGCACTTATTTTCCTTATTGAGAGAAGTCACCACGAGGCAAGTTGAATACCTTGATGAGCATCACCTATTCTTCTTCTCTTGCTCATGAATCAGGATAGTCAAATCAAATAGTCAAGTCAAATTACTCTTTCTTTTTAACTATTTAGTCACACTCAACATTTTCTCTGGTTGTGTACAGCTCCCTGCAGCACCTCTACACTCTCCAATGGAGGTGCTAAATATTTTGAGACCAGCTGGACTAAAGCATATCGAATACGGGAATAAAGATGAGAAAAAAACGAGCACGTCACATAAGCTTACAGAAACTGAGAAAGGAAGGTGTGACATGCTTGCAAGTTGTTGTTCTAACCTGGTCTCCCTGACGAGCTACCACAGACCCGGCTTTGACTTGGTGAAGGGTCACCCTGCCCTCAAGGAGATTGGGGTCCTGAAATAGGGAAATAAAAAGCAGTGAATATCTGCTAAACACAACATCATAAAAAGATAAGCTCTCCCATTAGACCTGTCGCACTGTACAACAAGCATTAAAAACTGATCGATCCCATCTATTTCACAATTACGTGACCCCTGACGTATTTACACCAGCTGTTTTGTTTGATCAACCTCTCACCTGTAGCTGGATGATTCCCTGCAGGTCCTTCTTAGCAGCCTGGAAGATTGAGCTGCTCTTACTGAGGTGGATGGCATCAGACTGCCCTCCACTGTCTGTATAGTGAAATACTTCAGATGGTGTGTGCTGCATTGTCACACTCTTCTTCAAATTGGACTAAAGAGACAGGCACAAGAGAATGATTGATGAAGAATAACCAGATAAGCAGCAACATAGGATGTAGTATAGTTTGGGATTTGGTGTTACATTTACAGAAAGTACCGTACTTTGTGAGTGACGGGACTGGGTGGAGCCTCCTCTATAGTTACTCGAGCTCGTTCGCAAACCATGTTCAAGTCGTTACCTGCAAGTCAGGATGGAAGGATGAGGACTATGAGTTTAGGTATCTCTGTGTATGCCCTTGTTTTCAGATCAGTGACTGTGATATGTCTATGCAGGAAATTAATACAGGCATATGCCATTTGGTGATCGCTTATGTCCAAGACGGTGACCCACCTGCGCTGTCGGTGGGCATTGAGATGGATCGCAGCCTCCTGTAGCTGTTTGAAGGGCTGTCCTTTACGCCATCTGTTTAATGTACAGTGAAGTGCCAGCACTGGATCAGTTTCAGAACAACACAAAGTAAAATTTGAAACGTGTTTGTTCGGGATTATGTGCGTATGTGTGTGTGAGGGTTTGACCTGTCTCTGCAGGGATCTCGACGGGTAGCTCATCCTGGAAGTGGAGACGACGAGTCATCTTTCCAGAAATTGCCTCTCCCACCACATTGTTTATATTGGTCAAGGGTACTGCCTGACTTTCCTGTCAATCAAGAAAAAGGCAAAGGATATAATTCACATTTCAGTTTAAGTCTTTATTTGGTTGTGGGCAAATTACAAGCATCTAGGAAAAAAGGCAGCACCATATAAGGTGCAGCACATTTTATTTTTTTAGGGCACTCATGAATTAAACGTTGTAAGCAGGAAGAGCTGCATGTACAAGATACTTATTCTGAGAAGAAACAGATTCATAGATAAATAAAATAGCTTCTAAAATCTCAGTGGCTTGTTTAATGAGGAAATAGTTTCTCTTCATCCGTGGTTCACCGGTTAGAGGGAACGCATTACTGGCTGGTGGCATTCACTGATGGATGTCCCTTCCTAATATTGTATAATTATTGTTTGTGTCAGCTGCACATTCATGGTGCAAAAATTACATCCCAAAAGTGTTTTGCTTTGTGACATGGTTCATTATCCTGATGGAAGTGCAATTGAGTAAAGTGTCTTCATAAAATACACAGTACACAGACTCATTATATGTTATATGTGAGGCTATTTGGATAATTATATAATTACTGAAATAAAATAAAAATATCTTTTGGCAAAATAAAGGTATTTTTGATAATCACAAAATCAGAGGCAAGCCAGGTGTAAAGGTTACCGTCTTCCCCGGTTCTGTGGAAGCATTACAGTCATTTTTATTCATTTTCACTGAGCTTCATTAAGGACCAAGTTATGATGCTGTGCTTAATGTTGTGTGAAATTAGCTTGCGCGTGCGTTGCCGAGTGTGTATGTGCCTTTCTGTGCTTGTTTGTGTACAATTTCATCAAAAGTTGTGTTTGGGCATTCAGTGTGAGCTTCTGTGCGTGACACACAAACACACTAATTAATTCCCCTCCTACCGGATTGAACAGCTCAGTCGTTAGGCCCAGATAGTTATGTAATGCCAAAAAGGTGACTCTTTGAAGGCGCACCATGATTATCTGCAACACAAAATCAAACACTGAAGTAAACAGAGCGGAACATATTGTAAATTAGGTGGTAGTTACATCCAAATTAGATGAGAAATATTGTGTTTTACTTAATTCCAGGAAGAGGAAACACAAACACTACACACTGCATTTGACATTGAACAATCCGTTACCTGAATGACGCGCACAAGTGTCTCTGGGTATTTCCTGAACACCGACTCAAAAGCCGACGCAGGTAAACGCAAGATGGTGGCGCGAGTTGCAGCCCGTGCTGATACAGTTTTATATGGAGCTGGATAACCCTGGCAAAACGGTAGAAAAAAATAGTTGTGAAAGACTGAGGGCACAGTCACAGAAATCTCATCTACAGTTTTGATTTCAGTATGGAAAGCCATCTAATTAGAACTGGTCAAGAAATAATTATATGCACTTAATTAAGATGTCACAAAAATGTTATTTTCAAATTGTGATTTGCTTCTATTTCTCACATCTTTCCAAGGTTACATTTCCTGACTTTTGTTTGTTTTAATGAGTACATCTGTTATAAATGATAGCAATCTCAGTGTCTGAAGAAAAATATGCAGCTGTAATATAATGAAGTTTAACTGACTAGACATAGGAAATGGAAACAAAACAGAAGGAAATTGAACTAAATAAATAAATGTACCAATTGACACAGAGGGACATCAGGTAATGAATAAACAAACTGAAGTGACAGGGAAAATGAGGGAGAATAAATAGGACCTCACAGTGATAATGTCCAGAATACTGAGCAGGCTGTGGACACTGTCTCCTGGGAGCACGTCCTTCACCACTGGCACTGTGCCATCCTGTAAAAAACAAGAAAACTAAATTTTGAACCTGTTGAATAAAAGGACTTGAAAAGGAAATAAAAAGGGGAGGTTAAGTAAGTGTACTACAAAATTCAACTCCACTCACATTAAAAAAGATAAGCTGCATTACTGCCCTCTGCTGTTCATATCATTTCATTTGCCATTTACAAGGGTACTGGAAGGTAGATGAGCCTGAAACTGTTCATCTGCCCTTCTGTCACACTTCATTAAAATTACATTTCACTGTGTCAATGACCTGTGTCACCATTGATACTCTAGTACATAAACAACAGATGACATGGTGATATGATGTGATCCCACCTACAATATGAAAAGTGCAAAATGACAAAAATACTTGACTGTCTAATTTTGAAGCTCATTCAGATTCTGGATTAGTCTGAAAAAATGGTCGACCGAAGCTCATTCCATTCACATACGTTCTCTTGAATGCAGAGCTCAAGACGCCCGTCCTGGACCACATAGATGCTGTCATCATCATCTCCTGGTCTGAACAGGTTTTCACCTTCCTGCAGCTCAATAAACACCATGTGGCGACACAGCTCCAGAAAAAGGGGCTTCTCAAAATGACCCAAGACCCTACAACAAGTTGCAGATCACAAACATTATAAAAGAAAACAGTAGAAGAAGATAAATCTGTATGACGAAGTGTATATTTGTCTACCTGACATTTTTCAGCATGTAGAGGACCTCAGAGGGCAGGTTTGAGCTCTGCACGTCAAACTCTGTTAGGTCAGCCTCCAGCAAGGATGGAGGGGGTTCCTTAGGCTGCAGGGTGGGAGGGTCTTTACGGATCCTCAGAATTCTGTTGTCACAAATTTTAAATCAATATACAGCAAGACACAAAACAAACTTTAAAACCATTAAGCGGTTGTTAGTGGTGCATACTTGCGAGCTATGCTCAGAACTTTGGTTCTTTTGCGAATGCGCTGTGGCTGCTTTGATACTGATGTAGATGTGGGAGGAGGAATTGCAGACAGTGTCTGGACCTTAGGAAAGCAGAAACATATTCAATATTATGTTTAATTCAGAATACACTCAACAGTTCATTAGGTACACTACTGCATATAAATACATTCTAATATCATAGTCCTACTCTAAATGTTAGCTTCATGAAGGTTATGGTGGTTGTTTAAAATAACAGAGAGCTGCTGAATCCATAAGCTAAATTACTTAAGTATGTTTCATTAAGAAAAAAAAAAAATAGATACAAACATGTCTTTGGGGGAAAGAATGACATTTTGTTTGAGGCAGAGAAAATGTCGAAATGTATACAGTAAAACGAAATATTTCAGAAAAACTATTAAACTAACAAACTTCATTTATAATATTGATCTAAATCTGCCAGACTCCAAATGTTTGCGTACAAGAAATAAAAACAAAGAAAACCTTTCGCATTATCTTCCTTCCATAGAAGAGCACTTTATCTCGTTTTCTGAACCGATAATGAGGCACGCCAGGTTGTTGTCCACCTTGTTGGAGAATTAAAAAATAACAGACACATACATTTATGTTAATAAGACATTCTGAAGAAAATCTAAATGGAAAATATAGCTTCCCCTAAGTGTAATATAATTTCTGGTACACAAACCCACGGAAAATGTGTATTGCTCAATAAATATGATGGCTCAAGAAAGGATTAAAGGACTCACGAGAAAGTTTGAATCTCCTGTACAGGAAGAGCACCACAATCCCAATCAGTGAGACGGCAACTGCAGCTCCAATCAGTACACCTGTGAGCTAGTGGACAGACGAGCAATGCACCAATAGTATAGTCAAACACAAATATAACTCAACGTCCAAATGTGTGTACCAGTTAAATGATGCATCCTAACTCTTCATAAAGCTTAAGTCTTAATTGTTAATATATTTTTACTCTCTAAATTAAATTAAAAGCGCTCCACTGGTCAAACCCCCATGGAATATGATAACATGGCATTAAGGTCATTGTCTTATTTATTTCTTACCATGGTGTTCTGCATCCTCTCCTCCATGAACTTTTGCACTCTTGCGCTGAATTCATTTTTGCTGTTCATCAGCACCTAAACAAAAGTTAGGTGAGCAGACTTAAACGCATGCAATCGATACAAGTATAACACTGAAACCTGTGCCTGTGAAATTGTCACAGTTCAGACCAAGCCACCACTTGCTAGGCACATTGGTTCACGCATGTTTTAAAAGAAATTGTTGTGCTTACTGAACCAGTCCATCTGCACAAGTCTCCATCGGTTCCATCATCCTGGCACTCCATCCTGTAACACAATAATCTCTATAAATGATACCTCTAGGAGCCAAATATAAAGCGTAACGTTTGGGTGGAAAACAGTAGCGTTATCTAAGAGGAGGTCAAGTGTCCTAAAGGGATCACGAGTTGCTGGAAAAAGGAGAATTTATGCAAAAGAGGAACTGTACGTTAGCAGCAAACAACGAGCCGTTGTCGTCGTATTGCTTTGTCTCCACTTTAAAATCCACCTTCATGACACAGCGATTAACTTGAACGCCAGTATAATTGGCCAACAACAACGACACTAGCGGTTAGTCTTGATTTTAAGTGGTCAACTCAATACTTTCTCAAAGGTATCTCGCTAAATTCGACCGTTAGCTAATATAGCATTAGCTAGCAGCTGTCTGATTGAGGTTAGCTGTGTCACGAGTAATAACAGGCAACTAAAGGAAACCTCATATTCAAGCATTTTGAATTTATTTTGAAAACACGAGGCTTACCTTTAAGGGGCTTGTTGGGTGTTATTTCAAGCTAGTAACATCGTAGAACAAGACAATGGTGTCAAGTTAGCTAGTTGCTAACAAAGTTTTCTATTTGCTGTCACTTGCTTAGCTACGCCCTTGTCTGCTGTTGCCTTGGTACCGCTCAAGGCTCCTAACCAATCAGAAACGAACCCGGAACTGTTCTTCCTGTTTACGTCTATGATCAAACGTTAGATTCTTAGACCATTGATGAAGTGTAGTCTGTTTTCCTGTAGATATGCACTGATGTTACCTTAACCTGAACCAAAAAATAAACCTAACTCCAACTAGTACTCACTTGTGATTATTAACATGGTCACAACGTTTCATGAACCCTAACCACTTATCTCTGCTTACTCCAGAGCATTATGTTTTATAGTTAGCCTACAGTTTCTACACTTCACTTATCTATCTTCACTGTTTAATTTGACACAAATTTTTAGGAAGGAACTAAGCTATTATTTATGGTGTTGGATATACAGCCCAGCATCAATGCTGATGCTGTTCAAATCAAAGTAACTTTAATTATAAAGTGCTGCATTTAATAGGACTTAATAGCATCTATTTGAAATATTCCCTTTTTCTGCAATGTCAACTCCACACAACTAATGTTTTATTCAGGTTTTTCTCCCATAGTATTTAACAGCTGGTACTGTCATATACGTTTAAAAACACAGTGAACATGTGGTAAAATTTCAAATTAACACCTTGACCATTTCAAAACTGTTTAATAATTGGTTACCTCTTATTCAATCAGCAGTAATAATCTAATTTGTGTATAAAATACTGTGTAATAATAAATACACTAACTTGAGCCTGAATCACTACTATTACTTTCTATTTTTGCTAATAAATAAAAAAGAATAAAAAGATCAGAGTTAATGGCAGCCTTAGGTCTGGATCGATGTCATGCTCAGTTCTGATATCTGTCAGGAGGAGAAAGCTCATCAATAAAAATAATATTCTTCGCTGGTGACTACCATAAGAATGAGTTTAAAAGGTAAGAATTACAAAATGAACTTCAAAGCCACACAGTGTAGTGTTTTGTGTTTTTTTTTGTGACATTTACTTACATCATTACAAGCTTACATAATAATACTCGTATACCAGTGAGAATTTTTATTTTTTGCATTTATCTTTACATATAATATATCAAAATATTTTCTGTCCCTTAACCCTGTCTGTATTCAGTTAAATTAATGCTAAAAAGTCGAACATAATTGTGTCTCTACTCAGATACATGACGTAATTTACGAAGCCATGACTTTTTGTTGAATGATCTTGACGGTAGTGTTTCTCTGAACATGTACAAATTACATCCGGTTCAAAAGCTGAATTCGCCTCAGGTTTAACCAACAATATGATACAATACGTACACACACACACACACACACACACACACAGTTAGACACAACATCAATGGTCTGTGGGATCTGCAGTGCTTTTCTTTTCTCTTACAGGGGCTGAATAAGAAATCCACACCAGTACAGACAACAGTACATACAAGTATATACAAAACACTTTGTAATTAGTTCTTATAGGAGACAAATCATTGAGCACTTCAAATTTGAATCAAGTGGATTCGTACAATTTTGACGCAAATGTATTATGTACAGCTTTCAGACACTTTGTCACCCTTTGTCTGTGTTTCATGTATTTCTCGTTCATAGTCATACTTTGTTTTTACATATGCTGCCTCATCGCTGCGTCTTGATCTATTTGTTCAGGTACTTGGCCGCAGACTGATAGCTGAGGAGAATCTCTGAGTCATTTGGGCAGGTGTAGCGAAACTCTTCTTGTTTGTAGGCATTGTTCAGGTAACGTGTCAGTCCTTTCAGCTCTGCAGGGATGGTGAAGTCACGGTACTCCTTACATACCACCTGAGGGAGGAGGGATTTTATAAGAACAGCAACAAATCTCAAACAAGAAAGTTTGTGTACTCACAGAACTGCTAAACTCACCTTAACAATGTTGAGCTTGGGAAGCAAGTTGCAGTCCGCCAAGGTGAGGGAGTCTCCATCCAGGTAGAGACGGGAAGACTCAGTCATGTCTGGGTTCTGGTCCAGCTCGTGGGGAAGAGGCGTCTCTAGGAACATGTTCAGCTTCACCAGAGTGGAAAGAAATTTCTTCTCAAGCACTGAAAGGCAAAAGGGTATAGCAGGTCTTCTGTAAATCTAAGGTGACATTTTCCACAGTGTGACTGGACAATGTAGAATTTTCACTTACTGTCATTTAATCCAGGATTGGGATTCTTAATGTAGGCCGAGAATTTTCGGAAGATGTCTTCTCCAGCACCGTTGGACTCTTTGTATCGACAGCACAATTTTGGGTATCTTCCGATGGTAAAATAAAAAAAACGTTAATATGTAGAAAATATATTTAACAATGAGCCTGTGTGTATGTTCGAATGACAGCACTCTACTCACTGTGGTGGGGCTAGGTTCTCCTCCAGGAACTCCTCAATCTTGTTTGTGTCTGTTTTGACTTCATCATTGAAGATGAGGAAAGGAGGCTGAGAGCCTGGAGCCAAAGCCTTTAGCACATCTGGTGCCCTGCGACAGAACAACAATCAACAAACAAGGCTTTTATTTAGCCGCCCTTTACTAAATCAACTTCCCGACCAAACAAATGCAGTGGAAATGCATGGATCACTTAAACCTTCCATTACAGCTTCTTCTAATTTCCTCTGAAGACATTAACTTAATCTGTGCTGAGATCAATATCCTCAGGAAAAAGTGCTTTGACATTCTCTCCACAAAAGGAATGAGATGTAATGTCCTTGTACAGAATGTGTGTGTACAGAAGGAACTTTAATGTTTCTGTTGGCTTTCAGGGTGTTAACACCCAGTTCCAAGAACAATCAGGAAGACAAAGAACATAAAAAGCAGAACTAACATAAACAAACAAAGCTTTGAAACTTTTTAGTTGCTATTGTATTTGGTTCGCAGTTCATTGTAATTAAAAAAACAACAACAACAGTAACAGTGAAGAGGTACTGAGGTCTCCTCCTTACTACACCCCTTTAAATATATTGTTCCACTGATTTGTAGGACACCCTCAGTTGCAATTTTATTTTTACTTTAACCACTTGCTTGTATTCTTAAGCCTGCAATAACTAGTTTTTGCAACTTGGGGGCAGTGTGAAATCAAAACTGACATCACCTTTAAGTTGATATTAGCTCTGGGCTTTCCTGAATCTCCTGTCAGCCTGTTTGTGTTTATTTCGTTTGACTTTTGAGCCAGTTAGATCTCATCACGGTCAGTTTGCATGTTTTTCTGATTGTTCCCATCTCTGTGGTTGTTTGGCATCTGGTTTTGTTTATTTTGCATCTATTTTCCATCGGTTTGTGTGCATTTCTAGTTATTATGAGCCCCTTTTTGTAGTCAACCTTGCCTGAAGGTTCATGGATGGAATATTGAAGGTGCAATGAATTGTGAACAACTAAAAAGCATTTCCTTTCCTCCCGGCTGTAGAGGTTTATGTGCTTATATGGGTTTTATGACCTACGTTAAGTGTCTTTGTTACCTTGAAGCACATAACATGAATATGAGCACCTGGAAAATGCAACGCTAAGCTCCTACCATAATTGCAGGTTATGGTTTTTTCATTGTTGTCAGATAACATCAGAAAGGGAGTTTGTTGTATTGTGTTCGTCGTGTTGAGCATGGTCTCTCACCTCTTCATGTCAACAGTTGTGAGCGTAAAGTTGACGCCTTTTAACCAAAGAATCATGAAGAGCCTCTGAGAGAAAGGGCAGTTCCCCACACTTTCAGCGTCTATACTGGCCTGAGAAGGAAAGACATGTGTTACAAACATTCTTCAGCGATGGCAGATTAAAAAAAACACTTTTCTTTTCCTTTTTTTTTCTTTTTGTTGAATGGCGGTGACATCGATGATGTAATGCACATGTCCACAGTTTGAATACCTGCACAGGTATTCCAGTCGAGCCTGCTCTGCTCTGACAATTTGAGCTAACTGCTGGGGAATTTTAATTGAAGGGTTGCTTTACACCCAGATTATACAATCCATTGTGTAAACGGTGTTCGGTGTTTCTACTATTTCATGCTTTATGCATATATATATATATATATATATAATATATATATATATATATACATATATACACATACTTATGACACTACAGCCTGATAATACTACTCACATGCAGGCATGTGTGGAAGGAAGCAAAGGCATTTTGAAAGTACATGAGCCAGGTTTCTAAACTGAACTGGTTTGTTGGCAGTTTCTACCATTTGTTTTCATTCCGATACTGTGCCTAAAGAACGAGAGACAAAGTGAAAATCTACCACATAAAGCAGAAGTCACGCCTGTCTCATTTCTCACCTTTGTCACCTTAAAATACACTTTACAAGAATTTAGATGAAGACAGTTAGCAGAAAACACAAGGTTAACCGCATAACCAAAGAAAACGAGATGGCAGCAGAAACAATATGAATCTTGACTTTGACACCAGGCCTTTTTAACTGTTTTGTTCTGAGATTTAGGCCTGATTTGTTGATGCGTCATATAGATGGGGAATTTATACAGACCTGAATCAAAGTTTTTAATCAGGACTTTTACAATTATGCTTGCTCTTACCTTAACGAAGAGTTCAATCTTCGGGGCCTCAGCCATCTTTCTTTCTCCCTCTAGTAACGTTCACCAATCTTGACTGGATCCAGAAAATGGGTTGTTTCTGTCACTGCTGATGCAAAAAAAAGGCAAAGCTGTGATTGTGAAGCTCTAGTATAACCTTGTTTCACACACACTCTCATACGGTTTCATGGTTTTTACAAAGCAGGCAGTACCAGGCATTCTTGAAGAGATATACTCACACTGATATCACCAGTCAGGATGGAGGAACACTGCTTTATTTTCTCTCCCCCGGTATTATTTTACTTCTCTTCTCTGCTCCTGTTGCTGTTTTCTGTGCGTCTCGCACCACACCTCTTGGACTTAAAATGGCAGCCTACACCGCCTCTGGCTTTACCTGTCAGACCAGCAAATCTGGATCAGCCTCTCTGCCTTCCAGCCTATTCTGTGAAAGAACTGCCACTCTCAGTCTGTCCACTTTGGTCTAAAAGATGTCTCTGTTTCCTGGTTTTGCTCTCTCTCTGCGGCTTCATGGTTGTTTATGAGGCCAAATTTGAGCTATCTAAACCACTTGATATTAACAACATACACTGATCGGTTATAACATTAAAACCACTGACAGGTAAAGTAAATAACATCGACCATCTTGTGATAATTCAATGTTCTACTAGGAAACCTTTGGACCTGACATTCGTGTGGACGTTACTTAGACATGTACCACCCGCCTAGACCAGACCAGGCACCCCCACCCTATAGCAATGACAGTTCCTTGATGGCAGCAGCCATCCCAGGACCCAAAGGCCCCTACTAACTACATTCTGTTACCAGACACCCACAGGACCCCCTCAGAAGGCTCATGTCCATTCTCTGATGAGTCACAACTGTTTTGGAGGCACAAGGGAGACCTACACAATCAATCTTTCAAGGAAGCATTCCAAAAGAGTATTGAAACAGGAATTGCGTCCTGGTTTTCTTACCAAATTAAGTGTTGGATTAGGTTAAGCTCACTTTTCCATGCACCAAACTCAGAAAACTACTGTGTGTCTTTGTGGTTCTGACTTTGTTCCCGGTGGCATATTTGGAAGGCACGTACTTGGATTCACACTGTGTCTTAAATATCTTTGTTAAACTATAATTGGACACGAAACACAGTCTTAGAACAGAGGTGTTTCTCCCCCCCCCCCCCCCCCCATCAATAGTGTCTTGCGTCTCCTCCTTGTCCCCCGTCCCCCTCGGTTGTTGATCAGCATTCATGACCAGCAGCAAATGCTCTCATGTAGCAAGCATTTGCTGAAGACACTAAGGTCCTTGTGGTCACAGACAGGAAGAAGAAACACCACAGAGCTATTTGACATAAAGACAAACAAGGCTGCAAGCCAAGAGCAGTGAGATAAACATCCCAAAGCAGAAGTAAGTAAAATAGACAAGATGTGCCTTGAGCCACACCGGACGGTATCATTCCATTGGTGAGAAAAGGGTGTGATCTATGTTTGTCAGTGATCTGTGACTTTGTACTCTGGATTCCACGAGCAGGAGTCATAGATCTGACATGGTTCAGTTTAATTCAGTTCACTTTTCCTTTGATTCTGTGTTGTCAACGTGAGAAGCTATTACAAAAACACTGTTGTTTAACAATAGTTTTTTATAAATTAGGACCAAAATCATCCACTTTTCTGTGTCTGCGGACTTGGCACTACTCCTCTTCATCACATCAGCGTACTGTATTTAAACCCTAGTTTTTCAGAGTTCTTTCCCTGCCATACATCTTGTCAGCCATGCTACCACCTCCACCATTCTCATTACTCTACAATAAAGCTTTTTATTGAGTCTGAGCTGCAAAGTCCTGACTGCCATAGACTCTTTTGTAGCGGACAAAGGCTGCTACTAAGCATTCAGCCCAGTATGACCCAACTATTTTACCAGAGATTTACATCAGGTATTCACGTTACATTGTTGAGTTAATATGACAGGATGGAGAGAAGGGGAATGAGGGTGGGGGAGATTGAGGGAAGATGGAGAGGTGAGGATGAAAGAAATGGAAGGCAGGATGGAGAGGAGGCAGGGTTGGTGTGGGAGAGGTTGCTGCATGAATCACGAAGGACCAAAAGGCATTTGTTGTCTTCATCTTCCTTCACCTTTGTTGGGGAGAGTAAGTGTGGCACTTCATTTCAAACAACACCAGAAACTGATTTTCTCGTATTTCTGTCTTAATTATTCACATGCACCACAAAATATTGAAGCGGTGAAAAGTGTTGCAAGACATGCAAAAGAGGTTTGTAGCTCAGCACCTGTCTAACCCATGACCTTAAAGGAAAAATAATAAAACAAAAATGTAAAATATCCGGGCAAGTGTTCAAAAATACAGCAAGAACAGGCCACATGAACAATGACAGGACACGCTAGAGAACATTGTTAGGATTTAATCAACCCACTGCGTATGCCAACATGTCCATGAGCACGAGGAAAACAGTACTTTCAGGTTAATAATGGAAAGGGGAAGGTGAACAGGAAATGTGAGAGTCAAGTGTGTAGGAACCTGTGGTCCTCTCAATTCTTCCCCTCTCTGGAATTTAAATTTACGGAGTTGTTTTGCAGAAGAACTCTCCTAACAGATCAACCTTTTTCACCTTAGCCATAAAGGTGCCATGTCTGAACGCGGGACAGGCCCACGCTATCGGACCTCCCTGATGCTCTGGACGTCATCTGAGCCAAAAGAGACAGATTTACACTTCTTGTGGAATTTCCCACTCTTGTTTCTTGACTAATTAGTCCTGAATCGAAAGAACATCAACATGATATCAGGAACTACAAAGAATGAATTGACTCCTTTTGGATTCGAAGGACAAAGTCTAGAAGCCTTAATGTGATGTTCAATTATGTTTTAAACTTGTGATGTACTAATTATCTTTTTCAGAGACGAATGCAAACATACCATTTTAACAGGTTTTGCCCCCCCTCTCTTGGAATGACCAAGAGAGCGAAACACTGATAAGCCGGTCGTAAATAACTTTCTTTCCCCAGAACCAGACTCTGATATGCATTTTCCTCTGAAAAGCACCTAAGTTTTATAATATGACTATCGAAAATGTAATAACCTGGTAAGTTATATATTAGGGATGTCCCGATCCGATCACGTGATCGGAAATCGGGGTCGATCACGTGGTTTCAGACTCGATCGGAATCGGACGTTACATCCCGATCAGGGATCGAATAAATATATATTTATATTTATTCTCATTATTTTTTTTTATCAGATCTATAATATTTCAAAACAAATGGGAAAAATAACAGCTTAGTATTTGCTGTTATGTGGTGGTACAGAGTCAGACCGTCTCAACTCCACACAGAAACAACGTATGCGGCATGACGTCACTTTGGATCGGATCGGGACTCGGTATCGGCAGATACTCAAAATCAAATGACTCGGACTCGGACTCGGGGGCAAAAAAATCTGATCGGGACATCCCTATTATATATTATTGTTCAGGAAGTGCTTACGATCACAATGAGACGATTTTGATCATTGTACGATAATGCTAGCCCAAATTCACATAATTTGTCACAGTAAGGATGGATCAACATTGCCATCAAGTGGCTATCTTTAAAAGTATTTTCTCTCTTTTAATCATTGAAGTTAAAGAATGTAGAACCTTGGGTATGTTCTTATACTAATAGTAGCTATTAGTTGAAATCATAACTGTTGAAATTGTTATTTTAGAAACCTCAACCTTTTGTTATTAGCAAAATGTCAATGTAAAGAGAACTTGAGTTTATTAATTTATTGATGTTTTTGAGTTACTTTGATGTAGTCATTCTGATACCTCATCTTGTCATGTTGTAATGTTGAGTGTTGTCGCATACGGAAAACATTGCTAACGAGTCATGATGAGTGCTGGAATGATTAAATTTAGTAATATAAAATAGGTTAAGAAGATCAGGCAATAAGACACCTCAAGACAAAGGAGAAGGCGTTCTCTTCTCTTTCCGCGCGAAGATTCTGGAAACCCGATCCAAACACGCCCTGAATAATTAACTCATAAAACCAGAGAGACGCTCCTTTTTCTCCGCTCTTTCCGCCGCTCTTTCTCCGGACTTTTGCACTTTCCACTTTCCATTCACGTTTACTTTTATTTTAGTTTTCTTCTTTACGTACTTAGTCACGTTTATACTTAGTAACTTTAAGAACAACTTGAATATTGACAATACGGTCCTTTTCAAGCTCTGTTTGTTTCTCGTCGGATGTTTTCCCCGACGTACGAATTTTATAGTGACTTAAATATTTTTCTAGTTTTATTCATTTTATACTCTACGAACCGAAGTACTAACCAACATCGTTTAAGTTAGCCAGCTTAGTCAGCTGGGATATCAGAGAAAGACCCAATCTCTTCGACGGATCAAGAAATCAAGAAGCTGTTGCCATAGCAACGACATCAAGAAGACGTGACGATCCGACTTCTTTCTTCAAACACAAAGACATTGCCAAGTGTCATCTCCTGCCTTCGACTGAACACCTACAACGCTCTCAAGCAAAGCTGGGTGTTGGAGTTGCAGACCAAGCAACAAGTCCTATCTACCGGTCCCAGAGAGACCTGCATCAGACCGTCACACCGACGCTTCGCCATCACCGACGCCGAGAAGACTCTACAAAAGTAGGCTGAATCGTTCCTACCGCTTAAGACAAAGAGTTGGTGTCACTACTTTGAAACTCCCTACTAACATCTTTTAGAGAAGATTGATTAGAGTAGATATCAAATCTATTCCCTTTAGTTTAGGACTTAAACATCTCCATCTCTCACCATCACTCCAGAAATTATTTCATACCTTATCATATTCGTTTTATTTGATTACACTCCTATATTCTATTAGTCCCTCATTTATTCATAGTTGTCACTTTATTAAATAAATATTTGTTCACACTTAAGAAGTTGTTTGTGATGTTATTTTACGGCAGAGAATGACTGGTACAAATTGTAGTAAAGGATTCACTCCTTCAGATATGCAAATTATTTAATTGAGACTGATAAACTGATTTAAACCGTGTTCTTCCTACGATAACAGGAGGTGGTGCCCTAACGAGACATTTAAAAGGTGTAGACTACCCTACAAGTGGTAGGAACATCTGAGAAAGTATGAGGGTGTCTCATGGTCAGGCGGCAGGGACAGCATGTGAGAAGGTTTCTAAAGGCAGCCAGCACAGATTGGGTAAAATAACAACGGCAGAGACAGTCATTGTGGCTACTTAAATGTAAAATCAATCATAAAATCAATACACTGGACTTACAGTTTATACATATATACAGTATATAAAACTTTATTGTCCTCAGTATATAGTATAAAATGTCCCATGGGGTATTCTATGTCCATATGGTGAAATATATCAAAATAAAAGTTAAAAAAAAAAATGGAAACAAATATGATATATCACTTCACTGCCATGCACCATCTTGTGGTTTTCTAGTGTACTACACGTGCAAAAGAACTTGAAATTCAGGTGGAGTACAGGATATGGCGCGACAGACTGCAAAAGATGATAAAAGCCTTTGCACGGGTCATTAAGCCTTCTTTCTGTACTACTGATGATTAATTGTTCAGGTTTCCATTCATGTGTGGATCAGCTGATCCTTCACTGTCACTATGACTACACGCCGTTCCGCGGTTCAGTTTTGATACCTTCACATGCACACTTGCTCTCTCTTTTCCTGCTTAAGGAATATTTTTTGGCAGCCATGAGACAATGCATTGAGTCAGTTGTGCAACATAACATTGATCAAGATAAACAATGCAACCTACTTAACATAAAGAGAAGTAACTACAACCTTTACTTGAAGTTGGCCAATTATTGGTGCCAAAACATCTGCTTATTCATTTCCTAACACTAATAAGTCTGAGTTTGCCTTGGTTTATTGTTTTGGTTCTTTTAAATTCAAAACTTTTTTTAAAACAAACCACCAGATATTTGTCCTAACTTATAGATTTATGTGGTCAATGAATACCAGTTGGTGTTAACACCTCTGTTTAGCAGCTATAGCCTCCTGCATCTTCCCTTATTAGGACGACCTTGTGTGGCCCCCCCATCTTCATTTCAGCTCACATTCAGCACTTCCCCTTTCCCCATCAGTGTACACATGCAGCAAACACCGTCTGAATATGTTCAGTTGTTCTTGCAGAGCGATCGTTACCATTCTCACAGAGGAGCAGCCCAGCCTCACATTTACCAGAAAGCAGGAATTAACGAGGATGTGGACTCAGAGGGTGGGAACATGTGACACAAAGATTGCTGAAAACATGTTCAGTAATCATTCAGGTGCCACGCCTTAAAAGGGGTTTTAAAGGGTTTGTGGTTTTGTTTTTTTAGACACTTTAAGCTCCTCATCCTGTTTCAATCAGCAGTAGTGAAAAATATTGTTGGCGGTGACCGCGAACAGAGAACAGACTACTCACCTTGTGACCAGGTTGGTGAAGGGAGCTTGTTTTTAGTTTTTAGTTTTTTTTGCTTGTTTATATCTTGTCAATGTGCTTTGACTTCTAAATGTCTCGCCATCAAATCTTTTGTTAATATTTTTCACTATGACCTCCTTTCACTAGTAACCAAAATCTGAATTTCAGTGCTTTCAAAGAATAGATGCATTCAGGGCTTTGAGTGATGAGCTTTGCACCAGCAAGTGAGGGGAACTGTAATTCTGCCACCATGAATCTTGCACCACATCCTGTTGGGAGTTGCGCTGAACTCGCATGCAAATGAGAATCTTAAGAATATTCAGTTATTTTTAATGACACACAACTGAGGAAGTATTCTGGCTGTCATGTTCTACAAAAACAGCCTCTCTGTGAACTAATGTATTCCAGAAATGACTCTCGTGTTTATAATAAAGTACCAAACTGTGTTATAAAACGCCTCAAAAAGAAGACCGTTAAATGACGTTCTGTTCTTAACACTTAGTAGTTATTCATTCATTCATTTATCGTCTGTGACCGCTTGTCCTGTGAAGGGTCGTGGGACTGCTGAAGCCTAACCCAGCTGTCAACGGGCGAGAGGCAGGGTACATAATGGTCTATCGCGGGGCGAGTAGTTATTTAGTTTTGTGTTTAGCAGGCTGGTATTTTATGCTGCAGGCAGGCAGCACGTGGGGCTTAATATGAATTTGGATATCGGAGGGAAAAGCAGAAGCAACTTGCATTCACGGGCTGAGCCACATAAGGTACATATAAATGAGCACTAATGCGAATGTAGATATTAATGGTAGCTTGCAGTGTAGTGGAAGTTCAGTTTAGCCGTGTTGCTTGCTCCGATATGTAGTGAAATACCGAGTGCCAAAGTGAAGTGAGAGGACCATTTATTCTAAAAAAAGTAACTGAAGCAGAATTAATTAGTTATTACATTATAGCACATGATATACAGTGCATTGGTTTACACATAACTGTCTACAAATGCAAGCTCTTATGGCTGATAGCATTTTTCCGGTTCATGCAAATGTAATAACATTCACAGCTGATATGATACTAACTTATCTTAAATGCATAAGTTGTTCCTTTTGTCCAAATCCCTGACAGCCATAGTATTTATTTTGCACTACTTTTATAGTACTTTTCACAACCACGTATAAGTGTAAGGTAAATTTTTTTCCTTCGCGTAAAACACACAAAAAAAGTCTTAGTTTTCTGAGAATGTCCTTAAAAGTTCAGTTATTTAGTGTTTCTCACTTCCTGTGTGCGTATCAGTGGTTCCCATTTTTGCTCACAGGTCTTTCCCCTCGTCTTACACTGGCTGAAACCCTCCAGTTTCAAGTCCTCCATCTGTTGCACATTTCACAACATTTTCCTTCGAAAGAAAATACATAGTGGAGATTATTTATAATAAATGATAAAGGAATTTATGCTGGTGACTGTTATCTAGTGACATTATTGGATTATATGGAAGTTCGTCTGCGCCGCTGCTTTGTTCTTTTCTCGCTGCAGGAATGATTTCTGAAAAAACTAGTTGCAATTATGATTTTGAAAATTGATTGCGTACTGCTGGTGACTGAAATGCATTTGGAAATAGTAGTCATGCTGTTCTCTTAAAGCAGTTTTTGTTTTGTCCTGATAGAAAAACAAAAAAAGAACCTGTCACACGTTTTTCTTGAGACACTGAGTGGAGAATCTGAGTAGGTCAGTCTCCTTCATGGTGCGTTTATCGAGCTGAGCTCTACTACCTGATGGTGAGTCCTCAACACTATTACTATCCTCTCAGATACTTTGGGCAATATGTGGACAAAACAGACTTTAATTTATCTTAACCCATTCAGGCCTAAATACTCTTCTGTAAACCCCCTCTCAAAACCTGAGGTTTTTCAAAATATGTCAACGCTTACTAAAACCTTAATTTCTCAGGCTCTGTAGCAGATAAAAACATGAGATAAAAAGCATTTGACAGCTTACTTCTTTGGCTTTCAACTTGACTGACTTGCTAGGGCATAATCTTCAAATGCATTTTTTAAAAATCAATAAACACCAAACATTTTTAAAATTTTGAAAATCAGTAAAGATCTATTTTTCCAATTACTTCGTCAATATCACTTCCTTCGCTTGAGTTAGCCATGACGGATCGCTAGCACGGTGTTTAAAATTTTCGACCAAAACATCCACGTGTAGGCTTATTTCGACCAATCACAAAGCGTTTTATTAGTCACAGTTTAAGAAAAATCCCTAAGCATCTCTGTCACTCGCCCCAAGAATATTTCAGCCAATCACAGTGCATATAATTGGCCATGTGCCTCGAAAAAGACGACAACGCTCAAAATGACACAGAGGCGTTTGCCGGCCGGTAACTAGGCTACGCATAGATACGTGATCCGGTCTTAAAGGTAAACACGCACAGATGCGTGATCCGGTCTGAATGGGTTAAGAAACGCAATATTTTTGTAGCTTTATAATTGTCTCGTATCTTTATATCCTATGTCAAAATCCAGTAGCTCTCAGCAGTTTACTTACAGGAATTAGGGATAGTTATTTTCAAAGTGAGTTCTTTCGCAGTTTCTCAGTTCAGTAAGAGGTGTTGGTCTGTTTAAGTCAGCATTATGAGTTTCTGCAAGCATGCAGAAACTCTGAGGAAGTTAGTGTTGTATTTACTATTTTAACTGTCCCTCTGATGGTGTAATCTTCGTACCTTAAAGGGGAACTCCGGCGCAAAATGAACCTGGGGTTAATAACACATGTGTACCTAGTTCGACCGTTCTCTGGTATTTGTTTTCATGTATTTGTTTTGTTAGTCAAATGTGACCAGTTTTCTTGCAAACCGCTATTTAGATGACTGAAATTTAGCAAAAAAAAACAAAAAAAAAAACATTAGTCTTAATATCTGCTTAAAAAGGTGAAGCCACTAAAACCTTGTGTCATATTTAATTATTTTTCTTAACAGGGCTGTGATAACATTCAGAAGACTCTCAGTACAATGAAGAAACGAGTCCTCTTCTACTCCCTCATGTGTGTTTTATCGCTGTATGTCTTCAACTCATGGCCGAGAAGCTTCCAAGGTCAGCTCGGCCCAGTGAGGGACTCCACCATACGCAACAGGAGCAGCGGTGGAAACGTCACCATCCTGCTGTGGCACTGGCCCTTCAGCAGGTCGCTCAGCCTGGCGGGCGACGTGTGCTGGGATCTATACCACATCCCTCACTGTAAACTGGTGGACCAGCGCTCCTTGTTCAATTCAGCTGACATAGTGGTGTTTCACAACACAGAGTTGGCGAGGGGCTCCCAGAAGCTGCCCATCGACCTCCCTCGGCCACAGGGCCAGAGGTGGGCGTGGATGTCCCTGGAGGCTCCTGATCCAAATGGAAACTTGAAGAAGTATGCGAACATCTTCAACATGACCATAACTTACAGGAGAGACGCCGACGTCACTGTGCCATATGGCGAGCTGCAACGTAAGGAGGCTGAAGGACATGTGGTGGAAGACAACCCTGTGAATAAAAGCTCTCTGGTGTGCTGGGTGGTCAGTAACTACAGGAGCCACCACAAAAGAAGCCAAGTGTACAAAGAGTTGAGTGCCACAGTTCCTGTGAAGGTTTACGGGAGCTGGACAAACAACCCCCTCACCTCTAGTGCCATTTTGCCTACAATCTCTCGCTGCTACTTTTATTTGGCTTTTGAGAACACTCTCGCCAAAGATTATATCACAGAGAAGCTGTGGAGGAACGCTTACCAAGGAGGAGCCGTGCCCGTTGTCCTGGGACCGCCGATAAGCGATTACAAAGCTGTGGCTCCGCCTAATTCCTTCATCCATGTTGACGAGTTTGCATCAGTTAAAGAAATGGGAGCATTTCTGCAGCAGCTTGCAAAGGACAAGAAATGCTATACTGAGTATTTTACCTGGAAACGGCAGTGGAAAGTGAAACTGTACACGGACTGGAGGGAAAGATTGTGTAAGATCTGCCCGCAGTACAAGAGCTTACCTCAGCAGAAAGTCTACTCAGACCTTGAAGCCTGGGCCAATGCGAAAAGCAGTTAACGGTGCAGATAAAATAAATGGCTCATAAGATCAAAAGAAGATGAGCGAGATACCTCCAGTATTACATGCACCGTCCAAGTACATTGTGAAACATTTATTTTGTACATAATACCACAAGGCTCATTGATACCGCTCTTATGTCTGCACAACAAGCCAGCCACCTGCTAGCTTAGCACAATGTCTAGCACAACGTCTGGAAACAAGGATGCTGCTATGGCCTGGTTCTGTCTAAAGTTCAGAGGTGGATGTTGTTACTTTTGGACAAAACTAGGCTGATTGTCCTTTGCACTGGGGTATGTCAAGTACTGCTCATATTACTCTCTTCCTTGACAATATATTTTAAAAACTGAATACAAGCATGCATAATAAATTGTCTTGAGGCTTGATCGTCTTCCTTGCAGTCACAAGACAGCCAATACCAAAGCCGTTTAAAATGACAGGTGTAGTAAAATTTGTTTACATAGCTGATTAGCGATGACGCCGCCAGGCTGGATAAGAAGGCTCTGAACTGATCCAATTTCTCCATCTGAATTAAATAACTATTGTGATAAAATTGTTCATATTCGGTTTCTTTTAAATTTTTAAGATGGTGTGTAGAATGGAAATTTTGAGATGCAGAATTTTTCACAGAATAAGCATGTTTAATTTTTACCCGTACTGTATTTAGCAATATTGATTTGATATAACGGTACTGTAACGCAACTAGCATTTCTTTCAAATAAATACTAATACTAAAAAAAAGTCTCAAGAGTCTCTATTAACACTATGGTCTAAAAGTCCAACTTCTCCAATTATATGTAAAACAGAAGGTTTCCACTAACCGCAAACAATGTTTTTACCAACAATCATTTACTGTTTCACTTACCCCCTAGGCAAATTAAAACCAAACTAGTGTTTGTGGAGTAGGCTTATTATTAAACTACAAAATGCACAAGAGTATAATTAACATTTGATGGGATGTGGAAAGATTTACTAGGAAAAAAGGTAATAATTCAGCAGACTGCATTATACAAATGTTACAAAATAGGAAATAAAAGTGAGTCTGACTTGCTCATTGTTGACAACATTCGAATATATTGTAATGAATCCATTTACAGTCTCACAATGATTGCACTCCTGCAGTTAAACTAGATACGAACTCAGAAGGCAAGATTAATTAATACTCTGTAAGAACAAATTATAGTAGTACAAAGAATTTGAGGACTTGATGTGAAACCCTTTGCAATAATAAAAAAAACGTTGAAATATTGATAGTCATCAGCAGGTAAGACATTTATATTTCACCCAAGATACTAATAGTTACACTGTACAATCAGCAGCGAACAAATTTGCCACATTCCCACAAAATATTACTTTAAAATCTCACCATCCCGTATCGAAGCTAGAAATATTTCATAAAGGTGTCGATGACAAAATTCGAGCATACAAAGAGGACATTTTTAAAAACATGGCATCCAACATTACAAAAGTATTTTTGTGCAAAAATAAATGGGGAAAATCCACCCTAATACGTTTCGGTGATTGGAAAAATACTGCTCTGTTTAGATGGGACAGAAGTATTGCACAAATACTGACCATACTGTCAAACATTTATACTGTCTGAGATGGGATCTTCATTGTCATTCCATTGATAACCCAGATTTTTTTCCCCCCTCAGTTGTCTGCACTATAGAAAACCTGCCGGATTTAGCATGACTAGAGGGAATAATACCCTGGCTTGTTGACCCTGTGAGCATTTACAACAACCATACGCCAAACTATGTTCTGAATCTGCAGCGATTAAAGCCTATGGAATAACTTACTATGCACAATGCAAGAACACAAAAAACTAAAAAACAAAAACAAAGGCACATTAAAGTTTAAAATTTCCTTTGATTTGAAGTCAGGGCAGTTGCTTGAAGAGGTGGCCCATGGCAGTCAGCATAATAACAAACAAGAAACCACTTCAGTCTTCTCACTTGGAACGTTCCCATCTCATGCTCCAGTGACGATATCGCTCGATCCGTTTTTCGGTTTCAGAGATCAGTTTCAGTTGGGGCCAGAGGCTTGAGAAGGCAATCTGTGTTTCTGGCTGGAGCTACCACCGGTTTAACCAGTCAGATGACTAATCAGTCCAGGTTGCAGGGCTTGTTGCAGGGCATGTTTCAGGATTTCGGGCCGGTGAAGCGAGGGCACGTAGATTGTGTGAGGAGGGGCTCCTTGGTAGCTGGAAGTTGGGCAACCCTGACTGGAAATGGGGGATGGGGCCATGCTCAGTGGAGGACTTTGCTCATAATACTGGTCATCACACTGGTCATCTAGTGGCAAGGCCAGGCGCTTCCCTTTCTGTCTTCGGTTGCAGAACCAAACGCGTACCACCTAAAATCACAAATGGCATTTGCTATTGGAAAAACCAATTAGACAATTAGAAAGTTACTTAACCGGACGAGTTTGTACTTACATCTCTCTCCAGGCCCAGGTCGCCTGAGATGTGCATGATTTCCTGGGTGTTTGGTTTGGGACACTTGATAAAGTAGGACTCCAGAGCAGAGCGTACTGCTCCCTCCAGACAGGTCCTCCGCTTCCTTTTTCGGGTGTCGACAAATACTCGCTCAATCTTGTACATCTGAGGAAGCAGATTTGAAATGGTTCAGGATTTTTGTGTCCACCATGAAATGGCACAATGGCAAACACTGAATTTCCTTTAAATCGTGTATGGACGTTCAGATAAGGTTGGTGATCACTGACCAACTAAATTGTTGCCCCCATGTGGCATATTATACATCAGAGCAGATGGCTTTGGTTTAGGTGTTCTCAGCAGGACGTTTAGCCAGGCCTGGAAAGACCAACCAATCCCCAAACTTGGTGATCGCCTGTTGTCTTGTAAACTAGCTAGCAGATGTCAGAGTTGCAAAACTTACATCCTGTGGATTTTCCGAGGTTTCTGCCTCATCCAGCCACCTCTGCAGAAGGGGCTTCAGCTTGCACATGTTCTTGAAGCTCAGCTGTAGAGCTTCAAAGCGGCAAATGGTTGTCTGGCTGAACATTTTACCTGCAAACAAACACAAATCATACATTAGGTGCCAATATAGTCATATGGATTTCTTTTCCATCCACTGACAGTTCGGGTGCTACTTGTCAAACATAAAACTACAGATTTAGTGCCAATTGTGCTCATCAACACATCAAATTCTAATTCCAATACTGAGTTTATAGACTAGCTCCCATATTGCCGTGGTTCAGGATCAACAGTGATTACTCCTAGATTACCTGGATTTACAAACTCTAACCTCAAAGAATAGCACTATGTAACCCAGTATCTCAGTTTGGGAATTAACATACCATAGAGATTACCCAGTGCAAGGCCAACATCTGCTTGGGTGAAACCCAAAGTTATGCGTTTGTGCTTCAGCTCCTTGGCAAACTGCTCCAGCTCCTCAGTGGAAAGGTTCTCCTGCAGAACAGCAAAACTGAAAATCAAATATAGACTGGAAACTATGTTGAATAGTTCCTTGAACAGAATCCATGTTTTCATAAAAAAGTTAGTTGTAGTTAGTTGACTCTTACCTCCTCAGAGTCGCTGCACCCGCCGCTGGAGGACCCGCTGCTCTGCGTGGAGGAGGCCGGGTTCGGCGTCTGGGGCTCGGTGGTAGCCTGGTTCGTGTTCACGTTGAAAAAAGCGTTCACTGGAAGCCCGTTGCTTGGGGGCGATGGGGACATGGATGGGGAAGATGTCGAGGATGTTGAGGGGTTTTGATGGTGGTTTCCAGGTGGTGTGATGTGAGGGATCCCGGGCCAGAACGACGGGTTCCAGGCCGCAGAGTACAAGACTCCATGGGGCATAGCGGCCGAGGTTGGCGGTGCCGGGTACTGTTGAATCTTTATCTCCGTTGAGTAGTCGTTTCCTGGGCTCTTCTTTATATCGGGAAGTTTAATTTGTTCCCGGGTCTCAGCTATAGGGGGGCTCAGGTTGATAGGCTGGGTAGCTGCTGTTACGCCGGGTACCTGGCCGGTGTACTCGGGCGCAGCAAAGGGATACCAATGCTTGGGTTGCACAAACTCCCCAGCCTGCGGGTCGGATCCTCTGTAGTCACTGGAGACGGGTGGAAACGGGAAAAAAGTCTGCGCGGATGCCGACGTGATGCCACCGTAAGCGGCTTTGTTGTAGAGGAGGCTCGGGTCTGTCAGGACACCGTGAGGTAGCTGGAATGACGCACCGCCGCCCAAACCGTCATGAGCCAGAATCTGGGCGGACTGGTGGTCCCGGCTGAAGTCATAGGGCCGGATTTGGCACTCCGGACTCTGCGATCTGTCGGACATCTCTCAAGTGGTGTTGTAGCCTGATACCAAGCGCGCTTCCAATTAAAAAAAAAAAAATAATAAAAAATTCACAAAAAAGTGAATTGCGACCGGTTTAAAATGTTATCATCCGTTTCAAGTTTAAGCCAAAACCAAACAGGGATGCGAGGCAAAAAAAAAATAAACCAGCTCTTTGGAATAAGTCATGCAAAAATGTAGCCTCGGCCTAAGCTGGCGTTTTGGTGCAACATAACCTCCAATATCTCAGCGGCCTACTCCATGCAGCCGTGCCTTTGCCACCAACACTCACATCACCTTCAAGCTCAAATGCTCCTCTCCTGCTCCTGCTCCACAGGTTTTCCTAATCACAGCGGTGTGCGCCAGAGATCACCGTATCTCTCCGCTCATTGGCTGGCGCGGACAATTGCGCACAGCTGATGGTGAATTTGTGAATGACCTTGATTCTTCCCAAAGCAATGGGCGTGTTTTCAACACAAACTTTAAGGCTAGTTTGCCGCAGACGATTTATGGTTTCACTCGTGGGGAGATTTATTTCAGATACGTTGCATGCAATTGAATATTTCCCTATAAGTCAAGAGGTAAAAACATATTTAAATTGCTAAATAGGCACGGGCCCCTGCTCCTGTAAATACAGTAACACCACTGCTCGGCTCATACATTAATTATAATGCTTGGTTTGTTTAAATTATTCCCCTGTAAGGACATGGCTTTGATATTAAAATTCCTGTCACTGAGGGCGAATCTGTCCGTTTTTAAAAAATAACACTGTGATCCAGAGTGATCAAACTAATTAAGTTAATGAAACAGATTTAAATAGCAAAATAACAGGGCCAGGGTTCGTTTCACGGCTTTATACATGTTTATAGAAAAGATACGCTGTAGGAAATGTACAAACAGAAAGAAGAATGTGTGATTGAAACGCCTGTGAGTGAATTTAGGCATGCCTGCTTGTGGAAGTGGTGAGAAAATGGATGGATAGTGATTTTTTGTTTTTATTTTAAAGCACTGTATTAGTACTTTTATCTTACGAATGTTCAATCTTTCGATTTTGAAATGTGGAAATCAAATGAAGTAAATTAAAACACTACCAAGCTTTTCGTTGTTTATCCAAATTTCCACCGAAACTTTCCCAGTAAAGATTTCATTTACATTTTTTATTCCTACTCTACAAATCGGGAGGAAAACAAAAAAACAAAAAAACAGCCAAATCTCAAAACCATCAACATTATTCGAGTGAACTTCTCCCATTCACTCTCGATCAGTGGCCAATCAGGAGCCTGGGCGGCCGCAGCGCTCGTTGGTACAGATGCGCTCCCCCAGCGCGAATCGTTGGCCGCAGATTGCGGCAGGAAGACGCACCGCGGGAAGGGAGAGGGGGGTGCCATTGTACGGCCTGGCCCCGGGGCACCCCGTGGATTTCTGATCCCGAGTTGCGATGGTCGACCATTAGCTCCTTTTCACGCTGGAACAATGCGTCTCAACCCTTTGATTCCGCCCCGCACCCACCACCTCAAACAGCAGACTGGAGTTTCACTCTGGTCTGGTCTGCAGGGCCTACCAGGGTTTCCAGTCTGATGAAGGTCCAAAACTGGTCTGACCAAGGTGTCTGCAGGTGCAATAACCAAGCTGAGCTAGCTGCTGCTCTTTATAAGTGAGTGAGCACCAAACTCAGTGAGGCCTGTTTTTGGCACCTTATAATGCAAGACTGCCTGACTGGTGACATTTTGATTAAATGACGATTTTCTTGCAGATTCAGTGCAGTTTCATTATTAGTCAGGGGAAACAGTTGAATCTAAAACCTCAATAACATCCTGCTAGTGCAGAAATATTATTTTATAATACCTCAAACCACGTCATGGGCTCCTCTGTGGTCTGTACTTCCAGTCTGAAATCTTCTTCTGCACCCTCTACAATCAGCGCAGAAGCTCAGCCCTCATGACCAGAGAGCTAAGTCAGTAGCATAAAAGACATCAAACTCCAGCTATACAAGGGTTGTCCTGGGCCATGGACTTGGGAGAATAATTGTCATGCAAAAGACACAGCAAGCAAGATAGTAGACTTTAGGCAGGGCTTGGGAGAGAAAGGGACAACAGAGCACAGAACTCTCAGGGTGTCCAAAGAAAGAGAGGGAGGGGGGGGGGGGTGCGAGTGTTGAATGGCTTGGTACAGTGAGGATTTGGTAGAACCCCCCCCCCCCCTCCCAGATGTCTCAGATCTTCTCTTTTGTTCCTTTTAAGTGGCCTCTTCAAGACCCAGAGATCTTCAGCGCAGGTCCACTCAAACAGAGCAGGGGAGAAAGTTGGAGATTAAAGTGGTAGTCACACCAGAAGAGAAAACTCTGACTCAGTATGCCCAGAACAAACATGAAACTATCTGGTCGTGCATTGTTTTCCATTTTGTCTGTCACTCGCAACGTTTGTTGCGCCTCTTCTTCTCGCTGTTGCTGGGTACGTTCAAAGGACGGCAATACTGGAAATAGATATAGGTGACACATCAGATCGAGATGTCTTAATTATTCAGTAAATTCCCCCAGTCATCATGACACTGCCAACTCCTTGCCGCCACAAAAAACCTCTTCTTTGATCAGTTTATAGCTCAAGGTTTTGGGTTTGTGATAACGATGGGTGCAACAAGTATTGTGTCACATTTATGTTTTACAGGCCTTCAGTCATAAAGTTGGGTCAGATCAGTCGCGACTTTAAAAAACTTTTAAAACTTTTGTCTTTTAATCTAACACATCACCCTTCTCTCTTCACAAAAAGTATTGTCTCCTCGTGCCTCGTGGCACTTGTGAAATAATCTTCAGTAGCTGCACTCGCCAACTCAGAAGGCAACCGTGTCGGTTTCGCTCAGCGGTTCATGCGGTTGCTACATAATCACTTCAGGGAAAATTCAGAAAAGATTGACATCTTCTTTGTATGACGCAGTTTAATAAAATAATTGAACAGTCAGCCACAGCATCATCACAAAACACAACTAAATGGTGATTTTATGTATTATTTATTTATTATTTATAACGTTTTTTCATCACAAATGAACATGAAGGGCATAAATCTCAGTCTCTACTTTCAGCTTGATTCGGTAAAGCACCAACCCTGGATTCTTAATTCCACCCCCTCCTGTTGAGCAGCACAATCGTTTCCCACAAACAAGTCTGATGGCTTTTTGATTTTCTTCCTAACGGCCCTGCCTTTGACCCCCACCATCGCAGACCCTACACCCACCCAGGTTTTCATCCGAGGGCCAATGACTACCTTCCTCCCACTGTCCACCAGAACAAAGAGCTTTTAATGGCCCTTGGCATGTGGCTGAATGGGGAGAGGACACTGACCCATCCCCTTCCGAGCACACACGCTCATACAGCCACATACACAAAATAAAACCACACAGAGGTATGTGCAAGCTGTCTCTCTGCCCCCGTAGCCCCCACTCCACACCATGCACACTTTCTGGGTGTAGTCATTTGCGTCCTGAAGGTAAAGCAAGATCAAATGGTATCACCGAAAAACCAGACAGAAAGGCAGCGACAGCTTGTAGCAGGCAGGCGGGCGGGCGGCACTAAATGTGTCACACTGCAAGGCGAACGAAAGGTGCAATCGAATCTTATCGACACAGGCGTTTGTCTGGTTAATTCAGCAATATTGGGTGTATGTTTATCTTTCAGGTTCTCTTCTGTTTGTCAAATAATCTGCAGAATTACCCAGTGGTTGAGGATAAGATATTACAACCAAGGTCTGTGTCTTTGCCAAGTATTGCCATTTCAAGTGTCTGTTAATTCTCTTCACTTTGATGGTATCATGAAATTTACTGTAAATGATGAACACAGCTTGTTTGAGCTCTACATTTGAAGTAATAAGGTATTTAAACTTGGTTGATCACACACTCCATTTTAAATGTAACCTAATTCTAGTATTTTATTCGTTTTATACTTTAGAGAGTTTGTCTCTTCACCTGAATGTGAAATAAACTTCTGTGGGTGTAGAATCGGCTTCTACTGAGTCCTTGCACTGCTACTCCTTGAAGACTACAACATCGATCAATGTTATTTTTATGCACACTTAAAGATGTCGAACGCGTTCTGTCCCGCGATATTCTGATTTTAAGATGCCAAACGTGAAACTTTAGAGTCTCGCAACAGCGATATCTGCATCTTGCATCTTTCTCCCCCGTTTCCTGTTATCTTCTCCTCTATGACTACCAAATGAAAACATTAAATGTACAATACACAAGCACGACAACAAAAGGCTCCACAGGATGTTTTTTACATGTGGTAAAAAGTTTTTAATTCCAATCTTTAGTCTGCATGTACAAATATCTATAAAAAGTGAACACCATCACTCTTTTTATGTACATTTTGCAGCACAGGGTTAAACCGGGACCGATGAGAGGACAGAGAGGAAAGAGGGCCAATACAAGATAATCATATTTGCCACCTGCACATCAATCAGCATAAGCCATCTATTCGTTTTTCGTTCAAGTGCTCAGAAGTCACTTTCACTGTACATTCCTCCTGCTGCAACAGGATGCATGCATGCAGGAGGCAGAAGAATTCATCAAAGCGTTGCCATGATTCAAACACAGTACAGTCAAACCATGCAACAGACATCATCGAGTACTTCGTTTTCATATATATATATATCTATATATTTTATATATATCTATTATCTTAAAACCTTAATGTGCAGCTTATATGACAAAAAATAAAACGTGCAACATCAGTGGTAACACTTCCAGTGCTAAACCAGGGCGTGTCGGGGCGTTTTTACAGAGGTGTCGCTGAATACTAAAGGTTTCCTGTTAGGAATGAGGGTTAGCCGCTAGTTTGCATGACAAATCAAGGGAGGTCACTTAAGTTTGCATCTTACATATTTCTGCCGTGGTATTCTTTGGAAATAGCTGCGAAATATGTTGGAAATTAACAGCGTCGGGAGGAGGAAATCTTAACTTAGAGCATGACAACACCTACGGGAAAAATTTCTAACAGGACTCGATACGTTAAAAGACAGTGGTTGCTCCAAAACAGTGAGAGGAATAAATTAACAAGGAACCCAACGTACATTTTGTAGTATTAAAAGCCGCACGGGGCGGAAAGAGTAAAGGGCGGACATGAAGACAATCATATTTATCACCTCCTCCTCTGCCGGGATCCTCAGTTTCTTACACATGCATGTGTGAGATCGAGAGGTTTCTACCAGAGAAGTGGCCTGTGTGCCTCTGTATGCATATGTGTGTGTTTGTTCGTGTGTGTGTGTGTGTGTGTGTTTATGTGTGCATATGTTAAGTGCTCAGCATTCACTTGGGATTCGTCTCATAATGCGTGGTCGAGTCATCAAACAGAGGGTTCTTCACTTCCATCTCGCCAGTCTGTTAGAGAAAAATAGAAAATTGATTATCAGTTGTAAACTTATATAACGGCTGTTTGTGGATGCTTGTGTGTGTGTATGTACTTGCTATCTTCATGAGAACCAGATGGATTTAAGATCATTGGATTCAAATCTTGGTTTGGTTTTAGGGTGTACGGTTAGATTAAGGTTTAGGATTAGGATTGGGGTTTGGCATTTAGTTGGGTTGATGCTTAAGAACAGGCTAAGTGGCAAGTGAATGCATTATATTAGTGAATGTCCTCACAAAGATAGCTATACAAATGTATGCATCTACCCACCGGGGCAAGTCCGGGACACTCGTATACTGTGAAGTCTCCTCCCACTTCTTCTTCATCTGACGTGACCTCGCTATCAGTGACTTTCTGTTCAGGTTTGTGACTGCAGAAAAATAGATGTTATAGATAAGGCAGAGAGTTGACAAGGTCAGAGGATGTGGTTTGAAATATCTACATGAACATATCATAGATGACAATATGGGTTAAGGGATGGAGTAACAGAGAAGGAAAAAAAGAACTAAAACGTACTTCCCCATTGAGAGCATCTGCTGTTTTTGATGTTGATAGTGATACATTTGAGCACTTTGGGCCAGAGTCTTGTCTCCCATCTGTGGACAAAACAGGAGGAAGTGTGTGTGTGTGAGACTCATTTAAAAAAAAAAAAAAAAAAACAGAAGCCGTGGTGCACAACTTTACTACTTGTGGTTACTGCGGAAGAAGAAGAAGCGAGAAATTGAAACAAATGAAGTTCTATCAATAGCAGCTAGGCAGAGAAAGAAATCCCCTTACCGAAGTGCCATTGCCTGGAGCAGGAGGTACGCCTGCCCCTCCGAAAGCAGGGTAATCCACCTTCTCAGCAAGACGCGACTCTTTCTGCAACCTGTAGGACATATCATGAATCTGAGTCTCCTGCAGCACACAGGGCTGTTTCCTGCTTCTGCTATTAAAACATACTTAGATGTAAGCTGGCAGCTCATGATACCTGAACCTGCAAAATGAAGCTGGTCTTGGTTTTAAGGCCATTTTCAACAAGTTCTTGTGCATCGCATTTTTTTTTTTTTTTTTAATTAAAGGGAAATTCATGTGATGTGATGTGTGAGATAGATTCTTGGCAAGTGAGCAAGTGAAGAGAAATCAGTGTGAATAAAATGATATAAATACTGTGCAACTAGTCGCTATCACTAGTTGATAAACAATGTGATGCACGCTCCAACTTGAATCTCACAACTTTCCAATCACATCAAACATTACAAACTCTGGACGTACTTCGATGAGAATTTAAGAGAACAAAATTATTAAAATAAAAAAAAAAAAATTACCTGGAAGCTAAACAGAGCAAACGTGAGTTCTGTTTTTAGATAAATAATATTACAAATAATATTGAACTATTTTACAATGCAATTACTCATGAACACATAATATAGTCTCATATATTGTTATCTGTTGGTACCAGATCATTGCACTGGAAATGCACCGATCAGCCATAACATTAAAGCCACCTTCCTAATATTGTGTAGGTCTCCCTTGTGTCTCCAAAACAGTTGTGACTCATCAGAGAATGGACATGGACCTTCTGAGGGTGTCCTGTGGTGTCTGGCAACAGAATGTTGTTAGTGGGGGGCCTTTGGGTCCTATGGGTTGAGGGGAGGGGCCTCTGTGGATCATCCCACAGATACTTGATCAGTTTGGGATCTAGTGAATTTGGAGGCCAGGTCAACAAGTTGTGCCTTTTTTCATGTTTTTGAGTTGTTACTAAACAACTCCTTTTGTGTACGTGCCTGTGTCAGGCTGCATCCTGCTGGGGATGGCTGCTGCCATCGAGGAGTGTCATTTTTATGGGGTGGGTGTGCCTGGTCTGGTCTAGGTGGCTGGCACATGACATCCACACAAATGCCAGGCCCAAAAGTTTCCCAGCAGAATCCCCTTCTCTTGTCAGAGGTTTTAACGTTGTGGCTGATCGGTGTGTGTGTGTGTGTGTGTTGTTTTTAAGGAAGTTTCTATGAAATCTTCCACTTCACTCAACAGCAAAACCACAAAACCCAGACTTCCTGTGCATTTTGTAGGATTTAGTGTGCTCATACTTACTTGATGTAACAGACAGAAGCCAGGACCACTGCCACAGTGCCCAACGCCACACACACCGAGATGATAACTGTAGAGTGACACAGAGAAGATAACCCAAAATAAACTTTGGTATACACAGAAAAGTGCTAAAATCGTTGGGGAGACAGGATGTAAGACTGACAACACAACCTATATTGTGCACCACAAACTTGAATTTGAGCAGATAAGCAGCAGGTGCATAAAAAGAAAACCCCTTTAAACTGCTGCAAGCGTCAGGTCTCTGATCACAGCTGTGTGTTAGGGACATGAAATCACACTCACTGACAAAAATGCTGTCATTCTTGGGTGCGGACCCAGATATAGAACCGGCTCGGTCCTCATCTCCAGTGGCCCTGGGCTGCGGGGTCGGTGTGTCGGGGGTTTTCGTGGTGTTTTGCGGGGCTCCATCTGAAAGTCTAACCTGGCTCTTCTGCGGTTGTTTGGAGGTGTTTGTTTGGGAGGTGATGGCAGCTAAAAAAGATAATGAGTGTAGAAGGTAAAATCAAAGGTCACAGTAAAAAAAACACAATATCTGATATCTCTCAGTCTCTGCAATTGCAAGTCTTAAGACACAAACAGAACACACACCTTTTCAAAACAGGAAACTATTTTTTTCCATTGCAGGTTTCTTACCAAAAAATGTGGACTGTTGTTTTTGCGATTTGATCTCTGACACTTGTTGTTTTTCGATGAAGGAGTGAATTAGGTCGATTTCTTCTTCCGGGCTGGCGTACGGCGTCACCCTGCCTGTAGGACAGACAAGGTACAAACTTTAATTCAAGAAATTAAATTGGTTTTAACAGAACACAAAGAAACTCCCAGTGTGAAGCTGTAACAAACATCCTGAGAGTTAGGGACTTTAATAGCAAATAATGTAGCCTTTCCTTGCCTTGTTCACATACAACTAAAGCTCCTCTGAGTAACTGCTGTTGTGTGCACAGGGGAGACGGACGTGCATAAGGTTTAGGCGTGCATACGTGAATTTACATGTGTTTTCAGGATCTTCTCTATGAAGTGACGGGCGGGGAGTGTGCCCGTGTGAGTTGTTTGTTTGGAGGACTGGTTAAAAAAAAAATGCAGCAGACAATACTAAACTGTTAACAAGCCCTTCAGGCCAGACAGCGAGCCACATTCCTGCAGGGCAGCCGAGGTCTCCGGGGCGACCGGGGACGATAGTGTGTGTGTGGCCAGGGGAGGAAGCACCGCAGGGGGCAGGAGCAATCAGCCAAACCTTGGCTTCACCGGCCTTCACTTGCTACAGTCACAATAGATCCCATAGCTCACAGCTAATGGAGGTCATCAAAGTGTTATTTCCCTCTATAAAGTTTCCTTCAAATATCAAATGAAAGGTATCTGAACACATATCTAGTGAGCCTCGCGAGGAGAACACTTGAGGATAGAGAAAGTGCAAAAAAAGCGAAGGTGGTTGCACAAACAGAACACTGATAAGACATCAGAATGATATCATCACCGTGCAGCATCTTGGGCCAGGATATGAACAGTTGTTTTGTGTGATATCCATGTTAAAAAAAATAAATAAATAAAAAATAAAAGACCAGCGCCAGTAATCCTGCCTAAACAAATGTGTTATTACATTAATGATTACAGTGTCACTTTCACTCCAGAAGGCTGGCCATCTGGCCGAGCTAATGTGTATGATATGACATGCCAGCACTTTCACTGGCTGCTTTGTTATGTTCTTACCCCCCTCCACTAATGGCCATTTAGTGCGCTCCATAGCAGGTGTCTGTGGAGGCGGGATGCACCATCTGTACTTTGCAGGTGGTTGCGAGCACCAACTGTGCCTGTGTGCTCGCCAGGAGCAAGTGGCAACGCAGGCGGGTTTAGATTTCAGAGGAGAATCTGCTGCAAAATGTTTTTTTTAAAAAAAAAATGCCTGAAACTAGATGATTATTTGTAAGGGAAAGACTCAGGATCCTGCCTACGGGCCTGAGCTGATAAAAGTGGCGAGTGTGTGGATTGTCACACACTCGCTAAGCACGCACACCTCTCCTCGTATAGGAGAGTTTTGTCACTGGCTTGATAATGACCCATAACCTCTTGAGAGCACCCAGGGGGCAGCTGAGGACAACAAACAAACACTAAACACCTCGACAGCGATTGTAGGTCGCACACATCTGTGCTGTTTTCTTTTCCCACTTAAAAACCATTCACAGTTCTTCCTCCCCCAGACCACACGTGTCCGCACACTTCCTTTCCTTCCCCCTTCCGCTTTTTAAAAAAACCCAGATAAATCAGATTAGCCAACCTGTTGTCTTATCTTTATGTAGAAATATCCAAATGTCTTCTTTAGCGATTATGCAGTATATCCTAACACTAAAATAACTGACCCCTAAAGAGCATCACTGCTTTTTACTGTATAAATTATACTGAAAGGGTCTTGTGGTATTCTGAACCAAAGGGAACCCCCCCCCAAAAAATTATAAAAAAACAATAAAAAGGGCTGCATTAACTTAAAGCTATTAAGTGATGACGAGACAAATGATAAATTGCTCTTTCTACTGACCAGAACACATCAGATGAAAGAATCAGACTAAAATCATCCGTCTTTGATTAAACCGTTATATCAACATTATTATATAAATGAACCGATCAACAAAATATTCAGTTTATTCCAAACTATTAAACCTACTTTGATATGTCACCATGCTCAGAAAGACAAGGACAAACTGAGCTCAGTGTCTCCCTCTCCTGCAGATTAAGGATGTATACTCAGTGTGTCCTGCTGCCATCTAGTGGTTAGTTTAATGTATGCATAAAAAAAGTAGACTGAAACTATAGGTCTGAGTCCACCACGCTGTTAAGATACAGGAAAGGGACTAAAAAGGTCACAGTGTAATCAGAGACTGGTATTTACTTTATAAGGTTGTCTGTTATTAGACGAGGGATGGGTGCAAGGTAAAAATGTCATCCTGCCAATGAAATCGTCAAGTTGGATAGACGGTGTCCCTTCCCCACCTGCTATAAAAAGTCAGTCCCAGCTCAGAGCACAGCTTTGAGTCAATACAAGAAATCTGACCAGCAATATTTTAACCCAATAAAAAGGCCAGTGTCTTTCATGCAGAAGACAAAAAGGCCTGCAATAAACCTTTTTTTTTTTTTTTTTTTAAATTCATTACTTTTGTTTTAGAAATTAGGTCAGTGGGCAGCTTAGAAACGTCAACCAATGATTTACAAAATAAAAAAAATATTTAAGTATTCACACTGTTAACACTACATTACTGTCACTGCATGTTACACTGGAGCTATTTCACTGGTTGTTTTTACAAAGTGGAATAGTGTGTCGCTTTAACAGCTGTCAGCATGTTTGGGTCTTTTTGCTAGGGTCCTTTCTAGTTACACTGTATTGCCAAAAGTATTCGCTCATCTGCCTTTACACTCATATGAATTTAAGTGACATCCCATTCTCAATCCATAGGGTTTAGTATGACATTGGCCCACCCTTTGCAGCTATAACAGCTTCAACTCTTCTGGGAAGACTTTCCACAAGGTTTAGGAGTGCGTTTATGGGAATTATTGACCATTCTTCCAGATGTTGGACGTGAAGGCCTGGCTCCCAGTCTTGGCTCTAATTCATCCCAAAGGTCTTCTAGGTCAGGACTCTGTGCAGGCCAGTCAAGTTCTTCCACACCAAAATCGCTCATCCGTGTCTTTATGGACCTTGCTTTGTGCACCAGTGCGCAGTCATGTTGGAACAGGAAGGAGTCATCCCCAAACTGTTGCCAAAAAGTTGGGAGCGTGGAATTGTCCAAAATATCTTTCTGAAGCATTCAGAGTTCCTTTCAATGGAACTAAGGGGCCAAGCACAGCTCCTGAAAAACAACCCCACACCATAATCCACCCTCCACCAAACTTCACACTTGGCACTATGCAGTCAGACAAGTACTGGTCTCCTGGCAACCGCCAAACTAGATTTGTCCATCAGATTGCCAGATGGAGAAGCGTCATTCGTCACTCCAGTCCAGTGGCGGCCTGCTTTACACCACTGCATCCGACGCTTTGCATTGCACTTGGTGATGTATGGCTTGGATGCAGCTGCTCGGCCATGGAAACCCATTCCATGAAGCTCTCTACGCACTGTTCTTGAGCTAATCTGAAGGACACATGAAGTTTGGAGGTCTGTAGCGATTGACTCTGCAGAAAGTTGTGCCTCAGCATCTGCTGACCCCGCTCTGTCATTTTACGTGGCCTGCCAGTTCGTGACTGAGTCGCTGTCGTTCCCAATCGCTTCCACTTTGTTATAATACCACTGACAGTTTACTGTGGTATATTTAGTAGCGAGGAAAGTTCACCACTAGACTCGTTGCACAAGTGGCATCCTATCACAGTACCACGCTCCTGAGAGCGCCCCGTTCTTTCACAAATGTTTGTAGAGGGTGCTTGATTTTATACACCTGTGACCATGAAAATGACTGGAACACCCGTATTCCTGTATTTGGATGGGTGAGTCAATACTTTTGGCAATATAGTGTGTATGTGGGGCTGCATGAATGAAAGATAGAGAGACCTATGATAGGAGACAAAGAGAAACTCTGTAAAAATACCCTAATGGAGACAGCCCTGCCATTAGTGCATACGCAATATGGCAGCATATAAAGAATGCATACACGTCTGTTTGTGTTCCTTCTGAAGACGGAACATGGCTATAGGGCATAATGTGTGTTTACCAATGGCAGTACACGCCTCCATGTCAAACACAGGCAGCTCCTGCTCACAATAAACAGTGCTGTCGGCCTCACTTGTTCACCTACTGTGCGTGTTCATCCACGCTGGGCGGACTATGCCAAACATCAGACAACAAATAGCGTATAACTCTTCAAACTCGAACTCCTGCACCATTACAGGCCAGCAGGAATAGATTACAGTAAGAGGTGTGTTGTGACTACAGTGACTGGAATGGAAAATCACACCCACAATGAGAACATGAACCATGGCATATCAGGGGAGAGAGAGAGAGTACTACATTAGCCGTACAATTTGGCTAATGAATAACTCAATTTAAATTTATTTTTGTGCCACTGTCGATAAATGCACTCATGCAGATAGTGCTCTAAAAGCCTAGAAAAAATGTGATCAACCAAGGCCCTGATATCTGATTAGCTGACAGCCCCATTAAGTGTCGAGCAGTGTAGAGGCTAATACAATGTTGTGTTAGTCAGGAGTAAACCAGCCTCAGAGCAGCGAGGCTCACATACTGCTTGTGGGTTTTTAAAGCTAATGCAAGTGATTTCAGGCCACCACAGAAGGAAGAAAGAAACAAAATAGAGTCCTTGTTGGTATGAGGTGAGGAGCTGAAGTGTGCATTTTTCCCGATATACCGTACTTCCATAATATCACAGCTTCGAAAGTTGATAGAAAATACTAGAAGTTCCTATCGATGTGATTAAAGGCCAGTTTATTGCTGCTAATCTCCTTGTCTACGCCAAGTGAAGGACTATGGGAATTCAACCTATTAAGGGAATTCAAATGAGCTGGTCCAAAGCCCCCACGTTCAGTTGTCCAACAAACCGACAGAGCCAACAATTGAAAGGTGATTGGCTGAACGTTTAGCTTGCCCATGAGAAGAACAAAGTTTTTTGTCCAGTCTCTTCCGCTCCAGGACCAAAGATAAAGGGCCAGTGATAGTACAAACGCAGACAAGAGTAGCTTACATTTCTGGTTGTTCCACAATTTTTGACAAAGCCACCAAGTGGCAGCGGACAGCGACCAGGACGAGAGTCAAATATACAAAGCACTAATACGGCATCATGTCGGGGCCTCAACTTTGAAAGTGTGCTTTCTCATATCACTGAGGTTATTCTACTGAAGAGCAAAATCATTTCAGTATTTTTCATGCTTTATCAGGCATACTCAAACTTTCAGATCAGCAAATAGGTCGCACAGGTCTGAAAACGTAGCAATCACATTTGATCTTTGGATGTGCAATTTGCGGTCAGTAACGTTGTCAGACTACCCAGGCAGAAGCTAGACTGCAGCTCTTTATTGTGTTTTGACACATCAAGAGCAGCGCACCGCTCCTGACAAACCAAATAAACCACAAACTTGCAGAAGAGATCCGTTGAGAAAAAATGAACATTTCATCGGGCCGTTTCAACATTTTGTGTATTTGCCTGTCTGTTCGCTGTGAAAAGGAGAGCGTTCTGTAGTCTCTCAGCGGTTTATATAACCGCTGGGAGCTTAAAGGACTACGATGCGCCAGATTCCTAACACCACATCCACGTGCATGTACAACATAGCATAGACACAGATGTAAATATACTCCTGAACATTGAAATACAAATAACAAAACTCTCCTTTCTCTTTCAATACATTCTAACACTCATCTTCTAATCATGTTTACGATGCTGTCGCTGATGATTTGAGCCAGGTTTTTACTGGATCCTGTTCTGCCGCAAAAAAAACATCTAAATTATTAATCCTGCAGTGGAACCCACATGTGACATAAAAACACACAAACATGGACACTTGAATATACACAAGATGTTTTCTTTTCCCTCTTGAGTTTCAGTAGTGCCTTCTTGAAACATGATATGCGTGCCAGCAGTGCAATATCATGGAAATCATACAAATGTGATTTATTTTGGCTTTTTCATTGAAAGATATTAGATCCAGTGATGGAGAAGAAGGGCAACAGAGAGCGAGTGAGAGAGGGAGATGCATGTCATCTCAGTGATTAAGGCCTTCAGTGCGGGGGCGATGTGTGTATGTGTGTTGCAGCCACAGCAGGGGCAGAGGCGGATTAAAAACACAACGGGTCAGATAAATGGGCGGCAAAGAAGGAGGGAGAGCGATGACCACAACTGGCGAGAAAAGAGCCACTGACAAAGAGATAATGTAGGAAGTGAGAAAGAATAACAGCGAGCGAGTCAGTAGTAAGTTGTGTACGACCAGGGAGCAGGAATAGTTAGAGACGTCTTTTAAACCTTACGCAGGTTAGCTGACTGGAACTGAGGGTGTAATCGGAATAAGCTCAGCCCAGTGATTTGTCAAACCCCAATTTACTCTCGTCAGGCTTCGTCTTTTCTGCAAACACACCGATCGTAAAACGTATCGGCGCATGTTTGCTAAAAGAGTGGCATGCATGATTAAAGGGGTGTAAACTCAGGAAGAGGCGAGCGGCGATGCGGCGACAAGAGACCCTGGAATGTTAATGAAATCCACTGTGGTGTAGTGACGATAGGCGGAAAAACCCTTGGTTTGTCGGCTTTGAGGCGCAGAGTAATGGTGGGGACTGAAACTGTTGTTTGACATTTGACACAAACATGGAGCTCTACAAACATCTAACGTATAGAAAACACGTCTATAACGTTGGCTGCTACCACCAAATCCACCACATGGAAAGTCGGTAAAACCCAGATGGAACGGCAGTGTTGACGGCTAGATGAGGCTACTTCCTGGTGACCCATAATGTACGGCTTTGATCTGTTAAGTCTTAAATAGTTCTAGACCTGCATGGGATCTAAAAAGAACTGGGTGCATTGTCACAGTTTAAAGCAGGTTACTTGTTTCAGCATTTGGGGTGGGAAAAATGCAAGCATGTTACCTAGGACACCAGAGCCTGGAACGCCCACTAGTGACCAACTGTCAGCTACAAAACGATGGGTGACGAGTGACTCGCTTTGTATATGGACAACTAAATGTTTCTGCTCCAGTTCAAATAGACATAATAATTACATTTGGGCTGTTAGAACTGTAAGGTTTAACGATTTGAGTGTGAATGAAGGAAAATCTCAGGAAGGGTCCTGCCCAAACGTTTCAGCTGTGATGTGCTAAAAATGCAGACTTGTGAGAGTTGTGAGTGCAGAGCCATGTGTGAGGGTACACGTGAAAGAAATATATTTTTGTTCATACCACTTTGTTGAGGCATCACACAACGCCCCTCCTCATTCTCCTGCAGTTGGGGGCGACATGGACCACAGCGGGTAGAGCCGGGCTCGCAGTATTCGCGTCCCTGCTTGACACAGTCTATACGAGGGCACCTACTGTGAGCTGTGTGCAAGAGAAAGAAAAAACAACGGTCAACCACACTCATGTGATAATAATAAGTAAATGTTCAGAGTACAGTATGCTTTGCCTTTATGACTGGCACAATTTGTCTTAGTTCAGAAATAAAACAGCTGCCCTAGAAAAAAGCTGACGTCAGAGTTACATCATGCTGACAAAGGTTTTAGGATTTGTTTTCACTTCAAGTTTACTGGAAAGAATATATAAAACTCAGACAGGCATTTCGAACGGTTTCTGCAATTTGTAATGCGGCGGGCTCCACCTGTTTGGCAATCCAAATCAGGTCAAACCAAAGTAAAGAGTGATCTGCAGCTGTTTCTTTCACAATCAGGTTAGATAATCATTTGACCTGATTACTGCAGGTTTGACGGAGCTAAATAAGGATAGAAACACGCACACAGGTTGCCAGATGCACAAAAGAGGCAGTGGGTTTGGTAGAAGAGGCCAAGTGGAGAACTGGGTTGCACTCAGAGCGGATAATGAGTCCGGCAGTGCAGCACAGCGGGCCGGCTAAAGGTGAACAGCACCGCGGGGGTCGATGCAGGCGTAGGAGACGGGAGGTGATATAAGATATGGAGAGGATGGTTTTGTGGCATAAAAAGTCAAGATGACATATCATTGCCGTGAAAATAAGTCACAGCACGTCATAGATACAACAGATGGGTTTTATATAAAAAAAGAGATATTGATCTAACCATTAATCTATACTCAGACTGCCTTGAGGTACTAAGAGGGACTATTTCTTAGTAAAAAAAAAAAGCAGAGATTAGCAGAGATAATTATAGGACAGGAGATCACTGTAGGAGAAATCTGAAGGACCTCTATAGCAACAAAGCCTGCAATATTAGGACTGCAATGATAGGAAAGATGTGAGCTAGCAAACAAGAGAGGGAATACATTCTACATGATTTATCTTTGCCATGTGGCTGTTTTCTTATAATGTTGCACTTAAAGTAAGTGGATTAACTACATGTGGAGTATGTAGTTGATGTACAGATAGAGTATGTGTATGAATACAGCCTCTGTCTGTTTGTCTTTGTTGCTCTACTTTTTAATTTCATCGCGTCTTTTGCAGACACTCTTTGTTCTGTCTTTAATCGCCATCCGTGGCTACGTACATTTTTATGGATCCATACTGCAACTTGTTTTAAGACATGGATTTCTTTGTATAGTTTAGTTACTGCTGGGCTGAAAAGGGACTGTACATTTTGATAGCAAAGTTACACAATACAAGGAATTCACCGACGCCAGTATTGGGGTATCCAAAAAACAAAGCTAAAACAAAGGCTTGTTGGGTTTCGCCCCTCATCCAAAAGGGTGCTTCAGTTGGATAAGGGGCAAAACGTCTTCAAGAAACCCAACAAGACTTTGTTTTTTTGCTTTGCTTTTTGGATATACCTTGACCTGGATGACTGAGAACCTTCACAGACAAATATCAGCTATTGATCTGATACTGTACTCATGTCCTCCCATTTGTAAAACAGCTCCACACAACCACATCCGATACCATTTTATGGCAGCATTGACCTCTTGTTAGCCGTTCATGTAGGTGACAGTAGGTGCAGGTTAGCTGGCTGTTCAGGGGTCTTTTGTCTCAGAGGAGCGTTGCTGATGCGATAGCAGTCGGATGTAAAACAGTTGGACATATTAAAGATTTTGCCATAGGCTACTTTGTAGATAACAAAACGGATACAAAGACATGACGCACTGAATAAGTCTACACATCACTATTACATAACTGCCAGATGGGTACACATGCCCACATCAACTTATGTCACTGACAGGCTTGCCTCAGGGTGTGAGCAGGGCAGCGACGCATGTGTAATCTGAGAACTTTGTTTTGTCTTCTGAAGTGTTTGCAACAAAAAGATACAGAAAAACCAAAAAGTAAGCGTTGGCAGACCGCGAGGGTTCATTTTAATTTGCGTGCTTGTGCCTAACAGTGAATCTTTTATTAATCTATGAGCAGAAAACCAAATATTTAACTAAGTGGTATGAATCACCTGCCTCAAGACTGACATGCAGGTAGACAACTCCCTGAGCATCCCAGAGTGTCTCTGATTGACGCTAGTTGTTTTAGGTCACGCTCCGTCTCTTCCTGTTCCCATGGAACAGTAACACCTCCTTCACATGCTTATTTATAACATATCCCTGTGAGCGTAACATGCACCCGGTCCCCCTCATTTATCATTCAGTTTTTTTCTGCTTCTGCTTTCTGTCAAGATACATACCTTCCTTTTCATTTCCCTTTTTTCCCCCGCGCAGATATCAAGCCTTTGTCTGATTGATGCCCTTTAACCTACCTTGATTAAACGTCACTAGAGCTAGCTTGTTCTGTCTTTGTGGTACTTTACATGGAGTGCTGGCAGTTTGTCACGTCATGGATTGAGCAAAATGAATTAGGTCTGTTGTGTGCAATTGCCGCAAAACTAGTTTTTCACTCAACTCACCCATTCAAAAGTGGTGTTGTTTTCCCCTCAAGCTAGTCTAATGTCTATTTAATCATTTGTTAGACCACCAAATAGAGGACTACAACCGTTTGTCAAGTCGAGCATTAAAGTCTAACATTAGCACAGATGCTAACGTTTGCTGTCCTGCCTCCACATTACCTCTAGACTCTGTTAATACAGGTTTTCAATGTTTTTCTTATGGTAATAGACTCCAGTGTTGCTATCGAACATAGCAACAGTAATATAGGAAGTAGGGGTAAAAATAGGGTAAAAACCCTATGGTTGGTCGTCAGGAGGCAAATCAGAAGGACAAAAAAGGGGTCAATTGTACAGCTGTAATATTACCAGCTGTCCTGCCTTGTTGTGAGAGACAGGGTTGGCATAAGGGAGGCAAAACCGGTTTGTTAATTAAATAAATACACAAAGATTATTAAATTAAAAGATGCGCACTAGGTCCATGCACTATACCAAAATTCTCCTTAAAAGTTCATCTATGATAGCAAGCTAAGGTGTAAGACACATGACTCTTCACGTTTCTTCTAAAACATGCTGCCTTTTCTAAGAATAAAAAAAAAGTCCTCTTTTCATTAGCTGCCTCTGGTTGTCCATCCTCTCTAATTATCCTCGCCCTTCCCTCGAGTCAAATTATTCCATCGCCCATTTATTTATGGCTCTTTGATCAAGAGCTGTGTAAAGCCTAGGTCAGGTGCAAGCAGCTGGATTCATGCCACAGATCAAACAACCCATTCCTGTCCAAAATGATTTGACCTCATCTCATTGTGAGGATTAACTAATTTAAAAAGAACTATGTCGGACGTGACCATGGATGTGCACGTCACTGGAGCTGGGAATCACGCAATACGATCCTTATTTTAAACAGATCAGACAGATCTACTGCGAAAAATATATTTTAGCCATGCTAACAGTTGCTCTACGATGCAAAGGTTCATGAAGCCTAAGCAGTGTTTCTTAAACTGAGGTACTGGATCACTAGTCAGACAATAAGTCTCCACACAAAAGCACCCATGCATACACAAACACTCACGCAGACACACACCTACTTTGTGTGCTCCGTTATGAAAGTGTGACGCTGGCAGCGGAGACACAAAAGAAGCCGAGTAAGATAAAATGAGGGAGGATCGGTAGTCAAATAGAAACTGCATTCATCAGCAGGTTAAAAGCTTTTTGTTAGACAATGCTTTTGGTGGATGTAAGGACTCCAGTACACATACTGGCACTTTTGTACACACGCCTGAATAAGGTGGCCATGACAGCACACTGCAGTTCAAGAGCCATCTGAATCAATATCTAGTCTGTGTTACTAGCACATTTCTGTATCTGTTTTTTCAATAATGGCAGAACCTCTTCTGAATGCTTCTTAATATAGTGATGTCTTCTTAGTTTCCCTGTGTTCTGTCTATTTGCACGAGTTGCGTTCCCAAGGCCGTCACATCTTAACAAATTAAGACGTCCATCACGATCAGCCTACAACAAAGCAGCTCAAACCTATTTACCGCCATAACAAATGGGTCACAGAAGCAAATTTCAAGTCGCCACAAGTGGGGGCCTTGCATCAGCATGCCTCCCACGCAGTGTTGTCTCTAATTAGAGAGCTCAATTAAGGGGACAAAAGAAGGGAGGCAAGAGACAGAAAGAAACGGGAGGGGGGAAAAAATAACAGATTTCCTGCAGTACATCAGGACGTTTGGTCTCAAGCTAAGACAGAGGAGGTGAAAAGAAAATATGATGCGATTCAGAAATGAGTCCTTGGAACGAGTGAAATATGACTTTACTAACCATCTGCTGCTGCTGTTGCCAGGCTGTGTACTCAGCAGCAGCTTTGCCAGTGCCAGGAAGAAATGAGAGGCAAACAGAGGCATTCTCACGCGGCCCGCTAAACACCTACACCTACACTCACCGCATATATGCAAGTGCACGATTTCATTATGCCATGGAGCGGTTCAACAGATACAAAAACACAATCTAGAGAGTGAGAGGAAGAAGGAAATGGGTAAGCCAGGAGGGTCATGCGCTCCCATTGTGTGCATTTCCTGACCCTCTGATAGCAGACAGGAAGTAAGCCAAACACTCCAAATCAAGTGGAAACATTAAAGAGCTCTGCTTGGTGCTCTCCACTTGATATATGGCCACAGCGTTTATTTAGACCAAGATGAAGTGAGTCCATGTGTGTGGCGTTCTGTATTCCTGTGCTCCTGTTCATCCGCCCTTCCTCACACTCTCGAATGATGAAAACAAACAAATGCCGAAGAACCTGTTCGTAGTGGTTTGTTTGCTCTGGCATCAGCTGGGACTGCTGCTAGGAACTGGATTAAATATTAATATGCAAACCATGAGACAAAGTAAACGTCTTCTGTAATAAAAAATAATTTATAAACTAGCAGATGTAATACGTAAATGTCTTGCTATTTAACACCTGCGCAAAACATGTCATTTGCGAGCTTGCTGCAAATTTTTTATTTTTTTTTATATTTCTTAACTGACCCACGGTTGTTTTCATATGATCATATATATATAAATTGATCATCCAAAAGCAATACCCTGTAGTTATTTTTATTCAAAATAGGTCATTTTCAAGCCGCTGCCCTCAAACAAAGAAAAGTCTCATCTCAACAGTCTCAACAGTTTTCAGGTGGTTGTCTGTTTTTTTATCTGGAGCATCACATGTTTTGCTCTGACTTTTCTAGTTTCTATTTCATTTTGCTAGACCAAGAGAGAGAGACGGTGCCTTCACGGAACCAAGGTTACATTAGTAACTCTCAGCCATAGGCTCCACCGTACTAACTTGGTGATACTTGGTCTAGATGACTCAACCATCCTCGTCACCCATGTTCATTTCAGGCAAATTAATCATTGGAAACAAAGTATAGGTTTCAGTCTTTAACAAGTGTAATTGCCTTTGTTTTAGGGTTAGTTTAAGCTTTCTTTTTTTAGGAAATACCATGACCTCGATGACCTTTTCAGACGTTAGAGTCACCATTTTCAGAGAGAAAATTGCTCAGCCAGACGATGTAATCAAAAAGGCTGCTTCAGGAAAATACGTCACAGACACCGCAGTCAAGGTTAAAATACTACATTTGTGGAAACTGTCTACCTTATCAGTTTCTCTACACTAAAGTAGTGTAGGTGTTAGTTTCCCACCATAATCTTACGCAATGACTCCGACATGTTAAATTTGCAGTGGAAAAAGGGACATGGCTGAGCACCTGTTTGACACACATGTGCAAACTCACAGAAAGAGAGACACTGAAAAGGCAGAGGCAGGAAATATACTGGTGGTTACGTGAGTAGACAGAGATATAAGTGAAAAGGAAGTGAATAAAAAAAAAAGATTCGGAGAATTTCTTCCTTAACGGAATGAAAGCTTGCAGAAGAATGAAGTAGAGCAAGGCTTTGTTTTATTCTTAACGTCCCATCTGCCTTATCTTTCTCTTTCCATATATATATGTCTTCCATTTGTCTTTTCTGGTGCAACAGATTACGTCATGTCAGACAGTGATGAGTCTAATCCATAACACAGGGGACAATTACTATGTCATTTTTATTGGAGTGGGGCAGAGGAGCAGACCCTGCAGCAAACAAAGCAAATGTTAAAGAGATTAATACGATGGCACTGTGTAGGTAGCAAATAAAAGATCCTGTGTCTTTTAGCAAACTTAATGAGAGCACCTTCTATAATAACTAGAAACACCCAAGTTACTGGAAACAAGTGACATCAGATATTATTAATACTGCCATTTAAATGAGTTAAATCGAGCGCTGTCATTCTTGGTAAGGATGTGGCGATGTGGTTTCACAAATGCAAACCTGTGCATGCAAACCTGCTGACATTAAAAACTAGATTACTTGACAATTTTTTGACACAAGACGGGACAGGAAGGGGAAAAAAAAAAAAAACCACAGAAGGAGCGTAGTCAGGTGCATTCAACTGTGCGGACGCTGGTTTGATCAAACGTCTGAAAGCGCCCTGTAGGTTGACTGATATTGTGGTCATTTCATTTCCTGCAGGTAACCGAAAGTATATTCTAAAATGAAGAAGTCAAATGCCGGGTCAAGAGGGAAATAAAGCGAGAGGTGGTTTGAAAAAGCCACTGCAGGCCTCGGCTGACCACTAATTTTTTTAGACATTCAGTTTGCGAAAGCAAAGACCACAGTGAGGCAGATCAATAGTATTAGTAACCCTTTCCTGTTTGTTGCGTAATTTCAGAGTTACCCACCACGCAGTTGGGTTAGTCACTTACCCATTCTCTTTCAGTAACGCCATATCCCCTCAAAGACCACACTAGCCACCCCATTTGCAATCAGAGTGCTTGTTGTCTTTAACCTACATTTGCTTCCTGGAAGCACTGAGTTCACTATATACATGACAAAGCATTAGGTACACTGGTGAAAACAAATGCGCTCCAATGCGACAGTCCTGCACGATATCCACCTTAATGACTCTTAAAGGAAAAGATTCCTACTTAACAGTTCAGATGGACCAATCCATTAAGATATTATCAAGCAGAACAGAACTTTTCTGACATGCGCAGTGTTTCTGTGGAGGATCGAATCTGTCAGAAACAGGAAACGAAGGATTTTTTTTTTTGTCGTCCAGCTTTATTGTCAAAACTGAATTCCTTCAAGAGAATTCCTTCAACCCACGTTTTCAGCGTTGCCGCCCACATCAATTTCAGCTTCGTTCTTCTTTTCTAGCACTTGTTCGAACAACTCTTGGTTTTGCCACCTCCACGTTTCTGTCCCTCTTGGAAACCTGTCACGTCATCTGATGTTCACGCCACAAAGAAAAAATCGGAGCAAGCGTTTACACTATTACACCATTGAACAAATTATCTAAAGTTGACACCACCACTATCGACCTGGTTGAAAATTTCGTCTGACCGGACCAGTCTCTTATGACTGAGGTGGTCTTATGAGACATTTATGTTCTGATTGGTCTATAATTCCTGTTATTAGAAGAGCACTAGTGTCCGTGTGAATAGTAACCATAGTGAGTGACAGAGTCATAATGTGACGTTGAAAAGGAAACCACACTTAATCGTTCCATCGTTCCAGTCAGTTACAGTTAGTTAATCACTGCCTTGTTCCTCATTCCAGCTCGCCTGTCATTCCTGAACTATTGCTATAAATAGATCTGGACTCTCATGAATTTGAAACCCAGTTTTTTTCTTGAACCCAGTGGAAAATAGAAAAAAAAAAAAAACACCATTTAGCTCATACCTGCTCTTTCTATTTCATACAAACGCGTAGACACAGTGTGCTCATACGTCAGATCCATTAGATCTCCGGTCCTGTGAGGATTCCCGTCATTACGTATGAACCCAGTCATTGACTCGGTGGCTTTTATGTCCCCCGGCTGCGTACACGATTCGTTCCACCTGGATTTTCACTGCTCTCAAAACCCACTATGACACAGATGACTAATTTTGCTGCAGGGCACGATAGGTGATTGAAAAAAACACGAAAGCCCGTAGCTGTGTGTGTGTGTGTGTGTGTGTGTGTGTGAAGAGAGAGAGAGTGCCATTGAGGATATGAATCGTTAAAGCTTAATCAAGGTGGAAGAAAGAGGGGCCGGAGGCAGAGGCTTTGTGAATAATAATCACATCAGTAGCAACTGTGGCATTTAAACGTGGCAGCACAACAGTGATCAGACCCAATAAGAACACTGAGCGGTGCAAATGGATGTTTTCTAATGCGAGTTGCTGAAATTCAATTTTCTTTTGCTGCTGAGTGAATGCGCCCCACTGAGTTTGCATTATACAACAAATTCTGCTCGTTAATGTGATTAATTTTGTATCTTGGCCAGCAGACTAAGGGCAGTTTATGTAATCAATTGGTTAAATGGAGACTTTGGATTACTTCCATCCCAAGATCTCAGTGTTCAGTGAAAGCTTTCTGGCATATTTATACATGTGTCAGTGTTCCTTGAATCAATCACCTGATTACTTTTTCACAGCCCAGGTAAATCTTCCTGAACCCTGCGCCACAGCCTCACTGTGCTTCTACTATGCGGCTCTATAGACGGCAGACTCTTCTGTATGCAGATATAACTCCAACAAAATTCCTGCTTAGCAGCATTTATGCAATCACATTTACTTTAGAGCAAATAAAAGGCGTTATATTGACTCGACTCGTGAATTCAACACAGCCTACGCGAACAATGGCCCACATGCTGCCACACTGTCACACGTTGTTACGAACAAGCCGAGTTCAGACGTAACGGGGTGTAATGTTGAAAACCTCACATCATTTCACTACCAATGAAACCAGACATATTCTTCTGCTGTAAAACAGGAAGCTACAGAGTAGGGGTGTCTCCCTGTGCATCAGACATGGTTCTCATGCTCATTATTTTAAATATAAACATTTTGGCCTCACGCAAATCAGTTTTCAAGTCTGCTCTTGTAGCACGTGCAATGCAGTTGAAGGTTTCCACGTACCACCTGTTGTATGTTGGAATAACATTGTTAGACCACCGCGTTTCAGCTTGTGGCTTTCACCAGGGCCCTTGATTCTTTATGCGACAAGTATTCCTGGAGTCTCAACCTTTTTACCTTGGTAGCAGGTTGAAGTCACGACAGATATGCAATTTTTTTGGCTTCAAAACTATCACAATGTAACTGGGGACGCATTGATTTATCGATAATTTATTGGTATCGGTCGATAATCACCTCACTGGCTGCCTTAGCTCAATCTGCCATTATGCTGACACTGATAGTGGTGGTCAGTGTTTATCTGTTGGGTCACAAGCGATGTGATTTATGTATGTATTTATTAAGTCTTTAGATTTGTGGAGGTAGTTGTGTAGACGGCTTTGAAACTGTTATTTTACACCGATAGCGTCTTTGTCATGCGAAAGAACGTTATTTTAAGGTATTGTTTCATACGTTTGTACGGGTGAACTTCAGCTCCTTCAAAAGTAAGAGTGATGAAGGGCTGAGAGACTTTGTTCAGCTACGTTTTGGAACAGGTTAGGGTTAGGATTTGTTTCCCTGTCACAAGAGGAACGATACAAAAGGAAAATATGACAAATAAACGAATAAAAAGACACTGATTTGAATTTCACAGTTGGTGCATCCTCGAACATCACAAATCTCCGTCTTGCTGGTACACATCTTGCACTCGCGGAAAAACTTCTTAGTCTTTTAGTGTCAAACTTTGCATCGTTACAGCTCAAACATCAAAGTAACAGCAATGCCTGAATAGACCGAATTTAGTCGCGAGAGGAAATGAGACTTTTCAAATTTACCCTAAATGGAAAAGGCACGGCAGGCGCGTCACTGCTTCTCCACCCTCCCTGTCGTGCCAACTGAAACCGCACGCCTTTGTGATTTCATGACGTTCACACTTGAACAGTTTGAAGTGAGCAAGTTGAAGACCGTCTGGATGGGTCTGTGTTTGGGAAAACACTAAATTATCCCCCGAATGAATTCACAGGAGTCAGTGCTGAGCGGAGCGTGGTCTAAATATCACTCATGTTGTGGGAACATAAATCAGTTGAGGGAACAAAAACAGAGTCCCCATGATCTAAAACATTTCAGATGAACACGTGTCATCGTGTTAGGGTATTTATCAGTAATTTATTGGTATCGGTCGATAATCACCTCACTGGCTGCCTTAGCTCGATCTGCCATTATGCGGACACTGATAGTGGTGGTCAGTGTTTATCTGTTGGGTCACAAGCGATGTGATTTATGTATGTATTTATTAAGTCTTTAGATTTGTGGAGGTAGTTGTGTAGACGGCTTTGAAACTGTTATTTTACACCGATAGCGTCTTTGTCATGCGAAAGAACGTTATTTTAAGGTATCGTTTCATACGTTTGTACGGGTGAACTTCAGCTCCTTCAAAAGTAAGAGTGATGAAGGGCTGAGAGACTTTGTTCAGCTACGTTTTGGAACGGGTTAGGGTTTCCCTGTTACAAGAGGAACAATACAAAGGGAAAATATGACAAATAAACTAATAAAAGACACTGATTTGAATTTCACAGTTGGTGCATCCTCAAACATCACAAATCTCCGTCTTGCTGGTACACATCTTGCACTCGAGGAAAAACGTATTAGTCTTTTAGTGTCAAACTTTGCATCGTTACAGCTCAAACATCAAAGTAACAGCGATGTCTGAATAGTCCGAATTTAGACGCGAGAGGAAATGAGACTTTTAAATTTTCCCTAAATGGAAAAGGCACGGCAGATAGCGCGTCACTGCTTCTCCACCCTCCCTGTTGTGCCCACTGAAACCGCACGCCTTTGTGATTTCATGACATTCACACTTGAACAGTTTGAAGTGAGCAACTTCAAGACAGTCTGGATGGGTCTGTGTTTGGGAAAACACTAAATTATCCCCCGAATGAATTCACAAGAGTCAGTGCCGAGCAGAGCGTGGTCCAAATATCACTCATGTTGTGGGAACATAAATCAGCTGAGGGAACGAAAACAGAGTCCCCATGATGTAAAACATTTCAGATGAACACGTGTCATCGTGTTAGGGTAAATTAGGATTGGGGACGTAGGAGATTAAGGTTAGTAAATCCCCGTGAAATGAATGCAAGTCATCGCTCTGTCCTCTGAAAGCATGAACACACAGCTGTGAGCGTGTGCACGCCTCAGATAAAGGCTAAAGATTACATGTGAGAGTCCCAGCTGTTGGTGCTCACTGCCTGTGTTAAAAGCAGAGGGGCAGATTATCTCCCCGACAGCAACCATCTCTGTGTAGAGCCTCAAACACACATAATCAATCATACCCATCACTAGATCGCCAAGTAACACAAACAAGAACAGATCAGTTAATAGATTCAAGTTTTGTTTGTTATAGGTATCCTTTTAAATACGGTACACACAAAAAGTAGTTGTTTGCTTTTCTTCTATTCCAAAAATTGTGTCTCCTGTTCAGATAAACTACTAGGCCACAGGAAAAATCACACTAAGCTATTATTTCATCAAGGACAGATGAACTGAAGCAATGAGAAAACAAGACTGTCTGCACACAAGGAAATGGACTGAGTGATCGGACAAGGAAGGGAATTTTTTCCACTATTGTCTTTCCTTCTTCTCGCTCAGACTCACTTGCTTAACCTGTTCAAAACTAACAGCTCGTGGGACGTCCCATACCAGCAAGCTGCATTAAAAACTAAAACCACAAACTACAATTGAAAAAGCAAAATATAACACGTGTTTCAATAAAATGTGACCACTTTAAAACAAATCCTAACAGATAAAACGCTTCCACCGTTCACACTGTCAAGAGCTCTTTCGTGACAGGTGCTTCAGTGAAGGTACGAAAATAGGAACGAAATAAAACTCTTTGGGTGATGGCAGACTTGACGGCTCTTGTGAATATTGTTGAATTTACCTGCAGGTCGAGCACTGACAGGGTCGACACAGAGCAACAAGGCGGCCAGCAGCAGCAGCGGCGGAAGCAGCAGCGGCGAGGCCCGGCGCTGGCGTCCGCGCCGCGGGCTGGAGAGCAGCAGCATCCTTGGGTCTTCTCGGGGACGGTGAACCGGGTTGTTGCTGTCATTCCCCCATCAGTTTAGTTTTATTTTTCTCTCTTTTTTTTTTTTTTTTTTTTTTTGCAAGCAGCGAGCGTCGGCTCAGAAGTAAACACAGCAACAAGCCGAGCAGGTAGCTTCAGGATGCCGTCTGTCCTTCTGTCCACACTGCGCACAGTAATCCGCGACAGTGCTAAAGATAGCGGAGCTTCAGGCGGAGGAGGGGGCGGGGATGTGTTCGGCGTGCTGCTTTCAGGGCCTCTTTGTAAAACTGTGAATAAAAGCGCAGACTTCTCTGGGAAGAAGAATTGTAGCTTTCATAATCAGCAATCAGCTAACAAAATGTTCAAAGTCGCCATTTTGATTGCATGTGATTGAAATAAGAGCAGCTATTTTACAAAAGAAAACCGACTTTCAAATGCAAAATATGCAGATTTCCTTGTAGGTTTCTCAATCAAAATAATAAAGTAGCGAGGAGTCATGTCTTCTCCAGCACTGAGAGGTAATGGTATTAAACTTTTCATATTCACATTACCTTTAGTCATGTATATCCAGGTATATGACATTTAATGCCAATGAAACAGATGCAAGTAAAGTTTGAAAATGAAAAAAATAAATAAATAAAAATAAAAAATAAAAATACAAAGAGGCTCACTGGCTCCATTAAGACGGGACCAAAGATTAATCGGTTAAATTTCCTGTAGGTTTCAGCATTGTTGAAAATATTCAGGATAATCCCACAACAAAATATATAATATTGGTTTAGTTGGTTTTTGGAAATTGTGAGGTGAAAATGTTATATAGTATATTTGTAAAGCCTTATGTCCTGAGGGACAAACGACCTCCTCAACCTGTCCGTGGAGCAGGACAGAGACCACAGCCTGTCACTGAACTAGTTTCTTTGCCTCGCTATTGTGTCGTGTAGAGGGTGGTGGACATTTTTCATATTGGACCGGATTTTGTTCAAGGTCCTTGCATCTGCCACTGATGTCAGGGACTCCTAATCTGTATCAGTTCGTCCAGCTGCGAGGAGCCCTTCTTCTTAGTGCTGCCTCCCCAGCACACCACAGCGTAGAAGAGGGCACTGGTAACAATAGTCTGGTAGAACATGTCCAGCAGCTTCTGGCAGATGTTAAACAATCTTAGCCTCCTGAGGAAATAAAGACGGCTCTGACCTCTTTTGTATACTGAGTCTATGTTTGCCAACCAGTCCAGTTTGTGATCTGGATGTAGACCCAGGTTCTTATAGGTCTGAACCACCTCTACACACTCCCTGTTGATGGTTATGGGCTGCAGGTGGGACCTGGACCTCTGGAAATCCACTACCATCTTTTGGCTCCACTTTCAAGAATAAAGTTTCACACAATTAAGGCAAAATTAAGGGGAATGTGAGGATGAATAGAAAATAAATAGAAAAAATGAATAGAAAAAATAGAAAGTTAAATGACAGCAAAAGAGTAGGGTGCAAAGCATATTTGCAGAGGTCGAAGCCGGGTGGGGGAATGGGACTCCCAAATTTCCAGCTTTATTACTGGGCGTGTAACCTTCATGCTCTCTCCTTTTGGTCCCATTCTGACAAGCAGGCAGAGAGCCCAATTTGGGTACAAATGGAACACAACTCATGCTATCCGACATCTTTGACAGCCCTTTTGTTTTCTCCAATGCCTCTATCATTACAGTATGTCAGGAACAATCCCATTGTAATACAGTCTCTGAAAATATGGTCCATAATTAGGAAAAACTATGGATGGCAAAGTGGTTCTCTTCTTGCTCCTATTCATCCCAGCCACCTCTTCTCTCCGTCCATCATGGATGACTCTTATGGCATTTGGATGCAGGGTGGCGTGGTCAATATGAAGGCTCTCTTTATAGATAATATATTCCCTACCTTTGAACAACTGAGGCATAAATTTAATTTACCACAATCCCATTTTTTCAGATTCCTCCAGGTCCGTAGTTATATCAAAGCTAATACTCCCTCTTTTCCCAACCTGCCTGATGAGTTGCCCATGGAAACCCTGTTTTCCTTTGATCCTTCGGGACGGGGTGCAATATCCTATCTTTATCATTTCCTGTCCAATCTGCAGAATCCGTCTTTGGAGACTCTAAGATCTGCATGGGAGGGGGACCTGGGGATGGCCGTGGCCACAGAGCAGTGGAGACAGGCCTTAGAGGGGATCCACACAGCCTCAATCTGTGCTCGACATGGCCTTATTCAGTTCAGGGTGCTGCACCACCTTCATTTCTCTAAAGTTAAACTCTCTAAAATGTTCCCAGGGGTAGACTCTACCTGTGACAGATGCAGAGTATCACCCGCTTCTCTAGCTCACTCATTCTGGCATTGTCCTAAACTGTCCACCTATTGGAACTCAATTTTTGGAACACTGTCGGATGTTTTCAAAATGGTGGTTGAGCCAGATCCAATGATAGCCATTTTTGGTGTAGCAGGAGAGAAGAACAAGAATCTCATTGGAGTCAAACTCAACGTGACAAAATTTGTTACTTTGCTAGCAAGAAGACTGATCCTTCTCCATTGGAAGTCTCCTCAGCCGCCGAGCTGGTCTCAGTGGCTGAGGGAGGTGTTGCAACACCTTAAGCTAGAGAAACTGAGACATACAATACACGGCCCCTCTGATAAATTTGATCGAATCTGGAAACCATTTATCGAGTATATCCGAGCTAAGCTTACCCCCCCCATCCCTCCCCAGTGTATCCCCAATATGAACTAAGTCATGTTTATTTATTATCCTAAGTATCTTTGTCCTCATAGCACTTCACAACACAATGTAATTTGCCTTTTATTTCGTACGACTGCCTGTTATTGTTTTGTGTTCTTCACATGTTGTATCTTTTTGTTTGTTTGTTTGTTTGTTTGTTTCCTCTTTCTTGTAATGTGTTCTGAAAATGGCTAATAAAAATATGTTTGAAAAAAAAAATAAAAAAGAGTAGGGTGCAATTATTATATAAATATATCGATGGGATTTTCCATTTTAATTTCCTTTTACCGTAACCTCGTGCATCCAAGTTCCCACGGCACCTGAAGGCAACGGTTTACCGAGAGATTAAACGGGGAACTACGCAGGAGGCACTTGAGACGTGATGACGTGGAGGAACCGGTTTGATAAAGTGATGCGCTCATTTTCATCGTTTGCATACTTCTAGAGAGCGATGTACACTGACAGACGTCTTACTTTGAATTCTTCGAGAGTTTGGACTCAATCATTTATTCACTTCTACCAATCATTCTTTCATTAAGCAGCATAGACTGTCTAATCATAGTCTCATGGAGTCACATATACAGTGGCTGAGAGAGAAAGATAATGAGCAAATAAAGGGCACCGCTTTACTCTATTCAGTAGGCAGCAACAGGTGCAGTACAGGTCTGGTTCTGTTTAAAGAAGTATGAATATACAGGCTAGCCAACAAACAAACATTTATTATGTCTTCGTATTGTTGTCTGTTTTGTCCAAGCCAGCTATTTATCTCTCTCAAACACAGGCCAAATGGTGAATGGCAGCTGGAGACAGAGTTGGCCTATTTGCTTGCTGAAATTGCTGAAAGCTGAAAGATGATCTCCTAACAAAAACCATTACAGGTAATGGATTTCAGTGCCATTTAGCCATACAGCTTTCAACTGTGCCTCTTTTTTTTAATTTTTATTTTTTTATACGCAGTATATTCCGGCAAGTGAGTCACTGCTCTCGTCACCATCACCATTAATAATGTCATCAGAAACGTCATCATTCCTGTTTTATTTTGGTGTAGATGTCTTTTTTTGGCGTAGTATCTCAAATTGTCATTGACAGAAATAGCCATGAAACTATGAATGCAGTGTCTTTCTCTGAAAACACAGATATAATACTCAGTATAGTGTAGTATGGAAATGAAGAATATTACCTCAAATACAGACACCAACCAAGAAAAAAGGTGGAAATTATTATTTGGATTTTATTTTGATGGCCTCAGCTCACATCCCAGAATCTAAGTACAGAAAAAGATCTCCTTTGGCACCTTTTGAGACCTCAGAGAACATCTGAATAGATTATTAAATAGCTCGAAAAATAATAAAGAGAATCATCTGTTTCTTTCCCATGGTCCTTTTATGTGTGTTACATACACAGTCCTGAGGTATAAAGATTGTAAAAGCCTATACAAACCAAAAGAATAAGAAGATCGTGTTGGATTAAGACTTTTTAAATTAGCTCAGCAGCATCAAGGAAAAGGTCCACTACACAGACAGAAACATACTCAAGTTCTTCCTCATACAAACAGGAGCTCATTCTTCCCTGTACCACAGAAGTCAAAAACCAGGCAGCCTAGTATTAGTGAGAATAACGAAGTGAATATGAAATGGCTGATAGAAGAGTTATGCATTGATATAAACTGCTGCGTTAAGTTAACCTACATATTAATGCCTATGAAATGGTTTGGTGAAACTGGGAGTGTGAGACAGAGCAGTAGATGGTTCATTAAAATCGTGACAAAAATGCACCCAGGAAAGAGTTCAGTCATACCTTTGTAACAATGCGCAGGACTTAACTGTCCAGTTTGTTGCTAGAGTTTAGACGATCTCCGGCCAATCTAATGGTCACTAGATTTGTTGAAACTAACCCCATGGACTTTTCCCTGTGTTTAGACTGGATATAAACATCATTACAAAGTATAAATGTGACTTTAAGAGACAGTTGGCAAGTAAATTAAGTATTGCAAAACACAAGCAAATGCAAAGACAAGGTAAAATGATCATTTCTGTCCGAATCTGACACAGACAATCATTTCAAAGTGCATAGCAGTGTGGGACTGCAGACCAACACGTAATGCTGCATCTAGAACTAACCAGGACCAGTTAGTTATCTGTGGCTGCAAGTAAATGTTTTGTACACAAGATGATCAATGAAAATTTTACCACACTGATATTCAGTATTTAGGAAATAGATAGCAATGGCCTAAATTAAATTCAAAAGAATGAAGGTGGTCATATCTATTTCTTGCATGACTACCCTTTTATAGACGGGAGGATCAGCGGAGGTGATACCTTGGGTATTTAACGTATTACACATCATGCACACGCTCACCTTATAGCAAAAAGAAAATGCAGAACACGCACACATTTCTTCAAATGGGTCTAACCTGCAAAAATGCATTCACTCCTAAAATTCCCTGAAGTTGCTCACTAGTACAAAATAAAAATAAACTGTCCAAATCAGTCCCAGTTCATCTCCTTCATCCGCTCACGTTAAATCACTGAGAAGTTACGGCAGCTACCACCACCTACTGGCCAGGTAATATTCCACTCACCAATATTTAAACAGTACTTGTTTTAGAAAAAAAGGTGCAATCTAGATTAAAAAAAAAAAAAAAAAGCAAATTGCATTGCATAAAACATTTGTCGCCTTAGCTATGTTTTCCCTCAAGGTCATTTTAAGTTCTAGTCAGTTATCTACGTATGTCCACGAACACCTTATATGTGCCTACAACAGCAACACTATAGTCTAGGTTTAGGTTTAGGCAGCAACAGCCTATCCTTCATAACCTACAGCTTTTGGCCTTTGACTACCTAGTTTAGTCTCATGAGATAAATCCCTTCAATTCCTGCACCACACAGAGCAGAATCTGTACTCTAGATGGTGAAATAAATATGGAGCCATCTTTAGGGCTCAAAGTCAACACAGGATGCGGGTGTGGTCAATCCACGACTCTTCTCCGTCGGTTGTAAACATGCAGGCAGGTGTCAGTGCTGTAGGGCAGTGAGGGGCTCTGAGGCACGTGCCATTCAGAAACTGACAAGGGACCAGTGTTTGGAAACTTGGCTGCTTCGGGATCAGCAGTGGTCACGGATTTGTGTCTGAACCAGCGTTAGAGTTCGGGGTTTGAGCGGCGTCGGCTGAACACGGTTCGGTTCTTTCGTTCTCTGTGGCTTTTGAGCAGAACTGCTGCTGCGATTGTCCTTTTCCTCCGAGCTCTTCGTCCTCCTCTTCCTTGAGTAGCACCTCTTCGTTCTCCAAGACAAACTCCAGGGTGGGTCCACTGGCTGCTCCCCCCTCCAGCACCCCCTCCTCCGACAGGCGGAGTTTTATGTTCATGCTGACGGGCCTTTCGGTTTTATCTAAACAATGAGGACAAACAATGTAATTAAAATTTGATATTTGATATAATGATATCCTTACATGTAACAGGAGGTCATCTTTTTGAAACAGAGCAGTGCTGGGTATATTATAATATAAATATAACATTATATTCATGTGTGATGACAAACTCAGCACGGTCTTCTCTGTCCACAAGGGGGAGCTCACAGGCTGATTTTTGAGAGGCTACCAATCCACTTCTCATTCTAGCTTGTGGTTTGTATACGACACTTGATCAATCTGAAGGATAAATCAGTTGATATTTGTTTTTTTCCCTGTTGTCAACAAACAACACATCAATAAATATCTAAACTAGCTAAGTACCAATCCTATGGAAAAGTGCTTTCGGTGCGGCAGCCCACAAAATGACATAGCTTTTTCTGTATGACAGACGTCTACTGCACTGCTTTCCGTGCACCACAGGGCTGCAAAGTGTGGTGGTTTCGTTATTTCGGTGCACATCTATTTTTATTTACATGCTCTTTAATACTCACTAGTGCATGAAACCTGTATGAGAGACTGAGGAAGTTACAATGTGTTTGGTATGTGCTGTTGGGGTCATGGGGTTTGTTGACAGTACCAACAATGTAGAACATCACCAGCCTTATCTTTTAAACTTCCTCTCCCTGATCCTTACCATGTCCGAGCTGCTTCTCTTTGGGCAGCAGCAGCACATCCACATTGCGATGTGTCTCCAGGGCAGCTGTGAGGACAGCGCCCTCGCGGCTGAACAGGAATACCAATGGCAGGGTAATGTCTTCAGTGGAGTCGCCATCTCCAACCATCTGGAAGAGGGGAGTTTCCTCGCTGTTACTTCCCTCGCGGTGGTCTGAAGAAGAAGGGGATAATAGGAAATGTGTAATTTCAGTGTTTGGTGGTTATTCAAATATGAAGGTCTCACATTGTGGTGATCCTCACCTATAAAGATGACCCCTATGGCTCCTGCCTGCTGCAGCCAACGAGCCTTGGCAGCAAACATGCAGTCACCCCGCAGTGCCAGAGCGATATGTCCTTTTAGCTCCACTGCATTCTCTATTGGTCCACATGCAGTGTAGGGGGAAGCTTTCACTATGCTGCCCTTCACCTGTGACGCAAGAGAGTGGTTTAATGTTTTATTTTGCTTGCATTCGAGAGGATGAATGTGTAAGAGCATGTTTCAGAAAAAATGAGACAAGATGAAAAACTGCATAAAAGCAAAATAGTTTTGGGGGAAAACAGAAAGCATGAAAGCGACGCTAGCTTTGATGTTGCTACTATATAGCCTGTTATCTCACCCCGTGCTCCTGCTTAGTCAGGTCCATTCCAAACTTAGCAGGTCCCGCGGTAAGGACAGTCCTGCCCAGAAATGGGGGGGATATGAGCTGAACAACATGAGGCACCACCACCTCCTCCTCTGCCGTCTGGCTAACTTCTGCTACAAGTCTTACCCGGTACACTCCTTTATGCTCCTATAGGGGTGAAAGATTGAGAAAAAAATCCAAAAAAAAATCATTCCTTTCACTGTGATACAGTATTATATATTATCACACATTCCAGGCACTTTTTTTGCATTTAAAGGAGCACATTTATTATCTTGACCCAATTCAGACTTGACTGAACTTTGCAATTTAGGCCTATTATTATAAATGATTTAAAAAAGCAAGATGACTTAGGCAATCACTTTGCTATGACTGACACATCATAGCATCCCACCTCATGATACCGCATGATATAATTACTGCTTCACTCAACTTAAACGTAAATCAAAAGTTTAAACTTAGAAGATCATGAAGACATACTGTAGTTCTAAAGATTAAAGCATGTAATGTTGTACAATATGGAAGACAATTGGTTTAACAGTGGGATAGATAATTTACCTGTTTAGACTTGTCAATGCATATAGCATAAAGTGCAAAGTAAAGTGGATAGTGCATAAATGGAACCAAATGATCCAAAATAAGGAAATGAAAACGTGTTTTGCATACAAAGCACTCCTTCCTTAAAGTTAGAATGGTAGATGGAGTTGCAGTATATTAAGATCACGTTTACAAAGTGCTTTGTGATTTTTGCCTCTTTGTCACATACTCAGTGACTATTTAATCAATAGTCAATAGTAGTCAATGTAGGCTTTATGGGTGGTACCAACTTTAAAACAGACAATCAGCAACTCCAGAAAAGTCCAAAAAATCTTTATATATTTTATCTGCTGACTGTCAGCACTAACTGATCCAGACTGCTACCAGGAAGGTCCGACTTGGTCCAAACACTCAACAGAGACAGGAGTTTCAAAGGGAATTATGTAAAATCTGACTAGAGATTAGGTGGAAAAAAAAGAGAAAAATGTAAAAACAAAATTCAGGTTCTGACATGAGGAGAAACCAAAATACCCTGTGACTTCTGCTGTCTCCTGCGGTGACCTCATTCAGTGGAGTGAGAGAAATGCCCATGCTTTTCAAGAACTCCACTGGCTCCATGCCATTGTCATGAAGCGGTAGTTCAATTTCCCTGTAAAGTGTAAACACGCTCAGGTTAAACGCTCAGTCAGCAATTACAGTAAAGACTGTTTTTAAAATCCCCTTGTGAATGTGCACACCTGACGGGTAGAGGGTGGAAGGCTCGCCCCACCCCAGTGAGGTACTTGTAGCTGTCCCGGATGGTTTTGGCAAATGAAGGGTTGTTGGGGAATAGCGTCTCAGTGCTCGGACAGGAGTGTGTAAACAGATCTTCCTCTTGAGAAACAGGAACAGTCTCCTGGAGAACAGTTACAGTTGAACAACAACACACCGACTACTGTATGAGAAACTGCATATTACAAGGCTCAGTTAGCATTTTAACGAACTGATTCTTTTAGCTGAAATATCAAAATATATCCAAATCTGTGATAGAGGCTCTCACCGTATTGTTTCCTTGACAGGGTGGCTGAGTGGTGGAGAGAGACACGGGCAGAAGGTGGGCCTCTGTGGTGAAGATGTAGTCGTCAATATCAATAGGGAGCTGGCTCTTGTCCGAAAACAGCAGGTACAGGTATTTAAACATCTCGGCCAGAAAGAAGGAGTCCATCCTGTTCACAAAGAACATTTTATTACAAATTCAAACGTGACGTTTACACCGTGTAAGTTAACTTGTCAGGTTAAACATGTCTGGAACAGTGTTTGTCTCACACTATACCTGTCTTCATGCGTCCCGGTGCGAACATCCTGCACAGCAGCAAACCCGCAAGGCACCCTGGCGTAGGCATTGAGCTTTTCCACTATGGACTGTCCCACTCTGAGGTAGTAGGGGTCGCCAGTGGCCTGTAGAGTTCAAAATATAATCTTTACCGCTCTTACAAGGTACGTTTAGATTGATAGAAAAAGGGAAAAGAAAAAGATACTGTATATTTAGTATAAATGTGTAGTAATTAGCCTGATTGTGACGGCGAAACCACTTTTCCATACTTTCTTTAATTCTGTGAATCACGCAGCCCTATCAGGTTTTATTACCTTATAGAGGTAGTATGTACTTTCTGCAAACTCTGGTCTCAGTAGGTGTTGGCCCCAATGAACTCTGAACTCTGTAGTGAAAGCCTTTGGGGAGAGAAACCAAAGAAAGAAAGACGTTAGAGTCCTTGACACTGATGAACAGATTTCATCAAGAGATACATTTTCATGAATACGGTATATATCACTGCGTCGTATCATCAGTAGTATCATCAAGTGAATTACAAGTGAATTATTTTACTATTCACAAACCAATAAAAGCTGGATTCTGGAAAGCAACCGTTGTTTCCTCAGTCAGGCAAAATAGTTTAAAGAATGACGAACTCTATAAGAGAATGCAGCTGTGGGAGTTTTTCACTTCGGTTTTGTTCAGGCACCGAAACTACAGGATTAGGTTTAGAAAAAGATCATCATCTGGGTTCAAATAGACCCCGAAACCAAAAAGCCTTCCTGGCAGAAAGCACCACAAGCAAACTATAACATTCAGATCAGCGCTAATTATTGGAGAAGACAAGCTGTGCTGAAACTTCACAGATGAGAGCACTTTGGGGTTTCAGCTGTTCAGTTATGCATCTTTCCTAACAGCCATCTTGAAGGCTGAAATCAGACACTCATTTTATTAGATGCAGTATTTTATCCGTCTCGCCCGATGACGGCTGGAATAGGCTCCAGCCGTCCCGTTATCCTTCACAAGACGAGTGGTTACAGAAGATGAATGAATGAATGAATGCATGAGTATGTCATCCATGCTGTCCAGCCACATTGAGTATTACAGACATTTCATCTTTGCCTCCTTCATAGTATTACACAGAGAAAAAAGAGCAGCGATTCTTTACCTCTGGAAGGAACTTGTGCTGTTTGGTGACTTGGTAAAGCATCTCATGAGTCTCAATGGCTGGTTTCAGATCTCCTCTCAGAACCTATGCGAACAATACATATTTACATGTGCAACGATATCTATGCCTTCTACCGTGTCTAAATATAGAAAGGGGATCAATTAAGTGTGCCTTCAGATGGAATCACACACACCTGTAAGCCAGGGAAGAATGCCAGGAGAGAGTCCATCCAGCTCCGCACGCTCACAGTGGGGTTGTGCATGTGTACATTGAGCAGCAGAGGAGGCTGACTGATGTACTTCATAATGGCACTGTAGTGCTATTATAGACATCAAAGAAAATACATTAGCAGTGAAAAAGGCTTTTAACTCAGACGACCACAACATGAACAAAATGACTAGAGCCGATAATGCTGCCACACGGAGCACAATACAGCTGCTACCAAATAGTACAATTTACTGTTGTTTGTTGATGCACTGATGCAGGACTTACAACATTGAACCTCTGCAGAAAAACATTGTCTCCTAGAAGAATATAGGCCTTCATCAGGTATTCATAGTATGAATCGATACCGGCACCAACTCCACTATCTGCAAAGAAGGATGAAGATTATGACTTGTACCTTTACCAAGGTTTTGTTGGTTTTACACTGAGAATGTTTTTGTTTAAACAACCTTACCCCTTCTGACCCATTCTCCATTATGGATATTGATGACCGTCCCCACCAAGTCACTTCCTCTCTGTCTCCTCTCCCAGAGGACATCCAAAGCCTTCCTTGCGTGTTCCTATAAAAACAACGAGTATAACTTAAAATGGTTGTAGTAAAAACATTATTAGAATATATCATTTTATATTTCAACAACTACCACAGCATTAGCTTTAAGTTCTAAAGATAAAATAGAGCAAGGCATCATTTTCTCGAGGCAGAGGAAGCTAATACCTCAAACACAGACTCTCCTGACAGTCTGCTGAGAGCAGCAAACTCCAGGATCATTGTTCCTGCACACGCTGTGCAGGTGTCCGATTCAGTGCCTGTGCGTGAAAGTGGGTTAAGGACGCCATACCGCAGATTCACCTGGTAAACCAAAAAAAACAAATGAATCACTGTCGCTTGACTGCTTCTTCTAACTTTAACCCTTTAGAAACTACTTCAGGTACTGGTTTCAGTTTAAAGGTTGTTCAATAAGATTAGCCTGTCTGCCTTATCTGCATATAACGCATGTAAAATCAGACCTGTCCTATTTAACAGTAAAATAAGAAACACCTTAGGGTAGGGAAGGCCACTTGTGGTGTTGAAAGCAGGCAGTAATCGATGGCCCAGCTCTTTGGCCATATGTAGGAGCTCATCTCGATACCACTGCATCCTCTCCCCACGCTGCCGTAGCAGGTCTGCCATCACGTGGCCCCCTAAAAGCCCACTGAGGAGAATAAACAGAGGCAAGAAAATACAAAATTACAAAGGAACGTCAGAATTAGAAAGGCTGAAAGACTTTAAACAACAGGACACTTCAGTCTAGTAATATGTAATATGTTGCGGAATAACCAGATAAATGTTGTTATAAATAAAAATCAGAAGGTTTCTTACCCTAAAACCCTGATGTTGGTCTCAAACACTGACACCACCACATCGTTGTCCAGGCGCACATCCCTCACAGCCTTCCTCACTGCATCCTCAAAGTCATCGAGCTTGTTCAACACCTGCGCACACACACCGGCAGCAACCAAAATTATAAATAAATAAAAACTCTAATGAGATAAACGTCTCAAATATAAGAATAGAGCAAAAAGTTTATATTCTTGAAGAAAGAAGAACAGAAGAAAGGAAAGTACTCACCACCAGGGTATCAAGGGTGTCAATCAGAGTGAGAGAAAACCTAGGGAAAATGTGGAACATATGTTATGAAATGATGAGAGCAAGGACAGCACGGTAGAGCCCATGTCCCACTTTTACCACTGATCCAGTTAATGAAACACGTACTATTATATATCAAATCTGTTGAATTTGCTGTAAAATTACATTACACAATATGTGAGGTAAATAAATTGATCCAATACATTTTAAGTCATGGCTTTTATGGCCTTTCTGCAGCTTTTATTTACTTTAACTGGCATCCAATTGTATGTATCTGAAAAACTAGGGCATCTACTCCATGTTAAATTGAGTCTGTTTGGCAGAGCACAGCGTGCAGTGATTACTGAGTCCTTGTCTTCTCTGACGATGCAAATGCTTTGCACAAAGAGATGGCAATCCTCATTCATTTAAACGAAAAAAATGTAAATCGTACAATGAATTTCTCTGCGTTTAAAAAAAACAACACATTTGTACACACAAAGAGTAGTGAGCACAGCTGGAGAAGCGGGCAGCTATACAAGGTGCCTGGGGAGCATTTTTAGGGGTTGGATGCCTTGCTAAAGGGTACTTCAGCCATGGATGTAGAGTGGATTCGAACCAGTGAACGTATCCCAAGTCCACAGCTTAAATGTTTGCAGTTGTATAAAACTGTAAGCTACAGTAAATCCAAAACACTTTTTGAGATCATGCTGAAAGTACATTGACTGGCCACTTCATTAGGTACACTGGTGAAAAAAAAAAAATGCATTCTAATTCAACAGTCCTACCCCAAAGCTTAGCTTCATGAAGGTTATGGCATTTAGCATTAGTTAAACATAGCAAAGACAGCAGTTGATTAAACTGCGTTTTCATTTTGGAGGCTGTGGTTTGTAGTAGTATTTATTTCCCCATCAAGTAATGCTCTAAAGACAAGCATGTTAATGCAGACATTAGGCTTTAAAATGTGCGCATGCCGTCAGTCTGAACCGATCGCTTATACATGGCTTGTATGCTTGAAGGAATTTCAATCTGTAGAACTCGTCTTTCAAGTATTCAAATGTGAATGGGTGATAAACTCACTTTCCTAATGAGTCATCTATGTCCCCTCTGTTGGGCTCCTGGCCTCGCACTCTCCCTCTGCAGCTCAAAGGCATCAGCTCATCTGCTGGATAGGCATATTTCTGGGGCAGAAACAAGTGAGATTGATTTCAAGCTTCATTTAACAGCCTACAAGAAATGGACCGGAGCTTAAATGCTTCTGCAACTCGTCCTTCACTCGTAGAACAATCTTCTTTCTCACTGACTGCTTTCCCCAAATTTCTCCAGCTACACATTCCAGCTCTTGCAGGAATGAGATTGAGAAATTCCAGACATTTTAACGAAGGTATGTCGTAAAACTGTTAAAGTAAAACATAGACATTTTAACAAAGGGATGAAATTGGTAAATCTGTTTCTAACAATAATAATAATAATCATCTCACCCCTGTTTCTCTTCTACACCTCACAATTAATAACCTATATCAATCTATAACAAGTTTACCCATGGCTCAGTTTTTGACAGATCATCTGAGTATTTATTCCAGTTTTCACTTCTATGACACACTCTGGAACATGCTGCTCCTTTCTCCGTCTCTGTCTGTGCTTGATCCTGTTTTTCAACTTATACAGACTCAACTTACGTGTAAAACTTTCGTGACGTGATTCTAACTCTTTTCTTGACTTTAGCTCTCCAGCTACACCCTTTACCACACTTTTACAGTGCCCAGAGATCCCCTTTTTCTCTTGGCTCACGTGTAACCAAATCTGAGTTATTTACTTTCTGCAAACTTCACCGAATAAGATCTATCTGTTCAGCCAGTCGCTGATTAAACTTTCTTCTGAGCAGCTGCAACACGCATTACCACATCAAAGTGAAGAACTTACCATGTAACTGCCATAAGCGTGATCAAACATTTCAACAATCTGTTGCCTGCAAAATAATGGGAAATTTTTAGATTACTCAAATGCACAAAACAGAGTAATGTTTTCAGTATTGCAGAGGCTTCCACACACATACATGCTCATTCACAAGCACACATAACCAGTGTTAACATGGCCATCAAGGCATTTATCACCTGATAACAGTCTTCTCCTCCGATGTCATGACCTGGCTCTCTTGACATTTCGCCCAGCCAAGAAGACTGATGACCATAAGTGTTTTTAGCATCATGCCTAAGCCCGAAGGTTGGTCCAGTTTCCAGCAAAGTTTATTTCCTGTTCTCTTCAGGTAGTCTTGCATCGGCTTAGATGTGGACGAACAAACTCCTGTTCTCAATCCAACGTCCACACAAAGTCAAACAACCCAGCAGGCTCAACTGTCCTCCACTAGATCCCAGTTCATCTTCTTTTCAGCAGAGAAACAGTTGAGCATTGGCTAACGCCACCCGACGTTAGCTACCTCCTAACTCCATTCCCATGTTTCCACCCTGACGGTTATGTAGTCGACACAGCCCTGTTACGACCACCACATGCTCACAGACCACTGAGGATGACCACAATCCATGTAAACAAAAGAGGCAGCGAGCTACAGCTGAGCTGCTCACTGTTGACGTTAGCTTCCTTGTACAGAAAAACCAGGCTGACCGCGAAGCACCTGCGTCGCCGGAAAACGTCAAACACGGGGCTAACAGCAGACTTCTTGATGATTATAGAAATGTAAAATAAACATTAAGTCGTTACCAAATTATGACACGGTGACAGTGTGGCTAACACTCGCTAGCCACCACAGTGCTGGGAGGATCCCTGCTGCTAGCTCGCTAACAAGTTGCTAGTTCGCCGTCAGCAGTGCTAGTTAGTTAGCTAGCAAGCTAAATAAATAAAGTAAGATAGTTCAAAACGTAATTTTGGTCTGAGAACAAAAGGTTCACAAGGGCATGTAAAATAACTGCCAAACGGTTGGAAATACAATGACACGTCGCCAAGTGTCTCTACAGTACCCTGCTGTCGAGTACGGAGCTGTCAAAGATCGGACAGGCTTTGTTGCTACCCGGCTACCGGGGCTGGACTTGAAGTGAGAAACTTCTGCCCTGAGCTTGTCTCTCAGGCAAAGCTCGTGCCACGTACGGTACAGTGAAAGTTTCTCTGTGGCCAAGTCCCTCGCTTACCGTGCATTCTTCTTCATCTGGCTATATTTAGGATTACATAAGTTTGAGGTTAGGGCTATCCTTAATGAGCAGACTGAGGAGGTAACGGACGTCGGATTGTTATCAAGGAATGTTGCCTTGCAGGCTCTACTTAGGGTACTAAACAAGCCAATGCATGCGTCACTGAGTAGGTGGAGTCTGGGGGATGCGGTTTGTAAAGAATAAGAATAAGAAATATTAGCTGTCTGTGTCAACGTTTGACAGGACACTGAACCATACCATACACGTCCCTACAAAAGAAGTCAAGCAGTGTCGTTTCTTATTCGTTTGTTTCATGGTTCCTTCACTAAATTAGGTCAGGTGTGTAGTGTCAAACCTTTAGCCACAAGATGTCGCAATGGCCATTCTCCTCTCAATGCAACGCTTCCGTACATCAGCAGGATTTTATCCATCTTTTTCTATAAATTGGCATCTATAATGGTCTTGCCTGGTTTTCACGGTGGTCCTCTGATAACAGAAGCTACGAGCTGCCATAGCTTTCTGCACATCTAGTGTTTTGTCATAGGATGTTGAGACCCATCTAACCCATCCTCAGCATTGTTTTGCATTCACCAAACACTCTAAATCGAAAATACATTTTGTGCTTTTGGCTCTGGCAAAAGACTGAGGCACGCATAATGATTAAACATCTCGCCGAGAAGTCACAAGATGATTAATTAATTAATTAGGAGATATGAAAATATGTTCTCTCTGACTCATAGCTACATAGCCTACATCCGCCCTTAGAGCAAACATGATCAGGACACTTTATTGGGTTGGGTTCAGTGTTGGAAAGTAACTAAGTAAACTTAACTAATTACTTTTTTCTGTGCTACTTTATACGCCTTTTTATTATTTGTATGTTTTTTTTCTGCCTTACTGCCTTATTTGATATACACTGCAGATTTTGAATGACAGTGAAAAACATAATGAACAAGTATTTATGGTGCCAGGTTATGATAAAACTTTATTAGTTTACCCTCAAATCGGTTGATAAGTATGCGCCAACATCTGAAATAATAAGAACTTTTACTTTTGATTTAATTGCTTACACTTTTGTGCATTAAAATAAAGGATCTTTACTTTGTAGGCTGTAATACACAAGTAAAATATCTAAGCTTGACGATTTTTCGCCGGAATCTAATTAATCGGAGCATTAGTGTTGTTGCGCAGTCACATAGCAGATGAGAGGCACTGATCCCTCTTTGCTTTGTCAGGACCAGTGGTCAGCGCCTGAGTCAGTGCACCACTGTTACCTTCCCACCATCGAGGAGGAGCTTCTGAAAAACGTATCATCCTGTGATTCAACTTCCTCCATCTAATATGAGGCGTTGACTTCTCAACTACTCTCAAAGGTGTGGCGTTTCTGGCGAACTGTGAAATTCCTCTTGGAACGTCAGTCGTACCCCTTTCACTTAGGTAAGAAAAATATGTTGTTGTTTTTTATGTCTTTTGATCGCCACCTTTATGTGCGTACGCGTCTTTAGTATTTGACTCCATTTTATGATTTTCATGCTTTGCATCATGTTAGACTGCAGCCGTCGATATTTGAAACGTTACAGACTTGGTTTTCTATAGTCTGTGTTTGCTCACACGTGTCCAGTCTACTCCATAGTGTCAGAGCAGTGCAGCTTTTGTGTGGGCTTTTACATGAAACTTCAAGTGGATGTCAAAAGTACAGATGGAGAAAAATCAGCCGGAAGGAAATGATGTGAGGTGGTGATGATACTGTGTGATTTTTCTTTCCCCATAGTTGAAAACTTTTCTCAACAACATGTCTGTTTGGGTGAGTAGTTGCAGACTGAGTAAATAATGTCATAGGCTCATAATATCATACAATACAGGTGGCCACTAAGCATATGTGTTGATGTGCATTGTAGGATGACTTGGACCTGCTCTTGGACTCCCCCTCCTCCCTGACTGTGACAGTAAGTCAACATCTTGTTATCTTTAGTGTTCAGGATCCTGGTTATAGAGATCAGAATACTTTATCAGTCCTTCAAGGTAATAGTTTTGTTGCAGTTGCTCCCATAAAGTTGCAAGGAGACAGAGACTTTTACAAAAGTAAGATGCATAAAAGCAAAATATTGCAAAATATATTACAATTTACAGATGATGGTAAACTCTGACAATTTCGAAAGAGTAGCTTATGTGGGAATGTGTTACAGTTGCGCAAATCATTTTCCATTGTTGTGTTGGAGCCAGTGATTGTGTTTCTGTGTTCATCAGTCCACTGTGAGAGGGACTGTGAAAGACAAGGCGAATTTCAAAGTGGACGAAGATGTGTCTGCCCTGAGGAAAGCCATTGAGGGCCTTGGTAAGTTCATGATACCATTATTAGTTCATTTCTTAGACAGTCCACTATATCAGACAAATGTGTGAAAGAACTTAAATTAAGTGCAGGACTGAGCAAAGAGAGCTCCTTTAATAGATGTGTGGTGCTTTAAAGAGATGGTTGTATGATGTACTTATCTATTGTCTGTGTGTTATTTACAGTAAATTGTTGTTGGCACGTCCCCGGTTCAGGCTGGAGTACTGGTTGGGAGGCAAGGCAAATGAACTGCTGTCAATGCAGCAAGATCTGTTTAGCCACCTAAAACAAAACCCGCCTAAAAATCAATATCAGTTTAAGAGCATGCTATATTTAACAATATCATCACTGTACCTTGGCGTCAGACAGTATTTTTAGCCAAAGCAGTGTTCTATTCAAAGCCCCCAGACATCATTGACACAAAATAATTTTATCTCAAATAACGTGGTAGTAGCTGCTCTATTGTACCTCAGTTATTTTTTGTGTGATTTTGGTCAGCTGGGACTTGGAAAACATCAAAGTCACACAGCAGTGATCTAAGTCTTTTTGATGTTGTCCCCTTCCTAGGCACAACAGAAAAGACCCTGATCGAGGTGTTGACCCAAAGAAGTAACGCTCAGCGTCAGCTTATCGCTAAGGCTTATGAGAAAGCCACAGGAAGGGTATTTGACTATACTTATTTTTAAACATTTGTAAATTTATCTTAACCGCTGACCAGCGTGCTGTAGTAAGCCTTCTGTTCTCCATCAGGCTTTGGTGGCAGACCTGGAGGGCGACACTCATGGAGACTTTGAAGACTTGTTAGTTGCTCTGGTGACACCTCCGGCTGTCTTTGACTGTCATGAAATCCTTAAAGCCATCAAGGTGAGACTTTGTTAAAGTGCCTTCAGGTTATAAGATGTGTCCTTCTGGTATGCAGACGCTACAAGGAGTTTTAGTTTTATAGACAGGGTCCAGAAAAGTGTCTGTCTCAATGTTAAATAAATCTGACAAAGTTCTGCAAGCTGGTGACAGACGTTCTGTACTTCAGACTTGTTTCATTAAATTTGACTTTAGTTTTTAGATTACAGACTACATTAACTGGTTTATTTAACCCTTCAAATTCAGGGTGCAGGGACCACAGAGAGTACGCTCACTGAAATCTTTGCCTCCAGATCCAACAGACAGATCAGTGCCCTGTCTGAAGTATACATGGCAGGTAGGTAACTCCAACTTCAAAGTATTACACCGTATTACACAAGTTATAGCTGCTCATGATGCAACATGTACCAATCATTGCACAATTCTTTGCATTGTGCTGTTTCATCAAGAAACGGGAAGGTCGCTGATTCATGATCTGCAGTCTGAGGTGTCTGGGGATTACAGCAAAGCACTTCTCATCTTGGCTGAGGTACTGTACGTTAACTTAAAACAGCGATGTGCTAGCATTCCCGGCAAATGAGAGTCAGACGCACAGCAGTATATTTATTGCAGTCAGACAGCTCTGAACATTCCTAACTTATCTCAAAAATGCACAGTCCAAGAAAAAAAAAACTGTTTCATATTTCTGATCTACAACAGCAGGTTCAGATTACTTAGTTTAATGTCTAAATGCTATGGAATAAATTAAAATTTAAAGTTAGAGAATTGGTTAGAGGTCGTTTTCAACATTTGTTACGAGGCTTCTCGTCGAGGATATTAAAAATCATGTTACAGACGTGTCTGCAAATATATTACATTTTTTATTTAGTATCACAAAATATTTTGTTCTACCTCACAGGGGAAGAGAGATGAGAGCACCAATGTGGACGCTGCCAAAGCCAAAGCAGATGCTAAGGTATACTTATATTTATATTTGGATCATTCACTGGTTTTGCCACCTGCTTTTCTATGCAAATTTAGCGCTCGTGCTACTACTACTACTTGTGTATTGTATTGACACTCAGTACAGCCAAGAAGCCCATGTAGCTATATGGCTACATACAATAGTAGCGCAGCCAGTGCATGTTGATTTAGTTTTTGTTCCTAGCCTAAAACTGTAGCTGTGTACACTATATTCTGAAGTCCATTCTCATTGCACACAGGCCTTGTATGAAGCAGGAGAGAAGAAGTGGGGAACCGATGAAGGGAAGTTTATTGACATCCTGTGCCACAGGAGCATTCCCCAACTTCGACAAAGTGGGTCCACCTCTTGACATTTTCTGTAGTTGCCCTGTGGTAAAATGTATGTGTGTTGCTCTGAGCTAAACGCTGAGCATGTTAGCATCCCAACATGTTGAGGCAATGCAGTCATGTTAACATGCTGAAGCTGATAGTAGCTATGTCATTAGTATTGCAGGCATTTACTCAAAAACTAGAAAATTGGATAAAACTAAATATTTTGTATTTTATGAGGATTTAACCCCTAATAAGTGACACAGTGACAATGCTAACATGTTAGCCATCTCAGTTTAGCTTAACACGCTAAAGCTTGCTAGTTTATGCTTCACATAAAGCTTATGGCTGATGTTAAGTTCCGTTAGTTTTGCAGGTATATAGTACAAAACAATTGAATAAGACCGCCTGTGCTTTTACGAAGTGAAAAGAGATTGGCTTTTCTTTTGACAGCTCTGGTAGAGTACAAGAATATTAGCAAAAAGACTCTACAGGAGAGCATTGAGAGTGAGATGTCCGGAGACCTAGAGGAACTACTTGTGGCTGTCGGTGAGAAACATAGATATGTTGTTTGTTGTGTTGCATTTTCATCATCGCATGGAACAAATCAATTGGTGCACCACATCAGTTATGCCTATAACTTCTTCTTCTGCCTAGTTAAGTGTGTGAAGAATGTCCCTGCATACCTGGCTGAGAGGCTTTTCAAGAGCATGAAGGTAAACTTTGTCATTTGAAATGAATCTGCATCATGGGGGCCCCTTTTTAACCCTAGAGCCCTCCAAAAATAAAACTAAACAAATTCCACATATTGTTTGGATTCCCCTTTTAGCCACAGCAGACTGTATTGGTCAGCAGTGGTGCGGAAAGGAATTTTAAGCCATGTTTTATTGCTGCCGCTTACATGAGCAACATTGGTTGAAATGTGTCAACAGACAAAAAAACACAAAGTTGCAGGATAATGTGAAGAAGGGATAGCTGTAGTATCTGAGGACTGCAAGACCATTTATTCATTTTTTTTTTTTTCACCCTTTGTCCAGGGCGCAGGGACCACAGAGTCCACTCTGACCAGGATAATCGTCAGTCGCTCAGAGATTGATTTGTTGGACATCAGAACAGAGTACAAGAAGCTGTTTGGATGCTCTCTCTACTCCCAACTAGAGGTCAGTACACACCCCAACAAAGTAAATATGCCCTCTTAATACACAGGACAGGAATTAAATCACACCAAAGATATCCATCTTCTTGACATGTCAAACACCATGTCCTGCTTTCGTCTCCCTCCATATTTGTGTAGTCTGAAGTGTCGGGGAGTTACGGCGACACCCTCAAACATCTGTGTGGAGAGGACTAACTCCATCTACCAAATCATGGATTGTGACGTGCAGCTTTAACAACATGAGACAGGAAGAGCTGCAGCTAGTGATGTCGCTGACCTTTGCAACGGCGCCATATGGATGCATATGGATGGCCGGAACTAACAGGGAGAAATGCTTTATAATGTGGAATTCCTGTAACGTTTAAACATGTGTGAAACTAGATTTTCACATACTGAATGCATAGCACACCAAGATTTAAGAAGAATGTGTCATTTAGATGTGAAGATGCTGTTGAATGTATTTTCAGATATAGAACATTTCCTTCCATGTGACTGATAGCAGCTGTTAACCAAACATTTCTTACCTTCTACATGCTTCTGATGTATCTGTAACTAATAATTAATGTCATTAAATGTCACATTTAATAAAAAAAATAGATTACTGTATTCTATTTTATGTGAATGTGAAAAGAGATCCAGAAATGACACCACAACATTTATAAAAACATTTTATTTAAGAGTTTTGTTTAAGTTGCTGTATCCAACTCCTACACACGTCATCATGACTTTGTCTCCTCCTTTCCTTTCGTCTTCTAAAGGCTTCTTGACCTCGATCTTGAACATAATCTGGAAGAAGTCTCTAATGTGTCTCAGGAACGCGATCCTGGAGAGAGAGAGTTTCGGTTTAATGCCTCATTTTCACAGTGAATTTTACACATCACAATCTCAAAAGATGTAGATAATATACCAACTATTAACGAAGAATACACACTGGGGACACCAGAGCAAAGTGTCCGAGGACTTTTCTCGGGAAGCTGGTAAAAGTCATCAGTCCTCTTGTTAATCAAGCACCCTTAAGTCTTCTGACAAAAACAGTAATAAAACCAGTACATCACATCAGTGACTTAAACGTTTTTGCTGACCATGTTCAGCATTACCCGAGTAGGAGGAAGAGTGCATTGTGATGGCACTGCCAATCTTCAGTTATCATAGTACTGTACTTGAGAGGGACACAGCACCGGTACCATGATAACTGAAAATGGACAGTTCATTGTTCGCTCTTTATCCTCGACGATGAAGATGTCTGGAGGTAAGCTAATGCTCAGTTCTTTTCATAATGGGTGTAGGTGATGTGTGTCTTTAAATGTGAATATCTCAAAGAATCACACTTTGACCTGTGCATGAACCTACAGTGTAAACAACCATGTGAGTACAGCTGGCCGAGTTCTGTGATAATGCAAGTTTTCCAAGGTTAAAGCTGACCATTTGTACTTGAGACTACTAATTTACAAATTTTTGCATTCAAAGAAACCATTTCTTTGGTCAAGCGGCAAATAAAATGCCAATATGGCGGCAGATGTAGGTACTGTACTGAGCTTCAAAACTGGCATTGCAGAGAGTTTTGTCCATCTTCTTATACTCTAAAACTATTAAAAATAACAAGACTGCTAATCATTTCTGTTTTTTCATTTAGCCACCAGTGCCTGCGCTACAGTGGAACGAGAACTGAGGGATATTATCAGTAGCCAAGAACTAGTCGAAGAATAACCAAAAGCAGGGTTGAGTGCACTCTGTCATCTGTACATTAACTTATGAATAACCCATGGGGCTGTTTGTAAAGCTCAGTGGGACAGAGGGCTGTTGAATGACGGCGGCTTACGTGTATGGAGACAGTGGTCCGAGGAGAACCTTCGACACATCCTGTTGGCCAAGGGTCATCAGGAGCAGCGCCAGGCTCTGATTGGTTGAATCGACGAAGCCGCCCTAAAACAGTCAAAGAGGAGGGGCCGTGTTTTTTTCAGCAACAAAAACAACAATCAAATATGTCATGGAGGTGATGTTTGAGGAAAGAAAGTCGACCCATTGGCAGCGACCAGCTCCTGATTAGAGATTAAACATAAACATGTGTCCAAAGACTGAATCAGTCAGGAGCAAGGCTGTATCATGTTAGTGTGGATATAAAAGAAATCACTTTTACATTTTCATCTCAAGTATTTTTTTACCCTAAACAACTGTATTGCACAACGTACATCAACAGCTTGTTTGCGTTTGGTTTCTAGTCGCAACAGCGGCTCACCTCCCTACAATGTGCTTCCTTCTTTTTCCCCAGATGCTTAATTTTCCAGCAACTCTGAATTTCTAGGAGTTTGCCTCATGCTCCCCATTTCTTCTACAAATTTAGAGGACAGAGGATTCACTTTCACTATGCACATTCCACTGTGATTACTCAACTTGAGTTATGTGAGGCTTCCCGACCCGTATGAAGAGGCCCATGCAGGACACACCCAAGACTCTTTTTAAAAAAACAGGTTTTTTTTTACCAGTTGATCGGCAGAACCAACCTGACGGGGCCGAAGCTTAACTGCAGCTAGAACGGATCAGTTTCTTGCGTTGTGCATCCCATTCTCGTGTGGCCCAGTCATGCAGCGCTATGGCACTGTGACAGCTTGTCAGCAGGAATATGATTCAATTATATAATCTGATCACTGAAACCATGGTGAAAATATGCTGGCGTTGTTTTTATTGCTGATGGGGCTGACGTTCTATCAACTGAATTTATTTTACAAGTGGTGAGCTCTAAATATAAATCAATACGTAAAAGTTTTTTTTTTTTTTTTTTTAAATGTTTCAGCATTTACACATTTTAATAGTTATTAGAAAACATGTTTTCAATGTGTAATTCCTTCTCATTTAATGGATAATTTAATATTAAATACAGTGCATTTGAATAAAGAAGTGAGACTTAAATCATCTCACTGGAGCTATGTAGGAGTTTGGAACTTTGTCCGATAGCGAGCTTTTGAAAAACTGGTTTTTGGTTTGATCTGAACAAATAAGCAAAACCAACTTTATTTCTTTCTCAACACATCTGCCTATTTTACTTAAGTGTAGTATAAACCAAAATAAAAATAAAAAATTACACATTAAGTTAATTTCTAGTTACATGTTATGCCTTCTAGAAACAGCTGACATATCCCAAGAGGCCAGCAGCCCCCAGCCGACCACACGGCCTCGTGGAAAAGTCCCTCGAACCCCTTGAACGAAAGCCAATCTCTTTTTCAAAAGTCAAAAGAACAAAAAAAAAAAAAAACACGGGTGTAAAGCAATAAAATGCATGTTAACCTCCAAGAATTTAAACTTACTCGATCTAAATTTTTGTAATTTAATTTGAAAAACATTAAAGAAAAAAAAACCCTAGCTTTATTTTTGATAGCTACTGAGGCCAAATGCTTGTTTCCTAAATCCAGTTTAACATCATTCCTATTACAGATCAAAATACTTCATGTCAAACGTTGGACTCTTAACGTCTTCAGACACGTTATGTGACAGCTAATACAGTTCCCCTTCTTATTTGTAGCTCTCAGACAGAATAAGATGTCAAAAGAGCAAAACATTTCTCACAGGAAGTAGTATAAATATATCCATAAAACAAAATTCTCAATAAATAGAAAATTCAGTGTCAAATAGAGAGCCCCACTTACATCAGCTCCTGCCTTGTGTTGATGTTGCTTCCAAAAACAAAATGTCCATGGTGAAGCTTTGGTTTACTACTAGAAGACTGTACTGATTAACCAGAAAACAAACAGACGCGCACATACAGAGCACCCACGTTTCCCTTTAATAGGAACTGAGGAAATTCATCTCCCTTTCTCGGATTAAAAAAAAACAAACAAAAAAAATCAACTATTCCAACACGAGAGCCTCATCCATTTTACCCCGGCACCATCTCTTCTCTTCTCAGGTGTAGCAAACCTCCAACAGTTAACTATTAAAATCAGCAGTTATTCAAATGCTACGTTTCCAAACCTGGCTGGTGGATCGACCTGCCAGGAGCAACATTTACGGGACTGCCCGCCGAGGCAGCTAAAGAGAAAACGTTAGCTCCGCACACTGACCAAGGAGTTAAGAGGATGCACCCAACAATATTCCTCTTTCAGAGATAATGAGCACTACCCTGACCAGCTAACTGGACTCACATGGCTCCTAATAGAGAGACCTGAGAAGGCAGGGCCATGTGGAGGCGAACTGAAGTCACAGAATCTCATTGTACATATTCTGTTGAGGCATTTGTCTTACAGTCACACCATAAGAGCAGAGAAATGTGGACTAATAAAATGTTTTTTCTCCCTTAAGAATTCCTTATTTGAACAAACTCTATTAAAAAACGTTGTATTTCAGGAATAAATAACATTAATGACATTTGAACTCTGATCTCTGAACATCTGACTAAACTTTAAACATTTAATTCAGATAAAAAACATTTAATTCTTGCAATTTTAATAACCCATTTGAATTAGCAGTATTTATTGAAGGGCACCGTATTTTCTATCCCATTATTATTATAATTTTTGTTAAAAATCACATTATTGTTTTGAAAATTTGTTTCCCTAATTTAAGATTTTATAGTAAGTAATAATACTGAACATTTTCACGCTCCACAGATTCACATGAATAAATAAGCATATACAATAAAACCTAGTGTTTACTACAAACATTTTAAAAGGGCATAAAATACAAAACCTTGGTTCATTTCAGTTAATTTTTCAACTATAAATCATATTCAGAAGTTGCTCAACTTTGAAGTAAAAAGTCGGGGGACCAATGATTGGAAGAGTTATAAGGCTTTTTGGAAATTTGGTTGCTTCCATGGGATCCACATAAATGATCTATCTTCTTCAACATTAAAGCAATACTTACATGAAATTTATAGCATCAATCCCAATGAAACTGGAAAAAACGTGTCATAAAACCATCCGATTCTAAAAGGAAACACCCGTTTATCCTTTATCTGCTTTTCTACATTGGGGCTCTAGCCACAAACTGTTTCTCAGTTGAATGGCAGGCATGGGTCATTACCAGGGAATGTGAGTAAACAAGGGCAACGAATCATTGTTGCGTGATGGGACTCTAATGTGTCCCAGTGGTGTATGTCAGGTATTCCCCGAGAATTCAGACTTTTTTTTTTTTCTTCCATTGACGGGCAGCAAACAGATCCTTCATTGTCACTCTAATTAAGACCTGTGTCACTGTGACACATATCTGCAACTTTGGCGTATACCTGAAAACAGCAATGTATCAATCTGGAAACTGTTGAGGTGCTAATGAGCAGCAGCAGTGCTGGTGTGGTACGCAGTTACATTTTTTTACAAACTGTCCATTTGATCAGGTCGTTGTTTGAAGTATTCCTGCTCTTTTGACTTGTATTCACCTAATCGTAATAACCACTTACCCTGATGAGTTGTTGCAGCCCTGCTTATAAGTGCAGGACCAACAAAAGAAATGGACCCCAGCAGGACTAGCGCATAGTTTAATGTCAGGTTCACAAAATATTTATAAGTAGGTGGTCATCAGCACCTATTAACGTCAGACTTTCAACTGGGTAAATGGGCACTAAGTGATTCCCTAAACTAAAGATTCAATTCCTTTCACCGGTGATCTGTCTTGGAGGAAATGAGGAAGCGAGAGGTTAGCTGCTCTTTAGCTGTGGTTTTGGAATTGGGACAGGAGCTAGTGTCCGGACCACAAACAGAAACACAAATCCTCTGTGGACCTAAAGGGTCCACGTAATGCATATTTCTTGCTCCGTCCAAGTTTGCATCTGGAGACCTCTCCAAATGTCTGTGCAATCTAACATTTGTGAGCGGAGACTGTACGCACTGCAAGAGCCAAGACTCAAAGAAAGTAGTTTGTTTTTAGAAGAGGCTGTGTGGAGCCATTTGCTGTATCCACACCTTTATAATTTATCAGGAAAAAAGTACAAAGATGAACAGATTATTTTAAAATCATTCCAAATGCCAAAAGTTATCTTGCATATTAATCAATACGTGATCTTGTGAATCACTCAACACACCATAAATATCAATCTGACTATGTCATTGGCTCTCTTTCATGACATGCTTCAGTGATGATTAGACATTCTAGCTCTTAAAAACGGATTTGAATTTCCATCGGCAACCGTAAACCAGTTGTCCACGTAGCAGACCAGGGTGTTCCCCTGTAGTATAAATGGAACAAAGTTCAATGTCTCTATCTGTCCAAGCACACAGACACAGAGACCATTAATTGGCCTTTAGTTCAAGGAGCTTTTCCAAACTCGGGCGGTTTATTTGATGCTGGCGTTCGGAAAAACTAAACATTTGATATCAGTGACTACTTCCCTTCTGTCCTGTTTGATATATTGCCTCATCCGAATTGCAAGGTATTCTGTAACCCTGTTATCAGCCATGTTAGACATCAGCGTGTGCAGTAAAACACTTTCAAGGTTATTTGCATTATGCAAATAAAACAGGACAGCCTTTGTATTTTGAATGGCAGTTTCTTTAAAGACCAGTTTGGTAAAGAATGAAGCTTCAAGCTGTCTGCAGCAGTATTAGAGCAGAGGATGTGTAAACAAGCACAGTGCACCATGTCACAAGGACTTTTGCTAGGCTTTATAGAAAAATTTGTTTTTTAGACAAGACACTGCAATCTCAAATGCCCTGACAGGAGTATGTGTATTTCAGAAGCTTACCCGATATATCTCCTCCAAAAGCAGATGGGCACATTTCTTGCCGAGGTCCTCTGGCAGCACAGGCTCTCCCTGACCCTGCGGCGTGGATGCCATTTCGGCACTGAGGAAGGAGCCGTTCAGCGTCTCTGCTACCAGCGTCAGACCAAAACCCGGAGACCTGCGGTAAAGCAGTGCAAATAATTTACCATCTTATCAAGAACAACCACTGAGTGATGCAGAGATGCTCAGAATACCGTAACAGTTACTAAATGTTCCCCCGAGATACTCACTTGCCAGAGTTGGGTCCTTTCATGTGGTCGGTGTAGATATAAATATCTGGAATGAACTTGTTGAGGACACCTCTTGCCGACTCCACAATCCTGTTGCCCATCTGAGGAGAAACTCGCACCGAATATCTGGATTTAAAACGTCAAGGGCCTCCGATGCAGATGTGTGGATACTTATTCTAATCAATCAAATCAATTCATAAATGAACTTCTCATTATAGCAGCTACAGAGATGATTGTAACTGTGAGATAGACACTGGAGCTGAAACGGACTCAATATCAGGTGACTTTTTGGATTAGCAAGTAAAAAACATCTACATTTATTCTTCTCCAAGGAAGAACTGGCATTTTTCTTGTACTATAGTACTGCAAGTGTATTTGCTATTTAACTGTTGTTAGAGAATGCTAAATATTTAAAGCAGCAACTTCAAACATTTCAGCTCTGGTAGATATGGCGAGCCCTGAACTTAGATGGCATCTATATGAATATAGATGGAAAGTGACTTAAAGGGGAACTACTGTTTTTTTACACTGTCATTTTTCATACCTACTTAATGGGGTAAACAGGAAGCAGTGGTGCAGAGCAGAAATAAGGTCCAGGTTGTAAAAAATGGTAGTTCCCCTTTAACAGACATTTCTTTAAAAAAATGTTTGAGTAAAATGACTAATTAATCAACAGTGATTATTATTAGTTGTTGCCCCTAGTGGTTAAAATGAAACACAATTAGACTGAACTGTGGAAAGTTTTTTTTTTTTCTTCCAGTATTCATGTCAAGGATACGCAATTCCTCTGATTCTCTTGATCATGCCTGGCTCGGTCAGTTGGACTGGCTTGATGGTTCTGCGGACGGGGCAAGTGAAAACTACCTCTCCTCCCCCACCAGGTGCCATGCCTCTCTTCACCACCTGAGGGAGTAGCAGCACAGAGAGACTCAGACCGAGAAACACTTGTTTACACATGTAAGTCCTCTACTCTAATGTAAAAACATCATGACTTTATTTGTGCTTGCCAACCGGTTACCGTGTTGTCCTCACCTTGAGGTCAAAGCCCTCTCCATCGATGCCAAACTTCTTCATCAGGGGGAGGGCTGTAGACTTCAGGAGGTCAACCTGCAAGAAAACACGGCGGTTAAATCCTGAAACTCGCTCTGCAGACGGTGGAAAATGTCAGCTACCTTGCAAAAGAACACCAGGGCAAGAGCCTACAATAGACCAATTCTCATAGCAGCACCAAACGGAGACGCTGTTCACTGTTTCCATGACAACACCTCTCTCCAATGTCTCCAATTCATACTTCTCGCTGCTTTCGTGCGTCTCGTTTGTTGACATTATTCACTTTGAAACGATGCAGCTCATAGGAAAGAGCTAAAAAAATGACCAAGTGGCGTCTGAGATGGACTCAAGATAATAATGCATAAAACAGGCAAAATGAAAATAAAATATCTGAGGAAAATTGCTGTAATTTGGAGAAAAACCTTTGAACTGTTACAAATACGACTGACTCATGTTCCGATGCTGATCTCAACCGTCTTATTAATGCAAATTATAATCTGTGCACAAGAGGGCAGTGTCCACGGCTTTGGGAGGTGCGCACCACACAACAAAGTTCTTCTATGCTGAAGTGAGGTTCAGCCCCACCCTGTCCGATCATGAGCTGGGTGAGTCAAATGACCGGTGGTTAGAAGGTGGTCGTATTTGTGCGTGTGCGCGCTCACCGTCGGGTCAGTGGGGTCGTTGGTGACTCCCCTCAGCGTGGCCTGCAGGGAGGTCTTCATGAAAGGACCCAGCATGAGCAGAGCCTCCAGATAGTATCCTATCGAGCGCTGTGGGCTACAGTCGTGTTCGATAGTGCCACCTAACAACAAGCCAGGCTGGTAGAATAACACAGTACCTGGAAAAGAAGGGAAAGACAGTGAAGGAGTCTCCAACATGCCAGACTAGTTGTAATTGTATGCGCTATCATTTCTACAATAGAAAAGAAGCAGAAATTACATATAATCACATACAGCATACAAACCACAACATTATCTATAATTCTATTTTTCCATTTTCACTACAGGGATTTCAATGGACAACGCTGAAATCTCTACAGTCACACAGAAAACAGTAATTATACACACCACACGGTCTGTAACTAACCCTCATTTTAACACTCACCTGTCTGGTTAATCTCTATTTTGGAGCCATTTGTCACTTTGTCTAGCAATCTGATGAAGCTGGCTTCAAAATCTGGAGAAAGATACGCAGAAAAAAATATATTTTGAGAGCCACACCAAACATCCTCCAACAGCTGAATATATATATAGATAAAAGTAATAGTTTTATAGAGCAACAGCAAAATCTTAATATAAAAATTTATGTCAGAGTACTTTTGATGTTCTTTTATATTCTGCATCCAGTAACAATTAGTTTAAAGTCAAAGAATCGGTTAAAAGTATTATTGTGTTGACTGTGGGAACTTCAGGAAATTCTCTTTCTCATATGCCAAAATAAAGTATCTTAATTCATGTAGACTGACTTCTGTAAACAGGCTCATCAGTAACACAAATTAGTGCAGGAACATAATATTAAATTTATCTTACATATTTAGTACTTGTCCCATCATTTTCCCACCCCTGACGCCCAGCGATTAAACACACTCCCAACTGCGTAACAGCTAGCTCGTTAGCCACGGAGCTAACTGCGACGCCACATGCAGAGTGAAGCTGCAACTCACCGCGGAGCCCCGGGTCGTCATCCTTAGACCTTATGTTTTTTATCTTAACGCGCTTCCCGCTGAGTGTGGACAAAACCAGCCGCTGTCTGAAATAATTACAGCCGTCGTATGTGAGTCCGTGGCTCTCCATGTTATTGTTGTTTGTGCCTGGCGTCAGTGAAATCCACGTGTGTTTGTCCAGGAAGGCGTTAGCGAGAGATTACGGCAACGCAAGAGGGCCAAAAAGTTTTTTTTTTCTCTTACGGGTGCGTGGTCACATTGGGTCGCTAGATGTCGCCAGATAGTCAAATCTAAAAAGGAGACCTGTCTGAATAATATAAAATCACTAAACTGGAGTTAATACTACTACTACTGTAGTATCTAATATGAATTATTATACAATGCTCAAAGTTAAACAAGACCTACTATCAGTAAATTATATGGGGAAAAAAATGGTAAGTTGAGTTCACACATGTGGAGAAACAGGAACAGGCTACATTTCATTATCAACACAACCTTGACTGTTTTGTAACTTTTGTCTTTTGTTGCACCTTAAGATGTAAACACGCGTGTAAACACAGGAGTGACGCAAGATGTACACAGGCCTTAGAAAGTAGTTATCTGACGCGTTATGACGAGTCATGTGAAGGCATGAAGACGCCACGACATGTTAAGACGGATTTTTGAACTGTTTGGCCTTCCAGCAAGAAGGCATTTTCATCACTAAGCGTGATTACACCAGCGTAAGAACTCAGAGTAAAACCTTTTTAGTATTAATAGTTTTATATATATACACGGCACAACAGTTGTTTAACCCCAACTGATGCAATAAGTAGCTTCTCTTTTCTTAAACAACCATGTCGAAAAACACATCCTGTGGTCATGGGAAAGATGTTAGCTTGTTTGAGAAGGATCAAATCATTGGCATGCATCAAGCAGAGAAAACATCTCAGGAGATTGTAGAAACTACAAAAATTGGGTTAAGAACTGTCCAATGCATTATTAAAAACTGGAAGGATAATGGGGAACCATCGTCTTCAAGGAAGAAATGTGGTCGGAAAAAAAAATCCTGGTTGATCACAAACGTTTGGTGAAATCAAATTGAAGAAAAACAACAGTAGAACTCAGGGCTATGTTTAATAGTGAAAGTAAGAACATTTCCACAAGTACAATGAGAAGGGAACTCAAGGGATTGGCTGTGTAGCCTTAAGAAAACCACTAATCAGTGAGGCTAACTGGAAAAAAAAAAGCTTCAGTTTGCCAGGGAGCATAAAGATTGTACTCTGGAGTAATGGAAGAAGGTCATGTGGTCTGATGAGTCCAGATTTACCCTGTTCCAGAGTGATGGGGGCATCAGGGTAAGAAGAAAGGCAGATGAAGTGATGCACCCATCATGACTAGTGCCTACTGTACAAGCCTGTGGGGGCAGTGCTATGATCTGGGGTTGCTGCAGTTGCTCAGGTCTAGGTGCAGCAATATAATGTGCCAAAAGAATGAGGTCAGCTGACTACCTGAATATACTGAATGGCCAGGTTATGCCATCAATGGATTTTTTTCTTCCCTGATGGCACAGGCATATCCCAAGATGACAATGCCAGGATTCATCGGGCTCATATTATGAAAGAGTGGTTCAGGGAGCATGAGACATAATTTTCACACATGGATTGGCCACCACAGAGTCCAGACCTTAACCCCATTGAGAATCTTTGGGATGTGCTGGAGAAAGCTTTGCACAGTGGTCAGACTCTCCCATCATCAATACAAGATCTTGATGAAAAATTAATGCAACACTGGATGGAAATAAATCTTGTGACTTTGCAGAAGCTTATTGAAACAACGCCACAGAGAATGCATGCTGTAATCGAAGCTAAAGGTGTTCCAACAAGTGCCGACTCTTTTTTTGGCCAGGCAGTGTATATACATATACGTACACTAATCAGGCATAACATTGTGACCACCTTCCTAATATTGTGTAGGTCTCTCTTGTGCCTCCAAACCAGTTGTGACTCATCAGAGAATGGACATGGGTCTTCTGAGGGTGTCCTGTGGTGTCTGGCAACAGAATGTTGTTAGTGGGGGTCTTTAGGTCCTATGGGTTGAGAGGAGTTGTCTCTTTGGATCAGACTTGTTCCAGTGAATCCCAAATTTGGAGGCCAGGTCAACACCTTGTGCTGTTTTTCATGTTTTTTTTAGTTGTTCCTAAACTGTTTTTGTGTCTGTGCCAGGCCGCATTCTGCTCGGGATGGCTGCTGCCATCAAGGAGTGTCATTGCTATAGGGTGGGGGTGCCTGGTCTGGTAACAACCACACGAATGTCAGGTCCAAAAAGTTTCCCAGCAGACCATTGTATTGTCACAAGATGGTCAGTGTTATTTACTTCTCCTGTCAGTGGTTCTAATGTTGTGGCTGACTGGTGTAACATTTAAGACTATCACGCTGCCATCAGCATGCCGTGGCATGCCATCAGTTTTACTCTTAAGTACTCTGGTGCAAAATTACAGAGGAAACGTACTTCATTTGCCAGTATTTGCCGCAGCATGTCGTAAGCCACTTTTTGATCTCATCATTTCTCAAACACCATGTCTCAGCCAACTAGTTGTTCCACTCTTGAATGGAATGGGTTACCCAATGGGATAGATTGGGTAAAAAGACTGTTGGCTCTTGCTGTCCTCAGTCAGCTTGTGTCTGCTTGAAATGTTACTGTCCTGCCGCTAGGTGTCACTATATGCACACTGACATTTGAGCCATCAGCGAATAGTATGAGCAGTCAGTATAATGCTCTATGTCTGATCATTGACATGGAATTCCTCTTCGCACTGGTCATGTCTTGGTATGCTCTTATCTATTTCATGAGGCTCATTGAGATATTACACAATGCATTTAAATAGTCTAAAATGAATTGTGACAGGCTACACATGTTAGTCCAGTCAGAGATATGAACCTGCTGCTGGGACGGTTTATTTCATGTCAGAAAATTCCAGATCGAGAAGTGGTCGAAGGGTCATATTTAGATCATATGTCTGCAAGCACAATCGTATACTCCAAAGTCAAAACATTTTCAATATTAGAGCAGACTGGCTGCCGTTCACCTCGGCTTGCCTGCTAATCTGTAGGTCTGCAGTTGAGAGGATCGAGGCTCGAGGCTCGGAAGGGATTAATCAGCGCTACCTTGCCAGCAAGCTTTTTTTCCGCCAGCAGACCAATTACATAACATGTTATACAATAAATACATCTCCAGCAAAGCGTAAACGGTGACACAGGCGAGTAAGTTTCTCAACGCGCCGGAGAAAGCAGCTGATTTTGCTCGGCGTGCGTCACGCAGGAGGAGTGCATCCTAATATCTCTCATCTTCTTTCTCCTCCTCCTTCTCCTCCTCTTCCTTCAGTGCGTGCTCGGCTTAGGGGAAATGAAAGTCGAGCTCCAGTGAGAGTCGAGGCAGGCTGCTAAAGACGCGCCCACTCATTGCTACGTTGCGCACTAGGAACGGAAAGGGGGCCAAAACCTGCCTCAGTTCAGTCTCGGCTGGGCATCCAGAGTGGGAGCTTTAACGCGAGGGAAACACAGACTCTTTTGCTACAAATTATAGTTAAGGCCGTATTCGCGTGGAAATGGTTCTGCAAAGAGTAGTCCGCGCTGTCATTATGGGGGCTCCGGGCTCGGGGAAAGGAACGGTGTCTGCGCGCATAACCAAAACTTTTGGGCTGAAACACATTTCTAGTGGGGACATTTTGAGAGCCAACGTCAACGCAAAAACCGGTAAGAGGTCCTGTCTCTAACAATGACTAATGCAATGCAGATGTAGGTCAGCATTCAGGCATGTGTGAAAAAAAGATAAAAGCCTTAAAAAAAATGTTACAGGTAGCTGCAAATGTTATTATGCTTAACGTATACGCGCATTATTACGCACGGCGACACTATTGCAGCATTTTTTTTTTATTTTTTTTTATTTTTTGGAGATAAGAGAACCACTCCTGCAACTGTCTGATTTTTTATCTTACTGCGTGAAATGAAAACAATTTGTGTTCCCTCCTGTGCAAGGTCAAAGTGGTCAGCAGGCTTGTAGAAGGTGCTGTTTTATGTTTGCACTGCAAACATTTGGCCCAACTTTACCTGAAGCTCGGAAGGAGGCCCACTCCACTGCTCAATATCACCTTGGAGGCAGATAAAGAGAGGTGTAAAGTTAATAGAAGCTGTGAACTTTTGCTCCTTTGAGAGGAGCGGCTACAGATAAAGAAGTTTTTACAGCTGCATGACCAGGTAACAGGGGAGTGTGTGTCAGCAGTGAGTTTGTGATCAGTGTGAAAGCTTCTGCAATGTGTAGTCAAGCTTCCGAACATTATTTATTATGCAAACATACAATTTCTTACCAATTGCGCTATTGTTAATTATTACTTAGTTCCATTCTGTATATATTGTAGATTTTCTTGTGTGTTGCTGCTATAGTTTTTATCTTTATGCTGACATTTACTTTATACATATATTTATTCCAGTTGGTTTATTCTATGTAACTTATTTATCTGAGCTTTTCCACTCAGTTTTATGTCGTTGTTGCCTGCTCTGTGTGCCTTTAATTGGGGACAAATAAAGGTTTTCTGAATCTGAATAGCTTTTGTTTTTAAAGCTGCCGAACCAAAGAGCTTTGTTTTTTTTTTTTTGTTGTTGTTTTACCAGACAATGGCAATTCTTATTCCTCAAACCTGAGGGGATGTTTGGCTTTCTTTGTTCTGCTGCTACCTCGGCGACTTTCTTGAGAAGTTGGCAGTGAGAGCAGTTCTTACTGATTTTCACCTGATTGGATTTTCGCTCCTTTTGACCTTCCACATCTTGAGAAAGCCTCACCCCCTCATTGGTCATACTGAGAGAAAAAAAAACACACTGTTGCATTTAACCCTAATCAAAGCTGACTTAATACATTTCCCAGTAGGTGGCTAATCCTCCAGGGTTGCTTTGCCGAAATGCCAGCCACGCGGCAAAGCCGTTGCTTTCAGTTCAATGTGCATTCTCGTTCATGTGGAGCCCTTATATTCGTGACATTTTCCAAATGATCAGAAATCACAGCCGAGAGTGTTTTTATGCCACTGCAAGTTTTACCCTTTGCTCTGTTTTGCTGTAACATCAGATCACTGAATTAGCACGGTCAGGTCATTTCTGCAAAGCTTGTCAGGAAATTCCTTTCCTCAGTTGGACGCTGACCAGTTAAAGTGGAAGTGATAGGGAAAAAAAACCTGGGTGTATCATGTTGTACACTGACGTCTGATATATTTGCAAATCTAATCTGTTCTGTGGCATTAAATGATGCCTGGCTACACTTAATATGTTTAGAATGTAGGGCCCATTGCTTAAGCTGGCAAACAGCTGAAACATGCATGCAGGCCTTCGTTTTTCTAGAGATTATAAAGTCATTAGATGCTTATGAAAATCAGGCACAGCTGTTTTTTTTTTTTTTTTGAAAAAAAATAGTGAGATTAACTAAAACTATAAGTGTTTAATAGTTTTAATAATCCATCCAGTGTCTTTGCCTCTGTTTTTCTGCATCTGTCAGAGTTCGGTCTGCTGATGAAGTCCTGCATCGATCAGGGTCAGCTGGTACCTGATGACGTCATGTCTCGTCTCATCCTGAGTGACCTGAGGACAATAGAGAAGAGCAGCTGGCTGCTCGATGGTAAGGGCTCACCACACGTTTGTATCAGCACTTGTTTCCTGTAGGAATTGATTGGTTGATTAAACGTTAGTGAGGTCAGTGATTAATCATTAGCATTAACAGGGTCTGAGTTAATTCTCTAAAAATAGATAAACCACTGAGGGGAATGCTTAACCAGACCTCAGGCTGTTTATTTAAAAACCTGGCAGTCATCACATCCAGCTTTGTTCCTTGTTCACTTTGCCTTGCTTCCTTCTGCCTCTTCGCCAGGTTTTCCTCGCACGGTAGCCCAAGCCGAGGCTCTGGATGACGCCTACACTGTGGACACAGTCATCAACCTCAACGTTCCTTTCGAGACCATCAAACAAAGGCTGACCTCTCGCTGGACTCACCTCCCGAGCGGCAGAGTCTACAACGTGGATTTCAACCCGCCTAAAGTCACTGTAAATACATCCTCCCTTGTGTTTATTGTGGTTTATTGGAAGTTTCCTACTGTTTCAACCCAAATTTGCACAGCCAAAGACCACACCGGCAGTTCAATGAGGAGAGATGATAGGAAAGCAAAAGAGTGAATTTTACTGGATATAAAAAGAGCTTATGAGAGCAAATTTTTAGGTGGTTAGATCGTCTGATTCAGAGTCAGATGAGAAGAAAGGTCACAGAGGGCTGTCCCAGATGAACGTAGGGGATAGGGATGTCAAGACGCTGCTAGTGGTGCAACACTGATGGAGATTTCAGGTGAGGAGGTGGGATTGACAGCAGACCGCCAGAACTGCAATGGAATTAAAGAACAGGAGAACACAGGCAAAGAGATCCTTGGACAATATAGTGATGTTGAAGTTACGAATGAAGTTTTTTTGACAATGTGTGAAATAGGAAGTGTTGAAGGCAATAGAGCATCAGAAATAGATGGATGGAAATAAAAGGTGAGAAGAGATCTTACATAAAATGAAATGGGACCTAAATTCTTTGGTTAATACAACCTTTTTTCTGTGCAATACTGTTGAATATATTCTCCAAAACCTCACTTTAGATCTAAAACAAATGATCCCTATTTAAAACAGGAGAGGATAGGAAGCAGATCACAGCACACAACAGTTGAGCCCAAACAAAATGATGGGAAATTACGGAAAAAAAGGATTGAGAGACATAAAACCTTATGAGATCTAGAGATGCATTGTTGCACAGAGAGATAATAAGATGCAAACAGTGGCAGGGAGGTATAGAAACAGGAAAGATAGGATCATTAGAGGGTGTGTTTGCTGTGATATTCCAAGGCAGGGGCCTCTGCTCTGCAGGATTAGTCAAGAATGTAAAAACAAAAGATAGAGTTGCAAGCATTAGTTAATTATAGGAGCTCAGATTCGTTCCTGTTTTTATACACCTGTGTATGTGAAGATGTGTATTTAAAATATTTTATGTAGGAAATATCATCAACATTGTCAGATTAATTGAAGATAAACTGACTTCCAGGACTTGGTATATTCAGCATTATCGCTCCCCTAGCTCAGCTGACTGGCTTATTAGTTTGTATTATAATAAATGTCCTAAAGGTAGTGTGCATATTTATTATCTAATCTTGATTAGCTATTAATAGTAGTATTAAAAGTGCGGCCTTTCAAATGCTTTGGCGGCTCCGTGTGACCGATGGATGATTCATAGCTAACGTCCCCTTGGTCACGTGTTTGTCTCTGTGGCGCTGGTTTGCTGCTAGATTTCCTGTACAGTCTGGAGGAACGGCAAGTTTGTGGTTAATGATTGGCATCCACTTTATTGCTCGCAGTCCAGTTTCAGAGAGGACAGTGAATCAGAAACAGGCCAAGTCAAGTCAAACGGTCTAAGGACGTTGCAAAAAGCGATAGTGAACGCAGTTGGAGGGCATACTCATAGAGCTCTCTATTCCTGTTTCATAGCAACATCCTCTGCTGTTATACCCAAGAGGTGTACGTACCCATCCTGTGAATAGATGCAGCTGGCAGTATTTGTCAAAATGCTGACATGTGAATGCATTGTGGTGCATGTGTTACCTTGAGATAGTGTTGAGATATAAAGACATGTTGACTTTTCCCTTTAATGCATCAGCTGCTACCGTATTTTAGATATGCTAGCATTGTTGCTCCAGAGATGGCAGTTTTGATGTCTTGGCTGGCCGCTGTGTTCCAGACTAAAATATTTCTGAGCAGCTATTGGATGGCTATAAAATTCTGCACAATCATTCATGGTCCCCAGAGGATGAAGTGCACTGACATTGTTGATTCTCGAGTGTTTCCTTTAGGGCTACCAGTTGGTCGTATTAGTTTGGTTTATAACCACACACCTGCAACCCTTGTGGCATTCCCATCCACCCATAAACCTCTGCTTTGTGTTTAGTGTTAGCGTGCTAAAAGAAGATGGAGGACATGGTAGATTACAACATAAACACCAGCATGTTAGCATTGTTATTGTGAACATGCTGCTGTTAGCGCTCAGCTCAAAGCCTGAGTACAACCTCACTGTTGGTGGAGCTGCAGATGTCAGCTACGCTAGTTCGTAGGGCCTGCGACAAAAAACAGTGTGGAACTGGAAACATTCAGCTGTGACAACTCATCATGTCTGTTATCAAAAAAAGATTAAAAAGGTTACGACTAAGTCACCACACTCTCAGGTCTTTCGCCTTCATTCATCTTTACCTCCTGTTTCACCTGCTCAGCTGGTTTGAAACGAAAGGCCCTCTTGCTGTGTTTGGGCTGGAAACCCTAATCATAGCTGTGGTGAAGTACAAGGACATAAACTCGGACCCACATTTCTGCCCGTTATTTATCAGCTATGAAAAATTCTCGTTCATTTCCAGCTTGCAGTAAAATGTGCTATCTCAGATTTCTAGTAATTAAGTCAGCACCACCGTGTGTTTGTGAACTCTCTCCAGGGTTTCGATGATGACACAGGGGAGCCTCTGGTCCAGAGGGATGACGACAAACCAGAGACGGTCACACGGAGACTGAAGTCCTATGAAACTCAGACGGAGCCCGTCTTAGAGTACTACAGGTAAACATGTCATTTATTTCCCACCACAGAGACGTTAAACTCGAAAGTGGGCAGACGCCTGACTGCATTTCAACTTCAAGTCACACTGAGCTGGACCTCACATTAGTGCTTAAATACAGGTTAAAGGTCACAACCAAGTGCCGTTGAGCCACGGGCCTTTTCTCCGAGTTGAATGAAAAACTGCTTGAGAACCACATTCCAAGACGACACGCTAAGATGGCAGTTTCTCCAAATCACACAAGTATTTAATCATGTATCTTAGGGTTTACCAGAAATTATGAAACTCAGGCAAAAACATTCATCATATTTTCCGTTTCTGGACTAATTTGTCAGGAAAACATATTACTGTTTATCCCCTTAAACTGCAGGGTTGAGCGTGACTAGTGTCCCACTTATCGTTATTTATTTTTACCACAGTGCTCAAAAGGCTGTTTATCATTTGAAGGAAGTACAGAAAGAAGAAATTACATGCAGAGAAGCGACCCATTGAGCTCTGTGCCGGATGATGTAGATTTTTAGTTGCATAAAGTATGCCAAATAGAGATCGGATCTCAATTTGTGGCTCAAAACCCATGTGGTGACCCATTTGAACGCCAGGTGTGAACACACGTACTTAAGCTGGATACTTGTGATCTGATCAGTCAGGATGCGTGTCAGTAGGTCAAGGTCTGAACAGAGCCTCAGAGTCTTAAAAATATAAGATTGCTGTCTAACTTTATTTACTGCCCACTGTATTTTAATGGTAGGATGCATATATGTATGCTCAGTAACAGCTGATTAACAGAACATGCAGTTAAAACTGTGACCGTAACAGTTTTTTTTTCTGTGTTTTTGCCTCCTCCAGGAGTAAAGGTGTGCTGGAGACCTTCTCCGGGACTGAAACCAACAAGATATGGCCACACGTCGAGGCTTTCCTCCACAGAAAACTCTCCTCAATCAATCAGAAAGTCGCTTAAAAAGCCTCAACGGGATGGCACAAGAAGTCCTCTCACGTTTACCAGCAGAAACCACATTGTGTGCGTCGTCCGATCGAAATTCAAACAAAGGGAGAACCGTCTGTAGGATAATATATTCTGAATGTTAAAAACGAGGAGCAAGCCCACATAGTTTATGAAATGTAAATAGACTAGAGGGGTTTGGATAACTCATTTTTTTTTTTATCTTATTATTACCACTGTTGCACTCCTCAGTGAGGCTGAAATTAGTTCAGGAAACTCTCAGGGTGTGCACGCAACGTATTTTAAAGATTAATGCGAGTTAATTCTATGATGTGCCTTTTTTAAAAACGAAATCAGATCTTTAACAGTAGAATGCGAAGGTTGTGTTTGCACAAGCTGCTGCAAGAATGCAAGAAACAGGTAGGTCCTGGTGCACGTGGTCTACTTTAAGGAGCAGAGTTATTTCGGGTTTTAGAAACCTAGAAACACAGCCCACCAGAGTAACACACTGAGCAAAATCCAAGAGACATCTTTTTCATCTTTTTCCTTCAAGTCCTTTCATCATTGGCATAACAAATGTGTCTGTAACTGCCTTACTAGGAGGGTTTCTTATACCTGAAAAGGGAAAATGTGCCGTTTTCTACAAATGACTGTAAACTCACTTGTGCCTTTTTGCTGCTCTCGACGACACATAACTGGTAGCTCAGTGAATGTAAATACTTTTTGTCATCGGAGCAAATAACGTAGAAGCCGACCACGCTTATTGCATTCAATATTTTTAATCATCACAAGAAACCACTATTGTTTAACAGCTTCTTTAAACCACCGTAAGTCTTAATGCCGTTGTTTCCATTCGAAACCAGACATTCCTCGGACGTTGTGACCAAGCCTATAGATTGATATGTATACATCATACATAGACTGTACAGGGTTGTCGTGTGCGTTAGAACATTTCGCAGCATCTGGGCCGCGTTTATGCACTTTGTCTCACGGTGAAAGCCACAGAAATGCTAACCTGCCTTGCAATGTACTGTACGGGCTGACGCGGTGGGCGACTCATGTGCATTCCACAACACTTGAAATACGATGTTTTGAAATCCTCTGTACAGCGACGACCTACAGCTGTGTCAAGTATTTATCATTCGCAATAAACCTCTCATACTGTACAACAGAAAAGCACACTGGAGATGCCCGGTCATTTGTTTAATTTAACAGATTTTGACTTTTTGCAGACAGTTAAATCAGTTTCGGTCAACCACAATGCAACAGAGCTGTCATAATGTTTGAGTGTGTTATACTAACAGCGGTTTACGCAGCCTGGAGCCTGGGGCAGAGACCAGGTGCAGCCCTCAGCGGTCTGGTCCAGGCTCATGTTTCTCCAGGCCCACACCCCAAGATTGTCTTTCAACCTTGTTGTCTTCACCACAATCAGCCTTTACACAGCCTTTATTCGTTCAACCCACATTACAAAGCTCCATATAGTGCCAAACAAGGCTTTATACAGCTTTACATATGCAACAGAACTCTCAGAGACCCTAAGACAGGCTTTGATGTGTAAAAACAGTGAAGTTAATTATAAGGATTTAAGGACAAAGCCATTGCAAGGTGCTCAGTTTTAAATGTCAAAGGGATCCCACTGTGCAGATACAGTGCTGCAGGTCTACAAAGAAATGATAGCAATTGACACAACTGATGAGCCAGAGAAGCTAAATTTCCGCTGCAAGGTCCTGAAGCTCGTTGCTAAGTGACAGAAACTCTTATGCAAGTCCCGACACACAAAATCTAACACATGATTTAGGAAGTCAACACACAGGCAGCGGCACACAGGTTCAGTACTACAGCAGTTTTAAGTCCAGCAATTATTTTTTGCATAGTTGAGTAGACACTGCGGACAAAAAAAAAAAAAAGAAGTAGGAAAAGAAAACACTGAAGTCCACTACAGCACGTTATTTAGCGCCCCCCCCCGACAATACTTGTGTTTACAGCACTCACAATGCTTTTTATTTCTTTTATATATACACACACACGCATATTGTATATACTGTATATATTATAAGAGATAATAATTGCATTGCAGAATCAACTTTAAGTGTTCTTAACTAAAGGAACTGAAGTAAAAATCCAACTAATAATGTCAGTCAGCGGATGTGGAGATGCCTATTTTTAGTTGTCCTGTTGAATACAAGTTCCCTTGAGACGAAAGAAAAGGCAGCCAACAAAATATACAAAACAAACAAGCTCATCTAGCCAATTTAGATGTCTGAGAGCACAACAAATGATAATTGAAAGAGTCAAGTACTTGGAAAAACTCTTACTTTGATCTCTCTCTCGAGTTTTGTGAAATAAAAATAAACCGAAGTGAAATATAAAGTGCGGGACGCATTCAGATGCAGAGAGCTCCCTTCTGCACGTAAACAGCTCCTTGAGCTCAGCCCTTTTTTTTTTTTTACACCTTTTCTGGTGCTTGTTTTTAAAAGCATCCCAAAATCAAAAAGTTTAACCAACTCACTACTGACAACAGTCTGTACAGAGCATTAATATAAGGTGACCGGCGGTTGTGACTTTGTTTCAGGTGCTGGATAAAGATCGTTGGCTCTGTCACGTCACTGAACCAGAGACGTCACCACGACAGGTTGTTAAAATGAAAGACTTTGACGATGTGAACGGATGAGGAAATAGATTCCGGTGGGAGCAAAGCTTGGCTGATAATTAACCATCTTTACTCTAAAACTGAGCTGGTTTTGTAAAAGCTCCAAAAGCCGAACGCCTTCTATTACGAGAATCTGCTATAATATTGTCTCACATAAACACACTATGGTTCATCTTTGACTTACAAATGAAACGGAAATATTATGCATTTGTTTATTCAAATGTGTCATTATAACATATCTGTGACGTGTAAAATTGAGTGCACTCTTCTCATTGCATTGATCGGAAACACTTGGCAACAGATATGGCCCTGAAGTTAACTTGTAATCCTAAAGTTGCATTTAATCTTGAACCTCACAGATATGTAATATTGGCTCATTTTCCTGAATAAACAAAGGATATTCCTGTTCCATTTGTTTGATTGTGTTCTTTTTGTCTACTTTCAGGACCTGTGTGTAAATCCACTGATGTCTTGAGTAATTCTTACGCAGAAATGGAGAAGATTCTGAGTTGTGCAAACAGTTTTAAGCAGCACTATGTATCAAACCGCTTGTGCACAACGTTTACGATTTCGTGCACACTGTATATTCTAATTTTCTGCAGTTGTACACGGACGGTAATTTATTTTCTAGCCATGTAGCTTGTAAAGTTAAACAGTTTAGATTCCGATGTCATGCATGATGCATGATGTGTTTAAGCCCCCTCCTGCAGACAACACTAAGGAACACCTTCTGGAAAAGTGGGTTTCACCAAGTCAAATTGCCCACTCCCTACCACTTGTGCTTTTACCAACTTCCTTCTGTTCAGAACCAAAGCTGTAAGGCCACACTGCTAATCATTCCAGGTAAGCATCAGATATCTCCTCTGTTTAACTTAATACTACACTTTCAGACTTTCTAGCAGGACAAGAAATGGGCCAATCACGACTCTTTGTAGGCCTTCTGATTAGTCTGTTGAGCACCAGCCAGAGGGCTTCTACCCTTTGTCAAGGCCCAACTTTCTATGTTACTGTTGCTAGGTTAGACAAAAAAATAGCAATGCAGGGGTCCATTCCCAAAGAAAAACATTGAAAACCTTTAATAATAGTCCAGAGGTAACGTGGAGATGAGACAGCTATGGTTAGCAACAGTGATTTCAGTTTTTATGTATGTTTCCTCCACTGTACCCAAACTTGTAGGCTATAGACTATGCATGTTTTCTGTAAGAATCACAATTTTTCTTAAAGTTTTCTTATGGCAACAGGCTCCCACATGGTTATTGTTTGTGTAACCTAGCAACAGTAACAAACAGCCCTATGGTTGGTGGTCAGCTGATCAATCAGAAGGTGAAGGAAGAGTCAGCCAGGCCAAAGTTAAAACTTGCACCAACAGCTACCATCTTGAAACGTCTGTGGTTAACTGTTAATCGTCAGCTAGCCGACAAGCCACCTCCACATACTGCATTATGTATCCTCTCCAATCATTAACCTGAGAGACCTAGGGTCGTGTGCAACTCCTTCACACGCAAAGTCCGACCTGCATGCAACCTAAAAAATGTCCGACTGTTAAACCGACGTCTAGAAACACAAATCCAGACAACCCCACCTGTGTTGAGATTAACAGGTGCAAACTGCTCTTTGAACGTTGCTATACGTCACCAACTCTTTATCAATTCTGTGGTTTGCCAATAACAAACGTCTCCAGACAAACAGATTTGTCTCCATTTGATTCGATCCCACACATTTTCGGACGTTCTGAATTACTGACACGTTTTATTTTTCCTCACGATTATTAAAATTAAATAATTCACCTACGAAACAACCACCTTCATTTTGCAGTAGGTCCTCTATCCTGGACCTGAAATCAAACAGCATCACAACTGACTTCGCAATACAGTTCGCAGTACTGTACATATTGACTAAAACATACTGTATCACACAGGATACAAGGCCAATGATCTGTCTCAGTTGTGCTCGTCTCGATCCATCTGACTTTTGTCCAGAGACTTTATGGGTTTAGTATTCTTTGTGTTGTCTGGATTCAGTGCGCTAGCTTGAAAGTAATTCGCATCTGTGAAACAATGATTATGGCACAACACATGCATTTAGCTTGCAGTAGTCAAAAGCAACAAACCAGAGAGGGACCAAACACGGTGTCACACTAACAGCAACATTGAGAAGTGTTCGTCATTAGCACAATGTTATATCTTGCGGGCTCTCCATCGATCAGCCTTTTTAATTCCTGATCTGCAATTGTGTTTTTCAGCCTGATCTGTTGCTTAAAAATAGTTCCTAGATGAGACGATGGAGATGGAAGAAAAGCAGGGAGCCAATCGTACGTTCCCTAGGAGGTCTCCATCATACGCATGTCATCTGTTTCTGTAGTGTCCTCTTTTGTCCACCACCCTGTGCTTGTCCAAAGTCCTGCATCTAAACATCGCTTCACAGGATACTCCGCCACCTGGTGGAGGAAAGCGAAGAAAGGTGAGGTGTAACAGTCACAGGCGACAAATGTCCTGCACAAGTAGAAATTAGAAAAAAGGTTCAAATGGAAGTCGAAAGACTGAGGGATTAAGCGAATGTCAGGTATGGGTCTGCACTGAAACTGCATTCTTCTTTAAGCACCAAATTATGTATCCTCCAGTCCCTCCTCAGATGCTGACCGGGTACAAAAACGCGTGACCACATGTGAGACCACACGAGAACAAAAAAAAAAACCCAAAAGCAGAAGCAGCTTCAGTTTCAACAGGCTCCATCCTTCCCTAGGGGGGGAGGGGTTTATTTTTGTTCCTTTTCTCCGAGTAGAGATCTGGCAGCTAGACAAGCTGAGGGGCTAGTAGAGGGGAGGAAGCCCCATTCTCTCTCACTTACAAAGGCCTCTCAGACTACAACGATCAAGTTTAGCGGGTAGCCCGTGCTGTGGAATGTGCTGTTTGGCAACTTTCACGTGTGAATGTGGAAATAACTACCCTCAAAATAGAAATCTCTTTCATGTCTGTTATAATAGTCTACAATATCATATACAATTAAGCCTTTTAAATTTGTAGGTGGCAGACAGCCCGGGGCTCTGTGACCATTTCTTCACATTATGTCACGTGGCTTCATCATTTTTGTTTTTGTTTTTTTCCCCCTCTGGAAGTTCCACCTACAGAGGATGCAGAAAATTTCTATTTTGTACTCTGTGGTTTATTTATTTTAAATGCATAAAAAATGCACTTTTGATACAAAACATATTTTTAGAAATTATTACAGTGACAATATTAAAAGTGCTTTTTTTTTTTTTTTACCCAAAATTAGTAAAAAGAAATCCGTTTGTTGCATTAATTATCCTTATAGCTTATCGTGGGACCTATACCATCCCTACAGTGAAGCATGGTGGTGGCAGCATCATGGTATGATGCAAGGACAGGGAGACCGGTTGGAACTGAGGAGATGATGAAAGTAGCTGGATACAAGGAGGCCCTTGGAAAAAAAAAAATGACTTTAGAGTGGGGAAATGGTTCCCCTTTGCGAAGATAAAGCTGGAGTGGCTTTGGGCCAAGTTTCTGACCGTCACTGATCGCCCCAATCAAAGCCAAGCCTTAAAACCCAAATATCCACAGATACTTTCTATCAGCTTGAGAGGACTGGCCAGGAACAATGAAATAAACTTCCCAAACCCAGGTGAGTTATTACCCATTAATACCCTATGCTGTAAATGCTGAATTGGATACTTTTGTAAATGGCACATTATATTATCTTATAAGTGAAGACAACCAAACAAATGAGTGAGTTATTTCCATGTGTGTCAGCTAACCCTAACAGAAAACAGCTCACCCCACAGCTACGCAGGGTAATGGAATAGCAGCACTTAGAAAAAGATGAAGAAGTACTTACTGATGGTAAAGAGTCTATTGCTTCTTTGGGGTCGAGTCTGCAGTTTGTGCCAGTATTCTGCTGTTCCATGTTGGATGTGTCACCCCTACATTTGAGTGTGTATTCTTTAACTCTCTGTTTAAAGGTGTCAAGTTCGGTATGGAAGACCTCTAAGTAGACGTCCTGTCCTTCCTACAAAGCAACAAAATTAAGAATATTAATAGTATCAGGAAAACACGGTGCAGGATGGATTAAAGAGAATGACTGTCTGAAGGGAGATGAGAAAATTCCAGTCAGGTGTATAGCCCTCATAGTCAAAACAGAAAAATCTTTAACAATCTTATTTATGAAGCCCTCATAACACTTTATTAAGATATAGATAGATGTCCCTGCATGTTACAGTGTGAGTCCAAACAAGGTACATGGCGTGCTTATGCAGTATTAATAAGATGCGTGTCTTACTTTGGCTTTGTGGAAGAACTGTCTGAAGCAGCCTCGAGGATCCTGCTGAGAGTTGGACGCCATCTCCAGGATGAACTGCATAACTACAGCTTGGTGCGCCACCTGCTCCATGAGAGCTTCTTTCTGCAGGACACGAAACAAAAAGCTGGTTTAGACCGACTGGTTGTCTCAGCAGGTCGTCTGTTCTAACAATACCCACTTTAGTTCACTGAAATGTCATTAATGAATTCTAATACTTAACACATAAGCAGTATGCACTGTCGAATTCAGTTTATTGAAAAATTCTGCAGCATCTGTCTGTAGAGAAACAAGTACGTCCTGAGAACATAATTTATTGTGTGACAGTTTTTTTTTTTTTTGACTAATGCAGTGCCGCGTCGATGATAAAATATTACGACCCAGATACGAGGCGAACGAAGCAGTTGAGGCCATTTCTTTATTTGGAAGTTTAATTCTCTCATCTGACACCAAGGGGAATAGGAACAGCTGAACACACATCCAACACCTGAATATCTGAGGACATAAAAAAAGCTAAAGGCTACATGGCACTCATGTATTTTTATATTTTTTGGGACAGTAATTCTGCACCACAGAAGCCTGTGATCTATCAGTCTGCACCTATACATACAGCGCTCATTAGGATAAATGATGATCGCTCTTGGTTTCAGTTTCTAGGCGACACTGTTGCTTCTAATTACAAGGTAAAACAACAAGTGGCACATTACCCCTTCTTGCTGTAGTCTCATGCACCACAGAATTAAGAAGTTGGCCGTCTCCTGGCAGACGAGATGAGGCATGTCTGCGAGGAACCGCTGACTGTCGTCCCATCTCCGCAACATACCTGAAAAACAAGAATGAAACAAGACTTTATTATCAAGACTGGGGGATGACTCTGCATTACTGTAGTTATTTAGTAAAAACAGAGAAACACCTGAAGAGCATACTGGTGATAATAATAGACGACAAGATGCACTGTTAGACATTTAAGTCGTTATGGATATGAGGACATGAGGTCAATGCTCGTGTGAAATCATAGGAGGTTTGTGATTCTTCCAATTAGCTGATCAACTGTTTTCATTTTAGCTGCACTTTTGCTTCCACGCAAAGAAATGTGCAGTCCGTGTTTAAAGACCGATTTCTTATTTATAGACGTTTGCTGCTGCCAAAAAATTAAAAAGCCTTTGTAGAAACGAAACTTAATAAACAAGTGAAAGTGTCAGGGTAAATGAAAGCAGATTAAATAAAAAACATTTCCATTTCGCTCTTCCTCTTACTACAGCTGAGGAGATGGGCCAGTGATTTGATGCTCAGCAGAAGCTGACTTGTCTTTTTTGATCGAAGCTGGATTTAATGTGCCGAGATGAAGTCCCTGCATGAAACTCAGTCGTCCAAGCATACAAGCTAAAATGTTTTATCTAAAGTAATGCGTCTTCCACAGAGGCTGGGGGGACATCCGGCCTAAATCTGCGACAATCACTAGGCCACAAGTTTAACTACTAAAACTTAAGCATAACCTAAAAATAAAAAAAACAACCATTCTTACTAGACTTACCAAAATGCCTGAGCTCTTGTTCATACTTTTGGAGGAACGTTTCACACTTGTCCTGATCACTTTCTACAGACTGACTGTCGACATTGATGATACTCTGGAAGAAAGAGAAACAGACATGATCTATGACTACCTGGTCAGTGTTGGATCAGATCACTAAAGAAAAATATTAGAAGAAATGTGGTTCAGGTTAGTAATCATGTTGTTAGAAGACAACAACAGGTTTCTCTTAAAATCTTCTACTAATAGCATATGGTATGTTTGCAATTACTTTTTAAAGTTTACACTTCATGTTTTTGTTTTCTCAGACTCACTTTATCAAAAACGTCCCAACTTCCGACGGCTCCGAGCACGGGACTGCGGCTGGGTCCCTGACTTCCCAGCATGCTCTCCTTCCGACGCCACTCCTCCTCGGTGTGTGTGAGCTCTGTGGGGCAGACCCGAGTCCGGGCGCGCTCCTGCTCCAGCGACTCGGAGCTGTGGACCCCTAAAGAGCACAGCTGGTCCTGCGCCTCGGCTAGTCTCCAGCTGGACACGATGGAGGCCTTCACGCAGCGCTGCTGGCTCTGGCACAGTGACGCCATGGGGCAATCACAAAGGTGCGACGCAGGGGGCTGGTGTGAGGTACATGGAGAGGAAAAGTGGTGACTGCGGTGTAATTATCAGCCCATGCGTTGTCTCATAACAATCCTGCGGAGCATTTTATGCCACGTCTTTTATAAGTCATTGAAACTACACCATCAATCTCCTCCTGAGAGGGCTTGATGTTTTATATAGCCTGAGCATATCATTTGACATAGAATGATGGTTTTTATCTCAAGGAGTGAACAGCTGACACCAACAAACTGCTGGATCACAAGCTAAATGTAGCTTTAAGGCTCCGATGACCACAAACATGATGCATTTGCTCCAGGGCGAGGAGAGAAGGCTAAAAATAAACTAATTCCTGTTTCCATTTTGTCTATGATTACATGGCTACCCAAACAGCCAAATGCCTTTCCCAGTGAAGACCAGCCACCACAGGCAGCTGTCAGTGTCTGGGAACATGGAGGACCTGGGGGACTGGGGGGGACCGTGCCTTGCTGCCTGTTGTAGGTAGCCTCTGATCTCAGCGAACAGCGACCTCCCCTCATATGGTCAGTCTCCGTCCTGCGCTGATTTCAGCAAGTGTCCCGACAAGTTGATGGCACTGCAAGTTATCTGGTTACCTTAGAGACACACGTCGATGTGGGAAGGCGCTGACTCAGTCGCGCAACTCTGGGTTTGCATCAGGTTAGCATCGACTCTGTCATGCAGCCTGATGCCCCCTCCAAGCTAGCCGGCAAGAAGATGATGATGATGATGATGATGGCACTATTGTGACGATTAGAAACTGCGCCACAGAATAAAACCACCGAGCCACTGTTTAGAAACATACACCACCCCATACGTTACTAACTGTGTGTCTCTTGAACTCACTTCAGTGATCCCCAAACATGCTCAGCTAGTTAGCATGTTTTAATACCGTTAAGTTTACCTCTGCGGTGCAAGGTAGATGCCTCCCGTCACTAACCCGACCACTAGGCCGAAGTTAATTACCTGTTGGTGAGGATAAACACCAGTGAAGCCCCTGGCCTCTGAAGCTGGGTCTCTGCTAGACTCTTCCTCGGGGTGTTGTGAAGCTCCGTTGCCCAGCCACTCCATAGCTGCTAAGCAACTAGCTGGCTAGCTCTGCCGTGAGACCCGCTAGCTAAAGCTAGCCGTGTTGTGAGGAACCAGAAACAGTGTCGCTCTCCGTGTACAGCAGTCCACCAGAGTTGTGTGCTGTCTAAACGCCAGTCTGAAAAGCCCACGGAGCAGAATAGGGGAGTATATGGTGCGCCAGGGGAGGACAACTACTCCTGTAGATGACAGCGTTGTTTACAAATTACAGCAACCACACTGGCTGCGTGCTTTTAAGCGGTGACGCGCAGGACACGTGGTGCACAACTCTGACCACGTGACGCTGGTCCTTGACGTACCAGACAAGTTATGTGTTTATTTAGACTCTGTTCTATCCTGTTCCAGTAAATTCTTTAATGTAACAGGTCATAACATTAAAAATATACGATAAAGTAAAAAAAAGAAAAGAAAATAGACCCGACTTGTTTAAGAGATACAGCAAATGTTGTGTATTATCTGCACATGTTGTCACAGGTATCTATTGGAGCACTGTAAATAAACTTGTATTTCTTTTTTATAAGTGTATGGATTCAGTCCCTATTTTACAGAACTTCCTAAGACGTGTCACGAAAACAAAACTCACTTTTACAGGTGTTTCAAACACGGATTCCTTCAATGTATTAAATCTATAATATAAAGTGTACGGGACCAGTTTATTTACAGTATTTGTCTGTGCTGCGTAAAATGACCAGAAGGCGGCGGTAGCGAGCTTTAGACTTGCATAACAGCTTTCTGTCAAACTAACCAGTCGTGGAAGAATGTGTACTTGGGAGCTGTTCTCCCTAAACTCAGATTTAAAGGCTGACTTAGATTTATTTAGGTACCTCTTGAGATAAACTTCCCTCATTCATTATATAACATTATAGCCAGTAATGTTTAATATTGAAGCTATGTTATGTTTGAGGAGTTGTTGTCTCCCAAGTCTGGCAAACAAAGTCCAGATCGTGGACAGTGTTAGAGTAAGCGATGCCTTAGACATCACGCAGGGCAAAATTCACACTCCTCAAGCGCCCATGGACCAAACAAACTGACGTTAACCAGAAGTAAAACCAAAACGCGAGGACGTCTACTTGATGATTGGTAAGTGAAAGAAAGTGGTATATGGTGAGCTGTTGAGTTTTATTTGTTTTTGACAACACATTAAAAAATAAAGATGTCTGTGTGTTGGAGAGCAAGGCGATAGCTTAGAACTGAGGTTGTGAGCTAGCTTATAGTGAGCTACGAATCTGCTAACATTAACATTGTTGACTAACAAAATAACATCGCCTTGTTGTTGTATGGCCCTTAAATTTAAGAAGGGAGTATTAAATATGATTTCCACGCGGCTGTCAGCTGACGGTATTATTGATTTGACTGGACCAAACAGGCTCATGTTTGCTAACAGACCTTGTGAAATCGAGTCCCGAGGAAGTACGTTGCATTTTTATCACCACGAGGTGGCGATAGAGGATAAAAGAAGACCGGGGCTGCAGGTGTCCCCCCCCCCCGTCTCACTTCTCTCCATCCCCTGAAATAGCGCTGTTTCCCGGACAGTGCTGAATACCAGAGCCCGCCTCTAGAGCCGGCAGACATACTGACAGAGAGAAACAAGCAGACTTCAGGCCTAAAAAAACATCCTCGGCCTCAAATCTGGTTTCGCAGCCAGCTGGCATCTTGCCCTTTCTCAGGCTGCTGTTCCCACAGGTTTCCCCTGTTGATGTTTGTATAACATTCTCATTTTGGTTTGTTTTTCACTTTTTTTTTTTTTTTTGGATTCAGCGACATGATAGTTGCCCAAGATAGTTGAGCCCTAACACATAAACATACAGCTAAACATGATGTACATAGAATATTTTATCTTCACCCAGATGTTACTATAAATGTTCTGTTACTTATTTCACATATACAGTGGTCCCTAAAGTGTCAGTTTAAGTTGTGGCACTGATTTGTTTGAGCAGTTGTGGTGGGAAAGACTTTCTATTTATACCACTGTGGGGTCCTGTGTTCCTATATCTGCAGAGTGATAGCAGAGCACCATCCTGTGGACAGAAATGAGCCGTACTTCGTCACAAGCAACAGGTTTGTAACACAGTATGACCACACATGGATCTCTGGCAAGATGTCATATAGAAAAAAAATAACTTTAGGGTTTGCTATAGTGTTTATAACAGCTGTATAGACTCCAAAGGTTGAGTAACATTGAGTTTTGTTTTGTTTTTTTTACAATGTCTGACATTTAACCCTTCTATTCATTCTCCATCTTAGATCAGTTATGATCACTACTTTATTTTAAGACTGTGTAATGTCAGAATAATAGTAGAGAGAAATATATGTATTTCTTTCACCGCATTGCCTATGGGTAAGAAGTTTACATACACTTTAAGTTGTTAAACTTGGCTGAAAAGGTTTGTGTAGCCTTCCTCAAAAAAGTTAAAAGAATATTAGCCGGTTCCTCAATAAAGGAAACTGAGTCATGTTTGTAGGCCTCCTTTCTTGGTTAGTCCTGCCTACAAATCTGCTGTTGATTGGAACTCAGGGTTTTGCGAAGACCAACCCCTATACCTAACTTTTGTTGGCTTTAAGCCATTTTGGCGCAACTTTGCGAGTAGCCTGGGGTCACTGTCCATTTGGAAGAACAATCTGCGACAAGGCTTTAACTTCCTGGCTGATGTCCTGAGATGTTGCTTCAACATATCCACTATCCACACAATCTTCCTTCCTCACGATGCATCCTTTCTTATGAAGTGCAATGGTCCCTCCCGCAGCGCTCCCACAGCATGATGCTACAACTACCATTACATTTCCCTTTTTTCCTTGTGTTTGTCTCACCTCATAAATTCATATAAATTTCATACAGACGGTATCACCATTCAGGAGATTAAATGACAGTAAATCAACACTACAGAAGTATCAGACACAGTTTTATACAACAGGTCGTTGTGCTAATATTTCTACCTATGTGAAAACACCTCTTTGAACTTTATTATTTATGCCATAATTCAACAAGCGAGAGTAACATTGATACGCAAAGAACCCCCAGTTGTTTGATAGAGAGTGAGACTATTCAGACTACTATCTCTGATCTGAGTTTATATATCTTTCATTGCACCATTCGTTTGCTCACCACCGCACAAAGAGTTCATGTGGTGTATAATGATATCGGCACTCCACACTTGGAGGAACCAGGTTGTACTAGGTCACTTATGGAGAGGCCATTAACATGTTAACACGACTTTAATAAGCATCATACTCTGCAAGTGCTGGTGTTCTTCTCAGATTCTGTAATGGCACCTGTTGAAAGGCTTTTCTTGCACCTACAAAAAAAATACAAAAGGAGCGAAGTACTTGTAGAAGAATGTTGTGGCATCTTTCCAGCAGAGTTGAGCCACTTGCGCAACCACTGCCAAGTCACACTGAAGCCGTTCTGGTGCTGTAATGACACCAAATGCCCCATTTAGACACTTGATCTTTGTGTTTCCTTTATTTTGGCAGCTGCCTGGCAGCACTCACTCAGGCCTGCCTGCGGATTTAATCTCTGTCTTATTTTTACTGAAATCGTTTTGTAAGAGTGGAACACCGAGATAGTGTCAGATTACCTTAAAATCCACCTCTAGTATTTTCTCACATTTCAAATTTTCTCGTGCCAGTAACGGTTTAAAAAAAAGAAAATCACCCCCTGAGAGGTGAATGAGTGCATGTACTCTCTGTGCGTCCATGTATTTGTATGTGGTGATAGGGTTATTATGTTGTAATGAATGGGGAGCCTCTAGCTCTGTCATTCACCCGCTAGCCAAGATTGTAAAGAAGCTACATGCTCAACATTCCTCTCCTCTCTCCTCTTCTCGTACAAACAGTTAGACTGAAGTGGGTTGTGCTGTTTGTGTTTGTGTGAGTCCCAGTGCACGTAGCCTATGCATGTTCATCAGCGGGATGAATTGGCTGGAGTGGGGCGTATAGCAGGAGGGACAGAAAGGGAGCAAAGGAAACTGTGCAGCCATTCAAATGTTTTAAATCAAAGGATGTTTGAGTGAACTATAGAAGTTTTGTTTTGTTATAGACATTTTAGTCTATTTAATTCATTCATATTTTGTCTGTTTTCCGAAGTAGGTTCATTTGAAAATACTACCGTGCAACAGCATCTTTTACAAAAGTAAAAGTCAATTTCTCAACCAACTTCTAAGAATGAAAATAGATTTAATATCAAGAGGAAATGTGTGGAATGACAGATATGCATTTACAGAAAAAATAACTTTTTGGAGCTAACGCTAATGCAAAGTATGTGTGATCTGTACCAGATGGCTTTTTAAAATAAAAACACTGAACCAAGTCAGGAAACTATTTAGACATTTCAGATATTTATATATATTTTTTTACTTTACTGCGGTGTTTTAAAATGAGAAACAACAACCACATGGTAAACACAGCAACAGTCAACATGGAAGTAACGTAAAGTTATTCTTATTAAGAGTGGTAGTGTAATTTGAAATAGGTGTGACAAAAATAACCTAAAGTAAAGAGCAGCTGCTGAAATCCGTGTTTAAGAAGCAACATGAAAGAGTCATAAAGTGTTGGCTAGGAGAGACACAGTAAAAAAAGAGGTCAGCATAGAGAGAGAGAGAGAGAGAGGGAGAGGTCTTTGGGTCTGCTTTCCCAGGCTATGCATCAGGAAGGCTGTATTTTTTACACCATGACCAGCGCATAGCCTTTTCCTGGGGAAATCCGAGACAAAATCAAGAGAGGCTGGTGCAGGGAGGGAGAGCCGAACAGGAAAACTAGCCCTGGGAAGGAAGGAGGGAGGGAGGTAGGGGGGCAGGTACGGTGGAGGCCACACAGCATGAGCGACAGAGAAAGAAGCTGGAGCTTTTGGGAAGGCTCAGAGACAGACGGACAAAAACGGGAAAAACACACATGCACACTCACAACTCCTCTTGAGCTCCTCTACCCACCGCGGCATTCATAAAATGTGCCCTGAGAGTCTTCTCTAAAGTATTTTGGCTGCACATTCAGCTGGAATGCAGAGCTAATGTTGGGTTCCTCTACTGTCCAACCAGCCTCAGCTGTTAATCCGATGTTATGGCTGCTCAGCTATGCCTGTTAAAGAAATAATATTTGACGTTATGGCTACTCAGCTATGCCTGTTTTAGCAAACAATATTTCCAGTGTATCGCATTACTGATACTCTAAGATTAAGTTGGGGCACAAACCACGGTATTTCAGTAGGTTTGGCAACGAATCAGAAACTTTATTTACACAACCAGTGTGCTAGAATGAGGGCAAATAAGCTTTGCGACTTTCAGAATCCTTATATTTACACAGCAAGGTGGGCCGTTGGAGTCAGTTACATTGTCTGGAAGTGTTGATAATCCTTTTATTCAAAGCAGGTAATTATGCAAATTGATTCAAATAAATCACTTTTGCACTGGAGGCTTAAACTGAACCGAAAGAAATGGGTACAAAGTGCAGGAACGGGACCAGCTTGCATGCTCTCTGCATGTTTTTATGAATCACTCACATTTGTTTGCATATAGACTTTGCATATTTAAGCAGTTTTGATTTTACAAATCGAAGAATTTTTACTTTAATTTCCCAAAAGACCTGACAAATCAAATGCCAAAAACTAAAGTCACTATAAAACTGATTCCTTGACACTTGCGTGTGTGTGTGTGATCCCCCAGGTCTTGACCCTGCCCTGCTGAGTGCTCAACTCTTCGAGCTATGGACCCAGAAAAATCTCCAGATGGTAAGAGTCAATTTCAAGTCCATGCACGCAATATTTGCGTGTTTACAAAGGTGGCGGGATGAAGTCTTTGTGTGTCTGCGCGAAGCCCTTGCACGGGAAGGAGAGCCAAAGAGTGAGATGCCGGCATCATTAAAAGACGCTCACTGGTGTGCAACTGGTGTGCGTGTGTTAATGAGGAAAGCAGGCTGTCTGTCAGAGGGAAGGAATTTGCGTCGCTCTGAATGAACTTGAGATCAGTGTGAGGAGGATATTGAGTGGAAGACATCTGTTTTGCCAATTATGGCGCAGCGCGAGGCGTTCTCACACAGATATTATTTTCTCACGTAGGAAGTTTCTAATGTCAGAGTTTGCATTCTTAAGGTAAGACCCAAAATGCTTCATGAGCCCGTGTGTCTGCACGGGCTAAAAATGGGAAGTTACTGTAGCTGTTTGTTGTCATCAGCTGCTTTGTGGATATTCTGCAAATCACTTGACTGCCACCTCAATTTACCAGACAAGCACAGTGTTTAAAAATAGAAACCTGCAGATGATGATATGCTAGAGAAAAAAAATAAAAAACAGTGTTGAAACGTAAGTCTTGATCTCAAAACAGTCACTCTGCACTCTTTCCCAGTGAGTTGCACATACTGTAGCCCTCTCTAACATAATAGTTCTAACACTCTCTCCTGCCCCGTCCACCCACAGCTACGTCTGGCAGCCGTCCAAGGATTTTCAAAGCTGTCTGACCCTCTGGAGGCCTTACTGACAATCTTAGAGAGCTGCCCGGGCAAACAGAAGGGTCGGAGCCACACCCTTGGCCATCACGTCCTTATGGAATTCCAGGCGTGGATCAAGGAACATCCACAGGTAGATGAGATGAGCCAGCTGTTTCAGACCTCTGGATACTTCTGCTGCTCCAGTCCAACCTGTGTCACATGTAATGGTTTTAAATTGTACATAGAGACCTTTGCTAAAACTTTCTTCCCTCTTTCTCCTTCATTTAGGTATTGTATAATAAATACCATAGCGGCTTTTGTTAAGGGGAGCCACGCACACAGAAATGAGTGTTATTAATATTTTTATCTTTCCTCCTCCCTCAAACAGGTCAGCCTGAGTTCACTCTCAAAGCAGCAAGCAGTGGCTCTTCAAAAGCGAGCTCTTGCTTTACTAACGGATAACCAGCCCACATTCGTAGACAGTCTTGTAAACATCTACCAGCTCAGTTCCTTGGATCTGGCCATACTCCGACTGCATATTAAAGAGTTGCAAGCTTTCAGCTGCTACAAACTGGTGGGCGCCTGTTTTTGAGTCGACTTTATTTCTTAACAAAGAGATTTAGAACTTCAAATTAATGCTAAGCATTTTTTGAGACGCTGAAGTACACTTTCTGTTTCCCACAGGCTGCAGTCCTCGGCACAAAACTGGAAATACAGAAAGAATTAAATATGGAGGAGGTGAGACAAAACATTCTTTGTTGACATGTCTTGGTGTGTGTTCACTCATCAGCGGTGGCATATAGAAACATGTCTTAGATGAGATCTGAATTTCTCAAAGTCTCCCTTTTAAAAAATCGAAATCAAACTCTTTAATCTCCAACGTTCTTCCACAGATGTGTGTGCCGTTAATCTTACAGGATAAGCTGGCACTGGCAGAGTCCTTTGTCACAGGCCACAAGCATCTAGAGCAACAACTGGTCACACTGCTAGACTCTTGGTGCCACCCCAACTTCAGCGTGGAAGAGATAAGAAGGTATGATGCTTCGATGAATGTTTTGGAAACTATTCATGCAGGCGTTAGCCTGCCACTTTCTAAACATGTGTGTACCCACAGGCGGTACCCTACCCTCTCTTTGTCCAAACACTGCATCAGTCAGATTCAACCTAAAATGCTCACCAGGCACGTTTTACGACTCGTGGAGAAATTCAAGATTGATCAAGGTAGGAGGCTGGACACATGTGTATCTCTTCATGCATATTTTTAATGTATTTCTAAGGCAGAGATGATTGTGACCTTATCTTTTTTTTGACACAGCACTGTGTCCCAATGCTCTGCACAAGAGGAGACTAGACTCTCTGCGTTTCCTCATGTACAAGAGATTTGTGGAGGTAAGTGATGGAGCAGGCAGCGTCCTTGCTTGGCGTCCAACATACACTCCTTCCTCTGTCTCTCTGACATTTGTTCCCAAGACCATCTTCAACAGTGTGTTACATAAAACCCCCTTCCCAAGTGACTTTGGTTTAGAGCAGCAATGATTTGTTTCATTGTCTTTGTTGCCGTTTACTAATTTTTTTCTGCTGGAAACATGTCAGTATTGGTTTATGAACGTAAAATATTGAGAACATAGAGCCAGTTTGATTCCTGTTTTCGAAAGACATTTAGAATTGTAATGTTCAACGCTACACCTACAGTATATGCGTCTCTCTGAGGAGGTTTCTGCAGAGTGCAACATGTAGAGAGAACAGCTATGTGCGTTATACAATGGAAGAGAAAAAAAAACAAAGTTTCATTTGGAGATATTTAAATCTCTGAGGTTTTTGGTGAGGCCTTGTTGGCTCGCATACTGTACATTGCCATGAAAACATATGCAGAGCCCTTGGGTTTGTTCTGCAAAATGATTGTAAAGTTAAATAAGCTGTAATTGAATTTTTACAGTGACGCATGCAGAATGTTTAACAATTCAAAGCAGCACGAGAGGGATTTATTTTATCATATAAATGCAGTTTAGACTAAACTAAATTGAATTTTGTCAGGGATGTGTTTATTCCCAATTTCGGGTTTTACTGTGCATAACTCACATTATAGCTTTAGATATACATGTGTCAGCTTTAATTACATATCATTATAGTCAAAATTACATTTTTAACACTAAACTAAAGCTCTAAGGGATGCCAGTGGAGCCTCTTTTATGGTGCACTAGATTGATTGCTTAAAAACATATAGAAAGATTTTGAGACATGGATTTGTGTGTTTCAGATATATGTAAATAAATAAATAAATGTGTATCGCAGACACACTCAGGGGAATTTATCAGAGAAACTGTCAGAGATCAGTATTCATCAAAACTATTTTTTTTGTTTTCTTTTTCTTGTAGAAAAGCATGACAGAAGAGAACTGGTGTGACCATGTACAGGTATGTATGCTCATGTGGATCTATAGACATATATACTGCAGTGTACTGTATATGCGCTTTAATGTGTGATGTGTGGAGCTGGATCAATAACATGTACAAGATGTGTGTTTTTCAATTGTGTGCATTTTATGTGTGTGCAGTATGTAGTGGCAGATGACCTCGAGCTGCAGATCCAGTTGGTGGAGATACTGATAAAGTACGGCGGTGTTAGGAAAGCCGCCCAGTGGTCACTGAGATACAACGTCCCCAAGTATCGACTTCCCTTTGGGGTGTGGGAAACGCAGCAGAGGCTGCCGCCGCATCTCCAGTGAGTTGGCCAGAACACGCATTAACACACACTATTACGCTACTTTAGGTATACGCATGATATACCTTTCTGTGCAAGCATAAACAGGAACAACCTCAGTGTTTTTATCCCTAATGTACAATTTGGACATCGCCACATCCTCTTTCTCGCACATTACAAGTCAGTGTGTTGTTAAATACATACGATTCACCCCTCTTCAGGAGCAGCTGCTCAACGGCGGCTACTAAGAAACGTTTCGTACTGTTTTTCTTTGACTATTTGCGTTTTTGTGTTAGTTGGAATATTAGACGGTTAGAATAACGACACTGTTTCACAATATTTCATTGCCTCACTTCTCATTCTCACTTCCAATACCTGATTGGGCTACACGATCTTCTCCTGAAAAACAGTCAGAGAAGAGGAACTTTTTTTAAACTGTTGACTACAGCGCTGTCCCATCACAACAGCAGAAAGCTGTTGTTTCTGCAAACGCACAATTACGTTAAGCTCTAATTTAAAATATTTACAGACAGAAAAACCCTTTGTCTGTTTTCTCCCACAATGTGCCCCGAACACATATCTTCAATGGCACAGCTCTCACATCTCTCTGGAAATTGTCAATCCGCAAGATCATTGTCTGTGTCAGCACAACACTAAAGTTACATTTAGCCTATTTTCTTTCATTTTTTTAAATTTTCAACCCACTCCCATATTGTATCAGTAGAGATTAAATAGCTTCATGTATCTTTTCACGCCATGTCTTTAATATCTGAACTCACAAAAACTCACAAAGAACACGCGTCTCCCCTCCGCTCAGACAGATTTGTAACAGTGACTCGGGACAAACTGAGGGATGGGTGCCTTCGCAGTCTCACTGTCAGAAGTTCTACCAGGTGCCACTCACCAGAGACAAGGTGCACTTTGTGGACACGCCGGAATCTCTACAAAGATGTCGAAGCATTGTGCTCAAGGTATGGAGAAAAAAACTGCCTCATAATCAAGAAAAACTATTTAGTTTCACCAGTTTTAAGTCTAAATGTCTGTAGAAGATAGGCGGGCAGTCGAGCTTATAAGTGAAAGAATTTGTGGTGAATATTTGTTAACGCTGACGTACCACCCTCTGTTTTTCTCCTTTCCTAGGAAGGCAGTATAGTAGGACTTGACATGGAGTGGCAGCCGACATTTGGCTGTATCTTATCTCAGAAAGTTTCCCTCATCCAGCTAGCAGTTTCTGACCAGGTTTTCTTACTAGACCTCTGTGCAAGCGGATTCTGTCAACACCCAGAAACTATTAGATTCATCAGAGACTTGTTCTCCGAACGAAATATCCTGAAACTAGGTTAGCAAGTGTCTTGACAAATCTAAAATCAGGTACATCTGAGGGCTTTCTCTTTATGCTACGACCTCTCACTTCTCTCCTTTTATTCCCATTCAGGTTATGGTACAGCTGGGGATCTCAAGTGTCTCTCGGCCACCTGGCACCAGTTACTAGAGGAGCCACTGAAGATGAAGGGGATGCTTGATCTTCTTAGTATACACCAAAAGGTAACATTATCCCCTTAGTCACATACCTTAATTGGTATGGGTTCGAAATTAAAGAAATTAAATCCAGCAGCGAGTTTAAGAGCATCATGCTTCCTTTATTAGTAGGGCTTTAGTGGTAATCATGAGCAGAGTTCTTATCTACAGTGATGATGTCCAAATTTAATACATTTTCAACAAAGCAAAATAGATACTTCAGAAATTGCCCCTCTATTTCCAGTCCAAAACTATGCCCAGTAGTTTTCCAGAGATAAATGCAATGTAGCTGACATGATGGTGAGGTTTTTTTGTCACCTGCTGGATTATTGGTATATTTCAAAATGAATGAGAGATTTCTTAAACTCTCAGAGCAGTTTTTCCTAGAACATTTATAATGAACAATTATTCAGTACTCTCAGACATGTTTGCAATGCCTTACAGATCCAACAAAGTAAGATCAACCAGCCTCAAAATGGCCCTAAAGAGGTACTGGTAGGAGAGAACTGTGCAGAGAAAGGCCTTAGTTTGCTGGTACAACAGGTCCTTGGAAGGCCCCTGGACAAGACAGAGCAGATGTCCAACTGGGAGAAGCGGCCGCTGCGCATCAGCCAAATTAGATATGCAGGTAAGGTATTATGCATGCACAGACAGACAATGACAGAGACAGATGGTCCCTGTTCGCTCCTCTATGGAGCAGCAGAGATTATTTTGATATCCCCTGACAAACCGCAAACCAATAAATTCACCCCCTCTTCCTCTCTCGTTCTCTCGCTTCTGAACCTTCTAGTGGCAGATGCCTACTGTTTGCTGCATGTGTACTCTGTTCTCTCCAGCAACCCAACATGCTTTGGGCTGCCAGCTGACCTGCGCAGCATCTCTTCAAGCCAAACAAAGATGAGCAAGGAAAAGAAGCCGAAAGGAAAGCAGGCGAAAGAGGCCCTTGGCAAAGAGGTTAGTCATCAGTTGCCTTATCTCAATATCTATGGTTATTGTTGAAAGTGACAAATATGTTCTTAGGTTTCTATGAACATCAGTTGCTTTGAGGTCTAAGGTGCTAAGATAATAACTGTACAAGACCTGTCAACGTACTGAAAGTAACGCCTATGTCAGGAAATCCTCTCCTCTTCAGATGTGCAAATGCAAGTGTGAGAACCTGTCTTGAGTAAATTAACAGCTAATTATAAAATAAATAATCATACATATAAAGAGTATCAAATCTATAAATGAATGAACTAGTCTATTGGCCGTAAAAAAATAAACACTTGACCGGTAACTTGTCTTTTATTTATGTAGCAGCTTGCACATAGCATCCATCAAGCTAGACAGCTATTACCTAGCATCATAGTGAAGAGAAAGCATAATGGGTGCAGCTATCATTAGCTGGTCAAGGCAACAGAGACAGACTAACTATGCAAATATGCAACTGACCTTTCATCATGATGCTCAAGCTCCAAATCCAGTCTAGCTAGTTATGCATGCAGAATGAACACCCTAATTATGTAATACTTAATAGCTGCTTATGTTTACAGTTGTTACAGAAAGGTATTCCAACCTCATTTTTTAGACGCCGTACTGTAGATGACGGGCGACGTACATAAGATTTATTAATTCATTTGCCATATTTGTGCCTATAACACCAGAGCTTTCAGTCACCAGGGGGCAGGGTTATTTCTGATGAGCATTCAGCTTCACAGACCACAAGCCTGAACTGGAACCTTGTTTTATGAGGAGATACTACAATAATTTAATAATTCTGAGATTCGTGATAACATGTGACCTTTTTGCATGACATGTGAATGAATACTGAGAACCTCCCAACTGAAGGACCAGGGTTTGAGCATCCAGCCTGCAGGGAGGGACAATACGCATTTGACCAAGACACTTCAGAAGTTCCTATCAGCTCCAGGGGTGCAGTTGTATAACTCACCCTGTGCTTTGACCTCCCTGAACTGTGGTGCAAGTGAAAAGAAAATCCCCCTATGGGGATCAGTTAAGTATCGCATTATTGTCTCTGTCCATTTAGGAATGTCAGGGGGCTCAAAGGGGGAGTCCCCCTCGTTCTGACACAGAGAAAGGCCTCCTGTGTGGTGAGAAGGCCTCAGAAGACATCCCCCCGCTAGCCCCCCAGCAGTTGAGGGTGGTGTGTGACAACATGCTACAGGGACTCGGGAGGTACCTGCGCTGTTTAGGAGTTGACGTGGTCATGCTGGAGAACGATGATGATCACAGAGTTGCAGCAAAGGTTAGTGAGTGATCTATCTGGACGCACATATACTTTTATACACAGACAATAAACACATGCAAGAAGAAATTGCAAAGTTAGCCAAAGCATCAGGGATACCTGGTAGTTAGTGCCAGTTTCACTGAAATGCTGCTACTCTTGATACCAAATATAAGTCATCAATCAGTCCAACTCATTCAACATGTGTAGTTCCCTTAATGAGTCACCCTGTTTAGGGCTGCAATAGCAACAGGTTCCAAGCAGGGCTTTTTGCACCTCAGGGTCTTGTACCTGCTCTCAGAGGAAAGTACCATGAAGTGACATGGTTGTTTACTCAATCTGAAGTTAACAACTGAAATGTGAGGTTTTTATACATTTTGTCAATGACACTAATTGCATACTAGGATTTGGCAGCCTATTTACTTGCCTGTGATCATGCGGCTGAAATCTTTCCTCCTTTGTGTTTTTTTTCCCACAAGTCCCACCAGACCTATTGCTGCACCTGCTCTTGCTGCCAGCTTTTTACATATTTTTGTTATTTTTCTGTGTCTCTAGTGCCTATGGCGTCTTTGAATGCCTCTTTCATTCTAATGTGAATTTGTTGTGTGTCAGTTAGCACAAGCTGAAGGCCGTGTCATACTCACGTGTGGGCAGCCGTTCCAAACTGTAAGTAAAAAATGAACACAGGAACAAATCTTAAATCTACACGTTGCATTGTTTGTAGATTACATTTTGATGTATTTTTTTGTTTTGTTTTTTGTTTGTGTGCATTTGTGCTTATGCAGGTTGTACTTATTTGCCAGTATACATCAGATTTTTCTGTCTTCCAATACAGTTGCGTTCCCAAGTGGGTGAGGGTCGCTGCCTGTCCCTAGACTGTTCAGAAAAGGCCAGAGACCAGGCTGTTCGGGTCCTCAAACACTTCAACGTCCAACCCACTCCCAGCGATATATTCAGCCGCTGTCAGGTACTTCTGTGTGTGGAAGTTTTTGTGTTTGAATAATGTAAAGTTCACCCTAATAGGGGAAACTGTATGAACTTCACCCCTGGCTGAGTTATGTAACGCCGTCCTCTGTAAAATGACGTCCATAACTCACTTAGATATTACTTCTGTGTTTTGCATCTTATTCACACACATATTTACAGTGAAAAAGAGGAGAAGCTCTAGTTTCTGTATCAGCAAGAAGTACAGGCGACGTTAATACTCGGGAAATATTTCTGTTATTTTAAAACCGGTTGATCTAGTCAAGTTCCTGATTTATGGTGGCTGTGGTAAATTGCCTAATCCAGATTGAAAGAGGAAGCAATTAACATATAATAATGGGACGGGCAAAAGGTTATTGAGTTTGGCTCATTTCTACTTTCTGCACTGGCTCTGAATCTCAAGTCGTACATAAAAGCAAGACTTCCTTTTTTTGAGTATTTTTGAGTGACACATTTTTAATAAGATCGTCATGGAATTGATAATTATATTGGTGTTGTACCAGATTGGAAAATGACATACAAGGGCCCAGTACAAGTTACTTTGGCAGGGTGTCTGGGTTCACCTTTGTCAAAGATCAGGAGCTTGAAGTTGAACCGCTGTAGTTTCATGTTAAAGGTAGCCAATTGAGGCCATGCCATTGTAATTAGTATCCCTCCTGGATGCCTCCCTGTGAAGGTATTCTGGGCATGTCCAAATGGGGGCAGACCCTGGGGCAGACCCGGGAGACTCTCAAAGGGATTGCATATCCCATATGGCCTGGGAATGCCTCGGGTCCCCCAGCAGGAGCTGGAGGATGTGGTAAGAAAGTAGGATGTCTGGGTTGTATTGTTCAGTTTGCTGCTACCACAGCCTCTCGACCTTACAGGTGGTACAAGATAGGTAGGGGTAATGGATCGATGAGAAAATAAATGAGGCCAGTTAAGGATGGGGTATCGGTCATCATGCAGCGTAATACAAGGAACTGGAAGGAACCAGAACTGAAAGAAGCTAAACAGGAGAAATGAAACACTATATATTTTGATTTACTGAAAAATCTTCTAGCATCACGTTCTTCTTTCTTCACTTACATAAACATTGCATTGTTGTGTATATACACACACACACAAATGAGCACCTTAATTTATCACATTACTGTTTGATAGAATGTGTGGAGCCTTGAAAATATGTTGAGAGGTTGCTATCAATAACCACGTGATTTATGGTACCTGACCTGTAGATACCTCTGTGGGTGGCTATTTAGGAAAACCGTGTGCTACAACGGCTGTGTTTGTGTTGGTGGTGGTGACTGGGAGGGGAATGTTTCCAGTACAGTTTCTAAACTTGGGTGTTCTGGCCAGATCCTAGTAGGGGGGCCCCAAATGTGTCAAGCTACGCCGTCAGCTGCATTTCTTTCCGACCCAAAAAGCTACAAACCTGGACCACCTTGTTGCTACCTCCAGGCAACGTGGAGCTAAACGGGCGACTGGCCAAATGGTCAGCCGTTTATTGGCTCTTGGTTGCTCCTGACAGCCCGTCTGGGGGAAGTCGCTGTGTTATATTGTGGCCAAAGGAGGGCCAAATGTGTCCTCTAAAATAATTAAGTGGTTCACATCACTAGTCACAACCCTTGTCGCAGATGTTTAAAACCAGTTTGGACAGTAAACCTGAGAAAACTTTGTCCTGTGATGTAGAAATTTGATTCCTACCTCAACCAGGGAATAAATACCTGTTTTAAAAGAAATTATTGGATTTTATAGGTAACTTGATTCATACTAATCTTATTATTATTAATTTCTAATATTAAAGAGAAAAAACTTAGTAAAGTTATGTATAAATTGTGGCGCATGGTTTATTGAAATGACTACGTTTACTGATGTAGAATACTTCTGTGTGTATGTGTGTGATAGAGAGTGTCTCACCCTGGGGGCTGCTCCACAGCCCACCCAGGCAAAGTTAACCCCTTTGTTATCTGATTGTAAAGCTCTCTGATTAGCAATGGATGGGTTAGTTTCCCTCCCATTGTCTCTCTGTGTTTCTCCCTCATTCACATACACCGTTGATGAATGTCACGAGAAAAGAGGACTTAAAACAAAAAGACAGAAGAGATTATCCACAGGCTTGTGCTGGTGCGCATGCGAGGACGGTGCAGGGAAAGGGTTAATGTTTGTCTCTGTGTATCAATAGGCCACACAGATTTTTTAGAGGCATAGGAATGTGTGTCCGCCATGGAGACCCCAGGAGTGAAAGCGAGACGTTGAAGGGCCTCATGTGTATATGTGAACTTGTCTGCATAGTTGCACAATGAAGAAATATTGAATCATGTTTTTCTTTTTTTTTTTTTAAAGAAAAAGTCATGTACGGCATTTGATAGATCTATTCCCAAGTTAGTCATCAGTGTGACTCTGTTATTGTTGTTTCTCCAAATCATTTTCATCTACGCTTTATTGTTTGTTAGCCGAGGGGAATCTAGTTTTCATTCACTTTTCTCTGACAGCCAAAGAAAATCACAAGATGGGAGCGTGCAACACGTGTTTGAATATTGCACATCCTGTAGAAAATAGGCTGTATTTATCACAATTTATTTGTAATTTATCCACAAAATAACCACAACTAAAGATTGTAGTAGTCATTAGTCCTTAAATTTAATCTTTGTGGATTCCAGTGAAGGTTTACTTCCAGGGTGGAGTTGGTATTGGGCCATTACAGTTTCCTTATTCAGCTATATCCTATCCCCACCACTTATGCCTGCTGTGCCTATACTTTCCATTCATGCATGCACACACACACTTCCGTTGGGTTGCACAGTTCCATCAGATGTGCCACTCTGGCCTTTTATAGACATGTCGAGATAGCGGAGATTGCCTGAGAGATAGACGCAAAACCGAACAAACAAAGTCACGCTCACATACACAGTGAGACGCATATACATTCAAAACCCCAAACTGAAAAACACGTACTGAACACCATCGTGCACACCGTCACCTGCAGCTGAGCGCACATAGACTTGGTCGCAGATGCATTCGCACTCAGCCTCAGTCGTTGACACTTTTGCAGCCGAAACACTGGTTCCCACGCACCAGACTACTGGGGAAGTGAAAACAAGAGCAACAGGAACCGCCACACTGCGAGAGGGAGGGGTGGGGGAGATGGGGGGGTTTACGGAGAGGAAAGGGAGAGGGAGGGAAAGAGAGAGAGAGAGAGAGAGAGGAGTGTGAACAGAGGTGAAGACAAGGAGGTAAAAAAAAAAGATGAGAGACAGAAAGGGAACTGCAATTAAAGCAGTTGAGAAAAAGCAGGCGAGTCTGTGATAGGGTGAAAGACCAAAATGGCACGGAGTGGTTGAAACATATTGGCAGAGATTGTGCTAGAGGCGGGGGAAATATCTGAGAGAAAACTGAGTGTTTGTTGAGTCCTACAACTGTTGAGGAAGAGAGAGTGGAGGAGGAGGGGTGGAAAAGAGCAAGGCGATAGAAAGACTTGTTGTCTGTTCTTTGATCTACAAAGAGAGCCGCGGGCTAAGAAACAGTAGGAATGTGAGAGGTTGAGACACGTTTAATGTTAACCTTCACTGACTCTGCGTGTACACGTGTGAATATATGAGCAAAATAGGGTTAATCAGTGTCAGGATGTACTGAGGATATTGCATGAGAAGAATATCCAGCAGTTTTCGCACCTTCGTTCATATTTGCCACGTTTAATTACACACGCATCTGCTAACGGTCACAAATATGCACAGTGTCATCTTTTTGTCACGTAAGCTGAATACGAAACCCCCCCAACACACACGCAGAGGCGGTCATAAAGCCTGCATGAGCTTCTCATGTGTTCAGCTCTGTATGCTTTTCTGTCATGGTGCACGTACCGGTCTTTCTGGTGACAAAACAGGGGTCACGTTTGCGCGTCCTGCCGTTTCCCACTCTCCTCCTCCCCTGTCCGGAGACGAGAGGGGAGCCACAGCGAGGAAGGGAGAGGAGGGGGACGGTGGGGAGGGGGGCATTCCATAGGCACGCCAAGACATTCCGAGGGAAACCATCCCAAATATTTCCCGCTGTGTGTGGCGTTGGCTTTGCTTCTCCTGTTACACACACACACACACACACACACATACATACAGTTTGAGAAAGTGCTAGAAATGAACTCGCACTGGGAGAAAACGTTGTTCACACATAACACAGATCACTCACACAGTCCTTCTTTCTGGTATTCACATACATACACAGTAAGTGGGTGAAGTCGTGAGTGACATACTTTTCATCCTGTCTTTTGAGTGACGTGCTGTCTGTCTTCTTGACTGTCTGTGCGGGGGAGGGAAACTTTATGAATGAATGAAGTCAGACATGACAATAAATATTATAAAGCTTACACTTAGTTACCCGGAGGCTTACATTTGCTTTCGTTATGGCCTCTTTACTGGAATAAGAAATTGAGTCATTATTCCTCTGAATAATTTTCCTTCATGCTTCCTTTTTCAAATTGTTGAAAGGAGAAGCAGTTGTTCACGGTAATTAGTCATATGCTAGAGAAATCATTACAGTCTAGGGTGTTGTATTTGTAGTACTGTACAGATGTGCCAGTTTAAAATGAAATGTAATAGTATAACAAGGCTGTTCAATATGATTAAAGTCATTATCACAGTATTAGTAAAAGTAAAGAGTAATATTGCAATCGTCAAATGTGTGTAAAGTAAGATGTGAAGATGTTTTAAGGTTGTCTCGGCTATTACAAATGAAAGTCCAGAAAGACGTTTAGTTTCAAATATAGGAGGATGTCTCAACTCAGCATGGAGACACAATCACCACAAAACAAATCCCTTTCAAAACCGTCAGATGAGCAAACAAAAGCTCAATGAATGATGAGAGGGCTGATGCGCATGGCAGCACATATTGATTTGATCTTGATAGATAGAGGATCTGATGCATTCATGTGTTTATCTCATCGGTAAAGGTATATCTGATTTACATACTGTCAGGTAGTTTGTGAATCCTCCCTCGAATCAATATAGTCCGTCAAGTCGTGTTTTTTTTTTTTTTTTAGCACCAAATCTACAAAGTAACTAAAGCAGTGTAATTTTTAACTCTGTCGTGGCATTGATTGGAAGCAGAAAGTAGCAGAGCCTTGACGCCATATCAGAGGGTAACGTCAGCAGATTCAAATAAAACGATGAGTGCTGGTCCCGTGTGAATGCACCACACACAACACAGAGGTGATGTCCCCAGGTAATACTAATCCCGTGTGACTAAGGTTTTCAGTTCAGGCAACAAAAACTTGTACAATTAGCTTGTTAAAATATTTTACTTTATAAACATATATAAAAGTTTTGATTCTACAAAGTACAATGAAAACCAGTTAAAAAACTTTGGCCTCACGCTAACGCTTACGTTACTTTGATTATTTGAACGTATAATTCTTGGAATTCTTATATGAGTAAAGATATAGGATAGATATTTTTATCTGGGCCGTAACAGATGACCGCAGCAAGTACTTAGTCTGCAGTTTTGTGCTGTTTTCTGCAGAAGTGGTGTGAAAATCCCACAGAAAAAAAGCTGCAGCTGTCTGAACAGACACAATAGCAGATACACATACGCAAGGGTAGATAAGAAAGAAGATGAGCCATCACTCACCAAGCATTTAAGAAATCAGGCCTGCTCTCTTTTCCCACAGTCAAGTTGGCCCCAGGATAGCATAGCAACTTGATGACACCTGTGTGTGCGGGTGCACGCCTGATATGTATCTGTGTGTCTGTTTGCATGCTTGTGGGAGAATATGTAGTTGCTGAAACACCACTTAAGTTTCTCTTAGCACTCGGAGGGGTGGATGGATGGATGTGTATAGGCCGCTGTAGATTCCAGAAATAATGATCAGTTAAGAAGCCAGATATGTGCTATTTCCGGTTTTCTGTATGGTGGTTTACTTTCTACTGATGTTTAAATGATAAATGGGCTGCACATCATATGGTGCATTTGGGGTTAATAGACAAAGCATGTTTCAATTGTATCTCTCATGCACACACTTGCTTTTCAGTGTGTGAATGTGTTTCAGCAAGTTTGCAAGCTGACCACCCGACACTTAGCTTCACATCAAGGGTGACAAATTTTCTTTTGCAAGATGTGATTAAAAGAAAAATGGAGCAGATGAGTCAAGATGAAGGGGAAGCGTATTTGGCTGTCAGTCATGTCATTGTTTTCCAGTGGTGTAGAAATAAGTGCGTAATTTGATCACAAATGATTCCAGGGAGAAAATAGGCTCTGTCCCGAAGGCAGAGTAGTCATCCACTCAAGTTATTTCAAAACGGGCTTCACGTTCGAACAAGGACTTTAATAAAGGTGGTGGTAATCCATCGAGACAAGGAGCAAGAAGGCCTTTCCTCATCTGCTCCGTGTCTATTTTTTTCCTCTTATTCTCTCCACCTCCCCTTTGTCTTAACATTGTTTCTCAGTTTGCGTTCCCCTTTCTTGGCCTGTACTCTCAGAAAAAATCGACGTGAGTTCCACACTTGTAGATTTAAATGAAACACACCATCTGTTGTCCGTTAGCAAGTACTCCGAGTGTAATTTGAATTGCATATAATGGTATGTATGCATAACACAATAAACATGTGTCTTCTTGTACCTTCTGCCTAGCGTAACACAAACTCAGTTTTACTACTCCCTAATCCCTTTTCCGCTGTGCCTCACCTTCCCTAATCCCGCTCCCTTTCAAAATGTACCCTCCTTGGCTCATTTCTTTCTCTTCCCCCTCTCTGTATCAATTTCTCCTTCTCACCCTCTGTTTGGCCCGCTCACTTTCCATCTCCCCTGCTCTCCCTCACACACAGTTCTCACCCTGCCTCCCCGCTCTGCTCCACTCCCAGTCTCACTCTCCGTTTCAGATTAGCCAAGGCGAGGAATCCGGTGCAGCCGGCAGCTGGAATGTCCTGTTTGTCTTGCTCTGTGTGTGTGTGCGTGAAGTTGGTGAGACTGGTGCTGCTTTTTTGATTTTGATGTGTTCCATTGTCTGAGAGCCAAGCTGCTTCCTGTCCCTGCTTTCCCCAAAAGCCTGAGAGGATAAAAACGAAAAATGGGGAGGGATGGGGAGGGGGGGGGGGGTTGTGAGAAAACAGTTCAGGGACGGACTGGGATGGAGAGAGGGAAGGAAGAAGGTGGAATGAGAAGGAGAAAAATAGCAAGGGGAGATGACTAGGAAGAGAAGGATGAGACAGGAAGTGATGGAGGGATGGAAAAGGGAGGAGAGAGTTTGAGATGGAGGAAGAGAGGTGAAAAGGAAGGAGGGAGAGCTTCAATAGGGCTTTTCCTCCAAACACCAATACAATGAAGTAGTGCGTAATTTCCCATGCCCCCCCTCCTCCCCCATACACACACACACACCCTATCACCAGCATGCACACACAAATACATAAAGGTTCTCATAGGTGTTAAATGTTTCTTCTGCAAATTCGAGCTGTTATACTTAGGTGTTTCTCTGTCATGCTTTGTCACCGTCTTTGTGGTCTGTGTGTGTGGTCTGGCACTGCAGGCTGCGCAGCCAGTACAGATATGAGAGAATGAGAAATTATGGGGAGGGATGAGCAAAAACATAAAGATAAGGGAAGAGATGCAGAGGAAGAGGATGTCTGAGCAGTGGGAAATGAGGAGCAAAGTAGCAAGAGAGGAAAAAATGGCCCAGACTTGGGTGCGAGTCGTGTATGCGGTACATTTCCCTGTGAAAATGAGGACGTGCATAAATCACTTAACATGTGTTTCTGCGTGTATGCATGTGTGTGTGCGCGAGTCGCTGGCCGGCGGAGGGGCTTTGACGTGGCAGAGCAGCACATTCCTGCTGGGTGGTGATGTCATGAGAACTAGCTCTCCACTTGCAGACAGACAGCCCTGTTTATGTTCCCCTCCAGAGGAGAAACCACACTGTGTGTCTGTGTGTGTATGTGTCTCTGTCTGACTGCGTTATTGGCTCATGGGGGAGGTGGGGGAAGCCAAGAGGCACTCGAGAGGGTCTACTTTCCCCTGCCGCTCGGGGAGAGGGAACCACTTACTGATGCCTTCCTCTCAAACATACGCAGAGAAAGAGGAAGTTTCTCATGTTTTGCAGAGCACAGTAGCTGCGCAGCCAGACTGTGCTGCTGTGAGTGATTGCCCTCTGCTTCTAAATAGTCTCCTAAGGGAGGCAGAATTCCTTGCAGTATAATAACAAACTTTGGGTCAGCTAATGACCACAATACCACACAGAGAACACATCTTACACCATTAAAATTACATTAAAATACAATGTGTTGCATAACTAAAGTCAGGCTGAAAAACAATTACGATCTGCTGAAATCTTAAATATACGAAACCAGCTGCAAAAGTAGGTCAGAGAGTTTTTTGTAATATTTATGAACAGTTGGAATGTGTTTGTGTAAAATGTGTCTGCCCATGCAATTATCTTGTCTCGAAAGTTACCCGCAAGTTTTGCTGCCATCAATAAAAGTGAAATCAAATAGGTAACTTTAGAAAAATGTTGTGAGAACTAGTCCTAACAATCGCATTTTCCTCTCCCAGATGCTGCCGGTATGGTTGCCTTTGTGTCTGTGGTCATGGTTTACTGGTTTCCCTTGTGATAGTGAAATGTGATCTTTGGTCTTTGCAGCTTAGCGAATCATAGATCATTCTCCCACACTCTGCACGCACCAACACATAGCAAACCATCCGAGCTCATTCTGCCTGCGCTGCACACAAGCGGGGCGATAAAGCACTCTTCTCAGCAATGCTAATACCTGCCAGTGAGAAATAGCTGAGAGGTTTAGGGTTGTATTATCACAACTCTGTGGCGCACGGGCCCACTTTAGGAGCTTGGCTGACTCCTCCACATGCAGCCATGCTTGTGATGCAGCTATGCTTTCAACATGCGGTTCGACAAATTACTTCTTTGAGGCACATTATTTTGCCCAGTTTTTTGGGGGGATTGGTCTGATTGCTGCAAATTCCAGGAGAGAGAATAACTTGATTGTACATTTAAATCAAGACTGTTAACATTAACAGGCTAACATTGAGGATCTCTTATCGTATGGAAGTTTAAAGGATTTCAGATAAAACTCTAAATCTAATCACTAAACTAAATCAAAGTATTAGGCTCCAAATGACAGAAAATTATAAACTAAAGGTTCGTTGATATATGCGTGGCTGCGTAATCTTCTCATGTTTAGGACACCAGCATTAGTTCTGGTTGCTTTTTGGAAAATACACAACAACATTTGAGAAGAAGAGGCACCGTGTCTTCGGTAGATTTGTGCTCTCAGTAACAACATCCCCTATGGTGTGAAGAACTTCTCGGAAGCAAATTATTATGTTTTCCTAATGTTAGGTTACTAACTGCATAATTTTAGCTGCCGTTCAGCTCATGATTGCCGTCTCTCTGCATGATGAGTGTGTGTGGTCTGTTGTCTGGTCTTAGAGTCAGACAAGAGTAGGGGTATTGAAATTCTGTGGTTGTATGTGTCTTCCTGCCTCTTGTTTATGGGGTTTTGGGACTGTTAAGACACAAAAACAACACGGAAATCTACAGACATTATAAAAAATTTGCAAACTCTGCCATTCCCATAATTGTGTTATGTCGCTGTGCACATTTGCCATGCATGACAAAGTACTTTCTGGTGTGAAAAGTAAGGGTGCCCGATATACTGGAAATTATGACGTCATTCCGATAAGTCCGATATCATAACGAATGGCCCTGATAATATATATTATATATTTTTGTCAGTATTGCAGTGTGAGTGGTTGTTTTAATCAATCGCTCCAACTCCCACATGAGACCTGAACGGCCTGAAGTGAATGCTGCGTTCAAGTGGCATCCATATAATCGGAAAAACAACATTCTGGCTGAACAAAATCATTAAAATACTCCCTCATGTCAGAAAACAACTTGTCAACTCTGATTTTGGTAGTAGCTGCCATTACCCAGGATGTTACACATAAACCACAGAAACATAAAAGGTCGGAAAAACGACTCTCAAACTGGGAACAGGGAACTTCCGTCACCACTTGAATGCAGCACAACGTGCATACGTTTGTAAACAAACCCCATGGCGGCGGCGGTGGTGTGGGACTTTTTCAAAGTTTCCGAGAATTACATTTCTCTGGCTGTTTGTAATAAATGTTTAAAGAAAGTGCCACGAGGTGGAAAAATCAGCACCAGCTTTAATACCTTGAACATGAAAAGTCATTTGAAATGTAGCCATCGATTCGATGGGGTTTTGAAGGCGTATGAGGACGCCAGCACGGCTAAATAAGGTAGCAAGCTAGCCGGAAAGAAGACACCTGGACTTGCACCCATTGGGACATATGTTATCGGTTATCGGTATCGGTATCGGCCTTTGGAAGCGGAAAGTTATCGGTTATCGGTATCGGTTTTTAAAAAAAGTTATCATGCATCCCTAGTGAAAAGCAATTTTTGATGCAAAATATTAGCTATTAATACAGCTGATTTATGCCTTCAGTGTTATGTGAACGTGGTTAATGTAACTGTTAGCATAGGAATCCAGCAAACTGAACCACTGACCTATATATCTTTACTACAATAACCCCATCCATCCCTTACGTATGTGCATGCTGTGTGTTAGTGCAGCTCTTGTGTGCAGTTTCCAGGAATGAGTTATGTCAACAATTAAATTTAAACCTCATGGAGACAGAGATAATAGATGGTAACCCCCCACAGTCTGTGGTTTGTGAACAAAACCACAGTATTCTGTATGTGTGTGTTGTCTTTCAGAATTGCTGCTCCTGTGATGTAGTGCTGTTATGTTTTTACTTGTCTCTGTGAATGTCATCATTGTGACTGATCTGAGTGCAGATCCGCAGATGGTGTGAACACCGTTTAACTGACTGATCGTGTGTTTGCTGCCTGTACGTGCATGTGTAGGTCTCGCAAGGAATGTGAGGCCAGTTTAGCCTTAAAACTTTAAACTATGTCTCGGAGTAGGTCTTCCCAGAGCCAGCAGTTTGCGTGATGTGATGCTATCAGGAGGTTAGAAGTCTGTTTGCTTTGGGAGCTCCAGCTTTGGCGTGCACATGCACACACACACACACTAACACACACTCACATTTTCTCTGTTCTGTTCTCTCTTTCTCCTCTGCTACTCAAAGAGTCAGATTAAAGTGAAAGTCCGGGATGGGAATGGTCAGAGGCACACACCCCCTCACCCCTGGGAGCAAAGAGGTAGAAGGCTGGAGGGGTCAGGCGGATTGGCCTGGGAACGGCCTGAGAAAGCAAAAAGGGGGTGGGGAGGGGGGCACTAGGGATGGATAGATAGAGTAGATGGATTGATAGAAATCAGAAGAGGCTAATGAGAAAGGAACACAGAAGAAGGCACGTATGACACACACAACAGCAGAGGGAAAGAAGGGGAGGAAATAAGTCATGTTCATTCATTCATTTTCTGTAACCGCTTGTCCACTGGAGGGTGAATAAGTCATGTTGGCTGATCGAAATCAGAAAAAGGAAGAGAGAACTTAGTAATCAGACAAAGATAGGAGCTGGACGTATGGGGGAGAGATGAAATAAGAGTGGAACCCAAGACTTGGTTGTCTTCAGGGCTAAACATGCAGGATATAAATGGAATGGAAAATTAGACCCCGCAGAAGGTAAAAAATAAATAAAAAATGATGCAGCGCTTGCGTCTTTTCCCCATTTCCTTCTCCTCCTCTCTGAAGCCAAGGAAAACCAATGTCTAGTGTTTCTCATCGGAACTGAAGCCCCGCATTTTAAGCAAAGCCAGAAAGTCAGAGGAGTTTGTTTGCCTCCACGTGTTTGTGCGCGTACTCTCTGGAGACCGCAGGCTTTTGCGACAGACAAAATACATACTGAGTAACACCAAGTATGAGCAGTTCTGATAAAGTGGTACTAATGCGTTCCTGGTATCTACAAGTGTGGAATTATCATGAGTCTGGGTTGTCAGTGTGAATCACACATCAGACACCTAGACTGAACCGATGGTGAGAAGTCAAAAGATAAAAGCAAAAGTAATAAAATTGCAAATCACAGCCGAGCTGTGTTGTGATTAATGACCATTTCTGTGTCGTTTTTGATAATTAATTTGTTGTTTGAGCTTTCTAATGGTTGTAAGTAATCTTTGTATCATTATTTAGAGTTTTTGAATTCCAACCATACCAGTCACCTCATTCATTCATCAGAGCGAATGCTTGTGTGTGTGCACGTGTGCTTTTAGAGGTGCGTGGTTGTGGGTGTGACTGGGTGTGTGATGGTGTAATATTACTGTGCTCTTTGGGTGTGGGTGTTTGTGGTAAGGGTGTAGCCTTTTTGCGTGGGACACTGCTATCTAGTAGCTGTATGACCGTTGAAAGAGTGTAGATGTGTGTGAGAAGGAGAGCTGTCGGCATGTCCCACCAACCCAAAACCAAAGCCGCAACGCTAATAATTAATTAATGTAACAGCTCAAGCCACCCGATGTCCCCTTTGTTGCTGGTGGAAACCAGAGGTGAGTCGAGTGCCTGAGTACCTGTCTGTCTGAGTGATCCCATGGACCTCCTACGCACACACCAACACACACGCACAGGCCTCCTTGGACGCAGGGAGCCCTTTCTTTCTTTCTTTCCCTCCATTTTCCTGCTGTCTATTTTGGTCAACTGGTGGCCCGTTCCCACAGTGCTGCTGTTCCCATGGTTATCGCCGCGGAGATAGCGAATGGGGGTTGGGGCGGCGGTGGTGGTGGGCTTGACAGAGAGCGGGAGAGACAGCGTTGCTCTGTTCGAAGAGATAGGGGACTATGTGGCTGTAGAGGAGGCGGGGGTGAGTCGGGGTGAGGGTGGGGGTGGATGAAGGGTATGGGGTTCAGCGTGTGTGAGTGTGCGTGATGCGTTGCTCCCATCAACATCACAGGTGGCCAGTGAGGATTGAGCCAGTATGGGTGCGTTTTAATTGAATCTGCCATTATGTGATTTTATATCTTCATTATTCTTTAATTATCAATTAAAAGGTCAGTTCAGTGTGTTAGAAGGTGTCCATCATACTAAATTTAAAAAATGTAAACTTGCAAATACTGTATTTAATATATAGTCGTTATCGCTCTGAGACATCCGGCCCTGTGTGAGTTTTTTTTGTTTGTTTGTTTTCAGACGGGAGATGCTACTTCTTGAGATCAAAAACTTAGGAGGGGTGCAAAGATTGAGGTGGCAAAGGAAGTGGAGGGGAGGGGGTAGGAACCGGGAGCTGGTTAGGGGGGCGAGGGGCAGCGAAAGGAGAGAGCAAGCGAACATGGGAGGGAGGGAGGGATGGTGGGAGGGAGTGCGGGGCACAGAGAGAGGGACGGATTCAGTTCCCACACTTCTAATTACTGTGTCACTGGAGACTGAAAGGGGACTGCCCCTGGCCCTAGGGAATTCGCTGAGGCCGGTCGCAGAGAGGGTGCAGCGGTGGCGGGAGGGAAGGGGACAGAGGAGAGGAGGGGAAGAAGGAAAGGAAGGGTGGAATTAAAGAGGGTGTATGACACAGGAACTCTCTCCGTCGTCTTTTGGTTTTACCTCATTGCATTCACGCTAGAGGTGAACCCCTTCACCGCGGATCCCTTCCCCCTTGTCTACCCGAGTACCCCAACCTCACCTCCGACCCACTTCTGCTTAACCCTTCCTTACCCTCCTCCACCTCAGTCCTCCTTTTCCCTTCGGCCTTTGTTCACCATCGTGTACTGCTTCCTTTTTACCCCCACACCCGCTACCTCTCTGCTTTTCTAATGCTCTGAGCCTATCCTGCGTCTCCTGTTGACATGGACAAGGCTCCCAGAGACACTTTGAAGTCAGTTTGAATGCACACACGCGCAGACACACACACACACACACAGATGTCTTATCCTGTATCATTATTGCCACTTAACCCTGAGCCCTTTACCTCCTTTATTTGCTTTTATCTCACCCTCCCATAGCCTTCGTGTCCACTGTGAATTGTGTGTCCTGATAAAATATATGATGACTGAGAGCGAGACATAGATGTGTGAGTGTCTGTGCAGTGGTTTGATAAGAGTTTGAAGGTATAATTATAAGGCTGTCTTGCTCAGCATCTCACTCCATTGTCTCCTGGACCAGTTGGTCATTGCGGGTCCCAATAAAATCACACCTGAAGCCTGGTTTCTATCCTTTGTTCTGCAATACAGCTGTTTTTTTGTTTTTGTATTTTCGTAGTTTGCTGAGGTTTTGATTAAAAAGTGAATGTTTTTCGCTATTGCTAATGGCATGTTATGGTGGTAGGGCTGTGTAAATAAAAAAGTTTGTGCGGTTCATGTGACATACAGCGATCAGCCACAACATAAAAACCACTGACAGTAGAAGTAAATAACATTGAACATCTCGTGACAGTACAATGTTCTGCTGGGAAACTGTTGGACCTGGCATTTGTGTTGATGTTACTTAGACATGTACCACCCACCTAGACCAGACCAGGCACCCCCACCACATAGCAATGACACTCCCATAGCCATCCCCAGCAGGATGCAGCCTGACACAGGCACACACACAATAACAGTTTAGGAACAACTCAGAAAACACGAAAACAGGCACAAGGTGTTGACCTGGCCTCCAAATTCACTAGATCCCAAACTGATCAAGTATCTGTGGGATGCACTGGAACAACACTGATCCACAGAGGCCCCTCCCCTCAACCCAAAGGACCCAAAGGCCCCCACTAACAACATTCTGTTGCCAGACACCACAGGACACCCTCAGAAGGCCCATGTCCATTCTCTGATGAGACAGAACAGTTTTGGAGGCACAAAGGAGACCTACACAATATTAGGAATGTGGTCATAATTTTATGCCTGATCGCTGTATATAACAAATAAGAAATACGAGGGAGGAGATTGTCAGTTACTCAAAGGCACGCCTCCAAACGAACTTACCTTTGAGACCTAATATTTGCTTAATTATAGAATTATTCGGAAAGGACCACCAGAAAACTGATCAGAAGAAGTGAGTTTAGTTAATGACATCAAAATAATGTGGAAAATACTTTCTGTTCATGATGGAAGTCGACAATTTTATAATGGGAGTCTATTGAGGCTTTTTGGCACCTAGCGACCATTAATAGTGTAAGCCACTTTTGCACTAGCTTCACCCTTCAGACTCGGAGACTACATCCATCTTTTATATACAGTCTACAAATATAACTCAGTCTACACCTTCATCCGTCAAACTGCACTGAAATGAGAGACAATATTACCCAGATTATAAAAACATGTTTAAAGTGGTCCTTGGCTTAACAGAGTTTTACTCTGTGCTGTAAATCAAATCACGAGAGAATCAAATTTCCCGAGCACTCTGTCTGAGGCAGTGTGTGCGTCTCCCTCATAGATCATCTCGGTAATATTTCTCCGACGTCTAACTTTTGGGGCTTTTCTTAAAACCTGTCGAGACAGTACACAGTCCACCGCCGTGTGTTTGCAGCTTAGAAACTCCCACATCTGCTTACGCGAGCATTAAATTTTCAAACCAGTGGACACGCGTCCTGACATGTAACATGATTTGCTGGTACCCCAATCCAACTCTGACACCTCGATCTGATAAAAAGCCATGTGGGAGAGAGGTTTTCTCTCCGTTCCCTCACAACTCTTTCGGAGAGAACAGCCCAGACCAGCAGCACAGCAGCCACCACTGTCAATATTTACAGTCCTGGATGAATCATTCAGCATTACAATAACATTCCCTGCGTGCCTCTACATCAGGAAGAGATTAGAAAAAAAGAAAAAAAGGAAAAGTGAGAGAAGAGGTGAGGAGAGGGGCGGGAAGGGTGAAATATGCGGCAGCGACGCTAAACGTTGAGCAAAGGAATCTGCCGGTGGCTCTCCCATGACGAGGCCATGTGCGCACGCAGATGTAGTTCAGGTTGATGGATTCGGTGGGTGGAATTTCGGTTTGAGTGTGTGTGGGTGTAGTGACAGTTTGAGAACTGTTAGCGCATGTCGAGGAAAGCTGTGGATGTCGTAACGTCGGGCTGAATGGGTGCAGTGAAGGCATGGGAAAAATTAGTTTATTTAGGCAGTTTTAGTGCGTAAACGTCACACAGCTGGGGCGAACTGGGGTGAAAACATTTGGAGCAGCCAGATCCGTCTCAAAAAAGACAAATGCCAGCTCACAGTTGCATGGATGGTCTCCGTTTCAGACGGCCAGTTGTCTTAATTACCCATATGTCACCGTTACAAAAACCCACCATTTGTCTTGGCAATTGTGCAATAGTCACGGGAACATGGGCAGAAAAGTAAAGCATGTTACTGGGGGTTACTGTAACATAAATGAGTGGCTTGCACAACGCAGCCACAAGAATGTAAACCAGATGTGATGTCAACTTCACTTTTTTTTTTTTTTTTAAGTAATTTGTGTTATTATAGAAAACAAATAAGTGAATAGGTTTTTCTCACTTTTGAGGCTTTTTGTTTCACAAACGTATATCAGTGAGTGAATCTACGTAATTGGGGCCCTTGAATTAGCATATTTTCGGTAGTACTTACATACTATGGCTCATTTGTTTTTTATAAACAAGCTACTGAAAGTGTTTGGAGGAGGGCTGCAACTGAAATGGCGGTAGATAGGACTGCCTAATGTGGAGGAAATTTGCAAACTGAATAGACTGTGGAAAGCTTTCGAATGATTGTGTCATGTAAATCGGTTTGATTTGAATGGGATTGGATGAGCACCGTGGTCCTATGCTACAGAGTTTGAGTTAAATTTTGCCGAGGAAATTTGTTCATGGATATAGCACCAGATATTTTTAGCTGCATGTGACGCCGGTTTTATTTGTTTTATCTCAAGATTCTGCTCCAATAAAAAGGGAATTTTAAAAGCCCCAAATTTTCATTTTACTATCTTTCAAAAATTGGAAAACTTATTAAAAGTATTTGCATAAGTGCTGCACACGTGCTACAACATGTGCATTTTTGAATTTTTTGCTGACATGGTTAATCTAAATAGTTTTTCTGTAGGGTAACTGAGAACTAATCGTTTAAGCTTTAGTTTGGAAACGGCTGAATGTCCGCAGGATAGTGCAGATTACAGCTGTGATGAACCCACACAGACGTAGTAATTAACCAGTATTAATACTCAGTAGACCAAGTGTCTTATGTCACGCTCCACCTTCTGCATCACCCTGCCAACTAAGGGTGTTTAGTCTGGTTATTTTAACTTTTAAGTCCTTAGAAAAAAAAGGCAACACATCAATAGAAGCTTGCCACTGATTTAATCCAACTTTTTATGTTTTTAAGATGAGCTGTTTTTATCCCTCTTCAAAACACATTGCCTGGTGTGCAGCATTGTCAACGGACCTTTTCAGGTCCTTGTTTTCCTGAGCTGTTTGGCTTAGGCCAGCCCCAGCTATATGGTGTCTGAAGAGAGAGAAAAAAAAAGGAGTACTTGGGGAAGGAGAGAAAGAAAGAGGTGAGAGGTGAGAGACGACCAGAGAAAAAGAAAAAGGGTTGACTGAAGAAAACACTGGAAGGGGGTAGATGGAGCTTCGAGGAAGACATAGAAGACAGAAGACATGGGTTCATCTGGACAGAGAGGGAGCGATAGAGGTTGAGATTGAAGGTTGAGTGTGTTAAAAAAAAAAAAAAAGAAAAAAGAATGAACTGACTGTGCCAAGCCAAGGGAAAGCATTAGAGCTATTTGTGTGACGGCTAGACTGTTATCTGCTAGGCTCTAGACTATTATCTTCCTCATTACCCCCTTTAGTGAACACCAATAAAGACGGACTAAGGGAGCAAAGGAGGGAGGGAAGAAAAGGCAGAAATTGTTGAGGCCAAATGAAGGGTGAGAACCTGGTGGAAAGTGTAAAACAAAGTTGACAAGAGAAAGAAACAAGAACCGAGAGAAGGACTAAACACACAACAAAGAAAATTAGTAACTTTTCCCTCAATATTGTGAGGGACAGCAGAAACAGTCATGCTGGTGGCTGTGCTGCTGATTTATTACAACCATGTCAAAAATAATGCACTGACATTCAAGCGACGATTGGAGAGAAGCGAAAAATCTTCAGTATATTAAATTGTCCATGCTTTACATGATCATAGAGCATATCAATTTTAACATAACATTTTTAGCTGTCAAATTTAAACACAACTGGGTGAAGGAATTGGTAAATCAAAGCTCAAAAAACATACAAAAATAGAACTTTAATATCTGTGATATATAAAACAACTTAAGAAATAAATTTTAAAAAATACAATTCTGCAAACTATAGATATGAGCTAAACAAATGTGTGACAAAATCAAAAACATTTAAGGTCTAAAAAGGTATTTTCAGTTGTATACTGTAGATACAGTATCTTATATACTTAGGACATAAATGATTTAAATGATTAAGGGGATAAAAGCATAAATAGGTTTCATTTGGCTAAATAGTGTTTTAACACAAAAAGGTGAGATAAACCGATTTTAACTAATTGTGTTTAAAGAAAGATGCTGAGAGAAACAGCTGAGAAAGAACCTATTTGGTGAACTTAACTATCTGGAAAGAGGCGGATGGTGGTGGACAGGGTCATGGCACCTCAACCCATACAGCCCAGAAACACCAAACCCACATCAAAGAGCTACTGGCTACGAAGGGCGCCCGTGACGTCGCCTGTGTCTGGAACAAAATGCTGTACTTGAATGCATCACAAAGACTACAGCAAATGGCCAACTAGCATATACTGTGCATTCTGCACCTGTACGACAGCAAATAGCAAATAACTCTCAGTTCATGGTTCATGGTGTATCCAAAAAATGTAACTAAAGCATGGGCAGCTAGGTTCTCGTGAAGACGTTTCACCACACAAAACTGAGCTGCAAACCGCTGTCTAGTGCTGGCCTCTCTTGAATCATGCTGATCAAGCTGGTCTTCAGTTTATTCATTCTAGATGCTCATGTTGTGAATATATTTGTATATGTGCGTGTTCAGATTAGATGAAGATGGAAAAAGACGAGCCGCGTGTGTTCCGTCTTGACTTTGTCCATTTCTTACTTCCCATCTGTTTCTCTTCTTGGGGCATTGGTTTGTTAAACTGAACAATCAAAGGGATCTCTTTCAGTGACGTGCTCCGCTGAATCGGCTGAAAAGCTGCTATCAGAGATCCGACTAGCGGCAATAGCAGAGGACACGCTAGGGTCGCAGGCGCTTATGGGCTACACAAGTATTTACTGAGAAAAGCAGAAGATTGTTTTGCAAAAATAAACTGCTTTAATTAATGGGGCACATCAGTCTCAGCTCACTTGAAAAACACATTCACTGGATTTGCGGCAACTCCTTTGTATTACCATATTGCTTAAATGCAGAGCATGTTTGCTCAATATACAGTTAACGGCAGGATTAGGCAGTCGTGTTGCATTTGGTGATTTGTATCCCTGGGAAAATCGGGAAAGGCATAATGTGACTTGTATAATTTGCGCTTCGGCAGGTGAAATGAGTGGGTGCAGCGTGAGTCAGGCAAGGGCGTGCAATTTGTCTGAGAGTTGCATTTGAGTTTTTACATCGTCTGCATGTCTGTGCAGTATGTGCGAGTGTGTATGTACATGTGTGTGAGTCAGAGGAAGGTGTGTGTGATGTCAAGCCCGGGCAGGCTCCACTGTGGTCCAAGTTCAGGTTGCTCTCAGGTGGTAGTGGTTAGTCGGCAGAGCTGGCAATTATCACAGACTGTCGAGCTGAGATGCTGGCCAGATAGTCTAAGGATACGGTGGGAAGTACATTTAGTTGGTCACTGCAGTATTTCCCTCAGGTGACCCATATTCTGGGTGTCTAGATACAAGAAGAATATATTTTAAAAGAATCTACTAGACTAGCACATGTTAGAGAACAATGCTAAAATGGCAAGATATAAGAGAGTAAGCTGTTTATTAATAATAATGGACATTTTAACATGTTTACTCAGCTATTACGTAGTATTCTCACCAACCCATCTTATGTATCATCTAGTTTTCAATTTTTACGAGCTCAGCTTTGTCTAATTATCTCACCTCAACAGTCACACTGGTGACTGGTGGCCAAGATTTATTTTCCACTGAAAGAGGAGAACAAGACTTAATGATTAACACTCAAAACAATGACATTTCGTTTCTGTGGGAGAGTTTCCACTTCTCCCACTCCTTTCTTCTTTGCAGCCAAAGAAAACCAGAACGTGTCATTTTTCTGAAGTTTGTATCACGTATGAGATGTCCATCCAAATGACCCAGAGTGAACTTTGAGGAAAAGCTGAAAACATTCATACTTTCGTCATGACGGCTTCTAACTCCTTATTTCTACAGTAGTAAAGTACAGTAATGTGAGGCGGATTTTTCCAGTTAAGCATGTCATCCTGCTTACAAAGAACGTATATCATCTTACAGCGGCAGCTAAATGTTACATCTGCCCAACGGAATGACGGGGAATCAAAGACTGCAGGACTTTCCAGACATGGGAAGATCACAGCAAACAATGAATTTCTACTTCTGCGTATTTTCTTTTGCTTTCCTTGGAAGGGATGCTGTTGTAAATCTTACATACAGTGTATATGACTTAGACCACAGCAGCCTTGGACGGTGGACATTTGAGTATTTTTAAACTTTATTTGGACGTGAAGTTTACAAAGAGACGGACGGGAGAATCTTTTCAAAGGGAGTCGCTGGTGCAGTTCATGCTCCCTTTTCGCTCTTCTTCCCTCCAGTTCCCACGCAGCCCCTTACCTGACTTAACCACAATTTGAATCAAATCACCAGTGCCCAATTGGCTGCTCTAACCATGTGACCCGCATCGGCCCTAAAAAGCACCGCCTTTTGAGATTGGTCTAGGATTTTCCCATGGGAGCTGCCTACCGAGCCAGTGCAGTGTGTGTGTGTGTTTGAGCACGTTAGGGGGAAAAGGCTCCTACCCCCCTCCCACCTCCTCTCGGCTATCCTCCTTTCTCTCCTCTTTTTTTTTTTTTCCACCACCTCCCATCCTTTGAAACACAGTATCACACTTTAGATAGCCTTTGTTGTCACGGCAAGCGGCGATCGGAGTGTGAGAATGCAGGAGGGTCTCTGAAATACTCTGAAAGAACAAAGGGCAGACGGAGTAAGGAAGTGTAGCGACTGCCTAAAGCTTTGTAGGGTTAAATAAAACAACCGTCAAATGTTTCGCTATGTCTGCTGGCTTCATTTTTGTAATTATAAGGCCTGAAGCCAGAACGGTGACTTAAAGCCAATATTGAAATATTATCCGTTCACATGCATTGTGTCCCTTTACATGTGACAGATGTGTGCTTACAATTCTGTCAAACTGAGGAGAAACCAGTATCGCGGCAACTTAGTCATAACATTGAACGCCATAGGGAGAATCTGGCGAGGTGGAGGAGACATGCACCCGAAGGACACACCTTGAAACACAATAAGATAGCAGTGTGGAGCGGCTGCAGGCATCTTAACCAACCTGCAGGCTGCTTTGACTGACATGACCTCAAATGTGACATGAGCGAAGGTTTGCATGGTTCATAGTTTAATTGGTTTGACGGTACTGTTAGTCTAGCGTTTGAAAACTTCATAGAAAGCAGCTGCATATCTTAGTGCTACTTCGCTGTCTGTCACAGCTGCATGCCTGAAAAAATCCAGTACTTTAGTATAATGCCGTAGAATAAACAAGAACCAGCCGTTCACAAATACGTTTTATCTGCTAATGTGTTAATATCATTTACGACAAGTGGTATTGTCATGCACATGTAAATCCTTTCACTTTGTACACAACTTATATTAATAGACCGCTGCCGGATCTGTGAGTATTTTGGTTAATTATAGAATTATTTCCATCCAGGTTGCGTGTGTGCGAGCCGGTGTGCGTGTGTGCCTGCCTGTCCGTGGCTTAGCCTTGAGAGTTCAGAGCAGGTTCTGGCTTGCTCTACTCTGGGAAACTTTGAGCTGAGCAAATAGCTCGGTCTGTTTTCCTGGCTGCCGCCGCACTCGTATATGTGAGCCATGTGTACGCGCCGGGAGCTCTCGTACGCATGCGGTTTAAGCGCCCTGCAGTGTGGCCTGTGCACGTTGTGAAGTATTTTGTCTGAGTGGTTGAGTTTTGAGTGTGCGTCCGCGCGGCCTATGCGTGCGTGTGAGGCGGTATACAAAGAGGAGAATACAGCGTGTGCTGAGGGAAAGATGAGCTTCATTCCCATAGACAAGACAGGAGATTACACCTCTGCTTTTCCCACACCTCCTCTGTCTCTTTCTGCTTTCTCCTGTCTTGACCTCTGTCGCCGCAGAGGCAAACACTCCTCTCTTGCACATTGAAGAACAGGACAGATTTTATGTGTGAGGTTTGTGTACGCCCCTATTCCAGGTGAAGAGACTAACCTTAAATGAGCCAGTCGAGGATCGGGCTTGTGAGAGTCGTTTGATTTACAGCCCACTTCTAAGTGGAATGCTGTTTGCTGGGTGGAGCTCAGGTGTATTGACAAGGCTTTTAGCACTGACATGCTGTCAGGATGGCTCACAGACAAGTGTGTGTGTTCACGTTAGGGGCCGGCAAACAAGAGCTCACTAATGTCCCACCGGGGAGACCTTTACCATGGAGAAGGGACGGGACAGCATGGACATGCGAACGTTAGCGAGGCGTAAACGCTGTCTATTCTCACACACGCACTCACACACTCATCTGATCTCTCTGTGACACTTATGCCCTTTCACACCAAAGCAACAACCTGGGAAAATGTCTGTTTGCTATCAGCGTGAATGACCCAACTCAAGTCACCGTAACATTACTAAAAGCAGCTTTTCATGCAGATTGTTTCTGTGAATAAGAGGATTAAGAATTTGATTACACTGACTTGTACTCAGCAATCTATGAAGTCTATTAGCATGTATCTCTATTAGAGACTGATTTAGAGACTTGCATCTGATCTCTTAAATGTGATAATATGACATTGTTACTCTCCTGTAGGTTGGTTTTAAACAAAGTTCTTCTGTTTTGGTAAAATCTATTTCCACAGTGGAACTAAAACACATGTCATTTCTGTTGAATTTGAAGCTGAATGTATGAGAATGTACATTTTAGAGGATCTAATTAACATTTTCCTTATTATCGATGCATTATTTCACCCATGTCAGACACATTGTGGTATTTGTGGACTTTTTTGCTGCGGCAGACACATTTAAGTCTCAGTTTCGCAGCGCTCCACAGAAGTTGTCATCCTGTTTGTCCAATTACTAGTCGTGTCAGCATTTGTTTTTACTCAGTTTAAACCATTTAAAATGTTGCTCATTTTAATCCTGCTACTCATGATATTCCTCTGTTTGTCCAGGCGTGCAACAGTGATCAATATGTGGCAGTTCCCCAAGAGGACATGGCCAAGATGCTTAAAGAGAAAGGTTTGTTAAACCCTTAGCCATCATGAAAACTCATACAGTAATACCTGAAATGCTTTTATTAAGTGTTTATTATTTATTATATTTCTTTTAAAGGAGATTTAAGTCATAATGTTGTTGTTTGTTTGGTTGGTAGGATATTTACAGGACGGTGACGACGCTAACCAAACACTGAAGCAGTCCTGTCAACAGGAAGAGGAGATGCCTGGTGACATTCTGACCTCCAGCGTGACCGCTGAACTCCCCAGGTATGCCCTTCAGTGTCGCTGGGCCACCCTTTCAGAGCTGGACCCCGACACCCTGACCTTTCCCGGGGGGGCGCCCATTCAGCTCCACACCGTGCCCCCTGCCCTCCTGCTGAGGATACCGCTCTTCTACGTCTGCACCAGATGTGGCAAGGTGTTCTGGGAAGGCTCTCACTTTGGCCGCGTCCTGTCCATGTTTCAGGAGGTCTTACACGTAACAGACGAGGACACTGAATCGGCAGCAGTGGCCGTTAGAGCTGCGCAGCAGAGCTGACTGATGTAGAGCTAAGGCAGCTCACTAGATCCCTAAAGCAGTCAGAAAAACACAGATTTATATATTTAGCGTCCAACTGTCCTAGATACAATTAGATTACTCCACAAAGTTCCTGTTGAGAAGCTTCAGCTTCTGTAATTTAAAATAAAAGATTATTTGGATAGAAAGTAAGAGGTCAGTATATAGTAAGCTTACTAGTCCTCTATGACGTATTTTTAAAACCGAAACTCATTTTTAGCCATGACGGTTAGCAAAGGTAACGTGTCGATAAGTCTTTGTGATCACAAAGCTTTTTTTCAGATGTTTGAATTTTATTCAGTTTCAAACTTATTTTAATTTCAATGAACCAAAGATGGGTCACTACGTTTCGTTTTGACTTAATCATTTTTGTTATGAATTGCTGTGAATCACATCTAATGTGATTTATAATTTTAGCTGTGATCCTTTGAGCTACAGTAAATCCCTCGACAACTGAACAGGGAATTTATGTCAAACATCTCTAAAGCACATGCAGTCAATGAATGCGTCGTTGTTCAGTGTGTCCAATCAGCACAATGTGGGGTCACCACTATATTTTTTTTTTAAATTGTTTTGATATGAAAGCTGTGAAGACAGCACGCATCTGTGGTACTGTAATTTTTCATTCTCTGTGATGTTTTTTTTAAGCTGGACGTTAATAATAATAAAAAAAAAAAATCTTCATTTCATTGTCAGTATGTAAGACGTGGTAATTGTGAGCGTTTTTTACTCTTTGCCGTGTTTCTAAATTCACAAAGCAGATGGCGAAGGACCCGGGGTGGGCAGATTGTTGAGCTCATCTAAGCTCCACTGATGTCTGTCAGGTGTAACACTAGCGTGGGGGTTTCCTACCCCGGGGGCTGCAGAGTTGTCAGGTCGCAGAAAGCCCCGGCACATACCAACAGAATCCCTTCACGTTTTCTCATAGCTCGTCCCTCCTGTTCACATATCCCACACTGAATTTGTGTGATTGCAGAAAAATGAGGTTGCCTTGAAAAGCTTCAAAGAGATCTTAATGTGGAAACTTCTGCAATTAGACATTTTCTGAGGCGCTTTGTTGAAGCTACATCAGAAGGCCGGGTTCAGATCTTTTTTTTTGCGCACGTCACTAACTTGACCCAGATGTGTGCTTTACTTCATTGATCACTTAACTGGCATCAAAAGGGCCACAGTGGTTTTCAAAGACAGGTCACACTGTGAATCACTGAGGTAAATGTGTTTTTCAGTGACTGCGCTTGAATCACAGCAGTTGCAGGAAGAAGTCTGAGATTTTCTCCGGAGCTGCCACGCCATCCTGAATAACCACAGTGAGGTTACACCGCGGTGTTTAATGAGTGTAAGTTGGCATTCTGGGATCGCTAACTGGACAAGATGTGAGTCTGCACAGAGCTCAGCCGCCTTTATTACAAGAAATAGTGGAAACAAACTTTGGAAAGAGGCTTGACCCAACCAAATGTCCAACCTCAAGCCAGCCAAACGTTAGAATCAGGGAATTTTTCAACTTCACATGTGTGACGCTGCACATCGGGAACCCTGCATTTACAGTAAAAGGACATAACAAATAATATCAGTTGCATAAGCTTTAGGGCATGTACGCTTAGTGCTTTTGTTGCCGTAAGTAACACTACACTGTCTGTAATGCAGTTATCTAAAAGTACATTATAGGTGTTGTCACTTCTAAAGAATAATGTGAACAAAAGTGGCTGTCTGTGGCCGTGAATGTGAGGATTGTCATTCAGTGTTGAGTTCTGGGTGAGTCTTGGTTGTCTGGATCTGAACCTTCTGCCCTGTAGGTGAATCTCTTATATTTAGGCTGCTGTTTTGACCCACAGAGATAATTGTACATTACTTCTTTCTCAAGCAGAGCATCATGTGATGACATTTTAGTTGTTAGTGACACTTAAACTTCAGCTGTTTCATCGCATTTTTACCACCTACTGTATATCTGTATATCTAACAGTATAGACTTGTTTATATTGATTTGAATCTAAGGAATATGGAGGCATGGGTAACCATTTACAGGTCTGAACTAAAACAGACTAAATGCTCCCGCAACAAATTTTTAAAGAGCTTCAAAAATGCAGTAGCTCCAGTCAGTTTAAAAAAACAGCCAAAGGAAAATGAAATGAATGTTTTTTTTAAAGGATTTGTGATATGAAAACAATTTCTAAATTATCTTAGATTATACTTAGATGTGTGTGTGTGTGTAAAGACCGGCTACACCTGATAATGACAACAGAACATGGACACTGAGCTGTTTCTGCAGGACAGGCTGGCCTAATCCTCCTCTGTGGGATCTTACACAAGAATATCCGCCAAACGTGAGCTGGACAAGGTGAATAATGTGAGTTAATCCTGAAAATTAACAAGAATTAGGTTCAACTTCATGTGACCATTTTCAAGCAAGCACTCTGGAATTCAACAACAACAAAAAAAAAAACAGCAAAGAAAAACTTGGCTTGTCGCCTTGCGCTCTTTTCCCCCCAAGCAGACTGACTAATAGCTACAGTAACATTAAGCTCTCCTGAAGTATTTTTTTATTGGTATGAATGAAGTCGACACCCTAGAGCTCCCGAATAACCCTTCTCAGTGTGTCTTGTCCCGTCCTTGTCCGGGTGGTCGCAGCCGATGTTTCTGCAGCGCAGAGCTTTCTGCTGCAGCACCGTGTTATTTGATCCTTGCTCTTTCTTTGCTGGGAAGAAAAGCTCGCCTCTTTCCCACGCTCTGTGGACACGTGGTGCCCGGAATGAATTGGATTCGGAGGACCCGCCCACCCGGTGAAACGTCACTTCTCTCTCTCTCTCTCTCTCGCTCTCTCTCTCTTTCTCTCACACACATCCACGCTTCCTGGCATTGGTGTGAGGTATTGCGCACAATATTACCAAAGCATCACGGATGAAAATCTTCTTTAATTCATTTTATCCATCAGTTTTTCTATCTGGACTCTTCAGCAAAATGCACCCCGGGATGAGACGGGACATTCCGGGTGGCTCCTCCCGTCTTGTCTGCCCCCGGCCTCGGCGCCAGTCCCAGGTCGTGCGCACCGAGAGCCGCCTGGAGCTTGGAGCTGTTCTGCGCTCCTTTTACAGTGCAGCACCCTCCTCCCTTGGTCCTTTACTCTAATGGGGGGATAAAAAAAAAAAAACTTGTTTATCAACACACAGATATGCACAGACATAAGCATAACAGACTTATCTCAGTGTAACCGTTTTCCATTTACAGATAGATGGAAGTTGTAGTCTCTTAGCCGGGTCCATTGATCGGGCACACACCCCGACTATTTCAGCATTAAAAGAGGTGTGGAGACAGATTAGTGCAAACTGTGCCTACAATTCCCGTGCGCTTTTACACGTGTGTGGAATGCCTCATTGCAACGTGTTTTTTTAACCCGCCAAAGTAGCGTGATAATAATTGGACATGAGAAATTCGAAGGAAAAAAACACTAAGGAGTATTTTATCTCTGCTCAACCGAGTATACCTTGGCTCCCTCCCAGGCACACATTACCAAGAAAGACTCAAGAGTGAACCGTATGCCTTTGGATGGTGGGGGGAGGGGGGGTTTCGGGGAGAAACTCATCCAATGGAGAAACTTTTGGCTCCTGTAGCCTGCGCAAATGTTTTCCAAGTGTCCAGACGCACTGCAGCTTAAGCTCTGATAGCGGACAGATGTTCCTGATTTTCCAGAAAATGTTCTGCGCCATTCAGTAACCTTAGACAAAAACATGTACAGTGCTGCGCAAATGTGTTTGGCACTGAGAGTAAAATGTTGAAAATCACCCAAATAATTTTTATTTATCAGTTAACTTAATATAAAGCGCATGACACGCACACACACACAAAAAAAAAAGTAAATCAGTGTCAATGCTTGGTGAGGCCAATTCTCCAGGGTTCATTTGGACACAGTGTTACAGTCTTACTTGGCAGGTAGGCTGATCCAAGTATGGAGAAATTGCCACAGTTCTTCTGTGGATTTAGGCTGGTTCACTTGTTTCTCTCCACTCGTGTAATCTGGAGCGGGTGGGTGTGAGGGAAACCATCTGTTGTTGTATATTTGGGATCATGGTCATGCTGCAGAATGAATTTTACACGTATTAGATGCCTCCTTGTTGGTATTACATGGTTAAGTACCTAAAACATTTGTACAGTAACATCAAAAAAATGTTATCGTTTCAAAATCACCAGTTGAAAAGCACCTGTATAACCGATGACCTATATTTCCTGTTATTGTGACATCTTCAGAGTTCTTGACCTGTATGACCTTGCACTGTGGTATGAAGGCCTTAGAGAGGATCACACTTTGGATACCGCAGCCTACATGAAAAGCCCGATTAAGGTATTAACCACATTTCTGTGAATGAGTCAGTCTTTGTTTTGGACCATTTGCGGCTGTGGGCCTCTTGTTTCAGTGGAACAAACAAAAAAACAGGCACCTGCACATGCACCCAGGCCTCCAAAATAGATTAGTCATAATCTCACACGCCAGCTGTTTGATCACGGCTGAAGTCAGAGATCTAAATATGAACATGACAAACATCTAAGATTACGCAAAAATAGAAAGAGTCTTACAGCTGTCGATCAGTGTCCACGCTACTGAATATTAAAGTTGATGTCAAACACTGCAACAACAGCACTGCATTGGAGTCCAACTGCTTTTTAATCAACTCACCTAGTCCAGCCGTTTTATCCAAAGTCCAGAATAACTAATTTTCTTAAGATAGTACAAAGCATTTTTACTTTTTTATATATATTTTTTTACAAAATGAGGTAATGGCAAGCTTTAGGCTAAGAGGCCATGGTATAACTATAATAATAATGCATTCTGGGTTGTCCTGTTATGGAAAGATAATGAACCCCAGCCACCAAGTTTGCTTTGCAGGAGTTCATAATCCTTAAATAAAACATAAATTGTGTTGATATGATTAGTTATGACATTATGAGATGAGTTCTTCCAATGGAGAAAAATGCTTTCTTTTTTATTTCATACTGGTTTACTTTAGTGTGATTTAATGTGTTTATAACATGACCAGCTAAAGGGAGTGGGTGAATATTACTACACCTGTACTGGTCTTTATGTCATTTTAAAGTGTGTTTGTGGTCATTTAAACTGCGTTTAAGTTAGTTATGTGGCAACACATGTGATGTATATACTGCTGCTATGGTTATCTGAAATTTGAAATGTTTATTTCCAGGCGCATGACCATGGTCACGCACTTAGTCACATTTGCAGTTTTGTTTTCAGGTTAAATTAGTTTTTGGCCTCAGTACACGTGGGATCTCTGTCACGGTCTCTCCCACACACCGACGCCCTCAGACCCACAATCGCACGCTCATGCAAGCAGATGCAGCCGCAGACGTGCGCCAAATGTACAGTGCAGAGTGTGGGAAAAAGAGGACAGTGTGAAAACCGCCAGACCTTTAGAGCGCAGAGCGGTTAATAAAGTCACTCGGATAAGAAGCTTTGGGCGCCCAGAACGGAGCAAACGGTCTCAGATGTACCTGTTGTGGTTTCAGCTCAGGCTTCCCCTCTCTCTATCGAGCCATCTCTGTCACGTTAACGTTCATTCTTTCTGCCTAACTGGCTTTCTGCATGTCAGTATCTGTCACCACCTTTCTCTCTGCGCCTCACACACTCGCACAGGCGCCCGGTTCCCACGGTGGCGGGGGCAGCTGAGCGGCGTGTCAATCTGCGCACAGCGTCACCTCTTTTCACTTGCAAAAAGGAAGTAGCGCAGGGCTTTTGTTATTTGAAGTCCCACAGTCTCGTCATTTAAAAACAACTGGACTGTATCCGCCGTTTATGATTTAAACAGCCACCTATAATCTCCTGCTCGGAGGTGTTTTCATATGGAGACGTTTGAGAGAGAGACTCAGCCCGTTTGGGATTTGAATTTAACTGCCATTGCCATTTGGTTCAGTTGCGGTTCCAGTCCCGAGAGAGCTCTCTCTTTAAAGTTTGTTTGCTGTAAAGTTCACGCCTGAACCGGCTATGCTTTTTAAATGTGGGCTACATATGCCCATGCCTTTTGGAAAGTATATCCTGCGTTTGAGCAGCAATAACCTCCGAATTCGAATAGCACACATATAGTTGGACAAATCCCAATATCTAATCTATTTAAATACTGTGGACAGATTGTCTGAGATATTTACAGTGAGCAAATCCACTGTCACACAGTTTACACTGAAGAGAAAGTTGAGCCACATACACCTTCATCAACTGTCTTAATCCATATTTTTGTCCCACAAACATGAAGTGATGCCAATGAGTGAGGTGCTTTTACTGAAGAAGACTTTTAAATAAATTATTTTAGCTGCTTTGTTCTGATATTTCACTCTCTGCTATTATGTTTTTTCTTTTAAACAATGGCACTTTTCATTAACGCGTAAATTTCTCATAGAGCTGCTTTGAGATAAAAAAATAAAATAAAATAAAAAAATATCTTCTGGTGCTCAGTGAACCTTTTTCTTCAAAATAGCGAAATTCTGAAGCGGTTTATTTGTCCTCTTCATAAATGAGACGTGATAAAAACTTTTTTGTCTCAAGTTCCTGTTGATGATAATCCGGAGGATGATCCTTTACAACGTGCCCACTTTCTCAGCAGTTTACAGCTCCGGCAGCACCATGCCCCTGGCTTTCAATCCGCTTCATGGGGTGGGCTGCAGGAGATCGGATATAGAGATCACCATAATATTGCTGCGGGCGGCTTGTTTAATAATTCTGCGGCAACATTTGGCTCCCCCCTTTAGAACACCACGCCCCCTCCCTGCAGATTCACAGGGCCCCGATCCCTCCCACTAACCGAGCCGGTAGCCTATAACCTCCCCGGGTCTCCGCCCATTCCTCCACAGTTGATTCTTTGGGAAGGTATTGTCATGCAAATAAAGGACGCGTAAAATATTCCCCCAGAGCGCAGCGCAGGGCAGAGACTCACACGGACCGCGAGGAGGACACAGACCGGGCCACACGGTGGATTTCTATCGTTTGCGTCGCTACGCACCCGTCCATCTGTCACAGGTAAGTCACAAATCTGCAGCGGATTACAGTTCCAGGCATGTTTAGTGACAAAATTCAGGCTGTTTTGTCCGTGCGTAAACGTGTGCGCACGGAGGTCTCCTCTCTCGCTCTCGGATGTGGCGGAATGCGGGGGACTCACTCGCACTCTGCTGGCGAGGAATCGGGATTCATGTGGACCTCTCTTGTCTTTTTTTGCTTCTTTCCCAGACACCCTGGCCACATGAGCAGCGACACATAGCCAGGAAACAGGTTGGACCGCTCAAGGAAGACCGACGGGGATCCAACAACGAGGAGGCTGCCCTGTGGAGATAGTGGTCATACACCAGTTTCCCCCAAGTGAAGTCGGAGGTGTCTTTCTTCTCCATCCCCTTGTGTAGGCTACCTGCTGCTGCTACTACAGAAGGGGAACTATATCTAGAGACCCCTGGATCACTTGAGAGCACCCTTTTATGTTTTAGGGGATTTAGGATCTCTCAAATATTAACATTTTTGCACACCAAGTGTGTCTTTTCCTCTCTTGTCCTTTTTGGGATATATACAGTGATCTTTTTTTTCCGTTTTAGTTCTTTAAGTGCCTTAACAACTGGTTATAATCCAGTGTAACTGTGGCATTGTTACCAGACCAGAGACGCTCAACAGGGAGAAGACGATTCTTATCAGCTTTAGAGCCCAGGCAGGATTACTTGTTCCCCACCCTCCAGCGAGCTGCAACCATGAGCCAGGCGGATGTGTCGACTTGCTCCGCGCCGCAGAGGGTTTTCCAAGAGGCGGTGAAGAAGGGCAACACCAAGGAGCTGCACTCTTTGCTGCAGAACATGACAAACTGCGAGTTCAACGTCAACTCCTTCGGGCCAGAAGGACAGACTGCCCTCCACCAGTCCGTAATTGACGGCAACCTGGAGCTGGTAAAACTGCTGGTGAAGTTTGGTGCAGACATCCGACTGGCCAACAGGGAAGGGTGGAGCGCTTTACACATCGCCGCCTTCGGGGGCCACCAAGACATTGTGCTATACCTCATCACCAAGGCCAAGTACTCATCTGGCGCCCGGTGATCTGTCTCTGCTGTCAGGTAAAAGAAAAAGTAGAAAATAAAAAAATAACATCAGATGAAATATAAAACTGCAACACAACACACGGGGAAGCCAGACTCTTGTAAAAGCATAGCAAACTGCCGTTACCTACATAGTTGTGCCAAATTTTATCAAAAGGAAATAAAAATAAAATAAAAGTAGGCCTGCACAATTCCTCTCTGTAAACCAAACGGAACCCTCTCTGCACTCTTGAGTCAATCATCACATGGTTCGGGCGCAGAGCTTCAGCACGAGTCTTTAACACAAAAAAGAAACCCATTTCGGTGAGTTTGTTGGTACTAAAGCTTTCCTCTTGAATGTGCATATTAGATCGTGTCGTCCACTCTAAAAGAAGCCAGTGTCTGTGCATCCCATGTGTGTGTTTGGACCCCAGAGTGCAGATGGCCCAGTTTTTTTTTTCCTACCCCTGACCTCCCGTTCTCAGTACAGTTGAATAGTTTCTTTGTGGGGGCGCAGATTTGACCTGTTGCTCCTCATTGTTCTGTAAAACCCTTTTAAGTTATTTTATATGAAACACGGCACTTGATGCTACATGGCTGCATGCTGGAATATCTGAAAGGGAAAACGCACGAACAAGAAGAGAAGAAGGGTTGCCCTCTGTTGGCTGCCAGAGGTCTTTTATAATTCATTGATTCTTTTTTTTTTTTTTTTTTTTAACTCAAAGAGCGGCATTATGGCTATCCAACACGTTTTTTGTTTTTTTTTCCAGATGTGTAATCTTTATGTAACAACAACTGGCTTCATGGTTGTTGTGAAGTACTGTACACAATAGCTTTACTTTGTTTCTGTTTTTAAAGGAAAGGAAAGAGACAGTAGCTGAATGCGCTCTGCAGATCTTGCCGTGCTGGCGTCCGACTTTTCAGGCCAGTGCGACCTCTTTGCCAAGGGTCGCTGTGTTAACTAAAAAAAACCGCTGCTTTCGCTTTGTATAAAAAGAAAAAAACATTTTTGGAATTCACTTTATAATCTCCTTTCAGTATTTTATTAACATCCTAGTCATCACTGTGAAAGCAGGCTGGGTTTTTTTTATTTTTTTTTTATTTATGAAGGTACATTGAGAAGATGCATTTTTGAATATGTTGTGGTTCTTCTTAGAAACAAAAAAAAAGTCGTGGGTGATTCAAGCTGCTTCAGACTCTTTAACTGTCCCGTGTGGAGGTAGACCTGCCACCCCCACCCCTTCCACCCACCCACCCATCACAATTCCCAGACCTCCCCCTCCCTCCCCCTTACTGTTTTGGCCTGTAGGCTCTCAAGAGGACTCTCTCCTCCTCATCCTCCAGTTAAAATGACTTTGTTTGGTTGCCTTTTCCCAGCTACCTCGACTGTAAAGTATTCTCAAGTTGCTTTCTTGCCACATTGTTTGGAGTCTGAAGAGATTCACAGTTTGTGTGTGATCATCCGCATGCCAGCACGTCTCTGCTGTGTTGTCTGACAGACAAGACGGACTTCAGTGCAGCAGATGCAATGAACCCATTCCTGCATCCTCAGTCGGGACAGTTTATTTTACACTACAACCAAACCAGTGCTGACAAGCAAAGCATCCTGTTGACTTTCTGCAAAGGGAGTCCGTCACTTTCACTGCCACTGTTGCGTGTTCCCCCTACAAACCTCCACTTTGCGCTCTCTCTCTCTCTCTCTCTATCTATCTCTCTCTGTCCTCATCAGCCTGTATTTTTCTATTTTATTTCCAGTCATACATAAATGGAATTGTATCACATGACTTATAAATGCAGGGAGTTTTATTGCACAAAAATTGCGGAGCCTTGTGCGCCCCCAGTGTTCGTACGGGGTAACTGCAGGAGCCAAGGCTTTGGAATAGTTACTACTACTGAGCAGGAGGCCAATACTGTTGGACGATGAAGACTTAAAACAACACATGACTATTGCCGGATGTCACAGAAAAAAAAGGAGGAAAAATTGGTTTCATAAACTTGCCTGCTGCATTTTGAAAGTCATGGCACCCTAACATTTGTAACAATGCTGCTTGTGTGTTTCTTTTCTTGTTAATGTTGATGTTTTTTTTTTAATTTTTTTTAAATGGCCAACAGTTGTGTAGAAGCTTCACAGCATCACTGGTTCACCTCATGAGAAGCTGTTGAGAAAGTGTGTGTGTGTTTTTTTTATTATTGATGTGCGTGTGTGCGTCCATGTCATTGTGAACTTCTCGTGAGGCCTGTGCCGCTGCGTTAAACAGTCATCCGGACTGAGAACTTCCCATTTTCAACCTGGAACAACCACAAAATAACCCAAACGATAGCTCCACTCCATCATGGTGTAGATTGGTATCAGGCAACAAATGAAATATGCATCGCTTGTCTTAAACTTGATTTTATTGTTTTTATTTTTCGTTTGAATATTGCACTGATGACTGTTGTTGAAAAGGTTGGCTTTTATGTGTCAACATTTTAATTTTTTTCTGAATGGAAAAAAAAGAACAAACACAACAAAATACTATTGTATAAATATATGCTCCAGGTGATAATGTCCTAATGTGTGTATTACTTTGTGGAGAAAACATGATGTTTTTCGACAAAGATGCGTGTATCTCTGTGACTGGGTGTATGTATATATACATATGGATATATATATCGACGCTGATGATGATGATGATGATGATGATATCTTGGGGCACTTTCTTTTCTGAAGTGCTGTCTTCCTGTTGTTGTTTTTTTGAAAGGGGAATAATACATTTGATGGTAAGATCATTGTAACATGATTAAGAATTGCACGGTTGTGCGGTTATTTGGCTTACCAGGGTCATAACATTTATGACGTAAGGAGCCAGCTGCCGGATTGGTGTACATGAGTGAGAAGATATTTTTTTTTTCTAAAATAAAGGAAAAAAAAAGTGCTGACTTCTTTGGGCCAACTTTTGTGTTTCTGGTCTTGCTTCATTTCAAGCAAGAGGAAACGGTTAGATATTTTATTTTCATGAGTGATGCAGATGTTCCATCATGTCTGTTTTATTTTTTTTTGTATTCTTTTTATTTTTTGAACATTTGTAACACTGTGATGATGACGTGATGTCATGCGGAGATGAGTGCTGTATTATTTTTGTACGTTTGTGTACAAGCCAGTAAAGAAATCATTAAACTCAAGTCTTCTGTGTACGCATACATTTCTTCCTCATCTCCCGAGCCGAGATGGCTACGTTTTCTCCTCCTCGGCGACCCCTCCTCCCTCCCTCCCTCCCTCCTGCATTTTTCATAGAAAAGGTTGGTTTGGGAAACACACCCCCACCCTGCCCTCTCTCTCTCTCTCTTTCTCTCTCCCTCTCTCTCTCTTTCCCTCCCTGTCTTCCAAGCAGGGCCCAACCCAGATCCCCATTCTCTCCCTTTGTCATTCATCTGGCCTCATCCTTTCACTGCCGGGATAAAGGAGCCCGGTGCATTGTGGGTAGGCTCAGTTTTAAAGAAGGGTCCCCTCCCCTGTGTGTGTTGTGGGAGAGATGGTTTTATGTTACCCCCGCACACTCAAAAACTTTCCAACACACTCTCCTCTTGTGCTCCCTTTCTAATGATCAGGACCCGAGCTTTGCACCACAATCCGGCTCTCTGCTAACAACCTGCTTTTGCCTCTCTCGCTCTTTGCTTTAGCATACACTCGAGCATGTCTGTCCCTCATTATTTATATTCATTCTCAAATGATCTTTGTGCCGTTCCGCCGAGTCTTTCCCCTGCTGGTTAGTTCAGAATCATCTGATTTGTTGGAAGGGAACAAAGCCTACCCTTTTATGTTTTATGTTTCATGTTTGAGTGAATTTTCTTGCATTAAATGAAATGAAATGACCCTGAAAATGGTTGGTTAAGCTGTTGATCTATCCATCTATTTCTTAACTGAAATTCTAAGCTCAGAGTTACTTTTAAGCTAACCACGTGGATGATAATTTTCTGCGCTGGAGAGTTAAGTTTCTTGTCTTCGTGCCTTCTTTGCTGTATTAGTTAAAGTATTCGTTTTAGTCAAGAGTATCGGAACCTGTTTATTAGAAATGAAACCTTTTCTCTGATTCATAATCACCCCCGTTTCATAGACGCGCCGAGCTGATTGTGTGGCTGCCGAGATGGTCGTGGGAAAAAGCGACACAACAATACATGTCAGACCTGTTTCGTGTTGCAACATTTTCTGGGTGTCGACCAGCTTTAACTGAGCAAAAAGGATTGCAGATGTGGGGGAAATAACGGCTGTGGTTTTTGAGAGCCTTGTGTTGAATTTGAGTGAGAAAAAAAAAAAAAAAGGGTGGTATCTCACTTCTGGTTTTCCCTGACAAGTAAAAGTTATTGTTAAAGCAGCTGTTAGAACTCGCTTTCTGAGAGGCAGCAGCTGAACCGAGCGTGAACCCGGCTCAGATTTTCAGCACCGATCGCACAGGCCGGCGCTGATCTGGTGCGTTCTCTCCGTGACACACGGAACACCGGGGGAAAGTCAGCTCCTCTAAACTGTCTGTGTTTTGATACCGTGGCAGGCAGGACGGGTTATCTGGCCTGCCGCTCGCTTGTACTTTCCTCCCTCCCTGCCTTTCTCCCTCCCTCCCAGTCTCTCACTTCTGCAGGATGTTTTTGTTGAGCTGGGGTCCCATTGTTCACACACTGAGTTGGCTGGCCTCCCAGGGTTGCTGCTGGCTGCTAGGCCCCCTAATAGGTTCTTCATGTGCCTTGGCTTTCCTTGCTCATCTTGGTCTGGCCTTTGCATGGAGGGGCCTGCGTTAGCGAGCCAGACAGTGCAAGGCATTTTGGGAGGAATGTTGCAGAGAGACAAAATAAGATGAATATTTGTTTGGGGAATTGCAGCAGTTCCAGAAAACCTTTTAGAGAACATCATCAAAATCACTTTAGTTAAAAAGTTAACTGGCAAGACTGGCAAATATAAAGCTACAACTCTATGTATGTTTCTATGTTGTTTTATGTTTCACAGATAGGAGTTAAACATCGCTGGCAGGTTGATGTAGCAGCAGCTGCAATCAAGTGCATCTGTGTGGTTATCTCCCATCTCCATTCAAAAGGCCTTTGTTCAGAGGCTCATAAAATATTCATATCCATGCTTCCACCCCTCGTTTGAAAGGTTACACTTGATCTGTAACACGCAAGATTAGCCGAACATCTTGTGATACGTGTGAAGCGCAACTTAACTGGCCTTGCAACAATGAATTCCTCATTTTATAACGGCCACTGTTCAACATGTGTGCGCGACGATTCGAGCTCTGGTTGTGAGATCGCGTGTACGACTTCCTCGGAACGTGCTGGCTCTGATTGCAGTCCGATTGCGTAACGATGCGCAGCCAAACGGCTTGTTTGAATTGAGATCTGTTGCAAATTTTAAGGATGAGAACGTGTGGAGTGATGACATCCACATAAAGAGGAAACACCTAATGGTCTTCCCAGTATCTTGATTCATTTTTGTTCTCTTCCTCGTAAGGTGCGGCCTTATTGCACATCTTCTCGGACTGTAACTGTGTGGATGCATGCAATCTACAGTTGAGTGACATTTTTTTTTCTGTTAGTTTTGTTGCAAGTCTCAAGGGTGGGACAGGACGTGGCCATTTAATTCACATCATAGCTCCACCCAAAGTCAACCCGAGTATTTACTGTATGTTACAGGGCAAACCCTGAGCATGGGTTGCATCTTTGCAGAGACAGAAAGAGTATTTTCCTAACCACATATGACAGCGTTAGGCTAGCTATCAGTGACTGTGACTTTTGTAGACTGGCCGTGTGCCTCTGAACCTGCCACCCCCACCAGTTTTCCAATCAGTGTCCAGTTTCATGGAGAGCTACTGGGTCGCCTTTTTGCTGTGATTTCGAAATAGCTGCGAACTCCCAAATCTTTCCCACAGACTGACACATTAAGGCGGTTGTTTTGGATCTGCAGACAGCGGATTAATGTGGCTTCGTCATAAGTAGCTGACTATCAGGAGGTTTCTGTGAAAAGCAGTGAGTCAAGAAATTCTAATGCAAGGGCCATGCCTTCAGTAGACATGGAACTAATAACTACAACAACATCTGTTTTCAGTGACAGGGTAACTGATCAGTTTGCTGCTGTTACGAGCTAAATTGAAATGTAAATCATGAGTTATGAGATTGCAGATGATTGTGTATTAAATGCAATGGCTGAATTGAAAATATCTGAATTCATTGAACATTATTGCTAGCTGAGCTGAACAGCAAAGAAACAACAGCTCGATGCAATGTGACAATGTAGATTTAGCGCGCTCTTAATCTGCCCCTCTAACACTGATTTTGCATGTCATAGCAAAATTGCCAGCGTTGCCCTTCCTGAGATAATTTCCAGGAGCCTCCCCCTAAGCCCCACGCTTGACTTTCTGATATAAAAACAGTGAGTTTCATCATTTTACCCAGTAATTTTAGCATGAAGACCAATTTATTATTTAACTCTGCAGCATTACAACGCTGTAACTTCATAGTCAACAGCATATGACGGGATATTACCAAACATAAACCTTGAACTTTTGACCACTTAGCTGCAATATGATGAGAAGTTGTTAGCAAAACCTGGCTTATGGCTATGTAAAGACACAAACACAGTAATGTTAGTATCTGTGTCCACTTGATGAATGCGCGTCCGCTACTATTCGCTTTCCTTTTACCTCTGTTTTTGGTCTCCTACCAACTCCTTCACCAAATATCTGACTCTTATCTGCTACATCCTCTCTTATGTGAACCATGTTGGTAACTCAGCCTGTCTGCTGTTTGGTTTACGTCCAGTTTTCCTTTCTGTAGTCGACCAGGGCAGATATCGCCGTCTAACAAGTGCAGACAACTTAGTTGTTATCCTGGTGACAACTTTGCTTCCTTGTCTCTATGTTCAGATTCCACAGTCCAGATTTCTACCTTATCAGCATATTTTCTGTGCAGTCATCTTTTGTTAAACACTTTGCTGACAAGTCTTGGACTGCGCTGGTTACTTTTTTTCGTCCGCCTCACAGAATTTAGCCCGGAATCGTTTGGACGACGGCACCAGCTCACACGCAGCGAAATCAGCACGGAGTCAGATGATCCTGCTCGATGACAGCGAGCTTTGAATCCTGCTGATACTGCATTTTCTTTTTGCAAACAAAAACATGTCTGTCGCTAAACACGGCCGGCGAACACCCCCTCCCCAAAGTCTGCCTGTGAGTAAGAAGCGGAGTAAAAGAAATAAAGGGATAGAGAGAGGGAGAGAGGGAGAGAGAGAGAGAGAGAGAGAGAGAGAGAGAGGGAGAGAGACAGGTGGTCAGGCTGGTCTTTTCCTTGCCCTCCGCTCCTTTTTGAACTTTTCTTTCATTCTTCCAGTTCATTCTGTGCTTCTTTCCATAGCTCCAGTGACAAGGCGCTCCATTCACTGCCTCATTCTTCCACCCCTCCCTCCTCCCTCCATCTCCCTCACACACCCCGACCCCATCCCCTCCCTCCTGGCTCCTTTGTCTAGCTCGCGGGGGCCTGCTTTAGCTGCTATTCACCAGCCAGACGGACCGCCATTGACTGGACCCCCCCCTCGCCGCCCCCCTCCACCGCCACCACCAACCTTATTCACCCCTCTAACATCCCTCCCTCTGCAAAACACCCTCACACACATATGCACACAGCAACCTGGCCATTCTCCACCCTACGCCCTGTATCAGGCAGCTGCTATGCTAATAGGGAGGAAGGGATGGATGGAGGGAGGGAGGGATGAGGAGGAGAGACAGAGCAGCCAGCCTATAGTAAAAGGACAGAGGGAGGGAGAGCAGGGAGAGTGACCCCGCTCCTTCATCTCCATAGTCATGCCAGAGCAGCAGCAGACCTCCTGTTACACAAAGGGAGTCCCCCGTTCCTCCTCCTCCCCCTTCTCACCCCTCTTCCTCCTCCCTCCACCCCTCTGTTCCCCTCTTTCTCATTCAAATCCATTTTATACCCCAGTGGTAAAGGGAGCTGTAAGTGCAGTATGTAAAGTAACCTTACTCCTGCCCTGCGGGCGTAACCATTCAGGGCTCAATACACAGAGAACAGCCTGTGTGTGTGTCTGTGTGTGTGTGTGTGTGTGTGTGTGTCCATGCCCCAGCTTTGTTTAGGACCAGAGCCCATACCTCCACACACACGCACAACAACTGACACCTGTCCCTGAGTCTAGCTGCATCTCCCTCCACAGCCAAATAGCTATAGACACATTAAAGACATGCATGCTTTGCATACACAAACAAACTAATCACAGTAATTTACAGTCAAGGACAATTATTCTGTAATTTATTGGCGACGCCTAAAACTAAAACAAGAGCGGTCTAATACAACGACTGCAATAAATGACTAATTAATCTGCCAATTTATTTTCTAGTTCAGTGGCTTAATTGTTAAGTGTATGAAATCTTAAAAGTTCAACAAAGTTGCTTGTTTTGCTTGAGAATTTATGCTCGTACCATCAACTTTTAAAACTTGAGAGCCTTGTGTTGAAACTAATCAGAGTATTAACTAATTGAAGCAGCTCTAAATGCAATAACTCTAACACTGTATGTGTTTACACCAAAAGTCTTAGAACTAACCTGAATATTGCCATGTAGTTTAGCTTTTCTGGTCTAAACTAGTTTATTTTGTCTCTAGACAGGTTTTTCTTTTCATCTGATATCGTTGGGTAAGCTTGGGGTGGATGGACGGGCCAACAAACTACAGTACTGAATAGATTATTTTCTAAAACCATTACCTTATGGTGAGGTCCGCGTCCAGATAAAATTAATGTTGTTGCCACTGATTGAGGAAAGAAAATGTTATTCCCTCCTTTAAACATCTCAAAGGATGCGCAGCACACTTTTATATGTGAAAACGACACAAAATGCAATTGTACAAAATGAAAATAGATGCACCAGTCAGAATGTTAACGAAAATCATTATATGTAAGGTGGTTATTTTCATATTAACTTTTCTTCAGCATAAAAGCCGACTTGAATGAACTTGGTCTGTGAGTTTGTCAGTCAAAGTGATTGTAATGCTAGGCTGCGCGCATATGTCTGTGTGTTGGTATGTTTGTGTCAGCAGCTTTTTCCCCTGCTAGCATGTGTATACATCTCATTTGGTGTGTTTTGGGAGGGGGGATGGTGGGGGTTTGTTGGCAGGAAGGCATTTCTCTCTCTCTCTCTCTCTCTCTCTCTCCCTCCTGTTCTGTTATTTGCCCCTCTGCAGTGTGACCCTGTGCCCCATCAGGGAGGCACGTCCCATTTGACATCTGCCTGTTTGCAGGAGGAGGGAAGGGTGGGGGAAACAAGGGGTGGGGTGCCCATATGGAGCTTCAGCCCCCCCCCCACCCCAACGTAGCCTTCCTCCGTCCACCACGCACACGCACACACGCACATGCACACCACACCCAACTATACACCTCCTTCCTCTCTGCACCCTTTGTCCCGCAATGTATTTACAGTTGTGTGCAAAAGTTTGGCCACAATTACACACTTTGCTCAAAATTAGACATGAAGACAAGACAACAAATACCTTATACATGACATGTCCAAAAGTTTTGGCACCGCACTAAACCAGTATTTGAACTTCATCTGTCCCCGTCACTTATGCCCAAATCATTCCTGTCTTCTCCAGATGTTGCTTTTGCAGACTCCAGACAGTGACCTCTGCGATGAGGCCGCAGACTGTGCACACCTGTCTGTGGTTCAACCCTGCACGGTGGAACAATGCTCCACCACTCCTGCAGCATCTTCGCAGTCATATGGTTGTGTTTCGGCCTTCCAGATTTTGTGGTAACTGCCATTTCTTAACGCCATTTCAGATAACCATAAGCCTTTATCTGGGCATGACTTAGCTTCATTTTAAATGCCTTCTCTGCGTTCTTTTGAGTGTTATTGCAATGTTCGAAGAGTCTGCGAATTTTCATCAGGTCTTGACCCGCCTCAACGAGCCAATTGAGTACTTTTGCGGTAATGAAGTGTCTCATAAATCCCCAAAACTTTTGCAAATGTCACAATTAGCGCACGAGAGATCTACCCACATTTAAATCCTCCTGGCTTTACGTGTTGCACGATAGACCCTGCGTGGATTATCCCTCTATACAATGATTCAGTGTGCTGGACGCACAATGAGCAGGCTGGCCTCAGGACCAGATCTAGGCTAACGAGCTTGGTGGAGTTTAAATGGCCCAGTGTACCGCTGACAAAACCTGACGGTGATACTGAACTCTTCGACAGCACTTTCTCTGTTGAAGCCCGCTCCCTTTGTCGGACGGGCTGTTTACGATAATACCCCTTGTTGCAGCTTACGGTGAATTAGGCTGTTAACACATATTGTGACACAGCTGTTGCGGCAATGCTTTTCGCATACAGTAAAAAAAAAAAAAATGAGGCTTATGTGGATTTGGAAATTAATCTCTATATGCACTGGTTGAATTGTTCCTATCTAGGGTGACTGGGTGCACATCCTACATTTAAGCCGCACAGATGGATGGCAAATTCAGTGTAGGAAAAAGTAGAGTAAGACTATGTACTCAATAGATGACAACATTTCTGACCCTACCAGGTTTTTAATCAGGCAAATAGCTAGTGTGACAAAAGGGCAAAATTCTGGTGTCATGGTCAGTTGATAAATAAACAACACAATGAGAGAGTTTAGATATGATCAGAAATAAAATTATTGCAAAAACATGTTGTTTATAGCATAATATGCCTGCATGTCGGGAGATTTCATAGACTCCACTGACGGCAAACAACGGCAGGGCTGGAACGCACCTAAAAAATGTTGGAGCGGTACCACTGCAGACATGGGATGACCATGCTGCTGGACGATATTTCCACAAAGCTGCACTGCAGACACTCTTATGTCAGCCAAGCCTTCCTGCAGCTCCTGTCGCAGTCACACAAGGGTTTTTATTTGGCCCATCGTCTAGTTTAATGTTACTGCTTTTCCGTCCTTCCAGATTTTTTCTCTCTTTCTGATTACGCTTGCCATTTGAAACGTTTTATTTGCTCCAGCGCCACGTATTCATGTTTTCGTTGTGCTGAAAACCACCAGAGAAAAGCAAAAGCACCACACTGCTGGTATCAATTGCTGCTGGACATTCAGCACCACATGGAAGTGGTCAGAAAAGCACATACTGTACCCTGGCTGCGGTCCAGCCAAGGTATGTGCGGCGCATACAGTCATGATGCATGTGAGAAATGTGCAAAGAAAAGCCAACAACAACAACAATGCTCAACGTGTGAACTACTTGATAGTAGTGTAGTACTTGGGAGGTGTTTCTTAATGTTTGACCCCACTTCATTTACATCAACGGGGGAATGATGCCACACATGTTTGCACTGGTGCCCTAAACTAATTTGTGCAGCTTTTGTGTGGGAAAAATCACACATAGCACAAAAATACAATAAAATGACAATAAATGCACTTGAGAGGATCTTTGGGAAAGTGATGGAGAGTGGGTTGAAATTGATGTTGCATGAGCAATACTAAGGTGAGACCCAAATTAGTTACTGTCCTGACAACGACCACCTTGAGATATGAAGCTTTCATACACATTACAGTTAAATGTGGAGACCCTGCTGTCTTCACCACTTTGTTTGTGATGAAGGTTCCATCTCTGTCTCCGTACCATGACTCAACCATAACAATTAGCATTTTAGATGTGTGCGCATGTCCCATATGGCTGCGTATACACACAGCAGTGGAAATACATAAACTGTCATGTAAGCTGTTGTTTTTCTGAAAGTGAACTTCCAGCTTCAGTCATTAAAGAAATGCTCAAGAGTCTCATTTGAACAACTTGACTCTCGACAAAGTTTAACGTGTCAGAAGTCAGTCTTGCTCACATATATGAATACGTGCAACATACATTTGTATGTATGTATGCATGTATGTACGTGCGTGTGCCCGCGAGTGTGTGTACATGTGTATCAGGGAGTAATTATGGAGAATAAAGACCTGCTTGTACAGAGTGAAACTGTGGATTTTGAAGTGAGATGGGAGATGATTTTCTGTTTGGCTGAGCAGGCTCAATGGTCCTATTCAACTAGCCCCCTTACTGCCCATTGTCCTCCCACCACCAGCCCTCCACACAAACACACACGGCTGTAGTGGAATTGGAGTGGAGGCCTGGGGGAGAAAGAGCTTTGGGGGGGCGGGGGGGTTCCAGCTGAATCTGAGAGCTGTTGGGGGTTGAATAGAGGAAGAGTGGGTGTATGGGGATGGAAACAAAACTGTGATGCTTATATTTTTTAAATGTCACGTATAAACACAAGAAGTTGGAAGTTGTCCTGTAGTCAGTCTCCAATTGGTGCTGGGTCAGCTTTCTTTCGTTCTTTCACAATCTAATATTTTAATCCTTACACTCTAATGTGAATCTAAATGTGATAAATGTGTTCAGATGTTGACATTTCAAAACAAAAGTTGCAATTTCCTCCCTTAAGGACAACACATTTTGATGCATTTTAACATCCAGTTTTGTTTCCTCAGCTTCAGATGACACATACAATGCTCATGCTCTAAGTTAGACCCCCTTGTCCAGCAGTTAACCAGGTCCACATGACAGAGAAAAAAGCCACCCTCACAATGGTTGGTGTGCAAACAGAGAAAGGCCACACAATGGTCTGGCAAAGGCGTATGAGGAGCCCACACCCGCCAGGGGTTAATAATCGTCTGTCATTTGTTTGGAGCCCTTTCGGACATTGATCCGGCTGCGTCTTTAATGCCACCTGGGGAAAGGAATGCGCTGGGTCTCCTATTGTGTCTGCCTGTCTGGGAGTGCACCAAGTGGTCATGTACCCTCTGTGTGAGAGCGTGTGTCAGAGAGAGGTCAGTCGAAGCAGAATGGGCCAGAGAGTCACACTGTGCACAGAGACAGTGGAGGGTTGAAAATTCTTGAGGTCACTTGGTCAAGGGTCATTTGGTCCGTGGTGACTCGGAGACAGAGATGATGACCTGTGGAGGATTTAGTAACACACACTAAATGTATCTTAGAATGTAAGAAAATGGGTAGTGTGTTTTGGGTCATAAACCAAACAAAACATGAGCATAAGCAAGCCAAACAAGAGCTTCACTGCAGATTTTTCTTGCTTTGAGATGAGGCGCACAGATTAAAACCTGGGGAGTCCTGGTTCAGGAACCCTAACCCTAACCACAAAATATGCATTTGTGGAAAACTGCATCCTATTTACTACATAATCAGCAAGTGTCACTCAGCATATTCTTGTTCTTTCCAGATTTCTCAGAACATAACCGTCACGTAAGTTCTTAAAAGCCTGCTTACCATTTAATGTCGTAATCCGCTCTGATAAACATGGTAACCCGCTGCCCTACGCCCTCTAATACATTGCATTGTGAGATACATGCAGTATGTCAGTGTAGCATACAGCGTTCATCGGAGATATAAAGATGTCAAACATATAAAAAAAAATCAACATATTGTTTCAACGCATTAAATTAGTATGGAATCAGTGTTCTTAAGCACACTTACAGCGTACAGCGATCAGCCACAACATTAAAACCACTAACAGGAAAAGTGAGTAATATTGACTATCTTGTGACAATACAATGTTCTGCTGGGAAACTTTTGGACCTGGCATTCATGTGGATGTTACTTAGACATGTACCACCCACTTAGACCAGACCAGGCACCCCCACCCCATAGCAATGACACTCCTTGATGGCAGCAGCCATCCCCAGTGGGATGCAGCCTGACACGGGCACACACAAAAACAGTTTAGGAACAACTCAAAAAAACATGAAGAACAGCACAAGGTGTTGACCTGGCTTCCAAATTCACTAGATCCCAAACTGATCAAGTATCTGTGGGATGATCCATAGAGGCCCCTCCCCTCAAAGGCCCCCCACTAACAACATTCTGTTGCCAGACACCACAGGACACCCTCAGAAGGCCCATGTCCATTCTCTGATGAGTCACAACTGTTTTGGAGGCACAAGGGAGACCTACACAATATTAGGCAGGTGGTCATAATGTTATGCCTGATCGATGGTATCACACAAGGAAGCAGAGAATGAGACTGCTGAGATATGTCATGAAGGTGTAGTAATATTTTGTTCATGAGTTACTCAGAGCTGTTCCAGGAGGACACACACGCACCCGTGAAACTTTGCTAACTGTATTTCCGTTATAATACAGAAATACAAAACAAACACACCACGGCCGAATAGCCACCACACACCACACCGCTTCAAATCCAAGTGCCATGGCATACAAAACTTCCAACTTGCCCCCACTGGCTGCCGCCACGAAACCCTCAAGAAAAACAGAAGGAGCAGTGTTAATTCACCAAAACAACAAACCTATTTATGAAACTAGTGGATAAAAATCAACTCATGGCTGGACAAGGGGAGACAATTAGATTAGAATATAAACGCAGTTTAAAAGAATATCACTGCTTCTCAGTAAATAGTGAGGTCACACAACCCAGGCAGCATCATTTAAACTTCATATTAATGTTTATTCTACAATGAATATTTTTATGAGAGAGCTGCTTTTCACCACTTTGGAATAGAAATAGAAGAGACATTTGAAAAAAAAAAATACACATTTTATTTAACTAACCATTGTTACTTCACCATATCTAATATTTCAACAAAGTAAATGTGATCTTCTAGATCTTTTCTTTTTCTCAGATCTGCAGATCCAAATTCTGTCTTTTTGGACAACCATCTGTCAGACCTCAGACACAGCTGGGGTTTAAAGGAGGGGGAGAGGAGGGTCTTTAAATGTTTGCGGCCGCCGGTTGACCATGTATTCGGAGCTGAACTTGAAGAAGGAAAGAAAATGATAAGGTTTTGGTTACAGTCTAGGCTGAGGGTTAGGCAAGTAGTGGTTATGGTTAAGATGCGTCTCAGGGCCAGTGTCCTCTGAAGGGGAGAGTCTCTTTTTTTATGGCATTAAAGGACAGCAGCATCTCTTTCTTTCTCCTGCTTGTCCACACCTACTGGCATCCATGTTTTCCTCTGTCCGTCCTACTTTTCAGAGGCTCATCTTCTCTATACATATCCCTTGGCATGTGTGCACTCCTTATTTCTTTAGAAATTAGCCTCAAAGACGCTGTACAGTCTCATTGAACATCTACCCTACGGTCCATATGTTCACAGCATGTATGTCTAGCTCCCCTCTGTGTCCAACCTGTGCGTACTAATGTCAGTTTCCATGAAAACGTCTTAAAAAGGCTGAGGTCTGCCTGATATTCTGATTAAAGTTTATGTTTTTCTCTCTAGGGGAGAGAAATATATAGGATTGAATATAATGCAACTATTCAGGAATGCAAAATTAAAGAAAAGAAAAATGCTTGAATAAGTGTCTTTAGTTATCTTGACCGTTGTCTTTATATATATATATATATATATATATATTTGATTAATAATATTGCTCTAAAAATAAGCCACACATACCTCAGTTTGTTAATAGAGGTGGTTTCTGCATGTGGTAAATATGGATCCTAACCTTAAAGTTCATTTGAGTTAGCATAGACTTGCACAGCGCCGTGCAAAATGAGACTACAGATGTCATCAATCAGCTAAGAAAAGCACACAGGCTGGTAGGGAACTAAAAATACAAACAGAGCTCGGGGCTGATGTGCGGAACCAGCTGAACTCTGGTGGGAATTTTCCAATCAAATTTGTGGTGAGCTCAGACCGTCTGTTGGAAAGTTTTTCTGCATAACCAATTCGAGTTATCACTTCCTCTCTCTTCGTGGGAACCTCTGTCCCTCTCGCTCGTCTCCTGTAAAGTAAACCTAGCTGTGTGTCATGAGCACTGTCAGCGAAGGTGTGCGCCATGTATGCTGAAAGCAAAGTATGAGCCTGTGATCATCTGTGCCTGTTTTTTTTTTTCTTCTTTTTTCTTTTTTTTGTTGTTGCTTGTTTGGTAGCTCTCATCCAGGCAGTACCAGGTGATCTGGCCTCCTACGGAAGGTCACCGCTGTGATGTCACTCCCCCTTCCTCTACGGATATTCCCAGCATTCTCCTGCCAGCGGCCAGGAACTCAGGGAACTGAGAGCAGGAAGCCTGGCTCCTTCGTAGGAGAGAGAGAAGGGACAAGCAGGCCTGAGATTATGTGTTAATTTTGCAGTGCTGGATGACTCATCATTTGCTGGGTAAATATATTAGAGTGTGTATCTGATAGATAGTGTGTGAAAGGCAGCTCATCTGGAAATGGTGCAATATCGCCCCCTACTGGTTGCTGTACTGGTGATCTTAAAGCCATTCAATGTTTGTGTTTTGTACTGTCTGGGGGGTCTCACTCTACTGCTGTAATACATACTGGAGGTGGGCTCTAAAATAACCTTTGGTAGAGATGGCTGTAAGCACTCTTACTTAAGGAGTAAGAGCTGTTACTTCATGTGAGTGTAATCTGTTGCTCTACAAGATGCAGACATGTGTAATGACTGGGCAGATTATCTGACCAGATATCTGTAACGCCAAGTCACTGTGGTTAGCCCACACATTAAATAATGTGCTGTTTAAATTTCAGACAGTCAGAGCTGATGGATAGTCACAATGTAACATCAAACCGTGAACTCCCACACGGTCAAAATGCTCTTTCTGTAAAGGCCAGTAAGATCTGGAACAGTTTTCCACTCCCCATAAGGGAGTGTCCCACATTACAAACCTTCAAAACTAACCTCAAGCAGTAGTTGAAAGCAAACCAGTCTTGTAACCACTGTCTTTTATTTTCTTAGTAACGTACTGTCTTGTGATGTGCTCTTGTTGTGATCTACTGTCCTGTCCCATGTCTTATCATGTTTTTGTGTTACCTGCTAGGGACTGCGGATGCAAATTAGCATTGTTGCTATGATCCGGCATATTTATGTCTATTGCTGTCTGAATAGATGTTCATTAGTGTGCACTGTCTCTATCAAATAAATAAGTAAATAACAAAGATCCCCCCCATAACTGAAGCCAAATTTTCCTTTTTAAGAGAACAAATGCTTCAGTCAAACTTTTACTTTTCAAGTAGAAGAAAAGCTGCCAAGCTAAAACTATAAAGAAAGGTGACAGTACACCAAAAAGAAAAAACAAAACTGGGCAAAACGGGACAGCATATACAACTGATACTAACAGTTTATGCACAGAAGGCTGACATACACAACTCCTTTCAATAGTTCCTAAGAATGCAAACGATTCATGTGATGTGCTTTTGGTCCTAGTTTCTCCTTTACCACAGGGACATTCCAAACCAATCATCTTGCTGGTGATCGTGTTGTGGCATTTGAATGTTCAGATTACGTAAAGATGTCGGGTGTCGGGTGGTCTAGTTGTTGTTTCCTGCACCGTCGGCACTGGTCAGCCCATGCCACCGATAGTTTTTTCTACCAGAGTGTAGACATGCTGCAATTTCATTAGATTAGTACCACTTTTACTTCACTTACGATTCTAAATATTTATTACCATCAACCAAGTTATGAGGTGAAACAAGACCATATTTTTTTACTGTGACTTTACATAAGCCAATTTCGCCTTTTCTGATCAAAAGAAGGGTTTTAGATAAACATATGGTGTTAATAAGGAGACAAGATGATGTGATTATCCTTAAATCCTGAAAACGAGAAAGTAATCTTTGTCACACTTGTATTTGTTGACTGTAAGGTACGCAGGAGTGGGGATCCTGTAAACAACAGTAATAAATTTGTGACAGCAACAAGTGACAAACAGTATTGATTTTTATTGCCTTTTAGTGTTGTGACACAGAACCACTAAGATGATATCACATTTCTCCATGGAGCACAATAGACAAAGCTGGCTCATGCTGCATCTCAGAACGAGGAGCTGTGAAGTTTCCTCACGTCACTCAGGTGGATTTCAGAAGCTCTTCGTCTGCGAAAGAGCAAAGTACATTACATGCTTTTATTGTCTGCTGGTTAAGGGCTTGTTGCAGCTGCATGAACACATTCAAGCTGTACAGGCAGTCTGATGAAAATCCTTTTTCTCTATAACTGGAATTCAAGGCTGTGGGTTTTGCAGTTTGCATCCTACCCATGATTAAGTTCTGTTGTATTCCCTTTATTCTCTCACCGTCTTTCACCACCCCGCAGTACTCCTCACACTCTGCCTTGCTGTAGAACTTGTTGCCGTTGGCCTGGCAGAAGCCCTGCTTGTAGGAAACGCACAGACCAGCGGCGGAGTCAAAGACCCAGATGGCTGGCTGCCCTGTGCAGGGTTTGGCTACCATGGGCAGGCGGCACACGGCTGGAGAGAGAAAACACACACTCACAACTAAGCACCGTAGCAAGTAGTATATCTTCATTCTGCGACCCCCACGGAACTCACAAGGTGAAAAACTATTTAGCATAGCAAGCTAGGTGCAACCCCCCTACTTCAGGCCTCGCACAGATCCTCATTGAAAGAATCAACACTAGTTGACGAAGATTTGTGTTTTTCTCCTCACCCTCAGTGCGGCATCTCTGCAGACACTCTCTCTCACTTTGAAAGTTGTTCTGATTGCCCAAACAACCTCCATAATTGAAGAGCTCACAGCTCACGGAGGAGGAGTTGTAGTAGTAGCGCTGGTGAATCCCAAAACACGGTCCTGTGTCCGGTGCTGCTTTGCAAGACTCTGTGGAAAGAGAGAGAGAGAGAGAGAGAAATGGAGGGAACCAGTGAGAACTTAGGAATAATACTGATACCAAATAATCAAAATCAGGATTTCTAGTCACACTTTCGTATTAATTGAAATATCTAAACATATTTGGGGATTAATTGGTCATTTGAGGAAGTGGATCTCTCACCAGTCCCATTGAACAGAGGTGTATCTATACCAGAGCCCTCTTCCTCTTCAGGAGCCAAGGATGGCACCACACTTCTCCTCACCCGCTGTATCACAGAACAAACACGATGCCGCCGGAACCCCAAATAAATTCACTCTTTCACCATTTAAAATAATAAATCATTTTCTTAGATGCTGCTCCTGATAATTAAAGGTACATTCTTCTCAATTAATCAACCCAACAAGTTAAAAGAAGAAAGTCAGCCAAAGTTGATAAAGCGTATGGAAATGATAATATAACTCAAGGAGACATACACTGTAAGATAGCCGAGGTTAACTGTATTTTCAGTACCTGAGGCTCAGGCTGAGGCTCAGGCTGAGGCTCTGCCACCTGCTCTCCAGGAACACAGTCACCTGCAGAGAGATCAATTAAAAACAGCTCCTTTTTCCTCTTGTGGAGGGCCAAGATGAGAAACAAAGTGATATGTAAAATTACAGTCGAATGTGTTTTTCTGTGTACTTAAGGACTATTGTCTGAATGCTTCGTTTTCAGAGGTGTGTTAATGTGAGTGTGATGATCTGTGTGCGCTTTACCTTTGTCCTGTTTGATGATTATCGTGTCGTCACTCATTCCCTGTTGTCTGACCAGTGTTTTGAAGTCTTCCAGCACAGTGGGCCTCACAGACCTAGTCCGACCTGAGCATGACAGAGCAATTCGGACAACACGTAAGCAAACTCGACGCAATTTTAAAAATGTATCCAGACTAAGGGAACACAAACATAACGGTTAGGTTTTGTCTCCCTGTTTATCTGAGCTGTAATTGTGTGAATTGTGTCCACTCACTGTAAAGCTTAACAGAGGTGCTCTGTTGTCCCCCTGTCTTCTGTTTGTTCATTATCACTATGGCATACTCAATGTAGTTTGTGTGAACCACGTAGGCATCCACGTCTGCCCCCCACTCTGCAAGAGAGAGAGAGAGCACGGATCAGAGTCAGTAACATCTGGATAAAAAAATAAATAAATATGCAAAGGAGAGGTGTGCTACTGCCGAATGAAAGAAGACATACTTTCAATGTGGTAGAACATTCGTCCTGGTGTGGAGGTCAGCTCGTAATCCCCAGACCTCTCCGAACACGTTCCACGTCTGCACAAGCAACACACAAAACACGGCTTAGTAGTGGAACGGTTTACGTCTGTGTGGAATCAGTGGTGGTTCTAGGTTCTGGGGGGTGGCCCAGGTAATGACGTTTGTGTGCTACCCACTCAGTCCAGACTAGCGAAATCTGTCATAGGGTGGAAAGTTTAAAGGGGGATTGGGGTTGTTATTGCAAAATATACCAAAAGGCAGCCATCTGGGAGCCACCCTTTTGCTTTGCTGGGTTTGTCTCTCTTGATGATGCATCCCCGTGTGGAATATTTGTGAGTTACACTTAAGCAGGTCCGCCTGTTTTTAAGAATAGTTAATGTACTAAAACGTTGTCACGGTACATTGCCGATCTGCAATTGCAAATACTGTTTTATTTTTCTGAATGCATACAAACCTGAGCTTGGTGCGAGTCATCTTGAGTTTGCCCTCAGTGGTACCTCTCTGCAGCTCCAGTTTGCCAATGGCTGCGTCTCCCCTGTGGCTCTGCATATGGGGACATGTGCTTGCGACGGCAACATCGTGCCACGTTCCCAAAAACTGTCAGGGGGAGAAAACAAACACAGCATTTTAATGACACACATAAAACCCTATAGGCTGAAACAAATCCTGTTGCTTCAGTGTGAAAGCAAAGTAAAAGGATGTCTAACTTCACACACATGAAATCACTGATGAAATAACATGTATTTCATCAGAAATAACATGTGTGGCTCAATACTGCCTCCCCACTGGAAACCATATTGATTTTTTAGAGTTAACTTACAGCTGATTCGGAAAAACAAATAATTTGCTTGCCCAGTTTGGAAGCAACCCTTTTGCAATCATTAGAATAGATTTGGGAAGATTTAAAATAGCGGATAATATAAATTTTGTCTCCATTATTTAACTGAAAATATTCCAAACTGCAATAACCTACAGCACAGAAATAACAGGAGGTGTCATCCTCAACAAGATATGAACTATTAGGTTGAAACTTCTCAGGATGAAGGACCAGCCAAGGATTCATTTAATAATAGAATGAAAAAGGTACAACGGAAAACTCACAGGAAGCAGCATGTCTGTGTTTGACATTTAATAATGCATAGATTCTAAATGACACAATATTACTCATTAAAGAGTAAAACATAAAACATGCAAGACTGCTTGACTCACTCACCCGGGCCACATCAAAGTTCTCCTGTGTGGGGTAAAGAGGGTCTGGGAGCGTGGCGGGGAGTCCCTGGACGATCCCGGTACATCCCAGCACCAGCAGCGAAACCAGAACCATGGCTTTATGCATCCTGTCGACCTGTCTCTGACCGTGCCCCTGAAGTATGAGTCTCTAAATCACCTCCTCTCAACTCTTGAAAAGGGTGCAGGGCATTGAACTGCTACGGGGCTGCGCGCGCTGTGGCCTCTGAGTGTACTCACTGCCACAGCCAAGTAAAAAAACAAACAAACGGAAGAGCAAAGTTCTGCTCCTCTCTGTATCTCTCTGTGTGGTTTGATTTGTCTGGGCAGCTGACCACTTAAACATTGGACTTCAGAGTTGCAGCAGTATCAACAAATCAATACATGTCATGATTCGAAAGACCAGTGAGTAACAAGTACACTCTGTTTGATCCTAATTTAGTGTGTCTGTTGAGTCCTTAGGCGTACAGTTTATTGTGGTTTTGTGTATCGAACCGAAGAAGAACATCCTCTCCACTACTGACAGATTTTACAAAGCCAGTGTCTTCTGTTAGATGAGAAGTTATCTATTCACTTTTTACAGGTATCCATCCTAAACCATCTTTTTGGGAATAGCTCCCATAGTGCTTTGGGACAAAAATAGCTTCGGAATTAGCTGTTAGCAGTTCAACTTTGCAGTGTGATCATGGATGTACAGACAACCATCCACTGGGACCACTGGCGAGATATGATTTTGAGAAGAAGTAGTCGCTTTAAGCAAACTAGATGATAAACCAAATAAAATCAATACAGCTTATGCTGGAGTGTTGACCACTACCCCAGTTGGAGGTGTGCCTTATTCTGAAAACCTCTGCTTGAGGCACAGACATCCAGATAGTATATTATTTAGATTTAGAACACAGACCTTTAAATTAATTGTCTTACATTTTTGGACTTCTGTATTTATTTCTTTTTGATTGTTGCTAGTTTATTTGGTGTATTCAAAAAAAATAATCAGAGGTTCAAACAAACATTTAACAGCTGTATTTCACATGATATTATTTCAGTCTCATTTCATGCCTTTATTTTTGGTTGGTAGCTGTGGAGACAGACAGGAAGCAGTGGGCTCAGAGATGAGAGACATGAGGGATAACGCGCAGCAGAGGACGGACAGCTGGAATCCAACTTGCGGAACTGCAGTGAGGACCATAGCCTCAGTTTATGGTGTACTCCAGTAGCTCTCCTGGTTGAGCGGAGCAGAGGTCCATTACCTCTCTGGCCTTTCTGTGTGGAGTTTGCATGTTCTCCCTGTGTCTGCGTGGGTTCTCTCCAGGTACTCTGGCTTCCTTCCACCATCCAAAGACATGCTCATTAGGTTCACTGTTGATTCTAAATTGGGCGTAGGTGTGAGTGTGAATGGTTGTCTGTCTCTCTGTGTTAGCCCTGAGATAGACTGGAGACCTGTCCAGGGTGTACCCCGCCTCTCGCCCGATGGCAGCAACCCTTCACAGGACAAGCGGTTACAGAAGATGAATGAATGAATGAATGAAGCAGTTTTATAAATCGTGAAGTCTTTGTGATGTTTGTGTCACGATCCTCCGCACGATCGTTCAGCCTACAACGGTAAACAAGCATTTAGAAATGTGCTAAAGTAGGACAGAAAATCAGTCTTTCATTCTGCATGTTTTTCACATTTAGTAGTTGAATATTAACACAGTTGCTTGCTTTGGAACAGATGCTTGTTGTGAAAAGGCCCTTGAGCAACTTAATGGCTTATTGGCATTGCTTAGCGTAACTTTTGTTGGATGTCATTTCACATTTTACAGAAATTCCCATGAAAAAAAATGATAAGAGTGAAAATCTTTTAAGCAAAGGAAAAACTCTAAATGCAAACTAAATGCAGATTCTCGTTAATGCAAAGTGACAACTGTCTGACCTCACCTGGTCAAATGGTACCAGCGTACTCTCCTTGTGCAGGGATCCCAGGTGGCTCCACTTTTCTTTTTGACCTCTTGGAAACAGGAATCTGATTGGAGAGACATAGCATGTATTTACCTGCCACAGGTGACGGATCACTCTTAACACAGACACACATCACAGTGTGAAGCAGGTACCTGAGGCTGAGTCGTTGGCTCTGTCACCTGTTCGCCTGGTACACACTCACCTGGGAAGACAGAAAGGATCTATTTTTTTTTTTCTATTTTCATTCTTATTTTTAAAGTTGGCACATTAAACAGAAATCTGTCAAACAGGAAATATTTCTGAGATTACAGAATGTCTTATGAAAACACCCAAATACAAATATTGGAGTGTAAATCATGAAGAAAAATACAGGGCCTGAGAAAATCTACATACTGCCTGGAAAACATAATGAAATGATTTACTGCAAGGCAGCTCTCTATAGTTCCATCCAACACATGATACGCAGAGTTTTAGCTAGAAACAGGTCTGATCAATAGTCCTGAGGGAGTATGTGCGTGTCTGTACCTTTGTACTGATTCATAATAACAATATCCTCGCTCATTCCTTGTTGCCTGACCAGAGTTTTAAAGTCCTCCAGCACAGCAGCACCCACGCCTGCAGCTCGACCTGAAGAGGAGAGGATGTCTTTAAGTTTTATTACAACATACTACTATGCACTGGAAGTACGTATTATTAAGAGAAATTATTAGGGGCTGGGTTAAACACGAGGAGCTAATTTAAAAATGAGATTTAAGTCAGAACTATGAAATATTATCACAAATGTGTGATAAAAGATAGATTCACAACTTTTAAAATTCAAGGTTCAAGAGGGACATTGTTGGGGTATCCCCTAGCTGCCGTGTGAGCAAAAATAAACACAGTGAAGTTAATTTAAGACAAGTTATTCAAGCTTTCAATTTCAAAGAAGACCGAGTATCAAAATGAACGCCCAAAATGCACAATGATGTCAGCTAAACAGGCAGAAATCACTAAATACGTTGATGATTACCTCCTATTCAGAATCTGTTAAGGAATATTAAATCATCATTCTTCAACTCCATCTGTCTGATTATGATTCATGATGACAATCATGACTTCCCCAGTGGCCTAATGGATAATTCACCGGCCAAAGACTGCAGGTCCCACCTGGTGTTCGTAGCAGAGTGGCGCAGCGGAAGCGTGCTGGGCCCATAACCCAGAGGTCGATGGATCGAAACCATCCTCTGCTATGTCAGTGGTTTTGTGGTTACAGCAGCAGCTTTGGGACTGTAGGATCATAAGTTCACATCACCCACATCCCCATGGCTTAGGTGCCTTAACAAGTAGCAGTAGCACTGCTGTGTGAATCAATGCACAGGATGAACTTCCCCATTAGGGATCAGCAAAAGGGATTATTAAACTGTGTTCAGCTTTGCTCCTCATGACTATCAAGACCACAATAAGTAAATATTTTATGCTGCATCTGCTGGGATATCTGATAGAGACACTGACTCAACTCCTCTTAACTTACCAGTTAAGACTAATCACTTCTCATAACAGCTTCAGAATGTTTTATGTCTACCACAATTTACTTTTAGATGGATAAATGAGCAGATCTCTTTTTTTTTTTTTTTTTTTTTTTTAAATTACAGTCACAAGGGTACATGACTACTGTTGTAAGACCGACTTAAAGACATATCCAGAAAATGTTTTTTTGGATATACCATGACCTGGATGACTGAGAACCTTCACAGACGACCTAAATAATTGTAAAGCTATCATTTAAACTCACATGCTGACATGATATACTTAAACAGTGGTGACTCACTATAAAGCTTGACAGTGGTGGTTTTATTTCCTGATGGTTTCTCTGTGCTCAGCAGAATCAGCATGGCATACTCGCTGTAGTTGGTATGGACCACAAAGGAATAAACATCTGCTCCAAACCCTGCATGAGGGAAGTTTAGTTTAATGAGAATTCACACATCTTATTAAACTCTTCTTATTCTTATTAAAATCAAGATTTAACGTGGTGTGTAAGACATGAACAAGAACCAGGACAACATACTTGCCACATGGTGAAAGAATCGTCCTGGAACGGTAGTCAAACTATAATCTGTGGACGCCGCCTTGCAAGAGCCGTTCCTACGTGGAGACACACGAACACGCCAGAGGTTCTACTGATGTGACAGACTCTACAACTGTGCGTCCAGCAGCATGCACGCGAGTCTGACCTGAGAGTAGTGGCTGTCATTGTGAAGTTGCCCCCAGACTTAACACGTTTCAGCTCCAGTGCAACAGTGACAGGGTTTCCTCTCTTGCGCTTCATATAGTGAGGGCACGTAGAGGCCACCGCCACCTCATACCACTTCCCCATAAACTGGAAACGAGAACTTAATCCAATCACTTTCATGTGAAACAATCTCAGAGGCTGTAGTAAAACCAGATTATCATATTTGTAGCCAATAGCCTACTAACTTACACTGATATGTTGCAGATTTCAGTGCAATTAAATTACAAAATAAATTTTCTCATCCACTCACCTTGTCCAGATCAAAGCTCTCCTGTGGGAGGAGAAGAGTTTCTGGCTCCTTAGGGGCCCCCTGGAGGCTCCAGGCTGACCCCAGGACTAGCAGAGACACCAGACTCAGAGTTCTGTGCATCCCATAAACTTGTCTATGCACCCTGCCTCTGAGAACGTAGAGGCTCTGCCCTATTCCGACAGTCCTTTTACTCTCTGCCAGCCCTTCTGGGTCAAACCAACACCCTGCATACGTATGTGGGTTTCGTGAATCCTCTCCCACAACGCTACAAAGAATCTAAAAGAGCAAAGTTCTGATTATCTCTTTATCCGTCCCTGTGTGTACATGTGTGTTGGTTGGTGCAAATAATCAGACATGATTCACTGGACTTCAGCATTTGGAGCTAAAGCAAGCAAACAATCAATCAATACATGTTAGCATTTAACTAAAGGGTTGCATTGCTGTCTGTCGTTTTGATACTGTCGAATGTGTTCCTACACTTTGTGGTTTAATCTAATTCCTCTTGGTATCATGATATCTGCATCACAGACCGTACTCTAGCTTTCATTTCTAATGCATCAGAAGAAACATTTGCAGTGAGATCTGCCCCCTGGTGTTAATGAGAGAGTCTGATTTAGACGTGATGCGCAAGTCAGCACTTCCTTGCAGCGCCCTTTACGCCACGCGCAGCATGCAACAGCCGCAGAGCAAACTGTAGATATACACACATACACTTGGTCTCAGGCTGGATATTTATTTAAGTACACAAAGAAACAACATAACTGATTATGTTACGGTGAAAGTAGCGGAAGAAGTGCTAAGATGTTTTACTTCAGCAATAGCAGTGTGCAGAAACACTATGTAAAATTATAAGCATACAAAAAGAAAGTGAATGAAGTACCAAAAGTAGATATATGCAGAATATATATATATTACGTAACTAGATTATAATTACTGATGCACTGCATGCGTGTCTCTTTAATGTTACAGCTGGTAAAAAGGAGGCATAAATGAACCCCATCAGCTACATAGGATCTTTTGCTGGAAGACAGTTGGATGCAGATGAGCTGGAACGACTTCATATCAGGTACGGAGGGAAACCTATAGGGAGTAACAGAAATTAGTTTACGCCCACATTACATACAGTTGTCTCCTCTGGTTCACATTTAAAAAAGAAAATAGTGTTTCACCTAACGTCCGGATCCTGATGGAGGGCAATTTTCTGTTGGCCAGAAAAACACACAGATAAGAATTATGGTCACAAATTTCATTCTCACCATCATCTGTGCATGTGAAATATTTAATGTCCTCACCTGCTGGGGTTGGCAACAGAATAGACTCTTGGGGGAAACCTTGCAACCGGGCAAACTCTTTAAACTTGTCAATCACGGTGCTCCGGAGTCTCTGAGAGCGACCTGCAAACAAATGCATGTAGACAGTGTCGAGTTTGCAGCGGAAATAAAACGTGCAATGTCTGAAATGTAAAACAAATAAATAAATAAATAAATAAAAATAAGTCTCACCATAAAGAGCCACCTGTGTGAACTCCCTGTTGAACACCTTGTGCTTGAGAACCATTGCGTAGTCTGTGTAGTTGGTGTCCACGACTGTGACGTCCTTCACCATGTTATGGCCTGAATGAGACACACAGACATAAGGAACATTTCTGAAATGGATAAATGTAGATAAAGACACAAACATTTGCTGTATACAGTATTACTAAAAGGAGTCGTGAATATTCCCAATATGTATGCATTGTAATACACAAAGAACGTCTATGAAAAGATATAGGTTGGAAATGAATCAATAGCTACAAAACATTTTATTTTATAAATTTAATATGCATATTTTAAAGAGGAAAATCTTCACATAGTTTAATTTGGAGTTTATTTAAGCAAAAAAACAACACTGATCAGCACTGTAAAAACTGACACTAGACTTTTTTCCTTGTCTCACGGTCACATGTTTCATCATGCCACTTTGGCTTTGAGCCTTGTGCTCACTGCGGTTCTTTTGCAAAAAACACTGCTGACACTAAAGTTAAAGGCGAGGCCGCTCGTAGAGCTCACAGACAAATATTTACATCGCCATGGCGAGAAGTCTAATTAATCATCCCTTCTCTTCTAGTTTTCCCAGGATCAAACCAGAGAGGACTTACGTGTGCTGAAGTAGATGAACTGTCCGGGTATGGCAGTCTTCTCATACTGGTACACTTTGCTCATGCAGCCCCGAGGCCTGAAACACACAGAGAAAACATTTTTTGTTTTTTTTTTACACTTTCCAAACCTCTCCACTCATCTGCTTTGCTCCTCTGAGCACATTATTTTGTGGCCGCCCATTTACTCCGACATTTACTGCACAGTATGTCACATGCCACCCCTGCACACTCACGTGACGTCCCACATCGTGAGGTTAGCGTTGCCGTTTGGCAGCGGTGTGATGATGCCCATGGTGGCCTTCACTTTGTCTCTGAAGGGGATGAATAATGGAGAGTCATAGGCCATGCCCACGCGGTACCATTTCCCTGCAAACTAAACACACACATAAGCACGTTGACCGCCAGTCATGCGCAGGTTACAGTGTCAAATGTGAACAGTCTCTCAGAGCCGGAAGCCCCTTTTACTGTGCAAACCTTAAAAAACGTGTACAAGTCATTTTCTAAAACGTACGTAGTATATATAGCACAGCACAACACAACAGGGTGTTTGTGGGACTGTGCCACAAACACCATCTTGTGGTGTTTACAGAGGAACATGTCACCCTGGAGAAATGTTGCGGCTCGTTTACCCATTTTTAAATGTGTACCATGCTGCAAATAGTCCTTTTAACCTCATCGTATCTATACATAGCTCCTTTAAAATATGGACGGTCGGACGGACGGAGACGTAGATTCCTGTTGGTCCATCCTGACTGCGGCCCTGTTCAGGTATGGCATTAATATGTGTACTGACCAGCTTACGGGACAGATGTGAACACACTCAAAACACATTTTGATTAGAGCAATTAACACAGGAAAATACTTATTCTTCTTTGTGGATTTTTGAGACGTCTCAGGCTTTGTAGATAAAGGGCACATATGGGAATTGTAAGGTCAAAGAAAAAAGTCACAGTCATGGGGGAAATAAAAGTTATCTTGAACCAGACTGACAAGTAAGTGACCTTTAGATAAATATGGGACACAAGCCATCTGTTGGTCTGAAAATCCTGCTACAGCAAACAAATTGGTCTTTCTCTCTAAGACGTCTATTCACGAGGTTATTAATCATACCAACCGACCTTGTTTATTTTGTTTTTAGAGTACAAACTTTGACCATGCACACACCAGAACAGAGTGTTCCCCACGAAGAGGCACTACACAACAAACAGTGAGGACACTTGGAGCAGCATTTCATTTAAATTTAAAACATTCATGTTCAAGAATGTGCGTCTAACGTACCCTCGACAGGTTGAAGTCTCTTTGCGGCTTCACATCTGCATGTACCATCATCAGGCACGACATCACCATGGCAACGGCGGTGGTCCTCATGGCTGTGCGGAGAAACAGAGCGGCGAGGTGGGGAAACGTTGAGACGGGGTGTCTAACCCAGACCTGAAGTGAGCAGTATGGAGGCAACTGACAGGTGCAGAGTGGCAAAGCCTGTGGCAATGTTTGCTTTATGTGTTGACCCACCCACCTGGGGGACAGCCAATCATCGCTTAGGATCAGGGAACAGTGGCCAAGTGTTGAAGATGTGCGGTTTCAAAATAACCCGTCATGGGTACGGGAATATATCACGCTCGTGGTTTCGCTGGAATCAGCTGAGACTTGTGAGCATCGCTCACATGCAAAGTCACAGATTTCACAAGACATTTCCCACCACACTGAAGGATCTCGAGGAACAAGCCATGAGGGAGCAGCAACTTCTGCACCTCAGTTCTGATTGGCCACTTTTTGAGCAAACACATACAGGCACCTGAGGGCATGGAGTGGCTTTCAGTGCAATTATGTAATAAAAGAATACTGCATTCACTGATGGCTTCAACTGAAGTCTGATATGTTCATGTGAGAAAAATAAAATAATTAGTTTCGGAAACTACAGTGTTAGTCATAATTATCGCTCATGTCCTTACAAGAGAAAATCACCCGCATGTTCTTGTAAAAGAGAAGTTTCAGATTCCTCTTGACAGTCTTTCAATTTCTTTTTTGTTTTTCTCAAAAGCTCCATGGAAAAGTTACAGAACAAGCATTCAACACTTAAGATATACGATATAAATCAGTGTTAAACAATTTAAACACAAAGTTATTGGTAAACAAGGCTGAAACTGATGCTGGGGATTGTGTAAATGTTAACCAGAGGCCAACGGTAGAGAGAATAAATGAATACAAAGGCCACGCAATTAGTGTTTGGAGTGTTTGCAGACCACAATTTTTTTTTCTTTTTCTTTTTCAAATGTATTGTGAGTCTACTTCAGCTCGTTCGGTTTCCTGTAAACAAACTTTCGTGTCTTGTCAAAACATATACAAGTTACAACATTTCCTTTCTTATTCATTTCAAGCACAATACATTGCTCTGCCCAGGAATTATGTTTACGCAAGATGTGGAGTTCCTCTATGAAGCAATAGAATATATGCTGAATGTACAAGCAGTTTATTTCCTACAGTAGTAAATAATACTACGTGAAAATCAAACCGGACCTCACTGAATGTGATTTAAATGAGACAGTTAAGCAGGTGGAGTTGCTAAAAAAGCTCACTTAACAGTGAATACGATCTTAAATTTAACCTAGAAATTACCTCAGGAGGGTCAACATGACCTGACGTGAACTGCTTCACTCAACATTTGACACACAGATATAAAGCAGCCATTTAAGGCAAATTGTCTTCTTGCGTTTCCACTTTTTTCTCAATCAAAAGGTTGAATTTCAATCAGAGTCCAAGTGAACAATTTAAATAGTTTTTTATTAATAATGATTTTTTATTTTTTTTTTCCATTCGCAGCACTGCTATTATCTCATTATCATCTTGAAATGCATGATGTATACACCCGGCCTTCAGCGGACAAGAGGACATCAGTGTATGTGTCTAAACTCACACAGCACACCTCACACACCTCCTCTACACAGGCTGAGAGCTGCTGCCTGCACAGCGTGACAGTAAAATAAAATCAAAGAAAATCTCCACACACGTAAGCAGACACGTACAGACCATAACGTGGGGAATGGGACGAACAAGAAGTGCAAAGAGGAAAGTGAGAATTGTCGAGGGAGAGGAATGGGGTACAGTAAGACACACAAACAGGCCTGCGGTAAAACCATAAACCTGGATTCTTCAGTCAAGATCTATAACCAAATCTAACCTGAGGAGCTTTACACTTAAAGTCTCAGGGCATTTCAGTATGAGCTGAGAAAACTGGTGTCTTTTCAACCGATGTCCTAATAACGATAGTGTGGTTAGTTTGATCCATCTAATAATAATAATAATAATAATAATGTAAAATATGCAGTTGCCTGAGAAAGAAAGATTTGGTCAGATTCAGTGACTTTAACTCATTATAATATTGCAAATAAAACATTTCAGTCTGTTAAAATTTGGTTTAAAGGTATTAGGTCGGAAAAATGATGGCATGGAAACTTCTTCATGTCTCTCCTTGACCGTTGATATTTATTAACTCGGAAATGGCAAACAGGCTCATCTACAACCATTTTTTTTTTTTTCCTGAAAAGGCAGATCCCTGGGTGGTTCCTATAGTGCCTTTAAATTGCAAAAGCTTCCATTCGATTGTCTTCCATTCATGCATGAATCCCCCTTTTTTTTTTTTTATACCAAAACCAAAAAGCTATAATTTCACACAATGGGAAAAAAAAAAAAAATGCAAACACGTATAGCAGTGACACAATCAAAGTACAATTAACAGCTCTTCAAAAAAATAATAATTTAAACTCATTTAAAAAAAAAAAAAATGGATACATCTTCTTCAGAGTGCTCTGCTGTGGGACTGTTTAGTCACACGCCCCCTGGTGGTCAGGGTTGACAAACGCAACCCTCAGTCAGAAGCATCATTAACAGCCATTATGTTGTGTCCCCTTGCACAAATCGCACTTCGCTTTACAACATAGTCCTTGGTCACTTATCTTCTTCTTCATCGCACATTCTTGAAAACATTACACACTCATCATTAAAGAATAAATACAAGTGGGAGAGAGAGAGAGAGAGAGAGAGAGACAGATGCACAGACAGGAAGCAAGAACAGATGTCAAGTCCTGTTGAACAACTTTGTTGGTCTTCTTCCCAAAACAGGGAAACGATAGGTGTCAGTCAGCGCAACGTATGAATGGAGAAAACATTAAGGATCAGTCTGCGGAAAACAAAGTAGCCTAAGCACGGCCACCATTAAACTCACAAATACGTAAAGTCCTCTACAGTACAGCCAGTCTTCAAATAACTGCCTTGCTGTAGTGTAGGCGACTTAGGATGGGGTCGCGGGATAATGGCAGACCACACACAACACACATCAGCAAAGGGTATGTGAAAATTGTTCTGAGTGCGTAGTCGTCAACAGACCCGGGGAACTATCTCAAAGTCTCAAAAACCATTGACAAATTCCAATTGAGAAATATTGACTGTTCTTACCATCCTCTGAAGTAATGTGCGCACAGAGGGATGAAGCAGAATGAGGCTCGGTATCTGACGGTCACGGTCAGAAAGTGAGAAGGAAGAGGAAGGAGATGGATGAACGGAAGGGTGGTTGGCAGAAAAACGATAAAGGCTTAAAGGAAAAGTGCCGAGCAGATAGAAACTTGGGTAACCTACAATCTACAAGACAACCCAAGTGACAAACTCAGAGCAAATAAGACAACTAGAAGACAAATTAAAGTTAAAGTTAGGACTAAATAAAGACCAGAAATGAGTCAAAGGAAAAGAAGAAACTAGGGTAGGACCCTCAGAAACTCTGTGACTTACAATATTTGGTCTCTTGCCCACTAAGACATAAACTCTTCCTGCACCTGGCAGGATGAAGGTGCCAGTCGTTGGGCTGCCATCAATTCTTAGATGATTTTCAGACTAAAATTTTAGCTCCCACAATTTGGGCCAGGTTCGCGAAGCTCCTTTGACAGGGAACTGTCAGAAGCTGAACAAGAAGAATGAATGTAAAAGATGGAATCCAACACTGGGGAATCTACGAGATGCTATGTGTGGGCCAGGGCCTGTGAATCTGGGAGGTGAACTCACAGTAAGGCACAGTGCTCTGCTTGTGGTTGATGATGCTCATACATGCTGCTACAGCCTCCGATGACAGCTACTGCGAACAACAGACAACAACATAAACGACAAAGCGTATTTTCTCTTCTTCTGCTGCCCTACTTCGACACGTCCCCTCCAATCCCTCCCGCCTTTGAATCTTTGGATCGTTCAGCGCTCTCAAAAAACCAGCAGAGCATCCCTTTTTTAGCACCAGATTATCATTGAGATACACGATTTGGTGCTTTTGCGCTCTTCAGTCAAGTGGTCTTCATATGTTTTCGAAGAATATACACACATCCTACAGTAAGATAGGCAAAATCTACCTTTTGGGACAAAACCTGCACAATACAGCCGTACAACCACGCTGCGGCCCAGCTCAGGATGTGAAACAGACCCATGCACTTAGCCCAGGTTTGGATTGATCACTGATCACATTACTTCGTGCTCTAGCAGCTGATATAAACTGCCTTAGGTAGCTATAGCTTGAGGGAATCTGAGAGAAAAGGATTTGGATATACATAAAGCAGAAATAAAACGACATAAAAAAAAAGCTTTTACAACAACATAAATTATCATAATGTTCATATTCTCTTAAAATATGTAAACACTACAACATAAATATATTTGGTACGATGCAGAAATATTAAATACAAAGTTGTGTTTTTTTGTTTTTGTTATTTTTTTTTTATTTTTTTTTTAGAATCAGCTCCTGTATAATGTGTGGCTGATTATTGCAGTGCAAACTTTGGAGCCCTATTGCACTTTAAAATCCTTCAGCTTCAACCCCTTGACTAATTAAAGTCCTGTCTCGTATGTGTCAAAGGCTTTCCTCAATTCCTTATGTTGTTCAATTAAAAAAAAAAAAAAAAAAGCACTCCTTATTTTCACGTCATGCTCTGCAGAGCAAAACGATTTGGATGAATGGATGAAAGCAAGAGGAGTTGCAGGAAAGCCTTTGACAAATTTCGTCTCCCGTTGAGGATAGATGGAGCCGTCTCACAGGGCTGTCACTACGGGCTAATTGTGCAGGTTATGTCTTTAGCAAAGGTTTCAGTCATTCACAAAAAAAAAAAAATCTCACCAACAAAACAACGAACAGAGAGATAGTTTAGGTCCACATAGGTCTGTCTGTTGTCCCACACACTTAATGTACTGAATCCATGCTCCTCGTTAGCATTAATTTGCATTGTGAATGCTAGGCAGCTCTGTCCTCCACATTCCTTGCCAGCAAAACATTTGGTCTGATGGAGCCGCGTTTGACAGGTTGGGGGCGTGTTGAGGGCCGTGTGGAGAATGAAGGGTGGTTTTAAGTCACCAAACAGACCTGGTTACCGGGTTTGTGCCTCTCTCTGTGTGTTTGCTGAGGTAGCGAGAGGAGTCGCGCGCGGGGTGGAGGGGTTCGGGCGGGATGAGGTCGGGGGTTGGGGTAATTCCAGGAGGGAGGTATGGATGGAGTGCTGCATGGGTGTATGAGTGTGCCGTGCAGAAGTCAGATTTTTAGGAATTCTAAAGAGCCGTGTGGTTTTGGGTATACAATATGCACGCCGTGTGTTTGTTGGGCTTTGAAAGTGTATGGCTATTTTTTTGTATGCATTTGTAAATATGGGGACAAAATCTTTCTGCTATCCTGGGCACACAATATTGTCTTCTCCTCTGTATTTCTACATGTGTGTGGGTGCGTGTGTAGGTGTAGTGATAAGCCTGGTCATCACAATTTGTGTTTCCCTGACAGTATGGAGCGGTAAATCTCCTCGTCCAGCTGCACATAGCGCCCTCTGCTGGAATCCAGGAAGTACAGTCTGTCTGACACCGTACTGGGATCGAAGCCCTCCCGGCGTAACTCCGTCTTCTGAAACTTAAACGTTCCTGAAAAAGAGACACACAAAGAAATTGTGTAGACGGTTAGGTTTGCCAAACAAAACCTTTTAGCCTTGATTGTCAGTATTTTGGAATAGGCTGCTGCATTTTATGTATCTAATCGTACCAACAGAAGTTTGGAAACACCTCACCACACAAGTCGTTCCTTTATTTTAGAAAAATACTTTAAAAATACTTTCTACATTGTAAATAAATTAAGCTCTTGTTAAACTCATGTCTCAAATGAAATCAAGCTTCGTTAAAAAGATGACATGATGTGCATTGACCCCACACTGATATTATCAATATTTACAAATATTAGATAACATGCACTGAGAGCAAAATACTTCTTCTTGCTTTTACAAAATCTCAGTTTTTGGCTGAATGTTGGACAGTAAGACGAGTGAAAAGGGTATTTTACCTGTCTTGTTGACCTCGGGCAGGAAGCGGAGGAAGACAGGTCTGGCGTATGGAGGAAGAGCCTTCTCCATGTCCTTCACCAGCTTCTCCAGATTAGAGGAGTGAGACGGATCAGCGATGGCCGCCATTCCAGCCTTTCCCTCAGCTCCTGTGGACATATAAACAAGGGACCGACTGAGGTTTAAGGTCAGACATGTTTGTGTTTGTGAATTGAGGCCCAGACTGCGGCGAGACTTTTTTCTGTGTTTGCAAATTAACTTCACATATAAAGCTTGATGTGAACTGTCAGTGTTAATTTATCTCTTAATCTACATCACTGATCGTTTTTATAATATTTACTTTAGAGTAACACCAGCGTCTTTTTTGACCACCCGCGAGCGTGCCCGTTTGTTGCGCCTGTAATCGAAGAACTGTGCCCTTTATTCGTACATGGATTAAGTCATCTAATCTAATAGCAGCGGCTGCAAAGTGGCGTCTGTGATTTGTCTTTGGGATCACTGGGGCGTCCACTACAGCTCGGCTTCAAATGTGATGACATTTTAAAATGCTATAATTCACTCGGTGTCACAGTCGGTCAAGAGTGAGCCGAGACACTGCAGCTGTAATAACTATAGTACTGAACACAGGATGGTTCCTGTCAAACATCTGGTCAGTATACGACTAATTTCTCACTGCAGTAACTGATTTTAATAATGGGCACAGTCATCAAAATCACCTCTGTATGCTGTTGTCATGAATCAATAAGTTAATACTAGCATTCAAGGGCGATTAAAGAATTTAAAAGCTGATATTATTTATAAACTGAGTGAATTTCATTTGTACACATAAATACTATTCTGATAAAGGTTTTTCTTATAAATAAGCCCTAAGGGGCAGAAGTGGCCATTAAAAACTAATCCATTCAGTCATGATCTATAACCAGCACAAAGCACAACTGACAATCTGCCGTACATATAATAATAAGGAACTGACAGGGACCTATTAATGAAACACATGAATTAAGATCCGTTACCTGGTACTTCCACTCCATACACAACAACATCTTTCATGTCTAGCAGCCTGCTCAGAGTCCCTTCCACCTCCGTCGTTGAGACATTCTCTCCTTTCCAGCGGAAAGTGTCTCCTGTTCGGTCCTTGAAGAACATGTGGCCACACTCATCCATGATCAACACGTCACCTGAAGAGGAGGAGGAGTTGGTTAGATTTTCATCTAGTTCAGTCGGCCCTGAATAAGGTAGGTGAATGAAACTCTATGTGCATTTGTGTTTCTAACCAGAAAGATAGGCACTGTCTCCCTTCTTGAAAACATCATGAGCAACCTTCTTGCTGGTCGCTGATTCGTTGACGTAGCCATCAAACCTCCGAAGAGGGTCGTTCTGAATGATCCTGCCGACAAGTTGGCCAGGTTCGCCTAGAACAAGACAGGGAAAGAGTGAGACACACAAAACCTTCTGGTGAGTTCAACCACAATAGTGCTATTATTAACCATTCAGTTGAGTGTTCACTAAATGCTAAAGGCTCATTTAAGACACTAAGATACTGTGGGACTAGATGCCTAGTTGGCGCTAAGTCTATTTTGCTATTTGCTTCCTCAGTTAACCTCTCTTGATGTGTTCCATCTTTATTAATCCAAAACAATCAATTTAAAATTGCAGAGATGGACAAGCAGCCTTGAAATACTAAAGCGGAAACACGCTACTACCAAGCGGATCAGTAACAGCTCTTGCGGCCTGCGTTGCCACGGTGTGTAGTTACATTTCTGGGGAGGTGCATGTCAGGCTACGCCATTAGGGTCTGCATATGGTCTGGGCTGTCGCCGTAGCTACAGCATCAAATTGAGGCGGAAGCATAAAGCGCCTTATAACCATTAAAAAGGTATAAAGTAGAGCTGCTCAAAGTACAGACTACATATGGAGCTTTAGTTCGCTAATAATCAAACCTAAGTGTATGCATATACAATTTAAATGGGAATAATTGAGCTCCACCTCTTCCTTCCATTTTTTTTTTCCTGCTGAGCAGAAAGAATATTTAAGCATACGTAGTGTAAAATCTGTTTAATCTATATATACAGCAAACTCACCAGGTTTACAAGGTATGCAGACGCCATCTGGTCCTCTAATGAGCTCCATGGTCTCCTCATCAACTCTCACCAGTCTGATGGGATAGATGAAGGGTAGTATCCGACTGTTGAAGCCACACGCTCCGACCTAGTGCACAGACAAAAGGCGTCAACAACCACACAGCTATCAGTATGGTGAGCTAAATGAAAGGCACACCTGTTCCGACCAACCAAAACTGTAATTCTGTTTTGTGTTTTAGTAATGAAAAGACCAAGTGAAAAACACATTTTTATAATGACCAAGTGGCTAATATTAGAAGGCTTTTAGAGCGATAATGACTATGAAATTATCCATTAGGTGAAATGACTTGAATCAATTATGCTAATTTAAGCAGTTGGGCTGAGAAAGAAAGAAACAAAGAAAGCTGCGTCAGTCATTCCCTTCCACTTCTGTGCATGTTCCCACCTTGTTATCAAAGTTGCCCAGGCTGCAGTTGCACTCGGTGGCTCCGTAGAACTCTGCAATCTGACCAATATTGAAGCGGTTCATGAACTCCTCCCATATGGACTGGCGGAGGCCGTTGCCCAGCGCCATGCGCACCCGATGCTGTCGCTCCGTGTCCCGTAGCGGCTGGTTCAGCAGATACCGGCAAATCTCACCAATGTACTGCACAATCTGGAGGATGGTAGTGAGATTAGTTAATGATTTTATACCAAGTTAATCAAATAAAAAGGGATTCAAATAAATGTAACTGGGGGAATTGTTTTTACAGAGATTCGCAGGGAGTATTAGCAACATAGAGACTGCGGTGTTCTTCTCAAAAAACAACAACAACTAAAGCTGTGGCAGGAACTTGTAATAAACAATATGCTTACAGTGCAGTTGTATTTCACACAGTCATCCCAGAAACGCGAGGCAGAGAACTTCTTTCTGATAACTACAGTCATGCCGTGTATTAAGCACTGGCCCACTCCCACAATGTTTCCTGTGGACACAGAAGTTGTCAGGGTTTAAGACTTGACACAGAGATGTTCAAATACATACAGTTTAAAGTAACACCATTATCAGAAATAAATTTCAAACAAGCTTTGTAAATTTCAGCTGAATCTGAATATGGTTTGTTTTCCCATTTGTCTAATCGAACACAGAAATTACACTCTGTGTTAACTGAAATCAAATCCAGAACATCCAAATCCCTTCAGAGGGGGTGGTCTTAGTCTGGACACAAATAGATTCTGGTGCAAGTTTGTTTACTGTAGGAACACGAGCGGAGTTTGATCTAATCCAAGACACCAAAACTGTGAAATAACCCAGCTCAGCCAGGTGCTATGTGACACCTCCTAACCAAGCGTGCTTTGCATACCGGCATAAGAGATATCCGGAGTTGTTAGCTTCTAGATGGAGAATAAACAGACCTGGACAAGCAACAAAGTATACTGCCCTCTATGTACTGGTGTGCATCAGTGTGATGCATTTTGGTTTACTCTAAACTGATGTTTGCTTATGCTGCTTGGTTCAGTCTGTGTGACAATAAGTCACCAAGGAGGAAACCACACAAACAAGTGTGTCAACTTATTTATAAATTCATGCCATAGCAAACAATGACACATACCTGCAGAGTGGTAGAGTGGAAGGCAGTCGTATAATACATCGTCTGATGTCATCCTAAAGCCATAGTACACCAGAGCTGCCATGCGGTAGTACCTGAAAACCAGGGCAAGAGGGAAAAAAAGTGAAATAAGTTCAAACAAAAGCAGCAAGTTTTATTTATAATCTTTTCTTGCGGTATCTGTGCTAAAATCAAGAGCTACATGGATCAACAAAGAGAGCAGCTGCACTTTCTGTGTGTCTGTTATTTAGCTGCACGCCTCCTTCCTACCTGCTGTGCACAACAATAGCAGCTTTTGGCATCCCAGTGGTTCCTGATGTGTAGATGTAGAACAGGCGATCTGAAACAGACGGCACAGTGAGATGACGAACATACCAAGAGCAAAAATGTGCTATGACGGTTCTAGTGTGCGCTTGAGTGCAGGCAATTGAACGTTCTCTTAAAACGTTTCAATGTGGTCTTTTACAAACAAATGGTTTTGCTAAAGACTCACTTCTAATTCACCGTGTAGGAGCGCTAACGTTCTGCTTAGACGATTAATTACAGGCCTAGTCACAGTTTTGATTGCAAGCTCATTTTGTCTAAGTTGAAGTGGCTGAAGCGGAATAAAGCAGAATTCCTCTTGAAAGATTTCAAATAATACTGGATTAGGTTACTGCATTGCATGTACAAACTTCAAAACCTTTGCCAAGGTGGTTGGCACATGCAAATCAGCGCTAAGGGTGCCATTATGTGGAAAGCTGACAAAGCAAGCACTCAGTGCAGCGGTTCTCATTTACAGACATGTTGTATTACCTCTGAATGCATCCTGCAGGATACATTTTAGCTGCAACTGGCGTTTTTTTATGGCTGCACCAGCACATGAGCTGTCAGTGATTACATGTAGTTATAATGTAGTCTGAGTGAGCAGGCAGTTTTTTTATTGTCCTGGGTAAAAGTTGACTGAATGTTGGCTCTGTGTTTCTTATCTATGGGTGGACGGTTTTGTCTTCAGAGACAAATTTATGATTTTGAGCCATACTGCATTAGAAAAGCAACCCTTAATTTTCCCTGGTGGTGACTCATCTGTAATCTGTAACTATAAGAAGACCAGTGAAGGGTAGTTAATAATGAATCTCTCCATTACCTGTAAATATCACATCATTTATTACGTTTTTTCTCAAAAGAATATGAATGAATAAATAACATTTATCAGTTTATATCTTTAGCCAGATGTACAGCATATTTAATAGAAGTAATTATATTATTTAAAGTTTGAATTTTTACTTTTCAACATGATTTAGTGATATGATTTCACAGACTGAGTCATTGCTTGGCCCCCAGTAATATTACTCAACACTTGTCAACTGCTCTGTGCAGCTAGCCTACCAAAGAAAACACCAACAAATTATTTCTGACATTGCTGCGTTTGCTTTTGGATGTCGACTTATTATCGCAGTTTGTGAAAAAATTAAAACTGCTCCCGAGAACAATATGTCGTTTTCACCTGTGAAGCAGCGTTGCGGCCGGCTGGGCAGGTGGGAAGGGGCATCAGCCAGCAGGGGGTCTAGGCACTCAGTTCCCTGTGGGACTCGTTTGGGGTCCCAGTCTCCCGAACAGAACATCTGCACCGCTCTCCCCATTGAACTGTGGACCTCAGACACGGCTACGAGAGAAAGAAAAACACATTCAAGTATATTCATTTCACAACTGCATATTGCAAGGAAACTACATGTGGCGCAACATCTAAGTGCTACAAAACCTGGATGACTTGCATAATCACGCAAACCAAAACAGAAGTAGAGAGGGTTCAAATAACTTGAGGTGTCGAGAGAGAAAAGGAAAGTCCGAAAGTGTGAAAGTGTGATAAACAGAAGGAAAGTACAGAACTAGTATCTAACAGTAAGTGAAGCAGACATAAAAAAAAAACAAAAAAAAAAACAAATAGAGACAGCTCTCATATTCCCCACTTAAAACAAAACAGTTTCTTAATTTTAAGGCTCATGCCATGCTCACTCAGTACTAATGCTACTAGCTTGATCTTGGCCCACTCTCCTGCAAAAAGGCTGCGTTTCCAATTACTTAAAGGCATAAAGCACACGGCAGGTCCAGGATTCAATACAGAGGCTGCTCCATCAATCCTAAGGTGAGCAGCTCAAAACTCATTCACTCTTTATAGCTGTTGAGATCGACGCTTTTCATACTGGGCAGTGACCCAAAAAGAGCCATGAGGAGAATGAAACAGATCCATAATTTATGTTTGACTAGTCTCCTGAGATGCCATTTTAGAATTTCATTAGTTCAAGGCAATATACATGTATGTTTAAGACTGCATGTCTTGTGTCATGATCGATCAGATCTGACGTAGTAGTAGTTTTTATATTAAAACTGTAAAAGGATTTAAAAAGAATTAGTTTACTGCATAATAATGTTTTATCTGAATATTGTTCTTATTTTGCTATTATTTTAATTTAGTTGATCACTTATCATACTGCTGCTCCACTTCCTTTCTTTCCATTCATCTACCACTGACTGACACTGAAGAGACACCTCCCTCCAAAACCCATTCATCTTTTATGAACTTTGTTGCTTTCTCCCCACACCACTCGCCTCTACCATTACAGAGGAGGCAGAACGACTTCCATCAGCATAAGTCAGAGCTGTGAAGACTTAGGAGGCTTGCCCCGATTTTAACAGTACTTCAACCCTCTTTGCTCTTACCGTCAGTCAACTCCGAACCAAAGAACACAGCCTTGGCTTTGGAGATGGTGACACAGTGGACCAAGGCCTCTAGTCTCAAATTGAAGTTGATGAGCGCAGCCTCCACGCCGATCTTAGCCATGCCCAACCAGAGGCCCACGTACTGTGACCTGTTTTCCATGAAAAGGGCCACCACATCACCCTCCTTTAAAAGAAAAACAAAAAGGCGTGTGATACAAAGTCTTAATTTTCCTTAATTATTTATGGATTTGGTGTCACGGAAGTACCTTGAAGCCCCGTTCTAGCAGGAAGTTAGCCACTCTGTTAGAGTATTCATCCAGCTGTCGGAAAGTCCATTTCTCCCCGGTCCCCTCGAAGATGAGTGCTGTTTTGTCCCCATGTCGTTGCACTGTTTCAGCAAAGATCTTGGGGATAGTGTTCTTCTCTTTGAGGTGGCGTCTGACATTCATCTTCACCTTGAGTAACACACCAGCTGCACTGAAGGAACAAGAAGAAATGTGATCATTAAGAGAGAACAGACAGTTAAAATAGCTCTTCTTAAAAATAGGAGCCAAAAGTGTTTTAGTTTTATTTAGTTATGTTATTACTATATAGTAGTGCTGATGTGAAAAGAAATCTTAATCTCTTTTGACATCTGAGGTTAGGCTGCTCAAACGCACTTTAATGATGTGTCGGTAAATTAGAAAACTGATAGAACAAGAGGGAGGTAAGCAGTTTTACTGGCACCAACAGTCAGCATTTGCAACCGTGTAACCATGAAGCAATGTGATTATTGCAAAAATGTAATCAATCTGTATAAAATGACAATTATAACAATAATCTTGGGCGGATTTCTGTTCATGTTTTTACACTGTATAAAATTGCTATTGCTATTAACTGTATAAAACTGCATGCAGGACTTACAGATTATGTTTTGCAGTATATGGTGCATGTATAGTTATATACTATAACCCATTACTGTGCGAAACATGACACAGGACATAAAGTGGTACAACTTAGGGGCAAAGTCTGCACAAATTACAACTCTTAATACCTTTAATTTACAAAAGGTACAGATAGTGGGCATTCTCCTGAATAGTGCATAATCACAGAGACATTGTAAAAAGCAATAAACAGAGTTACTATGGCTACACCGTGACAAGTGCTGATATGCTTATCATCGCACAAGGGATTAGTTTCATGTCGGTCCAGATAAACATCATTTATTGTTGCACAGCTGGTTCAGTCATTTTATTTGCACAGTCGTCCACAATAAAGCCATTTGGGCTTCTATTGCGACAGCGGTGCGACATGAACGCATTACTATTTAATTAACTTCCCTTCTGAAGCTATTTTTTTCTACAATGCTGGCCTATTGTCACCAACTTTAAGAAATAGCAATAATAAAACTGATATGATTAAACTCTGTGATTTATACTTTTGGTCATTATGTCAATGAGAGGAGTTTTATATTTGCAGTAAACTGCACTATACCATTATAAACAAAACTGTATTTACAACCGATTCTAGCAAACACAGATGATTTAAGCGTTCCTAACCACCTTAACAGAAAAGCATATCCCGAAGGCTTGTGCACACGAGCAAAGATGTGGGCTATTGTGTTCGTTACTGTGTAAATATCCAAGCCTTTGCCAAACCACATTACACAGTTACAACATATGAGTCACTGTAGAAAAGGTATGCTTTGCCGGCGTCAAATGTAGTAAATTTTTAACCTTGACGCTTCAGTTATTGTCAGTACAAGAAATCACAGGCCTACTTAAACCATACTCATAGTTAGAGGTTTTTGCAGCTAAAGCAGTATGTAGCAGTATTTAGGATATGACTAAAGAAGATGAAACATTAGCTATGAAATTGTTATATGGGCCATTTATTTGAACACTAATCACTAAGGCTTATTAATCCCTAAATCATAAAACATTGTTTACAACTTCTTGTTTTACCCCTGCTGGAGCTATTAAAGACAAAAAGGAAGTTGAAGGCAAACAAATTAAATATTAGCTTTAGGAAAAACGGTTCAATTCCTGTGAAAAATCTACCTGCTCTGAAACATAAATGGCAGGATTATCCAGCCGACACTGCCTGTAAAACTAGATCTGTTGAGAGCCCCGGGGTCGCTTTTAAAGATGACCAGTTGTAAGCACAGGTGAGACCACCAGGTGAAACCACCAGCAAGGCATTTCTGCCTGACGCACTTCCGCCACTGCCTTTTGTTTTACATGTTTGAAGAAATACTTTGAAATACACGTGTTTATCCAATGAATTTATTGCTAAAACAAGTACTAATCAAACTGATGCCGTCTTGCAATAAGTTCATTAAAAAGTATAATGAGATGTAGCATTTCAAGTTATTTACTCACATTGTAGTTAGAGCGAGGTTGAGATCGTGCATGATTTTAAAACTGAACTTAGACATAATCGCATTATTACCCCATTGAGAGGTGACAGTTTGATTAATAGCTCTGTTTACGCGAATATCTTTGCTAGAAGACATAGACTATTTGTAAAAAGCCATGTTGTTTTGTGTCCGTGGCCTTTTTCTGTCTTGTTTTCTGAATTGTTGAAAGGGTTGGTAGGATGATACATTTTCTGTAGCTTTGGATTTAGTTTACTGCTGTATTCAAATGAGAAAGAAATGAGATAGCTTAGCTGGTCACCCATCATAACTGACTGAACACTGCCCAAGACTATAATCAGACTATAGTCATGTATATATACAATAAATAAATTCCCTATGATCCCCCTGTGAGTCAGTGACAGGGCCACAGTTCTTTAAACAGTCTGAAAGTTAAATCCTAGTTTCATCACTTCAGTCTCGCAGTCATTGTTTCACTTGTAGTCCAGTGTTCTGGAGTGGACAGCCAAAACAAGTGAAAATCTGTCACTGTCAAAATACTCCCAGACTACACTAGACGGGGCAAAGCTGAAATGTAATTAACAGATCAACATAATATTTCTGTGCTTGGAGGAGAATTACTTTTTTTTTTTTTTTTTTTTTTAACATTTTGTGAAAACACAGCATTCCTATACTTACTGTACGTCTCTGCCAATTGTTTTGGCAAAGATTTGCAGAAACTTCCATCCTCCACTTCCCAGGTAAAAGATCAGGATGGCAGGAAGAACCTGGTACCAGGGCAAGCCCACCAGCAGCCTCAACACAAAGAGCAGGGCCGTGCAACATGCTAGACGCATCATCCTGAAAGAATGCACACACACACACGCACTCATATAAATAGATACAGATAATAGCCTCCGGGCATCAGACCATGACTACCAATCACAAACATTACAGAGCCAACATCAGTTCAGTAGGAGAAAGGTTATATGTGGTTTGACTGGTCTGGAATCTGCTTCCTCACAGTCAAGGCGAACACTTGAGAATGTAATCTACTATGATTTTGTTTACACTTCCGCAGCCCATTTTAATCCACTGACTCAGCTGTGGTACACTGTGAACTTGGTGTGACCACAATTTCAGTCTTACTCAGTATGTTCTCAACATCGAGATGCACTAAGCGCACATGTAAGTGTCAAACAATTCGTCACATGAGCATTAGTGGTAACGCTGACTTGAATTTTCTTCTGTCTTGAATTTGAAAAGGGCCCAAACTACCGAAAGTTTGGGGAAACACAAATTCTCTGTAACAACACCAGAGAGCAACAAAGGACAACATGTGTTGACAGGGGTGCCCAGTGCCACCTGATAGCTAGAAAGCTGATCCTAAACAGTAAACGATAGTCTTGCGTGTCTACTTATTATCTATTCATTAACCTTTCAAACAAACGACGCACGATTGTTGTTTCTGTTCATCACTATGACACGCGGGGTCATTTTTTTCTTTCTTTGCCGGCCTGCTTCCTGGAGCCAAGATGCTTAGTATGTTACCTGCTATGCCTCTCTGCATGTGGCTGCAGTGATGATGATGGCTAAGTCGTGCTAATTCAACAACTACAGCAAAAACGCACGGCATACACAAGTGTACGATTAAATTACTCTAAATGTCCGACTCATCGACGGTAAGATGTCAAGCATCAAGGGTAAATGATACATTTAAGAGGACAGACGCCACTTCACTGTTAGAAAAAAAGCGTTATCATTTGCTGCTGCTGCTAAACCCGGAAATTTATAGGGCGCATGGCATCATACTGCGGTAGAGGCTATGGCAACGATAGAGAAAGGCTCAGCCCACCGATGGTAAGACTACACCTCACTAACCACTGTGCCATGTGCGCTCCGGGCCGGGCCTTTTGTCGGGACCCGGCTGGACGCTGTTTTTATCGTGCTAACCTGGTTCGGGTTATCATGGTAACGGTCGCGCCGGCGAAGCAGGATGCGCAGCGTGTTGCGCGCATCGGCTTAAAGGAAGCGGACGGACAGTGTGACAGCAGAAGCAGACTATTTTATGATGAACAGACATGCCGTCTACGTTCGCATAATTTTACCTTTCATGGACCGAGGGCTGAACGATATTAAAGCGCCGAGCAGCCTCTCGGGTAATGTCAGTGGCTCAGTCGCACTACAAGGTTGCCAGAGGACAGCAGAGTCATTGCCGGGCTCTCTGCCTTTCTTCTAGCAAATATAAACCGGACCAATCCGCTAAATTGAACGTCGCGGGGGCGCCCAGTCAGCCTGGGATGTGGCCGGGATGGCCGTTTTTTTTTTTTTTTTGGTTGCTCTTTTTTTTTTTTTTGCTTACATACCTCGCACCTCGTCCACACCGTCACAGCATGTGGTGCGCAGAAATCCCAAACGTGAAACTAGTTGTGTGCGATTCCACCTTGATCGGCTTAAAGGCTAGCCTGGTCGCCCCCCTCCGCTCTTCACCGAGGCTCGCTTGGCTTGACAGAGGCTCACAGAAACGCACACAGGCGGACACACGCACTGGGATCCCCTCCTGTTGTTAATATCGCAACGGCCCGCGGATGCAGCTCCTCCAAAATCGCCCGACTGTGCGCGTCGACTTTGAACCCACGATCATCATCCGTCCATTGTCACAATCATTTATATAATTCCTGGGTTCATTGTAGCCGATAAGCTCACGAGCAGGCGTAATTCAAATGACCTTATAATTTTCTTAGTTGCGCCCGCCCACTGCCGTTAGCGTCAAATCAGTGAATCAGGAATAAGCGCTGACGGGCGGCTGTCGGGGCCAATGGAGAGGAGCAATATTTCAAACATCCCTTCCGGTAGGGGCGGGGTTTGCGGCACAAGAGAAGAGGAAATGCGGTGCGGCCCTGCCTGCCTGCACGCTGACAGCAGCTTCCACCCTCCACCCGGCAGTGACAAGGCCCTGATGGCGTAAAACGAGCCCTGCCTCTCGGTCTGTAGAGTCCGCCTCACCGCGTCCATTCATTACTCTGCCTCAAATGTGCTTTAAATACGCATCTGCCAACAGACTGGACCCAGGGCGGAACATGGAATGAGGAAGGACAGGGTGTCAAATAGCTACTATTCAATCTTCTATTGAGGGCCAAGATCCGCTATTCAAAACCAGCCTGCAGGTTTTCACTGCAAGCAAAAGATAATTATATGATTTGATTTAAGTAGTTGTAGTTGCATTTTTTCCTGTTCAACCGAAAATCTGCAGATATCTTTACATTCAATGGAGACGTGGTTAACAAAATACACTGCCTGGCCAAAAAAAAAAAAAAAAAGGCTGCCTTTAGCTTTGATTACAGCACGCATTCCATGTGGCATTGTTTCAATAAGCTTCTGCAGTGTCACAAGATTTATTTCCATCCAGTGTTGCATTCATGTTTCACCAAGATCTTGCATTGATGATGGGAGAGTCTGACCACTGTGCAAAGCCTTCTCCAGCACATCCCAAAGATTCTCAATGGGGTTAAGGTCTGGACTCTGTGGTGGCCAATCAATGTGTGAAAATGATGTCTCATGCTCCCTGAACCACTCTTTCATAATATGAGCCCGATGAATCCTGGCATTGTCATCTTGGGATATTCCTGTGCCGTCAGGGAAGAAAAAACCCATTGATGGACTAACCTGGTCATTCAGTATATTCAGGTAGTCAGCTGACCTCATTCTTTGGGCTAATAATGTTGCTGAACCTAGACCTGAGCAAATGGAGCAACCCCAGATCATAGCACTGCCCCCACAGGCTTGTACAGTAGACACTAGGCATGATGGGTGCATCACTTCATCTGCCTGTCTTTCTATCCTGATGCCCCCATCACTCTGGTACAGGGTAAATCTGGACTCATCAGACCACATGACCTTCTTCCATTGCTCCAGAGTCCAATCTTTATGCTCCCTAGCAAATTGAAGCCTTTTTTCCCGGTTAGCCTCACCGATTAGTGGTTTTCTTAAGGCTACACAGCTGTTCAGTCCCAATCCCTTGAGTTCCCTTTGCGTTGTACGTGTGGAAATGCTCTTACTTTCACTATTAAACATGCAAGCCACTGCTTTGACCCTTCTCAAACAGACTAACATCTTTTCCACAACCACGGGGATGTGTCTTTCGACATGGTTGTTTAAGAAATGAGAAGCCACTCATTGCATCAGTTGGGATTAAATAACTTGTTGCCAGCTGAAAGTTAATCACCCATGCAGTAATTATCCAGTAGGAGGCTCATAACTATTTGCTTAGTTAAATCCAGGTGACGACATTTTTTTGGCCAGGCAGTGTGTATGTTTGTTTGGGCTGATGATTGAACTGTGACTAAAAGACACAGTACAACTGTACTACCATATTAGTTAAAAAAAAGAAAAAAAAAATCCTGCAACACACATTTAGCCAATTACAGGCAATCTTTGCTTTACCGATTGCTGCAACTTCAAGCCAAGAAATATCCAGTAGCACATGGAGGCTGACATTTTACACAGTGTTCATTACAGCAATGTGTCAAGATCATGGAACACATTGCATAACCCAGAAAGATTACTAAAGGTCAACTATATCAAACCACTGTAGGTCACTGGTGCTGGTCAACAAAGATTACTTCCTCTGTTGTCTTTAAGAGCTTCAATTAATGTGGATATGTGTAACCTACTTTCAGATAGCTGACTGCAATAATTCCAGTCTATCTCATAAAAGTTTTAACACTGCAATTTTGTGAGCACCTTGATCAGCATTTATCATATTGTGTCATCTGATGCATGAACTAACAGCATGTACTACCCCAGTAGATAAATAAATGACTTGGTGATGCAATAATCAGGATAAGTAAATAGCTTTGAACTGTGGATGAGAGATAAAAGTAAACATGTACAATCAGCTTTCCATCATACAGTTAAGTCTTACATGAGATAACAGATGACAATTGACACATGCGGTTGAATGGAGAATTATCAGGAGTGAGAAACTCCTCTGCTGACATCAGCTGGAGAAGACACATTATCAATGGTTCTCAGAGATTAGACACACCCATTATATTCTGTCACTTGTCTGTTTTCTGTTCAGTCCTAACTGAATATTGAATATTTCAGGCAAACAGAACAGCATGTCTTTTTTTTTTCAATACAGGAAGCACAAGCCCAACCCCCTTTTTGGTTAAGGTGGCCCGTTTGAGAAACAGGAAACTGTGAATGAGTGTGATACTTGCCTAACATATTTTCCATCTCTCAAATGGTTGTATTTTAAAGTGGGTGGAGTCAACATGCAGCAGTAACAGCTTGGATAGGACAAGACATGATGTGCTGAACTAAACAGACAAGACTGGTGTCAAAGTGGAGACTGCAAAAATAAATTTAATCTATTTTTAACTGTCACTGAGATGGTGAAAGAATATCTTATAATGACAGTGTATCTTGATAAATGTCAACATGCTGTAGTTCAGCTGCAGATGCTAAGTGCCAGAATGATTGGCAGCATAGGAACTAATACAGTTGGTTTTGCGCTTTGACACTCCAGCACATTTTATGTAAATGAAGTTAGAGGATTACACTCGTGCATACCTTTACGTAAACTCTGTTAATGCAATACTGAATGTTAAAATAAAACAAACCCTTTCAACATTCTGCCACAATGGCATTTCCATTCTTGCAAAACCAAGGATGCAGTACGCTAGGAAATATTTTTGCAAAAAAAAAAATAAAAATCACCCAAAAAATGTGCACAGCTTTCCCTGAAGAAGACACATAGGTCCTCCAGTCACATACCATTACAAAGTTCTATGGACTTTTGACCTTCTTCTCCCCTGATCTGAGGGACCAGTCTCACCATTTTATTTTCATTCTTTCCTTTTTTTTTTCAGTCATCAAGCTCCAGACCAAATTGTGTGTAGAGATCTCGTGTGGTGGTCCCCCTCAGAGCAGCTGCAAGACACAGACAGATTACAGGGTCAACTCCCTTTAGTCTACTTTTCAAACAATCCACATAACACAGAACAGACCAAGCTCACATTACCAACAAAATGAATCACTTTAAGCACGAGGCTTGTACTTTGTGATAAGTGTAAGACCATTATAATTCCAGTCAAAGAAATAAAATCCTCTTTATTGTCATATGCTGTATTAATCATGTCAAGGTTCGGTGAAATTAGCCACGCTCGCTAGATCTCTTCTCCTTTGCATCATGCTGAGCCAAACTGTGGTGAGCTGTGCTAGGTTCAGCCTGATACAGAGACCCGCTTCTTCTATATACAGGGCTGACAAAGCTGTGGCCTGTGTTAGTATACTACAATGTATAGGCGGCATTATACATCTGCCAGGACTAAAATAAATGTTTTTGTTTCTCTCCATAATTTGTGTCTATTGTTAGTTTAAATTTGTTTGACCAAATAATCTTTAAAATATTAAAACACAAGTAATATTATTACAATATTTCTATGCACCAATCTTAGTCTTCATGTACCAACTTAAATCAGTAAACCTTTTCTGTTGTAACACCACCAAATCCTCTACTCAACTCAACTCAACTTTATTTATAAAGCCCTTTAAAACAGCTGTGGCTGACACAAAGTGCTATACATAAAATACAACCTAAAATATAAGACATCAAACATAAGAGACAATATAAAAGCAATAAAAACAATATAAAAACAATAATAAATGATAAACAGTATTAAAATAATAATAAAACAGAACAGAAAACAGGGTCTCATGCTGTGTTAAAGGCCAAAGAATAAAAATGGGTCTTAAGATGTGTTTTAAAAATGGACAGCGAAGGGGCTTGTCTGATGTGTAGGGGGAGATCGTTCCATAATTTAGGACCGGCAACAGAAAAGGCTCTATCCCCTCTGAGCCTCCGTTTGGCCCTTGGTACCTCCAGGAGCAGCTGATCAGCTGACCTGAGGCACCGGGCAGGAGTGTAAGGATGGAGCAGCTCAGAGAGGTAAGGCGGGGCGAGACCATTTAAAGATTTAAAAACAAATAAAAGAATCTTAAAATGGACTCTAAAATGCACAGGCAGCCAATGGAGAGAGGCTAAAATGGGAGTAATGTGCTCCCTCTTACGTGCTCCAGTTAAAAGGCGAGCGGCAGCATTTTGAACCAACTACATACACATGCTAGTAGTTGTTGTCAACCTGCAGGACAATTTTGAGGCCATCCACGTCCCTGGAGGTACTGCATGATGGATAAAAAGATAAGATATCTAAAGTGGCTATAACCTTTGCACAGCACTGTCATCGCATGGCCCTCTTACTTCCCTTGCTCAGCACTAAAGTTATGCAACGTTTCTTCTACTTTGTTGTTTGTGTGTTGTGTGTTGTTTCCATTCCAAATCGGATATACTGTGCATGTATTCAATATATATATTTAACAAACAACTGAAAATGCAACTTAAACATCTTCTTCACCTACTGTAAGACAAGATATATATATTTTTTGTTTTCACCAATGAGATCAATCATATATACAGACAACTGTTAGATACTGCGTGAATAACAAAGTTTCAGGGAACATTTATCACTATTAAATCAGAAATAGCTCTCAAGTTTGAATAATTAAAATACTATATGGGCAAAACATATCTTTCTTTTTTTTAAATGAAAATGAACTTGCAGACAGACGGACACGGTCAAAAACAAAGAGACAGTTGTATTTAGAGAGAACTGCAGGGCATCTCCTCATTTCTCCTCCCTCACTCCCACCCATTGCCTCCTCCGAATAAGAGCATAAAGTACAACAGCAACTCAGTGTAGAGTATGTGAAAGTGTTTGTATGTTTGAGGGAAGTGTGTGTGAGAGAGAGAGAGAGAGAGAGAGAGAGAGAGATGACTGATAGAAGAGCGTGTGTGTTTGTATTTGACTATGTGTGCACGTGTGAATGTATGCATGTATCTACAGGCATGGACAGAGACTGTAATTGTGTCTCGGCGTTTGAGTGATGTGAAAGACTGCCATTGTGTCAGAGTGGAAATGCCACCTCCGTTCACTAAGAGGTCATTATCATCCCGGCTCTTCACTGTGCTGAGAGAGAATTTAAAAAGATAGCAAGCCTTTAATTCGCTGCATAAATTTAATATGAGAGGTTTTAATGAGAGGCTTCTGTGTGCATGGTTCATAACAACCAGATGATTAAACTGGGGCACAGACAAGCACATGAATACAAGGGTAGGTAAAATGTCATGAGTGGTGCACAAACTATAATGACTTGGCCATGATTCACCAAAACCTTCCTAATAGTGTAAAGGGTAATGAACTTTTTCTCACTTCCACCCTCATGTTGTTGCACCACATGTCCACATATGGACTTTAACAGAAGGAAATTACACTGATTACTAAACCCAGTACTAAATTTCAAAGTTCCTGGGTGATTTACAAGGATGATGTGGGAACCTTAGACGGAGCTTTAGAAACCCAGTTTAAGAAATACTTTAACTAATCATATTTTCTCTAAAAGGTTCGATTAGTTTGAATGTTTTACAGGCAGACCAGTACCGTCTAATTGCAAACACATTCATATGCACAGTATTACAGTGTTTTAGGATTAAATACTGTCTTATGTTAAGTGTTAGACTTCTGTTGGCTTTTGATTTAGCACTCAAAGGAAACCAGAAACACCTCTCTGTTGCCCTCTAATGGTTGGCTGTAGAGTAACTTGAATCACTATACATATTCTAACATAACCAAACAAAGATTACAGTTTTTTGTTCATACTTCCCTACAACCAGTAGCTGCATGACAGGTTTGGACAGATCAAACAAAAACAGGCTTAGGGTGAAGATTATCTACAAAACACTAAACAACAACAACCATAAGCTGTAGCAACGTCACTTCAGCCAGATTTGTGCCAGAAAATAGCTGTGTGCACCAGGGTGTGATCTGGACTCACGCAAACAAATGCTAGTTGGCAAACGTTTACTGGCCATCAGCCTCCTAAGCTATTTATATCTAGATAGGTAGACATGCAAATTAGATAAAAACGACAACATTATCTAAGCCTCTGTGAATTTTTCAAATCTAGGCTACTATTGTGCACTTTTAAATGCAACTAAAAACTAGAAATTTGAAAATGTCTGTATTTCTCTTACCAATACGACCCAGGAGTGTCTGTCCAATGTCTTTGATATCATTGTATTCATGCAACATGTCAATGTGATGCTCCAGCTCCTCTACACTGTATCCCCTGGAAAAAAAATACAAAGAACTGGTCTCATACAAAAGCACATTTTTACAAATGTTCATATGCTGCCACAGACATACAAATATAAAATATGAATGTCATAAATCCATATCCCTTACTTTTTACACTAAATCATCACTACATGCTTAACCTCACCACATACCCTTCAAGTTGGACCTTAAAGACAGGAAGACAAACACAGCTGTACTCACTCAGCCTCCAGCTGCGCTATCTCTGTATCCAACTGCTCTCTTCTCCTCTGTAGCTCTGCCACCTCCTCTGCAGCACTAACTTTAGCGCTCTCGGTTACTTGAAGCTGTAAGGTGCAAAACAGACAACTGTGATAATGGATTGCATGGCAGTATGCCATACAATATTTTGTGTGTGTGTGCGTCAGAGAGGAGGTTACTTACAGGTGACTTGAAGTGGGAATGTGCTTTCTTAAACTTTGAGAATGGAGTTCTTGGGAGATGGGAGGAAATTATGGGTTAATACTGGGCATGTTTCAAAAAATATATATATATATTTTTTAAGCTCTCCAGAAATAACCCAGAATATTAACTGGCAAACCAAAGATTACTCAGATAGGCTTGTGTTTTCCTTTGAGACACAAGCCATTTTACACATGAATCAAACTGAGCAAATTAAACAGAATAAGAAGGACAACTTATCACAGGATGTTATGTAAGGGGTTAAATGCTCCGTGTCTGCTAATATAGCGTTATATGTAACGTTAACCCCTTTAAAGCTACATATACTATCTTACATTGTACAAACATCGTGTCAGGACGTTCTTGGTAAAATAACGCCACGAGACAAGGGGACGTGCATACTTTTAAGTAATTATGTCAGAAATACATGACATTAATGCCATGTTTGTACCGGCAAGTGACGAGTTGCTAACGTTAGGCTAAGCTAACTGTGAACTCACCTTCTCAGTACTCTTTTCTTCTGGTCGTTGGTCTCCGGCGTTGAAACTGGAGAATTAATTGCACAATGGTGGGTTTCAACGGACTGCTCTGCGTTCATATTGCCCCAAAAGTGGAGGAAATACAACTGTTAGGATTTATTTAATGTCATGCTACAACAACAGCAACCGAGCACTGGAAAGTAGGAAGTTTGCAGTTCGCGGCTGATGGTAAACAGAGCCATGGTGAAATCTGATTGGATGTTGAAACCGAGAGGCGGGACTTGGAGAAATGAGTAACCATGGTAACAAACAACGACGTAGAACTCCTCCTTATTATATTATATTATATTATATTATATTATATTATATTATATTATATTATATTATATTCATTTGGCAACTATTTTCGTGATTATGGTGCCCATACAACGTCAGTGTAAAAGTGTCCATTCGTGTTCATGCATGGTTGGTGTTTTCAGTCAATAAATTACTTAAATCGATCAAATGTTAGTTGCACGCTATTTGTTTGTCAGTCAACTAATCAGTTCAAAATTTAACTTGACTACTTTCCCATATTCCGAAGGAGTATTAATAAAATTACTATTATTTGGCCGGAATGTGTTAACACAGTCACTATCCTTAATGACCACCAGATGGCGACAACGTTCTGCTAAACTTCACTCCAACATTACATTTCTGCTTGATTCCCTCACAGCACTTACTTACAGGCTCTTTCTTTCAATCTCTTCCTCTCTGTCTGAAACAACCCACACACTTCTTGACAGGGAACAATATTGCATAATCGAGGAGCGATGCTGTGGCATATATTCGCAAGCTAATCTAAATAGAGTGTACACAGAGTGTTCACAGCCTGATTCAAAGCCACCAGCACTCTACATCTAGATAAACAAAGAAAAAGGTCATGTTCAATCCACAAAACCAGATACACATACACTTTTCCAGCACATATTGGGGCCAGAGTCTTTCTACTTCGGTTCACTGGACAAGTACAAAAAGAAGTAGAGGAACACAGGAAAAGATTTAGCTCTTAAAATAACACAGACGCAGACAAGAAAAGGGTGAAACTGAGAGAGAAAGACAGACAAAATATGTTTCTAGGAGCTGATGTTGGGTTGTGGAGGACGTAAAATCCAGTCCATTCTGTGTTATGTCCTCAGGATTCATTGCTTATTTATCAGTTGTTCTACAGAAACAGAGAGGATGGTGAATGAAAAATTCAAACAGGATGCATGGCCTTTTCTCCTTTCAGAAACTGCAGTATTACACACTGGACAGTAATGGCTTCTGAACGCACTCATGTGTATGTGACAAAGGGAGATTTATGGAGGAGGGTTGGTTCAACCCATTTCTGGGTTAGCAGTAAGAATCTCAAAGAGGTGTGTTACTAACATAATTTTTAACAATTTAGAAAATTATAGACACAGAAAGGCTGAGCCTGCACACAGATTACACACATCTTCCAATAATCTTTAATGACATGATCAATCTGTTGTACTTTTGAATTTAGTCTGAGGACATTGCTTCCTCCTAATGTGCTACCAACCTTTAGCAGTTTGGGCCTGAAGACAGCATTTTTGGCTGTATGTTGGTGACAAAGGGTGTTAGGAATGCCAAAACAAAGTAGGAAGGGTTCATAATGGACAGTAACCATTGTCGCATCCGGTCAGTGTACTGCTGATCATACCCTAAGTTTGTCCGATGATAGAACACGATGTCTTTGTGGAGTTTACAGTATCCACAGTCATCTCAAGAATGATGCTCTATGTGAACATAATTAAAAGGGAGTCAAGTGTGCTCATGGGTGGATAATTTGATACTTGGTGGCTCGTAGCTACAAAAGACATTCTCACAAACTATTTCTTACAATAAGCATAAGTGTCTCTGTTCTTCTGAAGTGTCTTAAGCCACACCAGTGAGCCAACACAATTAATAGCAGCATCTTGAAACCAAATCCGTTAACGTAATTCAGCCATCATTGATTTTATTATTGATTTTAGTTTACATGTTCTTAAATCTACAGTGCAGGACAAAAAATGTCTGTCCCCTGGAGGGGCATGACAGAAAATTAATGTGAACCACTACACTAGGGAAAGTAGTTACAAATTTAACTCAGATTCTATGGCTCTTGTGCTCAGAAAAAATCAGAAAAAAACGAACGAAGGCATGGACTGTAAACCGTAAGCGAATCTCATGTAATTATTGTTGCTGCCAGAAGGGGAAGAGAAATGTTACGCATTGTAACTTTAACGCAACGTTAAAGCAGGAGAAAATTCCAGCCACTGGGAAATTAAGTCCCTGAAATCTCCATAAAATAACAGTGAGTTGACAGCGTTAAGGTTTTCTTTTTTCAAACTACACTTTTAAAGAACTTTCACGTTGAACATAGTGGTATATGCCAAGTCTAATCACATTCCCAAGCCAATTTCCTCCTCATTTTAGTGTTTTTTGAACAGAAGCCACAAAAAGGAAATTATGAAATAGAAGATAAATAACCACATTTGTTGTCCAAGAAATTAATGCAATCTCAAAATGATACTTCTTATTCTAGGAAGACACACTTATTACACTTATTTGTTAGTGTATTATCCCCTGCAAACATTCAGCTCCACTGTGTTCGAGTAGTAGCACATGTCTCTGATATGTACAAGTCAAAATCTCAGATTGTATTTTTTTATACAATCATGTTGAAGAGGAGGTGGTGTGAAATGTGAGTATTAAGAAAATTGGACCAGGGGAATAACAAAGCAATTGCAACTACAGACTAGAGGTTGAAGAAGCAGAACAATGGGCGGAAAGAAGGAGAAGAGGTAGGAAGCTTTGGTTCGTAACGTAACGTAGCTGGAAAGCCTCCTCTCTATCATGTTTATAATTCATGGAAACCCAGCTGCTTCTTTGTACTGCATCTAAATTCCACTGCTGGGGAATTATGGCCAGAGACCATAAAATAGACACAGGAGAAGAGAAAGAGAGAGAGAGAGAGAGACAGAGAGAGAGAGAGAGAGAGAGAGAGAGAGAGAGAGAGAGAGAGAGAGAGAGAGAGAGAGCCTACAAGAGTGCATAAGAGATACAGTGGACAGACAGGGTGAGGGAGACGGAGCACACTGCTGCTGGGTGAGGGGTAGGTGAGGAGCATGATGCAAAGCTTGTCATAAAACATCGATAACACTTCTAAAGGCCGTGCTACGAGCGCTGCTCACACTGAAGGAGATCATGGCTCTAAATAATTCACATAGCTTGCACAAGCGGTTATTCAGACCAATACATTTATATGCAAATAAATACGGAAATGCAAGCAAAAATGTCATTAGAAACTGACACACAAAACTCTCCTCTTGGAGAGCACACATGCAGTCACTAAGGGAATGTGCATACTTAATGCACTGCTGTTATGAATCAGTGTTTTCACTGAAATACGCACATTCTGGACATCTGTCAGGAGGATAGATTTATATTTAGCTACCCAGATCCCGGTTAAGAATACTCTTGCTAGGGTGGCCCATCCTCATGAAAGTAATACTTATGAATGACTTGAGGGAATTTCTTCAAATTTTGAATGAATATTCACCTGAACCAGAGAATTAAGTGGTAAGAATTTTGCGCCCAGAGGTCAAAGGTTAAGGTTAAGACAAATTTTAACACACATGTCATACAGGATAAAATGAGAAGTGAAAGCATTTTATATCTAAAAAGTCAAAGGTTGGCTTCAATGGTTTTGTTTACCATCTGATTATTTAGGGCATTTAGGGCACACATGACCAGACAGAACTCGTACTGTATTTAATCCAACAAAAGAGAAAGCATCAAATCAAATTTTCACATTTGTTTTAGAAGCTATTATTTTCTGATTCATTGGATTATTCAATTCAATTCAATTTTATTTATATAGCGTCAATAACAATACAAATCGTCTCAAGACGCTTTACAAAAACCCGGCCTGAAACCCCCAGAGCAAGCCTGAAGGCAACGGTGGCAAGGAAAAACTCCCTTTTAACAGGAAGAAACCTCGAGCAGAACCCAGCTCATATGGAGGGACCCATCTGCCTAAGGCCAGCCGGGTATGAAAGGTTTACACCAGGCATCGCAATCCCAATCAGGCCATTCAGTTCTGATTGGAGCAATTATTCTGAATATCAGTGGAAAAATAGCGTCCACGCAGACAAAACAACTGTGACAATGACAATCTGCAAAAACACTTTTATTACAATAGTCATGTATATAGATGCAAACTGCAATTTGACTTATTGACATGGAAACAGAAAGAAGTATTTGGATAGCTACAGCTATCTGGATCCCACTAATGACTTTTGTCAGAGCTTGGTTAATGGCTTACCTTCCACACTCTTCTAGACCTGAAACTGAGATTTAATGTTTTCAGACTCTGCCAACGCTTTTGTGGAATTTTTGCCAGAATGTCAGATTCTTAACTCAAGCATGCAAGCAGAGGAACAAATGTTACTGGACCACATTAAAGCTGCCAGGCAGGGTTTAAAAGGCATATTCACTGAAGCTTTGCAGAAGAAGCCCTTTATTACCCAGCTGTCCTGCAACTTAGACTCCACTTTTGCCTCAAGTGGTCCCAGTCTCATTACATGTAAATTATAGTGACTGTAAAGAGAATGAATAAATACATTTTCCAGTCAGTTTGTCTTGTGGGTGGAATGCGGATGTGACAGTAATTCCCTGTTACAGTGTTTGCAGTTCATGTAGAGAGAAGTAGGAGTTTGAATGTTTCCGCATCAAAGGGAATCCATCATAGTCTGAAAGGTTTTTGCATGTCTGAAGCAGTGCCGTTGTAATAATGCCACCACAAAATGGCTATTCATATCTCCGCCAGGGAGGCCTTGGTGGGATATCAGCTCTTCTACGCCTCCATCTGTCTGTGTGTTCTGTGGTATGTGCAATCTCACATTCATTAGCTCTGACTCATCCTTCTAATAACCACTTCTATTTCCTCTCTGAAATAGTTTTCACTTGTTTTTTCTATTGTATGATGATTGGTCTCTTTGCCTCTCTGACTCAGTCAGATTAATGCCAAAGTACAACCTCCCGTTTTCATCTGTTAGCCTCCCTGAACGGATGGCTTTTCATTGTGACTATCATCTCCGCCGCCTCTGACTTTGAGTTTGGTTTATCGTTGCATGAGGCACCTCATTCGTGTTTCTTACCCTTCTCATTTAAGCATATTTGCTGTGATAAATTTTACCTCGTCGCCTCAGCCAACATATGCACCAAAGAGAGCAGAATTAGATGACCGTTTTCAATCCTGCATGAGACAAATTCCTTTTCCTTCAAAGCGATATCCTAACGAAGCTAATCCTGCATTTATTGCTCGGAGGAATCTCTTTATAGCTCTGCTGTTTGTGGTTGGCGCCCCGCACAAAGCACCTCAGCTGATATTTAGCAGTTCACTAAGTAATATAATCCGGGATGATGCATCACGCTTTTGGCTGAATCCAGTGTGTCCACATTTGGTCTGCCGGCACAAACATGGTCCTGTTCTCATTTCGATACATCTCAATTGATTAAGCTTTACATAAAGAGCTCTCTCTCTCTCCTCTTAAAAGGCACACAATCCACGCATCTTTTTAAAAGGGTGACTGAAAAGCAGATTGAATAAATGACCTGTCCCAGGCTTGCCATTCAACATTTTAATACGACCGCAAGTTTCCCTCCATGTTTAGTTTTGACAAAATCAGCAGCAAAGGATGGATTTTTAAACACCATTTTATTAGCAACAATGTGTCTGTTAGTTATATATTAGAAACAAGGACAGAAACATTTCTGCTGTACTGGACTGAGTCTGAAAAACCAGCTGGATCATAAAATAAAGCAAGTAATTCAAATACTTTAAGGTAAAAGCAACACTGCATTTGAATATACACTTGTAGTAATAATAATAACAATAATCATTTTTGACCTATGTTTCTATATGGCACTAGATTTCCTGTGTAACTGTCACATTTCTGTTTCAAAAATAAGAACATTGAGAACTATCGTGTGTGTGTGTGTGTGTGTGTGTGTGTGTGCGTGTGTGTGCATGTGTGTATATGGCTACCTTTGTGAGGACCAGTTGTAGTTTCAGACCTTGACACTGAGGACATTATGGCCGGTCCTCACGTTCTGGCCGCACCCTCAAAGGTTGGGGCTAAGCATTTGGTGGTTAAAGTTTGGGTAACAGGCTCTGAGAAAGCGTCACCTCAACGAGTGTCCCCACAAAGTTAGATTTACAAATGTGTGTATGTGTACTGCGGCGTATTGTATTTGCAGGAAAGCACATGTCACAAGAGGCAAAACGTAAAACAGAATTACTCACTGTTTCACCCTTAGGGAAAATAAATGAGCATGATCGCTGATAAAATCAACAGAGAGGACAAAAAAAAGAGAGAAAGAGGAGGAGGGTAGAACAGCATTTACCATCCATTTGAGAGAGAGAGAGAGAGCGGGTGGGGGGGATCCAAGATGGACAATCCAATCAGCTTCGAGCCCCTCACACAACCAGAAACACTTCCCCCTTTTGAAATCAAGCAGTAAATAATTTCACTCATTAATCGCGTGTCCTCTGCCCGTAAAATCCAGCGACTGCTTCTCCAGTCAAAATATCAGCCCTCCAGCCAGGCCGGTCAGCCAAGCGCAGAAAATAAAAACAATCCCAGAAAGGAGCTCTCTGAGTACCTCAGAGCAAGAGCACATCTTCCTCAGTCCAACGAGTCGAGAGAGGAGAGAAGAGACGGTGTATGTTATGGCCTGTTAAATATTTATAGATGTGCCTTTAAGGTGAATCTTTAGCCAAAGAAACCATACATCAACGAATCAGAGACAACACAAGGAATGCAGTGAAAATCCACGAACAAAAACTTCAGTGAAGAGGAGATTACACTAAAAAGTAGGCGCTGCCCTAAAAAAGTCTCTGACTGCCACCTACAACTTGAGTCTGCACTACTGAATTAATCGGCGAAATAAACATTCACAAAATATTCAAACATTTGCAAATCCATTTCGTCATGTAATCTGTCTGGGTCACTCTTTGCATTAATATGAATTTAGGGTAAAGTTGCGCACGGAAAATAATACAATCCCTTCACCCTTTTGAATAAATGTTTAAAGTGTTATTGCAACCCATCTCTGGGTTTAGTATACATAGGGATGACAGATTGTGTTTGGTAATATCGAATAAAAATTCTGATATAACAATAACTCGAGATACACGCACACACGCACATGCATGCCAGTACACTCACACACTTTATATGCACACAAATGCGAGAACCCAGCCCCCTTTGGCACCTAGTCCACCCGGCCTGCAAGAGCACACAGGTCTTTGTCTTCTGCAGTGTCGAATACTGTATATATACGTATTCTGTTCTGTCTGCAAGAGAAGCCAGCCTCCCATCAAACTGGAAATCTCTATGAAAGGATGTGGAAAGAAGCAGGGATTTACATCTTCGGTGAGCCCTTTATTTCTAAAAATATTTTGGCCTAAGTAAAATATCTGTGGGTGGCAGCTAAAACATGACGCCGCCTTTCGTCCTCTCCACTGGTTGCGAGTGATATTTTTATAATCTCCATAATCTGTGGACGGGGAAGCAGACACATCCACATTATAGGGTAGGGAAACATTAGACCTCAAAATATCAAAATCATATATTTTTTTTTTTGTTTTTTGTAGCAGTTATGGAAGAGAAAATCCCTCCTGATTATGTCTTTTTGACATGGCAGAAATCTGCCTGTCATTCAGGCCTTGGGTAGAAGAGTCCAGAGGAAGCAGGGCTACACAGACTTTATCAAATCGTAAAACAGATTCCATTCTCTTTGTTAAAAAAGAAATATTCAAAACAAAACAAGTTTATGTTGTTGATAATTTAACATTTTAAATACTTTAAAATAGTGTATATTGGCCCAAGTGTAAGGTCATGGACCTGAGCATAGTACCTTTGAATAAACTGTCCTGAGAGCCATCTGAGTCCTCCATTCTGCAACAGGTGATTAGTAGAATGAGAAGAGACCAGATCCCACTAAACTAGCCAACACAGTCCGGCCTAGGTCATCCCAACTCATTCAAGCATGGGCTTACATGAAGTTCACCCAGCTAAACATCAGTGCTGATGCTACAGCTGCGTTGGAACATGTCCCTCATGGTAACTGACCGGGCAAGGTTTGGTTTGCGGTAGTTTGAAATGTTTACAGGCACTGGCAGGTCCAGATCCTGCTGCTGGACGCTGCGATAACTGATGCGGTCACCTCCGTTCCTCAACCCATCTGGTTGGTGGTGGAGCTGCGGCTGAGGCGGCTGGAGGTAGAAAGGCAGCTCATAGTGTGTACAGGATGGACAGAAGGTCTGCGAACGTGTCAGTTTCCTGGCCAGTGGAGGGGTGGAGAAGAGGGCGGGGCCATTTGGGATGGAGGAGGCGGCGGCCGTTGCCGCCACAATGTTGTGATTGGAGTGAACTGGCGGGAGGCGGGACGTAACGGCAAAGTCTGGCTCCTCCTCCTCCGACTCAGACTCTTCCTTTTTACAGCAATAATACTGGTTTGGGAGAGTAATAAGAGGGTGAAATGGAGGTACATAATGGGGAGAAGAAGAAGAAGAAGAAGAAGGAAAGAAATTACATATAATGTAACTTAGAGAGGTGTAAAGCCACAGTCCGTTATTATATTTTACTGTGCCAAGTTTTTACAGTTTACGCAGACTTGTAAACAGACAAGTTGCTATTCAAGGCCTAGAGCTGTCAGATTCATTCCTGGCATCTTTCCTGCTTTTTTATTAAGCCATCATTTGGGGATTAAGTGGTGAACACTGTCATCAGTTCTACATGAAAAGGATCATACAATTTCCCTTTAACTATATATATATATTTATATATATGTAATGTTCCCAGATGATCTTGGTAAATGGCCTACATGTGTATAGTGCTTTTATCCAAAATGCTTTACACGTTTACAGAGCATAGCTCAATAGTATCCATATTCATGGCTTGGGTATCAGCCAGAAATTTCGAGATCAGTGTTTTGTTCAAGGGTACATGAAACACAAGCTCCCTCTTTAGAGTCAGTTTAAGGGTACAAATCAAATCTGTAATGCAGTCGACTTTGGCATCCCTATACAAATAAAAACAAAAAACGATGAATAAAAAATGTGTTTTGCATTACACCCAGACTTTTAAAGACGTACTTTACCTTGATGTCAAATGCAATAACTCCTTGCGATGTGGGGAAAAATATCGAATACAAATCCTCCCACTGAGAATCAACACCCTAATCGGTGCCACTGAGCCACTTTCAGTCCATTGACTTTGTTTCTCAATTTTCCTTCTCACTGTCCTCATATAAACCGCGCCCGACTGGCAACTGAATTCTGACGTAAAGAAAGTGACAATCATTAACTTTACCTTCAAGTATTAAACTATAAGTGCTGCAGGTAAACTATAAGAGCAAGGCCAAACAGTGAAGTTATTCAAGTTTATTACTTCAATGTAACAAGGAGCATATATTATGTGAAAGGCAGAGACAACAACCTGCTGTATTAAGCCACAGAATTAGTCAAAAATGAGATGAAACTGGGGATTCATTTCAGGTGATCCTGTTACATTTTGTTCTCCGTAGAACATAACATCTTCAGGTAAAAGTGTTATATTCAGTTTCATCAATTTCTACTAGCTTCAATACATTCATCCAGTGGTGTAGTTGTGGCTGTTTTCTGATTTGATTGCCAGCAGGCTTGAGTTCCAAAGGATATTCTTTTTTAACTCTATTGTGACAAAGCTTATAGTGTTCCTCTTCCGATGGCATGGCTCTGGATTGCATGACATTTTGCAATTTGATTCCTAATGACTACGACAGTCGATCGACTTTACACCAGCAGTTTTACATTTGTGTTTTTTACTGAAATGTATCAAAAAGCTATGGCATATCATCTGATATACACAATCACGTATCTCTCAGAATGAACTGTAATCACTTTGGAGTTGCCACATCTTTGTGTCTAGTTGCATCATCAGGTAAATTGCTCCCTTAGCCCGATACTTTGATGTACAAGCCTACCTGCAAGGCTAGCAATTAAGCCTGTAGCTGTGCTTTGTGCTGAGTGCTAATTATGAAATCGTAGCATGCTAACACTCAAAGATCATTAACATCAGCAGTAAGTGTTTTTTTTTTTTTTTTTGGGAGATGACTGCATCACATGGTGTCGGGTGATATCTCAGTTTGTAACCATATTATGATAATCAGTGAATAAGCAATCCTACAGATTTCTGTAACAGTCAGGAAACTGACTCACAATTTATTCTCATACAAAACCATGTATAAAACCCAATATTGTCTGACATGCTGTAAGAAATTACAGAAAATAATTCTCAGTTAGATCGACTGCGTTATTGTGTTGGGACGCAGTTCCAATTAAGCTGCAGACTGTGCAAATGAAAACTGTTTTGTGTCAAGATAACACACTGGAAGGATTGTGCAGCCTTGTTAGATATGCAGAGTGCACCTCTATGCTTTGAAAGAAAGACCCCAACTTTTGTAGCTGAGAGTAACAAGCCCAATGTTCCAGATTAAAGCCGCCGTGCATCGTGGTTTAACACAATCTGTCATGACTGTCAAGTGTGACGCTCAAGGACATCCCTATCTGCAAAAGGATTTAAAGTAAATGAAACAGCTGTGGCCTCACCTGCAGCCTACAGTAGCACAGTACCGCGATGATAAGGAGTAATATAACTGTAGCTAGAATTCCACCGGTGATGACCACTGTCCCGGCTGTCATTCGAATGGCTCTCCATCAACACCCTGCAAGGGGAGGGAAAGATGGGAGGAGAGGAACAGAGATGGAGTGCCACAGAGGAGGGTAGGGAGTGAGGAAGAAGAAATGAAGGAGGAAAAGGCACACAATTCATCAGTACAGTGGCTTCATTAAGTAGATTATAACTGTGTGTCATCCCAGTGGTGGTTATTGAATTATCCAGCAGCTAGGAGACATGTAATAGAATCATCCCACAAGTGCCGCTCATAATATAGCCGGGGTCTCAGACAGGAACACATAGAAAAGAAGAAGTGTGTGAGAGAGGCGGAAATCAGCGTTCACCAGAAGGACGGCAATAAAAACAAAACTAGACAAGGGGTAAATGACGTAAGAGAGAGATGGGGAGAGATCACACAAAAACGGAGGGGGCATGGAAATGGAGTGGGTGGGAGAAAGATGGGACGATGACAAAGGAAACAGCGCTGACATTTAGTCTCATCTGTAAATACTGTATGTTACAGTCAGAGGATTTATATATGACGTAGCAATAAGCACACAAACATACGCATTCAAAACACCCAAATGTGGTCTCTTAATACCAGCCCACTGGAAAACATATTACAATACAACATGCATGTCAAACTCGAGACAGTTGTATCCGGCCTGCAAGATAATATTTTATATCTGTCGGAATTGGCCTGCAGATATTTTGGGTGCATCCGTTTCGCATCAGGAAGGTACGTCAATGAGCTCCCCCTCCTAAGTTTATTGACAAACTCATCAGAGTCTCATGGTTGCCGCAGCAACCGTTCAGCCTATCGGAGATTCTTACACGAAGACGTAGTAACACTGTACCAGTTAGCAAACAATGGGCTAAATGGGTTAGCCTACTGTTCCATGGTAGCACACACGGCAAACAGAAAACTTACTAAAATATAAATGACAACTACTTAATATAGAAAAAGCTCAAAAAGTGAGATTCCAATCCCATTTATCCTCCTTCATATCCCCATTAAAAAAAAATAAAAATTTGAAATAAGTCAGGGGAAGTCTCCCAATAGAGAGTGGCACACAAAAAAGGGCCACAGATGGGACTTTTATTTGAAATTTGTTCTCATTTCTTGTTTAATCATTGAGTTTGGTTTTATTCTAAGTTCTTTATTATTGCTTGGAAAAAGTTAAATTCATATTTCTGCATGAATGATTTCTGATAATACATCTGAAAAGACAAATTGTGTCTCATTTTAAATAAATATCCATTCTGGTTGGCCCGGGATTTGTAGTCAGTTCTTAATTTTGGCCCCCTCTCTGATTGAGTTTGACTCCACTATAATGCAATATACCGTATATACACTGATGAGCCACAATATTAAGACCACTGACAGGTGAGGTAAATAACATTGACCATTTTGTGACAATACAATGTTCTGCTGGGAAACGTTCGGACCTGGCATTTGTGTGGATGTTACTTAGACATGTACCACCCACCTAGACCAGACCAGGCACCCCCACCCCATAGCAATGACGCTCCTTAATGGCAGCAGCTGTCCCCAGCAGGATGCATGAAAAACAGCACAAGCTATTGACCTGGCCTCCAAATTCCCTAGATCCCAAACTGTATCAACCAAAGTATACACTGGAACAAGCCTGATCCACAGAGGCCCCTCCCCTCAACCCATAGGACCCAAAGGCCCCCACTAACAACATTCTGTTGCCAGACACCACAGGACACTCTCAGAAGGCCCATGTCCATTCTCTGACGAGTCACAACTGTTTTGGAGGCACAAAAGAGACCTACACAATATTTGGAAGGTGGTCATAATGTTATGTCTGATCAGTGTAAATATAACTACTTCAGTTTGTACTTTTGTCTTATCCTTGCTTGCTTTGTTTTCAGTTTTTGCCTTGAATCCTTCGCAAAAAAGAGAAAAAATATTACCAATATAAAATCCTTGGTCAATTATTTCAGGAATGCAGTGAGTATAATAACTGTATTTACATCTCCATGGAGAGTGGAGAGCTGCATTTCAAAAGCATTATTGCATCAGTCAGCAGAAAACACACAGTCGTGGGTGACCTGTGAATTCTGACCTTATATCAGACGGTCCAAACAAAGACCAATGGAGTCGCTGTTCTTATGCTTTGAGATCATATTCATCCAGCTCTGCTGAATCCCAGCGCAGATCTGCGTTTACTATTGAACGTCTGCCTGGTTCCATGTGACTGTAGTAGCTTTAGCTTTGGTATGATGAGCTTTTTTTGCGATTAACCTGCGCTAACCTCATCTTCAGTTGATTAGATCAATACTTTTCTTCGATTCCCTCTGTATTGAAAAGATCAAATGTCCCTTCTTTTGCCAATTCTTTTTCCATAATTCAATAAAGTAATCAAGCTGTTATGTAACTGACACTTAACATACATCAAAGCTTCACTTACTCAACCGTTCTGCAATGTGCTGTGTGAAAACACCAGTACAAGCGGAATCTAAATCCTGTACGGAAAATTAACATTGCTGCGCTGCTCTCTGTGTCAGCATTAGTACTGTCACCTGTCACATGTAGTTTGTTACAGTGAGAACTGGTTGTAGTATTTAATTATGAAGTTGAGCTTGTAATTTCATAATTTGGTCCTACATTATAAAATCTTTTTTTATAATCAAGCATTTCTTAAAAGAAAATCCTGTAAACTCACAATGTCTCAACAGGTTACACACACTCAGGAGGCATGTTCTCCAGTACTCCAATTGTATTTTCAGGCACCTCATTTGATTTGGTATGGCCTTAATTTCTAGCACTTGTATTCATATTGCTCAAAGTCATTTTGAACTCCATAAAGGTGATATAAAATAAAATAAAAAATGCCCAAGTGGCTCTCTCAATCATGCTTGTTTAAATAGAGTTTAAATAAAATGTTGTTTTTCTTTTTGTTCATGCAAATATTAGAAGAAATCTATTCTTGCAGAATTTCTTGTAAAACGTGTACAAGACAGTGTGTCTCTTGTGGTGGCCTTTTGCCCCGTTTCCTTCATTATTACTGTAAAATAAAATATATGTCTGCACTGTTTTCACCACACAGTGGTCAGAAAACAGATATCAATCAGTCTCCATGTTAAGTAACATTCCTATATATTTGATGATAACCCAGGCAAGCACTTAAGAGCTGCGGCCACAGACCTTTTTCCCTTCATTACATCCACAGCCTGCAAGTGTCATAGGGCCACACCAACACACTGCATTGTGCATAATTGCCTGAAACCAAAAATAGGCCAGCAGGCTTGTTGCTAAGCTATGACTCAATGGTGCAAGCCATTATCAGCAGCAAGCACACTGCAGTATAGGCCTGTGTTGTCAAGATCTAACTCAACTGTGACATGGACACGCCCTAAAATAGAAACACTGAAAAAGAAGCTGAACCGTCAGACTTATGACACAGAATATAGACTATTCTCAGCCAAACTAAAAGATTTCCTCCTTCCTAAGTGTGCAGCTTACATCCGCTTTGTTTCAGTTTCCACTTTCAATAGCAGGTAAAAACAATTCCCGACCAATTCACTTTACTAAGTGTGCATGAGTGAGTGGGAAGAGATTCGCCAAGCCACCCGACAGCAGTGACCTTCTCACCCTGAAACTACAGCAAGCGATGCTGAATTCCTTTCGGAGTAATTTGTTTAAACCGTAATACCTTCCACTGTAATACGTCTCTCCAGAGACACTTCATATAGTTAGAATGGATCACAGTGTCTCTACAGTAGCTCTCTGCCTTGTCCACAAACACAGCTGCTCTTCACTCACGCCGCAATACAGCTGGACTCTAATTCAATCAGAAGGCCACACAGTCCACAGACCAAATCAATAAGAAGGGACAGCAGGAACAAGAGTGTTTTGGCCCTAAAGGCTTTGGGTTTATTTGAAGAGGGAAATGTGGTGATTTAGAGAGATTTGGAGAGTGTCAGAAAAAATGTGAACGTCCTCTCTCTTTTTATTATTGATGTAATTCAATGCACAGTAGGCTAATCAAATCTCTACAGTTAGAGGTTTATTAAAAAATATCTGCTTGATTTTATAGTTACAGTCTATAGAGTAGAGAGTAGTAGAATTTTTTTCTGTTTTTATAACTGGCATCTTCATATCACCAAACAGCAGATGCGCTGAGTCAGGTGACTACAGTGAAATATTTAGTAGAAATAAAAAAAAAAGGTAGATATTCACCTCCAGAGATGGTGAACAAAACAGAACTAAAGGGAGAGTGAGTTTTAGATGTGTGGACAGACGTAGAACCGGTAACATTGCTCAGTGTCTGCTGGATGTGTAACTAGGCAACAGTTTATTAAGTTTGCTGTATTGGCATAAGAGGTGAAGATATGTCAGTGTCGCCCCATGTGGCTAAAGTAAGAAGAGGTTTTTAACTCAAACCAGCCTGTCAAGTCTACACTTGAGATCATGCAGGCACGACCTCGTAACGGTAGACTTAGACACATGGGGGAGGATGGAATCGTGATGATCTGAGTGTGTGAGAAGCACCGTGTAGCCAGCGAGCGACACAGATTCTCGAGCTCGTGACGATGCCACTTAAGCTCACTTTTGGCAGTCTGCGCCCCCCGAGCGCAAACCCTAACTGAAAGCAGTGTTGCCTTACTTCAACTCTGAAAATAAATGCTGAGCCTGTGGCGTTTATATTTTTATCACTTAGAACAGTGCCTGGTGTCTATATCATCTCAAAGATCAAAAACAGACAGAGTCATTTTCATTGTAAAATTCATTTGAAAGTGGCATCGCTACAGTGATAGCAAGGCTCCGTGTTTACTTTAATTTCTGGCTGAATAACATTTACGTTGTGTTTTTATTTACTAAGTTAGAAACTACTGGAAACATCAGACAGACGTTTTTGAATTAGGTTTCTCTTCCTCGCTTCTCAACAGATTGATGCTCTAAGAAATGTAATGAGCCTCATACGGGGCTCATTGAAACACCAAACGATTAAAAAAATAATAATTATCAACTATTTAAGGCTGTGGTTATCATCAGAATAAGTATTTTCAGGAAAGAAATGGCACAAGTCCAACACTTGGCATGAATAAACGAAGGTGTCAGCTGGATCGCCAGAATTTGGCTGAACTTCAGTCCACAGTAAAGAGCCACACAACCACAAAGAGGCCTGGAAGGCATAAAATTTGTAAGTCCCGAATATGTGCGACCAAACACTTCTGACTGAGGAGCCTTAAATTAAAAAGCGGATTTATGTCATCTGCATGTTGTGCCTTGTCGTGCAGCTTGCCACCACTTGACTGAAGTGGATGGAAATCGACTTCATGGAACCTCAGGTGCTCAGACAAACGTCTGAGCACCTGAGGAATGTCACATTGCAAACCGAGTAGCACTCGAGTTTTGACGCGCACTTTTAATATACCTTCGTAGAAAAGTCTTTACTATTTCACACACATGCGCTCACAGATACGCACACACGTATGTAGCATGAGTCACTGTGCAGGCTAGGCAGGCAGTGTGTATCTCCCGGGACTCCATTAATCAGATCAGTGTGTGAGGAATGTGTTGCAGCAAGGCGACAAACAGTGTTAATTATTTAACCACACACACACACACGCAGACACACAATGCAGACTCTATTGTGAAAGAGTACTGGAGAAAGGCAAACTTGTCTACTCAGCCCATTCTGCTGGTATTCGTCCATAGGAATGACGGGAGTTGGGGGCAAAAGAAGAGCTGCAGTGCGCTCACACACACACACACGCAATAATTTTAGTAGTAGCTAACACGCTCAGACAGTGGGCTTTGGAATAAATTGCCACGGTTGGATGAAACATGGCAGGGATCACAGCAGAGGTCTTGCTCGGAGTAATGGCTGTTGACAGGCTTTCAGTTCAATGGGGGAGAAGCACACAGGAGGTGGTGGATCCGAGTCGTACGCAAGAGACAACAGCATGCCCCGAGAACAACGGGAAGAGCTCTATTACAATTGGAGCTGTCAAAAAGAGATTTCACACGCACACCACATGCAAAGACACAAAAAGAAATGACAGATGGTCAGAGGAAATATGTTTTTTTATTTGAATACAAGCATCAGCACCGGGGCTTTTTGTCCTCTGTGAGCCTATGTGTATCCGCCAAGAGACTGTGCAATCAGTATTCAACCAGTATGTATTTAGTAGTGGTATTCATTTATTGTAATTGCATAACTTCCTTGTACGGGGCGTATAATTATATCTACCTTCACTATCATACTGATGTATGATACATATACCATAATTACTTTATCTTTAGAACACAACCCTGTCCTGGTCCTTTTTTTTGTTGTTGTCTCATGTCTAATGCATTAAACAAAGGACTATAGCTAGAGTAGGCTGCTAACCTAGCTTACCATTGCATACTGGAAGTACTTCTGTTCTTTTCTCCACTGGTTATCAAAAAAAGAAGAAATAACACTGTGCAACTTCTTTATGTCAGAATTACAAAAATAAAATTGAAAGTGTCAGCTAGTGAGTGTTAGAATTGTTTGTAGGCAGTTTTCCCTTTGCTGCCTTCCCCGCGGCTGCATGCTAAGCTAATCACCTCTTGACTCAGTCTGTTTGGAGTTCTGCTACCTAAAGTGTATTGTACGTAACAGAAACTGTGTAAAGCCTTTTTACGGCTTCAAAGAGAGCTGTACAGAGTTGGTTAAACTGTCACAAGTAATGTCATTTGAGGCAGTGACAGCTGAGGCTGAAGGCTATATGGTATTTTAAAATGAATAAAAAGCAAAACAACTAATCTCTGCTTGAGGCTAGCAGCTCAAACTCTGACTGAACTGTTGTCAAGTTGTATTGTGGGTTATGCAGGTCCCAGGACTGGATAAATGAGAAAATTGTCTAGTAGAAGTAACTCCGCTGCATTAACTAACATTATTAGCCTGGCGATGTTGCTGCAGTGTAATGCTAATTTGCTATAGTACTCTACAAATGGTAGAAGAATTGTACTGATACTCTAAATACTGCCCTCGCAGTACGACGTCCGCTTTGTACGGCTAGACAGATAGTTAACAGTATGTAGAAGAAAAAACCCTTGAAATTTTGTTGAGGATTGAGGTTATCTTTTGTTCTCTCTTTTCTTCCTCAGTTTTATTTCGTAAAGCTTTCTCCATGCAAGTTTTTGTAAGAAGACAAAGATTTAACCACACTCCGTGATGAAGCAGACTAGTAGAGCATTTCCGCGTTGTGTTCGAACTGGGCCGTCACTGAAACGGATCTGACTAAAAACACTCAATGCCGCAAGGCTGTACTGAACTATTCTTTTAAGTTTATGTACATGTAAACAGGCAGAAGGTGTTCAATGACAACACTTATGGCAATCAGCTAAGGTATATATACATACAGTAAACTATATATATATATATATATATATATACATATATATATATATATATATATATATATATATATATTTACATACATTCCAGGCATCCAGGTCTAAAACAAGGCTAGGATGTTTCACCATCATTATTATCCAAGTGGTTCTAGATATGCCATGATCTGTATGACTGAGAACCTTCCATTAGACATATTGGCTAAAGAAATGCATAAAAGAAATCTATGATATTAAAATCCCAATAAAACTGATTTGCTGAAAACCTAATTTTGAGAAAGGATCATGAAATGTCAATGTGGCAATCCAGTTCATAATATAAATAATGGTGAAGCCTGTGAATTTGTGTAAATATCTCCCAAGAGCGAGAGGATGGGTTTGCGAATTATTACACGACTCATAAGTTATATTAATGAAGGCTAGGTTGTTTAATTTATTGTTTAAGTCTTCATTAAGCCTGACTGGAGCTGACAGAGTGACGTACAATAAGTGTAGGAATTCCTCCTCAAGCCTGGCCATGTTAGCCTTATCTGCATGATCCTGCCTGGCTGCACTGACCCTCACTGTGGAACTGCACGACTGTTCCTCCCTGACTCACCCTGTTCCGGCATAAAATTTCACCAGGCGAACAACAATTTCTTTTGCCACCGTTCCTTTGTGTCCCTGCACTCATCGCCGAGAACGGTGGCAACACACATACTCCGCCTCAGGTAAAGCTCCCCCAACTCTTCCATCTACTTGAAGGCACTGAGATGTTTAACCCTGACCTTGAACCAGGTAAATCCCAGAGGTTGTCAGTGAGAGAGGGAAGGGGGACTTTGGAGTTGCGAGTGAAGAAAAAAGAGAAACCTGTTTTCACTAGTAGCTATAATAGGTTTCATCTATCTCATGCATCCTATCATTGCCTTGGAAACATTTCTGTAATTGGTGCCCCTTTGTGAATGATATATCATAAAAATGGCCCTGGGCTAGTATGAATATAGCACCATGAGGACGTTTGAAAAAACTCAACGGTGACCTGGGGGTCTCTTCATTTAATTATACAGCTCACTAAATGTCTCTCATCCATCTGAATGACCTTGCTTAGCTGTTCTTCCAGCTCAAATTGCAGGCAGATGTAAGAAGCGCTGCTATAACTTGCATTATGCAAGCACTGAAGCAACAGAGCATGATTTCCCTTCATATCCACTACTTTATTTTTGGACAATGGCTATTTAGGCTTCCGAACACTGTGGTGCCATAGACATATTAGTATGTGTATTGCTAATGAAGAAAGTGAATTCAAAGAAGCCTAATCACCTGCAGTATTTCTCAAAACATGACACTTGTGTAAGGTTTTGTCTGCAGGTAGAATATTCATGCAGAGAAAATTGATTGTGTTCCTGCAAAAATAATAATAAAAAAACTCTCATTTCAAGACACACACTCCGTGATTTATAATTCCTTGGTAAATCTTAACTCCGTTCAAAGTCTCATTTACTTTGCCCCGTTATCCCTCTTTGCTACAAATCTAATTTATGATTGATGTGTCCACAGTCCATGGAGGAAGCGTTTAGCTGTAACAGTTTTAACAGAAGTGTAACAGAACACAGATAGTTATTGGTTGTTAATGGTGTTGGAGCTCCTGGAGGAAATCATGTTACAGTTAGTGGGTATGAGTTTATTAAGTAAAGACAGCCAATATTATTCCAATTTGAAACTGTGTAAAAACCCTTAGTTTTCCTCTTTGAACTCTCTAATACAGTGTAGATAAAATTCTAAGAATAAGTAATAATATTACAAGGATGACAACTGTCTGTCTAACATTTATTGTTCTGGCCCCCCAAAAATAGTTAGAAAATTAGCTTTCACTTTCAAATCATCTCAAAATAATTGCATGTAATCACAATTTGTCAGTCCTCCACTGCACTTCCTGCTCCTCCCCCTACGCCATGCAATGCCCGGCCCTGCGCTGTGCAGATAATACCACTAGTCACTGTATGACAGGCTGTAATCTTAGCAGCAGCAGGAGCTGAAGATGGCTCAGAGATATTACGGTTCTTGGAGCTTCACAGCTGATGGATTGAAGATCAGTCGTTAGACCCAAAACTGAGTTAGCGCTCAGTGTTCACAACTCCTGTCATGGAAATATGTTTTTGTTTTGTATACATCTTGTCCAATTTATGTAGAGAAGCATTAAACTTTAAGCACCGAGACAAGCCCTTTGGTCAAGTAAATAAATATGGTAATCGACTGCAACCAGTTACTTGACAAGATATATCATTGTGGACATTTCAGTCCTCACAAAATAGTTGAAACCCACAAATATAATAAAACTAGGAACACACACACACACACACACACACACACACACACAACTTTGCTATGAAAACATAAGCAGTTTGTGCTTGGCGCTGCATAAATACAACAGACAAGAGCTGAGCTACAACTCAACAGCCTCTCCAGTCTATAGGTCCTTCACAAATAAATGCTGTTTATGCAGAATATCAGCGTGTCAGTGCCTATTCATGCAAACCTTCCATGAATTGTTTGTTTCACACTGAATAACACCAATTAGTAAAGCACCAACTCGCTGTACGTTTTCCTCACCTTCGGCAACGCGTATTCTCCGCATGCTTTTGTTTGCACATACGTACAAGCATCTAATGAATTCTGTCCTCTACTATAAATTGGATAAATCTATCCAATAAACCTGTCAACTGTCTGTCGCTGGTTTACCCCTGGTTCGTAAGTTCACTGTCAGTCAAATCTGCCCCTGAGAAATTGCAGTGACAGAGGAGACAGTTTGCTGTGACACTCTGATCTCCGTCAGGACCTCCTGGTGTGAAAATCGTTAGCCGCGCAAAGTAGCTAATAGGATACAGAGTCTGCCATTATGATAGGTTAATACCTTGTTTTTAAAAAAAAAAAAACACACACACACACACATTTAAAGGTGTCACCACACAAAAGAACATTTACTTCTTGTGAACACACACACACACAAACCCTCCCCCTGGCTACGGGGTCTGTTCAGGGTAACACTCTGCCCTCAAATAAATGTAATTCCTTCCCCTCTTCTTTAATTAGATAAGACGCCATTAAATTACATTTGCTCCTTGACACCTGACAATGAGAATTTCAATTTTAGACGTTTCCCTTACTTTCCTCTCTCCCCCCAAAGCTTGATACATAAAATTTCAGACCCTCATTGGGAAGTGGTTAGTTTAGTTAGTAGGCTGAGGTAAAAAATGCACTAAGACGTTCCTTGAATGGTCTTGTTTTTGAAGGTGGGCAATGTTTTTTGGTCCAGAACGTGGAAGCAGCATAATGAATAGATTGTGTTGTATTTTTTTTGGTTCAAGCTGATAGCTGTTGTAATGTTGGCGTGACAACCATGAGCAGGAAGAAAAAACCAAGTAGGGTTACGTGCTGTTGAAAGATGGAAACGCTGCTTGCAAGAGACAAAACTGTTCTAAGGACTTTCAGGGTTTTTGTTCTGACGTCCGGGGTGTTCACGTGAATTTTCCCACTTGTGAACTCCCTTTTCTGATTATTCTCCCCTGAATGTACATTAAATACTCTAATGTACAAGACATGATGTAAGCCAACAACTGCCGGTCAGAAAGGTAACTTGCTGCAGGATGTCACTTCAGAGCTCACATGTAATATTAGCTTTCATCTTCTATCTTGTTTGCTACGGTGTGTGCAAACACCACGCTGTTTGCTGTTTTCATGCACGGTCACCCCCAGTACGAGACAGGTTATCAACTTGTCATACGAAAGTTTGCAGTGAAGCAAAAGAGCACTCCCACGTCCTATCAGGACAAGGTATTCAGCTTGAAAACGTGGGTGTAATAAGTATTATTATGCAAATATATACATAATTTTCATGCACTTTTATGTTGAAGTGTGTTGTCTGGTTTCTGGCAATGACGAAAATCTATTTTCAATAAAAGCCATTCTTTTAAATGACAGCGTCTGTGTGGCTCAGGTGAGTGAGAGGGGAGAAGGTTCAGAGAGAGGCAGGTTATTTTTGCAGACCGAGTCCTGAGCCCCTTTTAAGTCAAGGACGCGTAACCTGATCACAATGCCCTCATATTGGATAATGGATATTTCATCTTATATTTCACCTTAATGTAGGCATTAAAATGCACCGCGCTGTATCCGACGCACATATACGCGCTGGCCAGAAGCCACGGTAGATGTAGCGAAACGATGGGCGGCGTAGTGAAGGTCAGCTCATATTATAACATCCTAACCCGGTTATCTGAGAGCTCACCACTACATAACCCCGGCTGCTGCTGTTGACACACATATTTGAGAGAAGAGAAGAGAAGAGAAGAGAAGAGAAGAGAGCACAGTAGTCCCTTGCCAGCAGTTCTGTGTTTGTTTAATGAAACTGTGTATTCATGATATGAACGGGGGGTTAAATATAGGCTAAACTGTCATAAACCTGCCTGTGTTTGCATATTCTTTGTCTTAGTCTGCTTCTTCGCAGGAACAGCTGGGCATCTGTGCAGCTCTGCTCTTCTCTTTCATCTTTTTATATCACCATCCATTTTCCTTGGCACTTTGCCAGTCATGTCATTTACTTGTTGTCATCTTTCTCTTGCTTTTGCTCACTATCTTCCTCCACCTGCTCTCTCTCCGTCTCTTCCCCTCGTGCCCTTCCTCTGTCAGTTCAGCCTCTCCTTCCATTTGCTTCGCCGTCTCTGCCTCTCCCCTCTCAGCTCTGCCATGTCTGTTCAGCTGATGCATGCCGCCTTCAGGAGCGTGGGCAGGAGTCTGTTTTAAACATCGCTTTGAACAGCAGTGCCACTCACAGGCAAATACGGCGCCTCCAACACAGAGATGGATAGATCCCGCAGAGCGACACTTTGCATATTCAGAGTCTGTCAAGCAGACATGGTATTTAGAAGAAGTTACACAACTCAAAATAGTCTCAGGAGAGTCAGTATTTACTACATATCTGAAGAGCAGATGAAATCATCACACAGGAAAAATGCTCTGCGGGAAATACATCTGTCAGATGGAGACAGAAACGTGCATGTTCACAAAATATCATCACTTAGGATTTGAACGCTTTCCATTCTTAGAAATCTCTTCTAAATCGTTTCTTCTCCTGCCTGAATATGAACAGAGATGTTTAGGGATTTCAGATTTCTCTTCCTGGTTTTATCCCCGACTTGCTCCATTTACCCGCAAATCTTTAGACACGGAGAATTATTTTAATGAAATCAAATGAAGGGCATGAAGTTCAGTGGATGTTGACTGTGCAGGTGACCTGGTCCCAGCAGGCGTGTTGCTAAAGGCTCACAATGCAGTGATCCTTGACATAGAAATTGTCGTATAACACTGCTGGCATGCCAATGGCACACCTTTTTCTAGCCCGTCCTCCAGCTGTGGCACACTGTGAGTCACAAAAATACCAAACTATCCATGGCGAGGAGGGGGAAAAAAAACCTGCTTCAACAGCGCGGAGCAGAGCTTCCGGCACTGCACCTGCACGGATCCCACGGAATGACTTATATGCATCATTTAAAAACAATAGCAATGACACCGTTAGCACGGTGTGAAGATCAGGTTACAGGAATTCACTTGAGATGTCAGATTTAGCCCAGTGAACATCTTCTTTCATGTATGTCACAGTTAAGCTTTACAGCTTTGCATCTGTGACATTTTGATAATAATAATAAAAAAATATATATATATATCAAGCTGAAAAGGATTTATCGTGTAAAATCAGATGGAGCTATGCAGTTTATTCTCAGCCTCGGCCTTATCCAACACTCTGGGAAGGGGAGTGCAACTTACATACAGAGATACTAAAGCATCAGATGCAAACAATTCCCAGCATTGTGCTTGATAATTATGCCTTTACCTGCATATACTTCACAGATAAGTGCCTCCTAAGATCTATAGGGATCTTTGGAGGCACGTCGTATGATTGAAGAAGAAACTGATTGAAAACTTGGTAGACAAAGGCCACGAGGAAAAGAGACAGTTTGAAGGAGGAGAGGAATTAGTGGAAGAGAGAATCGGGGGAAAATGGGCAGAGCAGAGGTCAGGAGAAGGCAAAAAATAAATAAATAAATCGAGAGAGAAAGAAAGAGAGTGGAAATGGAAAACAAAGAGGAAGAAGAAAGTGTAACGGAGGGCACCTTTAAGAGGATGAGACGATGGAGACAGATGCAACGCTGGTTAAAAGAAATGTGTTATAAGCCCAAGTCTAGTGATTGCTTGGTTGTTAGTGCTAATGGTCAGCGCTCAAGAGGCAGTGAACAGGTCCTCGGTTACTATGGCGACCGGGCTATTACAGACTGACATTTTACCGTTGCCTTTTGTGTGTTGCTGAGTGGGTGGTTTACGCTTAAAAGTTGTAGCCTGATTGTGCTCGAACCAACTTTACCCCAGTCCTCCTCCCATTTCGCTTGCTTCATGCTAATCGCTAAGCTGTTAAAATGCAGCACAGCCAGCTGAAATGTGGAGAACAGTAACGAGTTACAACTCATTTGGAAATTTTCTAAGTTAGAAGCTCTCCTCTAATGTGCACTTTTGTTGTGACCGGCTGTGATGGAAGGAAGAGTAAGTCACGACCTTGCTGAACTAGCTTGTTCTTTAATTCTTTTCACTTCATCACTTTCCAAAAGGAGCCTTGCTGACATTTGCAACTTTGCAGTCTCGGATTTAACATCACACAGCTGGGCCTACATCCTCCAGTGATGAGCGTGAAGTCTTTGAGAAAACGCTTTGGACCATGAAGTCTGTAATGAGAATGTCCTTAGGCTTCCTTCAAATATACCGTAGATTATGGACATATTGCAACTTGTTAACTCAGTCTGAGCCTGCCCTCATGTTGAGTGTGTAACATATGCACCCTGCTGCAGGCCATGTAGACAGACAGGACAGTTGTTGTACAAGGACTGAGGAAGTATTCTACATTTTTACAACATGGATTCGTAATTTCTGTAGTTATAGCTGTCATTCCTACTAAATCTTATAATATTTCACTCATTAAATCCAGTGCTGAACTGTGGGAACACCACAGCACTAGGACAGCTGGTTAAGTAACACAGAAAGCTGCAGTTTTACCTTTTTAATTTTTTCCAGAAACTCAAACAATAGTTAGTCTTAACCGATTATGCAGAGCTACCTACAGGATCAACGTTGACCTTACCTACTTAACCTAATTGATTGGGATTTGAAAGCATATGGTTTGTGAAAGCGATGCATTATTGTAATGGCCTTTTCTGGTGAACACTCACTCACCAGTTCATTACGTACACTAGTGAAAACGAATGCATTCTAATATAACAGTGCCGCACTAAATCCACGTTCACAAATGTTATAATGTTCAGTTGATGTTGAAACATTTGGAGGATCGTGGTGCTGTTAAACTGGACTGAACTAAACACAACAGTGTTTTTGTTAGTAAGCAAGGTCCACCGACTAAAATGGGGTTGTCCAAATAATAGAAACGTGCGTCGGTGCAACGCAATACAATCAATAGTGCTGCAAACCACAGCTGCCAAAATGAAAACACTGCTGAATTAACCGCTCTCTCAGATATTTTATTTGGCACATCCACATCAAACTAATTAGCCTAATTTGAAATGATTACTTTGTGAGGCGACTGGATTTTTGTAAGGTCACATGGGAATTCATTGCGCCAAACAATGTATTTGATGATTAAGCCGATCGGCCTCCAGCGGGGGACTACTGGCAATTACAAACGGGCGTATTATAGGTGTAACAACAATTAATGGGGACAACAGCAAGAAGTGAGCGTTTGCTCAGGAGACACATTTGACTTTTATGCTCAAATTGTCCTCACAAACACAACAAGTATCGCCCGACGCCTTGCTGACTACATTGCTAACTACAATGACCGGTTGCTAGCTTTTAAATCTCTTGTTGGGTTTCCTCATCACCGCTGTGATGCCTTTCGTTTATCTGATCAGCTGAAGTTGTGAAGTGATAGAGAGATGGTTTGTCCAACCACCTGCCGAGAATTTTTCGGAAAGCGTGCCCTTTTCCAAACAGTTTCCAAGGACGACTTCCCAGATGGTTCAGTGTGGCAAACCATCTGGCACGTCAGGTCAGTGAAGTGAATTAGGTGATACCACCTTTTCCCCAGACCTCAGCGATTAAGTTGTTAAGTAAAATTATGACACCAACGATCATTTCATAAGGAAACCCATCCAGGGGAGATAAATATTATACTTTAATTGCACAAATGAAGGCCTCTTTTTATCATACAAACTAATGCAGATATTGGCCTCATTCAAATGATATGCGCATTGAAATTCATACATACTCATGATATTAAAGAACCATGTATGAGGCAGAAGAAAGGCCAGATCTGGAGGTTTACTTCAGTTCCTCCACACCCTCTTCCCTCTCCTCCCTTCTACTCTTCAGAATGAGCTGGAGATTTTTTACAATCACTCACTGGGATGAGGCCGGCTGACCAATGGCTTGTGTACACGTGTGTGCTCATGCCTGGACGCGTGCGCCGGTCACACCGGGGCCTGAGCGGGATCACATCCGCGCGCCAGCGGGATGAGTGAGCATGTCAGGGTGTAGCTGAGAGGGAAGAGCAGAGCACGGTGCCGGAGGGAGGGACGGGGGAGGGGAGGAGAGGAGAGGCGGGTGGAGGAAGGGAGGAACGGGTGGTGACTGTTTAACATGATCAGTGAGCGGCCATGTTCCCTTCCCCCAGTTCCAATCCATCCCCTCCACTTCCCCTCTCTCCTGTTTATCTCGACCAAAGCAGATCCATAATGATTTGTCCTCCCAGTAGTGCATTTTAAAGGTAATTAAGCTGATATGTGAGTACACTTTAAATGCCTGCAAAAAAAAAAGAAAAAAAGAAAGAAAGAGGTGAATGTGCTGCCTCGGTAATTGCATTCACTCTTGACTACACTCTTTAAACCTTCCCTCCTCTACCACCACCTTCTCTCCTTCCCTCTCTCTCCCTATTTTGTATGCGTTCCTTTCTTTACACCTTTCTTCGTTTTTTTTTCAATCAGTCATCTGTCTTTGAAATGTGCTTTTCCATCCTACTCATCTGCTTGTCCTTCAACTCCTTCTCTCTCCTCCTCTTCTCCCTCCTGCTGTAAAGACTGAGAGGCAGCAGCAGCAGCAGCAGCAGCAACACAGACTCTCACAGTCATGCTTCGAGAGGGACTTGTGTGTGCATGCAAGAGTATGACTGATCTCCCAGGGGGCCAAGGTTGGTCTGAGGGTCATTGAGGAAGTCGCCATGGGAACACAAGCCCCTCCTTGTCTTTCATTGTAGTAGGCCTTCAAAAACAAGACTCTTTCCAGACTCTACTAGTTGAAATGTTATCTTACAATTTCCCTGATGTGATAAGATATGATGTGGTACGGTATACAAGCGTCTGTGACAGCAAAACATCACGTTTCAGTTCACTGATGCAGACCCGAACCAGTACTCACAGGTATCAATGCAAGTACAACCTCCAGTCTTCCACTGAGATGTGATGAAACTTGAACTTCTAATCACTTCTGCTTATACACTAGCACAGTAGGGATTAGGAAATATTCATCTTCTTCTATGAGCAGTTGAAGCAAACAGTCAACGAAAGTTTTGATACTCTAACAACAGGTAGGGATGCTCTAATATTTACTTCCTGTTTTTCAGCTCAGGCAAAATGAAAATGTCATATTTGTAGCAAAACCTCCACCAGGTTTTCCCCGAAACTTCTAAGTTCAAACCATCCACTAAAGCACCAAACTACTTCTTCTAACTGAAGTAGTTTCAGTCCAGCCTGTGCCAATTTTCAGATATTTTCTCTAATTAAATCTGAACGTTGTGTAAGCTTTGACTGCTCACTCCCTCCACCACAGCGTTCCCAGTGCACCCAGTAGGTGGTAGTTTGCCCCCTGTGCTCCGCTCCCCACAGACATGTTGTCGTTCTAACTGCATTTAGTGGCATGTTTTCGCATTGCGCGGCCTTAATGCTGCTTGAGATGCATTTCCACCCTCGCCTAAAAATATCTGCGGCGAACAATTTGGACGTGACCGTGGCTAACAGTTGGTGACAGTAGCTGTGGCTCACGAGCCATGCTGTTTTGTCAGCGTGTGGCAAAGCCGGCAAGCCAGCAAGTGTCTCCAGCACAGCACTGAACCTGTCCCTCGCCTCTACCCTCTCCTTCTCATGCATCTTTCTGCTAATTCACCCCATGCATCAACAACTTTTTGATCATGGTTTGATTGAAGCTTCTGGAAACACACACATGACTGAATGCTGGGTATATAATTAACTATTTATGCTGTGGGTGAAATGGGGAGAGGAGAGGCTCTCATGCTGCCATATGATTAAGTGTGTGGCTCTGTCCGTGGTGCTGAAATGTATCTACAGCTTGACTCAACAATGGATCAAACACTTGAACACAGAATGTATGAATTGATATGGAGATATCAAAAATGAGGGAACAATATGATAAAAGAGGATAATTTTTTTTAAAGGGGTGAAGTGTTACCTTCAGAGATAAGAGGAATTCGTCGGGTCACATCTAGGGTAGTGGTGGCTCCTCGGAGCTCAGGTCGGGACCTCGGCTGGTTGTAGTTTAGGTAGACTTTGGTCGCCAAATAATTAGACCAATGAGGGGCAAAAAATAAAAAAAATAAAAGACCCAATCTCGGAATAAAGTATGAACTAAACGCAGAAGAGCCTGCTATCAAAGTAGAGAATGATTCTAGTCAGAAAACTAAACCCAGTTCGTCCCGATCCTCTTCAGTTGTTTGTTAAAAACAGGCAAAATTTTAATATTCTTTGTCTGAGGACTTGCTCTCCACACAAACTCTTGTTATTCTCGTGTAAAACATTTTCTGTCAAATTCCACTCTCGCAGAAAGAAACACTCCGGGGTAAAAAACAGAAAAAATAAAAAAAATAAAAAATAAAAATCTTGCTCCTGTTGTGATGAAAAAAATATTTTCCCGATGCGTTTGGAGCAACGCTCAGTTCCTTCCACCGCTCGTCTGGAGTTGTTTGAACCGCACAGACTGGTTACCCGTCGCTGTCCGCAAAATAAAACACTCCTACGCAAACATCATCATCATCATCACCATCAGCCTCGGCGGCGTGTGTGTGTGCGTGGAGGAGATGGGCTGACAGAAAAACTCGCCGTCTCCATTTCAACAACCAGTTTCCTACCGTCCGGGGAGGTCGAGGTCAGATATTTGTTGTCAGTCAGTGCTGCTCCAGGTTCAGCGGCCAGTCGGGCTTTTCCCCCCTCCTCCTCCTCCTCCTCTTCCTTTCTATTCTATCAATCTATTAATCCTCCGTCTCCAATGCGCTCCCCTTGGTGCATGTGAGCATCGTTGCTTGTCGATGTTTCGATGCAAGCTGAGGAGTCGTGGAGGGCGACGGAGGCTCTGGAGGCGCACAGTCACAAATAATACACTCTATTAGACGCACAGTTGCTGGATTTCCGAGTATCTGCCGATTCTTGCAGAGCGACGTCAACCGGCTCTGCGCGCAGACGAGGAAAATGCGCTTGAAATCCAGAGGTGGCTCTCAGTGCCTGCAGACTCGGAGAGTGAATGCAGCCTGGAGTGTGGAGCCTGGGAGATGGCGCTTTAGTCACAGGCTTAGATTGGCTGTGGGAATGCACAATTGACGGGGCAATGAAATAAGAAAATTAAAAAAGGGGGGCAAGATGCTTGTCCCTTTCGACCTAAAAGTTGAAGTGAGTTCTGGGGAGCTCTACGCATTCATTCACTCACACAACATACCATGCATATGAAATGTGCCATGTGTGAAGACAGATCAGGAGGCAGAAAGAGTGTGTGTTTCCTTAGACAAACTCTGCAGCCATCACACAGCCTGCTGCAGCCTAAAGCTGAGAGTCAACCTTCAGCCCCGCTAATGGACTGAAAACCAGATTCTGCTGCGGGATTTAGAAAAAAGATTCATTAAGCTTCCATCCCACTCGCAGTCCTCGCTGTTAATCTTTCAAGCCATATGCGACTGCCAACTGTATAAAGATAATTAAAAATTACACCTGTCCTCTGCCCAAGGTTCAGCCAAGGTGGAAAAACAAACTGCCCCTCTGTCTGGAACAAAACATTCATTAAACTCCATTAGGACAACAGACACAACTGTCCCTGGAAGGATCATTTTTCTCTGTGTACCATCCTCTATCTCAAGTCCTCTCCCTCAGTCTCCGTCACGCTGCGCCCAGACTACGAGATGTCCCAGGAGTCTGTCCATGTATGTGAAAAGACTACTTCCCGCTCACGACACTTATGATCTCTTTACGTCACTGCATCAACCTCCGAATCTAAACCTTTTCTCAACCTGTTCTCCAACTCTCTCCCTCTTTTCCAGATTCTTTTACTAGCCAGTCCACCCCTACAACTGATCTCCCCTCCCATTCAGATCAGACCAGGGGCCAGAGGACTTTGGTTTGAGGCAGTGTTAAGGGTAGCAGTGTGAGTTTTTATTGCATTCATTATTCAAACTCCCAGAAGTGGAGATTAGTGCACTCTGAGAGCCTGCAGCGTTCAAATATTTATATTAGCAGTGAATGAGATGGTGGGATTGGTCATGTCAAGGTGAATCCTGCAGTGATACATTACTCTCCTTCTCTTTGTGTGCGTGTGCACTTGTGTTAGTCTAGGTGTGAGCGCGCACATGGAGGCACGGTCGGTAATGTGTGTCAGAGCGGCCGGACTGCATCTCTCAAACTGGCAGCTTTTATTTCTCATTCGCTAAAAATAAAGTTAGAGTCCACAGAAGGAGTTGAATAAAGCTTTTGTTGTTTTGTCAGTAAATAGATGTCGACACAATGACATCAGTTTCGGCACAATCGTCTGTCAAAACTGTCTCGCCAAACAGTCGGGGAAAAGCGGGGCTCCAGATACTATCACAAGGCCTCTACATGGATATTTGAATTTGCACTTAAAGTTAAACTATAATTTTTAAGAAGAAATAACATGATCCTCCTGGAGTAACTGAAAATTTGAATTCATAATAAATAATGAATTCTTGCTCACTTCAGTACATCCTGTGGTAATTGTTGCTGAGGTTTTACTTTTAATAGTGGCTCACCAAAACTAATGTCAGCAAACTTTAAAAATATACATTACACAATCGTGTCACTATCTGGCATTTTTCACTTGTTGTCATGCAGAGAATGTTAAATTACTTTAAGTGGTTTAAGAAGTATAAGATCCTGTGTTGATAATTGACAGGTTTACATCCCAATGTAACACAAATGAATTAATCTGAATCATTAATAATCCACAAGCTAGTTCTCAGTCTTGTGCTGTGGTTTTATGGCACTTGACTGGATACGTTTAAAAGAGTCAAACCCAAAAGGTATGAAACAGCGAAAATATGGCATTTATGTTTGTTTCATGTGGTCTATTTACTAGACGAATGATAAAATATTCTCATAATATCTGCTCCGGATTGTTTTTGACTTTTCTTGAATGGAGCAGCAGTGTCATATAGCAGCTCATGTATATTGATGCATTTGATGATTTATGTGCTAAGATCGTTGCCATTGCACTTTGCTGCATTTTACTTTTAAGAATAAACTGTTTTCTCCAGCTTTGAATGTGCTTATTGAAATGTGCATTAAAAACTGATGTACTGAGGGACGGGTGAGACTAATGAGGTAGGAGCACATGGATTGAGGCGCATGGTTTAAAAAGACACAATGACAACAGGGGAAAATAGCCTAGAAAAGACAAAAGCAACAGGTTCCAAAATAAAAACAGGAAAAACCACAAGTCAAGAACCAAACTAAACCAACAAAAGCATACAGAAATATAATTGTAAAAGTTAATATGGAGATATTGGTCGGTCTCTGTATGTCTGGGAGAATAAATTAGGCTTTTTAATTAACTGGAGCTTGGAGCTGACAGGTACATGCAGAGTATAGAGCGGGCTGGTGCTCAACAGGAGCCAAGCTTAAAAGCCTGATCTAGCCATTGTTTTTGTGAAGCTGCTTTGTGACTTGATTTCCTTTTAAGGCATGTCGGGCTCATTACTGACGATGTAATTTGTTTTTCCGGGTGACGCAGCATTACACTGATTATTGAGTCCCATTTTCCACAGAACGAATAAGAAGGAAACATAGAGCATTTAGCAAACGTAAAAAATAACCCTGAGAAAACAGGTCAATAAAACGCTGTTTGTGAAATATATAATGCAAGCCAACCACAGCATAGCAAAGCAGAATAATACTGTCCACCAAATGTAAAGCTATGCCTGATCTAGCCATTGTTTTTGTGAAGCTGCTTTGTGACTTGATTTCCTTTTAAGGCATGTCGGGCTCATTACTGACGATGTAATTTGTTTTTCCGGGTGACGCAGCATTACACTGATTATTGAGTCCCATTTTCCACAGAACGAATAAGAAGGAAACATAGAGCATTTAGCAAACGTAAAAAATAACCCTGAGAAAACAGGTCAATAAAACGCTGTTTGTGAAATATATAATGCAAGCCAACCACAGCATAGCAAAGCAGAATAATACTGTCCACCAAATGTAAAGCTATGCTCATGAGAGATGGACCATTTGTTGCATTTTTGTGAGTCAGAGCCCATTCTCATCCCAAACTGATGGCAATGCATGGTGGGTAAGCGGTGTCAGTGATATCTGGATTGTTAATTAATGTCACATAAAACCACAGGCTTGTTGCACAAATTCACAGACATAATTACACAAAGAACCAAAATCGGTTCACCCCCTCCCCATTAGCCAACCCACCCCCCTCTTCCTTTCCCTCCAGATCGCAGCTGACTTCATGGCGTCTCATCTCGGTTTGCCGACACATCAGTATCACAAAGATAAGGGCGTATGTAAGAGATATGAGGAGGCAGGAAATGAGCGAAAGAGGGAGATCAGCAGCGGTGGACTGGCGAATAAGCCGAAGGATGATGGTGTAGGTGATAAAAACAATCATTCTACAGACACAAAGACATGTAGAGGAAGAGAGAGAGGATTACCGAGCCTCACATGAAGGCCAGAGACATTAGAAGGACACAAAGATCTCTGTTTTTGCCTCAGGGAGGAGGCTTATTACATTAACCAACACAATACCAGCCTTTCTGTTCTGCCCCTTGCTGTCTGCCCTGATGCAAACATTTTAGTTTATGTGCCATTATCTACAAGAAAATACAGTGGTTTGAGATCGTGTGCAGAATTCAATCCAGCACAAACAGGATTTCACACTACAACCGATTTCAGTTTCCTCTGGAATTCAGGGAAACTTGAAATTTATACATTCAAACATTTCAGAGCTGTTGTTCCATTGTGCTCTCCGTCACAATAGACAGGAACCAGCCCATGACTCACTGTCAAATCACTTCTCTTAAACCTTACCAGTATCTACTGTATATGATGAATTTTCTGTCTGTGGTCTACCTGATTCTCAGTCTCTTAGCAGCAGGACAGAAAATGTCAGTCAAATGAACTGTTTTAAATTGTCACTGTACGAAAAGCTCAGTATTATTAATAAGGTTAAGAATGGATCCTTTTTATTCAAGTGTCCCAATAATTCATAGCACAAACCAACACAAATAAGGTTCAGGAAATGAAGCAGCTAAATGGAATTCAACCATTATTTACTTTCCACGAAAATGTCCACTGTGAAAACAACCTTTTAAAACCCAACAGATATTGGGTGTAGTTTATGCTGCACTTTACATCTTCCATTTTGTGTTTTGCGGCAAGCTGGAGTTTGTTATTTGCACCTGATTATGGTGGTCAGTGACATAGAGGAAATGCTGGGCAACAAAAGTTTACACCTGTAAGGACCAAGTACTATCAAATGACTCACTTACAGTGATCTCACAAAGCGGCAATTCACTGTGAAAAACATCGCAAGTTTACAGAAGAAACTTGAGCTAATGCATGGTGAGCAAGGTAGTCTGGGATCAAGAAAAAAGTCAAAGTCTAAAATAATGTATCAAAAACTTGGAGGAAACGGAATGAGACCAGGGACAAGCTAAGGTCACACACAAGGAATCTACAAGAAAACTAGAATGGCTGGAGAGGACAAAGACAAGCAAGGGAGTAGTGCGCAGCAAAGGGTGACTGATTGGAAAGTAAAACTTGGGTGATACACAAAAGCGGCGCACAAATGTAAGTGAATGAACCATGCAGGGTGTCACAACATCCTCAAGTAAAGATGTTTGACTGTCTTCATAGTCTTAGCAACCCAACCGGAGTTGCAACAGACTTCTATAAAGTGCTCTAGAAGTTGAGTTGACTAGAGTTGACTAGGCGATTCGTTATTAGCTAAATTATAAGCTAGAAGGCTATTCACTAACTTCTCTAGTTCCTTTAAATCTTGGCAAAAATGTGACTTCCAGCTAGCTTGGCACACAACTGTGCCAATTGTCAACCATTCTCTGTTCTCAACACGTTTGCACGCTTGTATTCTCAAATGTTTATAAAAGGTGAGGACAGGCTGTTTTATTCTGCCAGATCCACTTGTCTCTGTTTTTCAAAGCACACACACACACTTTAGTAACCTTTTAAACCACCCCCCTTTTGCTTTTGAAACCCATAATTGACAGTTTGATTAGGTCTTCAGTAGCCTTAGGCAATGGCTTGAGGAAAGAGCCTAATGCATTAATGCCTTGTTTCCACCGCCACAAGTGCTCCCTGCCCCCTAAATCCTCTTTGAATCAAACACCCAAAAAGCCAGGTAGAGGAGGTTTAATGGGTAGAATACTTTTTTAATGTTCAATAGGACACACGCTCACCAAAGCAGGAAAGACAGAGATGGAGCGAGCAATAAAACTCAGTTAATTGAAGCTGATTGTCATTGATAATGTCCATGGTTGAATTTAGATCAATTAGGGAGTGGCAGATGTGCAGAATCATGGTTGACCCCAGGGCTTAAAGAATACAATCCAATTTTCCTCAACAAATGTAATACCATTAGGGTGGATGAAAACAGACAACTGACAAGGGAGGAGTCTTTTTAAAACCAGAGGGGTGGTTGAGATGTAGAGAGACGGAGCGGCCGCTCAGAGGAAGGAGACAATACCCACGAGGGCTTGGAGACAGAAAATTTCTAAAGACTGGAAAAATTGGTGATATTCAAAAGAAAGTCAAACTTTTTAGAAAATGAGAGCCTGAGAGGATAGAAAACAGGGGAAGAGAAGAATAAACAACCCCTGTCTGATCACTGAAAGGGAGTCTACTGTGGCAATACAGCAAAGCAGACAAGCAAAATCAGAACTACAGCATTTTTACGCCACAGACAAAGTTTATCCACAACTTTCTGGACTGAACTGACAATCAACAGACTACAGAAGACAGAAAGAGAGGTGAGAAGGACACCATCTTTGGGGCTATGAGGATCTTCAACAAAAACCTTCGCCTTCAGGACGTCACCATAATGTATTTCACCGCCCTGGCAGCTCTAATGGTCATCTTGGTGGCTTCTTACCAGGCGCCCGCCAACGCCGTTGACATGTCCACCCTTAAAACAAAACCCTCCAGCACTCTCCCACCTCTCCCCATGCCTTTCCGCGTGCCCCTCGACCCCCGCGGGGAGCTCCAGCTGGCCTGGAACGTCAGCTATGCCAATCAGGAGATTTACATGGAGCTGAAGGTTGCAGAGCTCAGACATGGCGTGGTCTTGGGGATGTCCGACCAGGGCGAGCTGACCAATGCTGACCTGGTGGTGCTGTGGGACTCTGGAACCACGAGCTACTTTGGGGTAAGACAACGCAAAGACTCAAAAAATAATATCATATTAAGTAGCTTTATGAACCTGTAAGGTATAAAAAATTTCACACTGTTCCATTTTTTTCTCTTCGGTTCACTTGGCAAATTCATAAATGCATAGGGACTACATGACAATCCTTAAGGAGCGGAGAATTCCCTTTTTCTCAGCATTCCTCATCTGCCTGTGGTCCTAGGGGTGCGGGATAAGTTGTTTTTGCACAAGGTGCCGGCGGAGCGGTTTGCTTCACGCTCACAGTCGCGCAAAGGATGTTATCGGCCCCTGCTAATTGGAAATCACTCAAACTGCGCTAATAGCTGAAACTCATCTGGGAATCATTAGCAGATATTAGCATATCAAAGTAGAATCCTACGCTGACTAAGATGTGTGAAATTCCTCATTTTCATTTTACAAGGCACGAGCCCTGTTAATGAGTCCAGCTAAGATTTTACTTTCTAAAATATTCTGATAAAATTTTCTATTATTTTTCAATTACTATATATTCTGCTATTAAAATTTAATTTAACTACGTTTTTGATTTGCATTTTTATGGAAACATTAATGGAACAGTAAGCCGGGAATACTAATACACTGCAGTTAAACGAGTTCAAGGTTTAGCTGTGATTCTCCTGAAGCTTTTCCTCTTTTGAAAGTTTTCTTTTTCTACTTTATTTGTCGAACTAGCTTCTGATTTGAAAGAGAATTTGCAGCTTTATCACAAAACTCAATGAAACCAAGTCAAATGTTCAAAGGTGGGAGTTAATTTCAGATCAGAAGTCAATTGAACCCTATGAACAACATAACCCTGGACCGTTTTACCTTGTCATACAAAAGTAAATGGCTTTGGCCTTGTTTTTTTTATATAACGCTTTTCTACCTATTGGTACACAAAGCGCTTCTTGTTCAAGGACACTTCGGCATGTGGCACATTGCGGGGATCGAACCGCTAACCCTGTGGTTCGTAGACAGCCTGCTCTACCTGGCATTTATTTGTTCAAGATAAATTAGTATGGGGTGTAAGACAGCAAAATAAATTCAATTTGATATTACTTGCACTCTGAGCTGCATAGTTCAAGGCCCCTTAGAAAATTAAAAAATGACGAAAGGGTGATATAACATGATTACACTACAGGCTGTTGTAACCATTGACTGTATATACTAGATTGTAACTACTATGAGCTTTGGCTCCTCCTCGTTTTATTGTATTGTACATTCCCCTGAGTCTTGGTGTACGGCACATCCACCGTTAAAAATCTAACCATCAAAACGTAAAGAGACAACGGTGTATTGAGACAGGCTCGAACCAAATAAATCAATAATGTGTTTTCACTAAGTGACGACATTATCAATAGAATATTAACAAGATCAAGTAAAACCAGTGCAACACTTTGAAAAGAGTCCTTGTTGATTATCTACAGCTCATTGTTTCCTTGTTTGGCCTCTCACAACTTTCACTGCATTAGTTTTAGCCAGAGAAGACAAAACATGTCACACTGTCAGATGAAGGAATTAAATTTTAAGTATCAAATAATAAGGGTTGTAAAAGTGATCCAATACAAGAACTCTAAACATGGAATTCTTTGAATAAGGTCATCTGCTTCTGGTACAGCATGCTCACCAAGCCAAGTACGGCCTTCATGGTAAATGTACGTCACACAATAAGCAATTATGAGTGTGATATTTACCAAACAGAGACGTCCTGTTGTAATCTTTGTTGCTGTGTAGGTTTGTGTCGTCCTCTCACATTTTCCAGACAGCATTCGGACTTGAACATTGACGGACGGAGCATGAAAAAAATTTTCCATTTCCAATCAAGAACCAGAAATGACCTTACTTAGTGGGTTAACAGTTTGCTTCTGGAACCTCCACAACAGTAAGAAAATGTGGCAGGGCTTTCAAATAAAGGCTTCCTCAAAGGCGGCCAATCAGAAGAAAGTGTGCTTTTAAGGAGGAGGGGCTTAAAGAGACAGGAGCTTATATTGCCTTTTAGAACAGAGTTAAAAAAAATAAAATAAAAAATGATCTGTGAATCCTTCAGAGCTACTCTGATTGAGTTCCAGAATAAAAGTACGAAGCAGGAAATAAACATAATATGTCCACTTTAAGACTTCTTTCACAAATGACCCCTCCACATTGTTAACACGTCCTTATTGTATCTTCTATTATAACCTGGTCTCCAATCTATAACCCAATCCCTTCAGTTAGATCTTATTCAGAGGGTTAGGATCATAGGACATATCGTTCACTTTGAAGGACATGTTGAAATTAAGTGTTTACAACTTGTTTTTGCCCCCAGTGGCCAAAACACTAGTAACTGATGTCTTAGGGATCATAACTTGGGTTTGGACAGACATGACAAGACCATCAGAAATCCCTGACAATACCAAAAGCTTAAGTAACATATGAACTGTGGCTTCGCGGCTTAAAACATTATTAAATATTCACGACCATCTGTAGATTTATTAGCTCCACACAGAATGTAACGCAAACAGCACATATTGTATATTGCCCACAACCTTTTTTTTTTTTCTTTTTCTTTTAGATATCTACACACTGTATGTATTTTCAAACTCGTTGGCTTCAAAATGTTTGCAGTTTGTGCAGAACAGTTACATAAGAGGGACAGAGAGGGAGGTGGAAATAAAAGGAGTTCTTAGGTGTTATTCTGGACAGGTATGAATGTGAGAAACATAACAGATGCAGAGACTGAGCTGCAGCAAAACCTTCTGGCAGGGAAGGAGAAAATCTTGTGTGCCGGGGTTGGGAAACCGTGACAGATTTCATTCTATTAACTGTGTTATAATTCCCTCTCTGAAATTGATGAGGTTTGAATTCATTTTGAAATTAACAAGCAATAAACTCTATAAACACCCATAACCTCCAAACCTCTTTTAAAATGGAAATGAGATGCTCTGTCCTTTTATCGTAACTCCAAACAAATGGATGGGATATCCACTGTTCATTCATGTCCCACCTGTGACTCTCTGAGAACAGACAGAACACTGTGCTCAAAAAAACATTTAAACATTTAATTTCTTTGGTGTGAATCCCATGTATATTTTTTGCCAAAATGATTGTGTCTTTCTTCTTCAGGACGCGTGGAGCGACAGTGAGGGTCACATAACGCTGGACAGCCAACAAGACTACGAGCTGATTGAAGCCAAACAGAAAGCTGAAGGATTTTACCTGCTCTTCAAAAGACCATTCAGCACCTGTGATCCCAGAGACTATCTCATAGAGGTATGAAAAGTCTTCCACGGCGGGTGGGTGTGAATACCAACAGTCTTTTTGACTTGTTAACAGCAACGCCGAATCCACCAATGCAAGAGAACAGTGAGCGGCTCTTTCTTTGATTGCCACAAATTGAAGAGCAACAGATTATCAAAAGAGGCTCACATCTGACTGTCTTTAAACCATGTTTGTCTATTTATTATGAAAAAAAAAAACATTGCCTCCATCTACCAATTACTGAGGAAACCTAAACATCAAAGGGGAACTACCATTTTTTACAACCTGGACCTTATTTCTGGCATAAAATATGATCGTTTACTCACTCATATAACTTTGGTGTCATTTGGAGTCGTTCGTTAGATATTTAGATCTGCGTATATCCATATAGTGGGAGTGAATGGGGCACCGAAATGCACCCTCTAAATAACGCATTATCTGCTGCGAAACTTGTTCATTTCGCCAATATTTTGTTATGATACGCTAGTGCTATTCCCCGTTGAGTCCAGAGTTACCTGTTATTTATTCAGGGACGTGCAGCGGTTTGTTGTTCTTTGGCCAGCTGTTCCTCTCTATGCCTCCGCATCCTCCTTTCAACAAGTTCCTCATCCGTATACTCTGGCTCAACACAGTAAGGATGTCCATCATAAACAAAGTCGTCATCCACAACCTCAGAATCGGAAAAATATTCAGCATTGTTGCAAAAAGTAGCAGTAGCAAATTACAGGTAAACAGCAATGACATCATCCAGGTCAGAGGTTAGTAGGTCAATTTACAGACCCCGGATAATGATAACAGGTAACTCCAGACTTAACAGGGAATAGCACTAGCGTATCATAACAAAATATTGGTGAAATCGCAGCAGATACTGCATTATTTAGAAAATGTGTTTCGGTGCCCCAGTCATCTATCTATCATTCAATGACTGAGTCTATGGGCTACTGATGAAAGTATATTTGTATATTTTTAATATTACAAACTGTGTGGCATTCTTAAAAAAATGTAATTTCTATAAACAGATATCTGATATGAACGCAGGATGCTAAATCATCATCAGACAATAGCAGATGGGAGCTGGGGATTGCTACTAATGCAAACCAAACATTGCTTACTGCAGCAGCTTTACATTGCAAAACACAAATTGACTTTTAGCGGTTACAACAAGTGTAATGGGTTTTTGTCAGTGTTCTTAGCACGTGCCGCTGTGGTTCACCAGCAAGACACGACAGTGGACCACTTTGAAGTATTTCAGGGGGTAGTGGAATCAGAAGGAGCAGCCATAGTGAGCTGTTAGATGAAGAATAAAGATTTCTGCGAGCTGTAGCATTAAACCACATTTGTTCTTTTACACCAGTAACTACAGGTGTCGCCAATTTAATGTGGTCTCCAGAGAGCTACTTTACACACAGGTAGAAAAGCTCTATGTAAAAGCAAGACCATTTACCTTCAGGCAATTCACTGCTACTGTAACTCTTTTCGTTATTCCTCTTTAATCTGTATGAAAGTTGACATAAAAATAAGGTTTGACTGATTTACAGCACGTTTTTCCCTCTAGACCTTTAGAGCTTGGGCAAACACACTTGTTTCCTTACGTGTCACAAATGGCCTTCAGCCTAAACAATGTCCGTTCAGTGTGGGGACAGGGGTCACGACTAAACAAATAACACGAGCAGAAGACTGAGTGAGAAATGTAATACAAGAACAACTCAGTGTCTTTGTACTGTGTACTTTTTCTGTCTTTTGAGCACATAGACAAGCAATCACTGGTTATCAAAGAGAGCTCATGGTTTCAGGTGTGGACATAAAATGGTCCAAAAGTCGGAATGATCAGCGCAATTTCCACTGAAGCACTTATTATACCAATTGTGGTTTCCATGGCACCACATTAGATCTCTAAGTTGCCGAGACAAAACCAAAGCTCGTCACTATGACAACATAATGAAAAGTTCTCTGTTTGCGAGAAGACATGCCAGCCAAATAATAATCACGAGGCACTATCAATTTGAAATGCACATCCTTGCTGTTCTGCTCTGTTCAGCTTCCTTTCTGATCACTCTGTTTCGACAGGAGGGAACTGTTCACATCATCTATGGCTTCTTGGATCAACCGCTTGCCTCGCTGGAGCAGCTGAACCTGTCCCGGATCCGGACAGGGATACAGAGGGTGCTGATGTTGCGTCCCGACACGCCGTCACCCACTCTGCCTCCAGACGTGGAGACTCTTGATGTTGTGGCGCCAAATGTCATCATTCCGAATCAAGAGACCACCTACTGGTGCTTCATCCAGAAGCTGCCTGAAAATATGCCCAAGAACCACATTGTCATGGTATAAAGGCCTCTAAAAATGGAAACACTTATCATTGAGTGTATTTACTGTACACACAACAGAGTGGGTGTTTCAGATAGAGATCGTCCACAGGGAGCTTTTATTGCTCCTTGTTTGCCAGCTAGGCCAAACAAAGCATCAGCTGCATTGTCATGGTTACCAGGGAGTACATTTACTCAGATACAGTTCTGAGGCACTTTACGTTTTTCAGTATTTCCATTTAATGCTTCTTCATTCCTCCACTTCACTACATTTCAGGGGGGACTGTTGCACTGAATGCTCCTCTACTTTGATCTGACTTGCTTTTGAATTGCTTTAGTGACTTGTTGAGAGATTGAAGATTTCATGAAATAGATTATATACAATAACAAGCTTTTGAAGTATGACTTTTTTTTTTTTTTTTTTTTAAGATGAAACCAATTCAGAAGTCTAAGAGTTGTTATCAGCTCCACCAAATAGTTATTTTTGCCTCGGAACGTCTTCTCCCATGGTTTCAGTTCAGTGAATACTCAAATGATGAAATATCAAACCTAAAATGAAAGATTGAAGAAAAAGTCCAAAAACTGAAAAACATATTTTTATTTTCTTTCCCACTAACCATCTCAGATTTATCTGCAGTGTATATTATATACACCAGTCAATCCCAACATTAAAACCTCTGACAAGAGAAGTAAATAACATTGACCATCTTGTGACAATTCAATGTTTTGCTTGGAAACTTTTGGACCTGGCATTCGTCTGGATGTTACTTAGACATGTACCACCCACCTAGACCAGACCAGGCACCCCCACCCCATAGCAATGACACTCCTTGATGGCAGCAGCCATCCCCAGCAGGATGCAGCCTGACACAGACACACACACAAAAAAACATGAAAAACAGCACAGACCTGGCCTCCAAATTCACTAGATCCCAAACTTATCAAGTATCTGTGGGATGCACTGGAGCAATATATGAACTAGAGTAACCAAACCAGTACTTTTACTTGAGAGCTACTGTATAGTTAACTGATAGTTAATTAAAAGAAACTCAAATCAAGCATGGAACATATCCTCCCTCACTTGTATGGAAATACCTTGCCGCAGTAAAAATGCATTAACTCCCTTTGTTTGCTCTCTCTCTCTGTCTCTCTCAGTACGAATCAGTGATCACTCCAGGTAACGAGGCCATCGTGCATCACATCGAAGTGTTTGAATGCTCTCCAGATATCCCCAATGTTCCTGACTACAGTGGCTCCTGTGATGACAAGATGAAGCCGGGCAAGCTCAACTTCTGCCGCCATGTGCTCGCTGCTTGGGCTATGGGGGCTGAGGTAAGATGGGAAAACACACGTCCCATTACTTAAACTACACCAGCAACACTCTCAACCTGACTTTATACAAGAATACAACTCTGTGGTCAAAATGAGCTTTCCAGTCTTGAAGCTGTAACAGTCGTTCATGCTGTCATCAGTTTGCAAAAGATTTAAGACGCAAACTCAGTAGCACCCAAACAAACACTCTCAGATAGAACACAATAAACATATAGGCTAGTCTTTTTTTTTTCTGTAATACACATAGCAAGTGATTAATTGAAAAAGAGAGTTGGGATAAAACTTGATTTCAGTCCAACACTTGTACAGTACCTATTATAGGAGACAAACAAAAACTCCTACGCGAGTGATATCCAAGCCTAGAGCTGCGAGCATACAATCCCACACACTGCACATGTCTATAAAGAGCTCAGAGACAGTCTGTATGTGGGATGCACATGGTCACACACAAATATTCATAAATTTGCTTCATGCAAACACAGACGCACACTCGCACACAAAAAAAGCACACACAAATGAGAACCGCATATGTACGTACATGTATATTTGTAATCTAGAAAGAGACACAAACTGTTTCATCGTAGTTGATTTTCTCATCCAGCTGTTGCTCTTAAATTAACTACCAGATCAACAGGTCAGCATTCATACGTGGACAATAAGGCATCAACAGTGAGTCAATCTCCACAGACCCCATGTTAAAATGCCCAACTTCACAGCAGAAACATTACATCCTGATTCAAAAACAAACGCCCATTTAAATCAAAGAATAGAGTTGTGCATTATTTTCGGCATGTCCACTTTGAGTCTCAGGTGGGTGCTCTCACAGGTCACTAGTTATCTGCAAGGGCATCAGCAACCCATGTCAGCTCGATTCCCAGCTTACCTCTTTGACCGTTTTTGAATTAGCTCGGAGGGAGGTGGAGTCAGGAACTGCCAAGATGGCAACAGCCGGAGACCCTACGCTGAGCTTCAAAACCAGTCTTCAGGACACCCACGGGCGATGTCACGGAGGGTTCGTCCATCCGTGGGTTTTTTCCAAACTAAAAGAAATACACTCCACAACTGATTTCTGCATTCTTTGATGACAAAATACAAACACTTACCACCTGTCTGAGGTTTCTCTTAGCTCCTCACCGTTTTAGCCCACAACCACTTCACCCATATCAACTATTTCCAGCTGTTTTCAAAACACGTGAAAATCGCAGAACGCTTAGAGACAGGGATTTCTCTAAGGAGATGATAGAGAGCGAAGTGAAGCCAAAAGGAGGTCTGCTCTCTGTTCGGTTGTTGCCACTTTGTGATGCAGCTGGATTCTTGTGAGACTTCTGAGCTCATGAGATCACATGTCCAACCATCTTCCCATCGTTCAAGCTGTGCACTTGTGGCTGAACACTGTTTGCACTAATTATTGTCTTATGTGGAACTACTAGCTGCTGCAGGCTGGTTTTAGGTGATACGACTATTGTCTATTGTGACAAAACCAAAAGAAGTCTGAATGGAGGAAGTTAGCCTTTGATACATCATATAACCACCTGCCGTGTATTTTTTTAAGTGCCCACCATTTTCCAAACTGCTTCCAAGGATAATGTTTTAGGTTCTGTGTTGTTAGACGCACTCTTGAATCCCATGGCTCTGCCAGACAGCTGGTTAACAAGTCACTACAAGATTGCACTCCAGTGGATAAAAAACAAATTAGCACTTGAGTTCTTTTCCTCCATTTGTTTTGTGGAAACACAATTAAAGCATGCAACTGCCTCCTCTGAGGAACGGGTCAACCCACTAGTCATCTGTTCTATACGACAGCTACCAACCAGCCGGCTGAGCGAGCAAGCAACTAAGCAAGCAAGCACATGCCTGCTAGCAACATAAAGCAAAGAGGACAGGGAGCGGTGAGGCTGTCACCATATTTCTCTGCACCGCTCCCCACTGTATCACAGCCAGCCTGGCCCCTCTCCGGTTGGATTATCTGCCAGCCAAACAAAAACAAGCAGGATGCCTTCTGTGAGCTGTGAACTGTGAAGACAAGATTAGGTGGGAAATATTCAGGCCTCTTTCATCACCTCTTAATAGTGTTGTTTCATTGTCCTCGGCACCGCATCAGAGGGGAAACGCAGCCTTGCAAACAAACACAAAACAAGAGAGAAAGGGGGCAAAACGGAGTGGAGGAAGTTTAGGAGGAGAGGAGTTCAATAAATGAGGATTGTTCCGTTACGAATTGAAAGCAAGATTAAAGAAAACACTCCCTTCTTCCATTACAAGCAGTATGAAGCAGCAGAACCTGGTGGATCTCTGAAATAAATGGAGGCAGCGATGATGAATCGAGACTAAATCAAAATTCCTGGATAAAAGCGTGGAGGTTTGATGACCGTGGAGCCAGTGGTGAAATTGTTTTTTTTTTTTTTTTTGCTAATATAAGCAGAATGAGCTTCTTATCAGTCCAGGGCATACACTCACATGGGAATACAACCTTTCCCTGGCTAGAAATAATCTATAAACACCTCTGAACCAGCTCACAGATCTACAAAAACCTTGCTAACATTCGAATTCTGTTGATGGAAAAAGTGAAATGATTTATTAAATCTACGCGTTCAATCTTCTGTAGAAGATCAGACGATCTGTTGCAGTGACAATTTTAAATTCCGTGGGTGGTTTGGAGTACATGTGCTCTTTATTTTTGGAGGCCTTGAGCCAATATATAAATATAGCAAACCAGGACTATCTATCACTTCTGCAGTACGGGCAGAATAATGAATTAGACTATGATGTGATTCCTTAGATAGGATAGAGGACAGGGTTCAGGCATTTTGGGGAATGCTGAATGAATTTTAAGGATGGTGTTAAGAGTGAAATGAAAATGCCCCGCTGGGAAGTTTGAGAAACACCTGTCAAAGGTCCAGACAACATATATTTCTTTTCATCATTCTGTGTTTGTGTGTTTGTCCCTTGAGTTACAAGCTATTTAGTCGCACTTAAACTCCACAAGTAGTTTTGTTTAAATGCAGAAATCTTCCATGGCCTGAAATGTATCTCTTCTATTGCTAACAATATGTGGATTATAACAACATACAGCACAAGGCACACTGCCAGGACAGGAATACTAAACAATTATTTGGAGCCCTGTGAAAAAAAGAGAAAGGGGGTCCCAGATAGCTACCTTTAGGCATACGACAGTTGACAGATATTTGACTGGTTTGGACTGGAGGGATAGCGCACGTACATCTTTGCCTGGGGCTCCCCAAAACCTAGATTTGCCTCTGTATGCACAGTGTGTCTTAAATGTTTGCATGTTTGTGTGTGTGTGTTTTTGTTGCAGGCTTTTTACTATCCCCCTGATGCAGGGCTGCCTATGGGCGGACCGGGCTCCTCAAGGTTTCTTCGACTGGAGGTCCATTACCACAACCCTCTCCTTATAGCTGGTAGATACAGTACACGCATAATCTTGAAGTCGAGCATGCACTGCAAAAAACTCTGTCTTTTTCTTTTCTATACACACACACACTCACAAGCAGCAGGTGGTCTCCATCTCTCTCCATCTCTCTCCCCTGGCTTATCTTGAACAGAATGATTCACTGAAAATGTTCCAGATGTACCTTTTGATCTCACCTGTGCAAACTTTGTCTTCCATATCCTGATCTGACCTTACAATACACACACACACATATATATCTTACCAAACAACTTTGGTGCCTTTTATCAGATCATAAAAGTTCTGACATTTCTGAGATAACAGGGAATAAGGAAGGCGAGCTTGTGGGTGACATGCAGCGAAGGCATCCATCACGAACCCTTTGACTTGGATTTCTAAACTCATGGGAGAAATATCACCTCTTAACATTGTACCATTATGCATTCAGGCCTCACAGTCGTAACACTGTCTTATCTCAGCTGTAAGGGATAGTCCACATTGCACGCTCATTGCACCATTGAAATCTTTCTCTGTCAGTACAGTCCTCTCTAATGTGTGCGTTTCTTCTGTAATTCTCCTTTAGAAATCTGCTCTAGGAGAGGATCAGCCAGTGATCTTCTGTTCTTTTATCTAAATATATACAGTACAGCCTGGTTTCATTCAAAATCATTTTAGATGTCAAGTAACATGATCCATTAGTAAATGAGTAAACTTACTGCATTTTAGCTTGATTTATTTTAAATATTCTTTGTGCAGGCCGGCGTGACGCATCAGGAATACGCCTGCATTACACCCCCAGCCTGAGGCGGTACGATGCAGGGATCATGGAGCTGGGTCTTGTTTATACACCCATCATGGCGATCCCACCCAAACAACATGCCTTCTACCTCAGCGGATACTGCACATCCAAGTGTACCCAGACTGTACGTGTAGAAAACTTTATTATTCACTGCACGTGCCACATATTTTAGTTTTTGCCCCTAGAGCGTTTTAAAAGTCTTGGTTGGATCTTGACCTCAAAAGTTTCTGTCTGCCTGTTTGTCGACTCAGGCTTTGCCTCCAGGAGGGATCTATATATTTGCATCGCAGCTGCACACCCACCTGGCGGGCCGTGGGGTGAGAACAGTTTTGGTGAGGGGAGGCAAAGAGCTGGAGGTGGTGCAGGAAGACAAGCACTTCAGTACGCACTACCAGGTGAGAGACAGCAGGGCTCTGTTTATCCTGAAGAACTCATGGCAGGGATTCAGACATGAAACTGCATCTGGTTGTTTCTGCTTCTTGCTTCTTCTGCACTGTTTAAGGAGGACAGGTTGGATTTCACCACAAGCTTAATATCACAAGTGATTACTTGATGGTGCTTAGTGTACAAGCTGCAGACAAAGAGAGTGCTCTCATGATTTGACAGGTTACTTGACGAATTCCCAAGGGAAGTAATTTTCTGAAACAGTCATGCTCTGTAGTTTCTAGCAAATGTTACTGAAGAGAAAACTGTATTCTTAGGGGACTGTTTTCAGAAGTGTTTTAAGGCCTTTTAGACACCAAGCCGACGGTCAGTGTCTGAGAGTCTGCGACGTGTCCCCCGTCGTGGCACTAGTTGGACCCTTGTTGGCTGCTTTTCGCCCGACTGAGCATTTCAAATCTACAGCGGAGCACACTGGTGAGATACTTCAGCTTAGTGAGTCAGTGCACAGGAAGAGTAGCGGAAGTAAAAAGAAATCTAGCAAACGACTAAGTCTCAATCTGAATATTGCAGTATGAATAATTTCACACTGACACGATCACCTGGAATGACGAAAATATAGATGAGCTGATAAGCGATATTCAGTAGAGACCAGGGGCTGTATTCCTAAAGACTCTTAGCCCAAAGAGTTGCTCCTAGTGGCCAAATGCAAAGAAAATTCTTAGAATCATGATGTTTTCTAAGCATTTCCCCTCAAAGTTAAGAGGAGATCCTGACAAAGAAAAAAGCTATTCCTAAAGAATCTTAGCTCTTAAGAGTGCTCCTAAGGTGAGATCTGTTAAGAGCAGGGAGGAGGACTTTTAAGAGGCTTAGGAGTTTCTTAAGCAGAGGAGAAAATGGCGGAAAGGAGGCATTTATCTGCTGTGCTCTATTTTCCCATGCCTGGTTTTTGGCTTGTAGTGATGACATCGGGGCCAAATCTATGTCTCAAAACATTTATTCTCATTGACCAATTCAGCCAGAAGCAAACACTGTTTCTCTGTCCAGCTGGGTTTCCTACTTCTTTTCTTCTCCATTGCTGTTCGGTTTGTGGAAGATTTGAGCGCCAACCAGCACTGCTTCTTATAGGCCAGTCAGCAATCACAGAACCTGATGAAAGCTGAGCCATTTTACCCTTGTTAATACCAAATGGATGAAGTGCAAACATTACCAGCATGGTAAATGAGTGTAAGCAAATAAATGTAACTATCAGCATGTGAGTACTGTGCAAGTGAAGTTTTCACCCATTTTGTAGGATAATTTTATAGTATAGCTCATTATTTATATAACAGAAACTTTCTTTTTATGTAAAATATTATTTATAATTGCACAGTTTTCATAGAGATTAGATTCTATTGCTTTGACGGTCCATTGCATGCACATTATCACCAACAGTGTATTTTTATCTAACTTTCAGGATCAACCAACAACACCTCACTAAGATAAGAGTTTCTGTCCATTCCTTACTCAGAGTGGTTTTTGGCCCTTCTAGCTCCTCTTGTGCACTTCCTGTTTCCCTTTTGAATGACGAACACAGACTACTGCCACCTGTTGGTGTGGAGAGTCACTCACTCTCACACAGGTGCAGGACATACATGCTAACTGTTGGCTACAGTCTTTGCGGTGTCTTGAAGTGCAGCTTTTACGCCCAGACACAGGTGACGCAAGGCAACGCCACAGTCGGCCTTTATTGAGGCCCATTCTTTATTTTGGTGTGTCCTGGCCTTAAGACACATGTGCAAGGCTCTGGTGAGTTTTTAGGCCTCAGTTAATAGCTGCTTGCTTCTGTAAGTCTTTTCACAAAGTTTTTTTTATCTTGACAAAAGAGGAAAAATTTGCCCTAGCCCCCATTCACATCACCGTTACTCCCCAGTGGCTAATCTGAACATACGGTATATATTAACACTGGCAAATACGTGTAGTCAAAATAGTTCTCAATTTTCTGAACTGATAGCATTCTACCGACAGTAAATGGCCCTCAAACCACAAGTGGATGTAAGTATTCATATACAAAGACCTCCTGACCATTAACTCAAAATCTAAACCGACAAACGACATCAACACTGCTGAGAGACAGCAGTCGACATCTGTTGTGCTTTATTTATGCAGTGTCCTGGGGCACGTACACACACACACACACACACACACACACACACACACGGAGCACAGAAGGACATCTGCTAGACTGTCTGATAAAACATCCAGGTGCTGCTGGTGTCAGACTAATCAGAGTGTACCCGAGTGTTGTCGTTTCAAACCCTGCTGCCTCATTGGGCATTTGAAGACTTCATCAAACCCATCTCAGCAAAGGTAATAGACCTTTTAGCACGCACAACAATGAAAGGTGCCTTCAGGGCGTACATCAAGAGCAGCCGCTGTTTTATTTTGCTGTACTTCAAATAAATGTACTGCACACACTGTAGTATTACAGAGAACTCAACTGTGCAGTCGTAACGAGGTACTGTATTTTGAAAAAAAATCTAAGCTCTTCAGTTCAGAGCACTAAACTGACTGCCATTCATTCATAATCACATCACAAATTATGGACTTGTTTCTGCATTTAGTGTTTTCTGGTCTGGATACGGGAACACAGGAAATGAAATGTTTATCGTACGGTTTTTGTCTTCTTTTCTACAGACGATCCGAGTTCTGAGGAAGATGGTGAATGTTTTACGCGTAAGTATAAAACTGACGGCTGCTTCTGCAACTGAGGTTACCAAATGCGATGTCTACGGTTCAGTTTGTGCCGATTTTACACTCAGATGAGAATGGGAATTTTACTATTCTGCAAGCTCAGCTGAGTACTTCTTTCTGAATGGTAGAGTCCCAGAAGGTTTTTTTTCTTTTACCCCATTTGAATTTAAATAATGGAATTAGAATAGCTTGCTGCTGTATAAGGTGCTTTAAATGGAGTGGAAATAGGAACAGGCCGTAAAATCAGTGCTGCGATAGGAAATTCCCCGGAGACACACTAAACAACAGCAGCTGAGCTCCACGAAGCAACATTCTTTTCAAAGTGGTGGCCACTGACTCTCTTGTGTAATTACTTTTCTGTCAGTGGTCTTAAATTGTTATTTGTGAAATGCCGCGAACTGCTATTTTGTATTTGTGTTCGATCCTGCAGGGTGACGTCCTCATAACGAAGTGCACTTACAACACAGAAGACAGGAGCAAGCCTACAGTGGTGAGCAGCACGCTGCGAATACACACTGGTGTTTTTTTACACCGCCAAACTCCAGCCCTGAGTACCTGCTTTAATCTCACTCCATTTTCCCGTCATTATCCTAATCCTTCCATTGCACCCCTCTAATACTTACATCTGGTCTTTGTGCCGTATCCTCGCCTTCTGTCCCATCTCCCTACTAATGTCTTCCTCTCCTCAGGGAGGCTTTGGCATCATGGAGGAAATGTGTGTTAACTACGTTCACTACTACCCTCGTACTCAGCTGGAGCTGTGCAAGAGCCACGTTGACCCGGGATACCTGCAGAAATACTTTAACTTCATTAACAGGTAGCACATGCACAATCCTTCTCTCACTACCTAAAGCGCTTGGCTTGTCCCTCTCCCCCTTCATTCTCTCATTCAGCATCTCCCTCTGCATGCTCATGTGTGACTAAGCAGTTTTTGTTTTCAGCATTCATCCCTCCTCGCTCTGTCCTTTGCCCCCGGGGACAACTGCGGTGATTACTTCTTTTAATCTTGAGAAGCTTCGTCCTTTTTTTTTTTTAAAGTGAAACCGTGTTCAAATAACAGCCTTTGTTTTTTTCAATCTCCTCCTCAGTCCGCCTCCATCTTTTATTGACTTTCCTTCTCTCTCCTCTCTCCATCCCACCCCTCCCTCCGCTCAGGTTCCACGGAAATGACCAGTGTGTGTGCGGCGAGGTCAGTGTGACGGAGCAGTATTCGCAGCTGCCGTGGGACGCGTTCACCGTAGAAGTGCTGGACTCGCTCTACAACACGGCTCCCATCTCAATGCACTGCAATCAGTCGACCGCACGCCTCTTTCCTGTAAGTCGCACACACACACACAAAATACAATAGACTGCCGAGCCACCAATTAAACCAGTTCAAAAGCAGACATCAGTCGGACAGGAGAGTCAGACTGGCTGAAGAGCGGAGAGAGAACAGCTTGTTAACTTACAGAAACACACACACACAGACAAGATGTTTGGATCAGAGTGAATAAACCAATTACAAACTGTGTAGAGGCCTTGATCAAGGTTCTCTGTCAGAAACCCAGCTTTCCCCTTGATGTAAGACATCAATTGTGCAAGTGCAAACCACATGCAGCTACGAATAACAGATTCCAGCGAGCGCCGTAAAGAGCGCAGCTATAATATGAGGTTAGATGATCTGGGTTTGGAAACCAGCACGTAATTTAAAAGGTCAGAACAATAAGTCTTGCTGAAGGTAATCCAGGACAGAATCGGGACAGCTTGTGAAAGAACCCATTAGGTATAGTGCTTGATCTGGTCATACATACAATACAGCATATACTGTACACATGTTGTCTATTGTGAGGGGTTATTATCATTTGTGTTATTTTTAATCCCCCTTTTAATCATATGGTTTTAAATGAATGAAGTATTTCTCAGTAGAATAAACATTTTCATTCAAAGTCTGGAAAAAAATCCAGTATTATTTGTTAAGAAAATAATTTATTATGGTTGATCAGGATTTAGTGGGTGTGATTTAATCCTCTCTCTCTATTTAAATATTACTTGGTTTATTAATGTAACTGGGTTTTTTCCAGATCAGGGAGGAAACAAAGACAAAAGTGATTAAGTCTTTTTAAAAATGTTCTCATTTTGAAAGAAAACTTTAAGTAAAAAGCTGTTAAGAGAAAATATGTTTTCAGGGCCTTCAGTATCAACCACATAGGGCGTCCTGGCATGTGTTAAACTCAATGTTGCCACAACTGGAAGGCAAAGCTTTTATCAAGATATTTTGGGGGAATCCATAATAAATGAAACAGACTCAGCGCATTTCAGCAGATAAGTTGTCAGAGTTTCAGCCTCTGTGCTGCAAGTTACTCTGTAACAGTAGTATGTGGTTTGGCACTTTGCAAGGGATGATGAGCGATGTAGGCAAGAGTTTGTGCAAAAAAGAGGATTTAAAAAAAATTAATAAATGAGGAGAGGCAATATGAGGCAAACACGTGAAATTCAATGAAGATACCTCAAAGCTGAAAGCCAGGGCCTCACAGCAGGCCACCATCTACTGCAAAGCATTAAATGCAACAACGAACGCACAACGAATAAGCTTCTACTCAGCATTGATATTACAGGCACATCATAAGTCACTGCAATAAGTAGTTAGCAGAACATAAATCAAACTACACAATGTGAATATAATTTGACTGATTCATTAAGTTATTATGCAAATCCAATTACAAATCACTGTTAAGAAACGGGGCCTGGCAGAGCTCAAAAAATTCACACTGGTAGCAGTAGATGGTCGTACTGAAACTGCTTTTTGGGCGAGTGATGAGTCAAGAGGAATATGGACAACACTTGAAAATCTGGGTGCATCTTTGTTCACTTTCTATTGAAAGAATTTTTTCTTCTTCTTTCTTTATTATATTTGCATCATATTTGACATTCCACAGCTGGCAGAATCACTTTGCGCATCTCATACTCTGGACTCATATCTTGGGCATGTACACATACCGTTCTTGGATCCTTCAGCATCTATGCATTTTTACCCTTTCTCAAGAAATTATTGTGACAATGTGATTTATTCTTGATAGATAAAGTGTATATCTGCTCAAAAGGTTATAGATCGATCTCTTCTAAACCGATGTGTATAAATAAGAATAAAAAGAGGAATGTGCCCGAAAAACAAGTTTTTCAACTTTATGGGCAACAGTGTAGTCGGAATCTCTGATCAAAAGGATTTCATCAGTTTGAAGAAATATCTTCCATGTTTTTAAAGTTTACTCAGTGCATCTCGTTTTTCTCTTTATTGCCAAGAAAACTCTGCCATTATTTGAGAATTTTAGGAGCAAATAATTCCAACTTCCAACAGATGCCGAAAACCTCATATATATTCGTTTCTCTAGGGCGAGTGGGAGAAACAGCCTCTACCTGTGGTGACGTCTGTCCTTGAGAAGCTCCGCTACCCCTGCGAGGGAGGTGCGCTGCCCACTAGCTGACCTTTTACACCTCCAGTCGTAGCAGGGGCCTAACGGGGTGTTTCAACAAAGGGAGAGGCCACCAGACCTGCGGAAAGTTAAAGAAGTCCCCGTGGCTGGGACTTGATGATTTCCTCTTCCTGCTGTAATTAGATGCTTATATATACACACTATATTATTATTAGTGCACACATGTCGATCTGCAGTAGTGTTCGTATGTTAAGTTTTAAAGCAAGGGGGGGACAGTATTTTTCACATTAGGAATATATTTAAAAAAAAAAAAAAAAAAAAAGTGCAATTAATAAACTGGAGGCAACAGTGATTGCAACGTACTCAGCCATTAACTTCTCTTCTTTCAACCAGCCTACTAACTTACTAACATCATTAAGATATGAGGCATTATATGTGATTTGCTAAAGTCTCTAAAAAATAATGCATAAAGCATAAACTGAGTGGTGTTCAAAGGCAAAAAACATTTTCATTTATCATTTCTAGAGTAAAATGTCTGTAATTTACCACCCGTCTCTGTCCCATTCCCCAGTGTGTCCTTGCACATTTTGGTCTTGAATAATAAATGTGACAAATAAATAAATAAAAGTTGGAAGTTGAGTAGAAATTTATTAATATACAAATCGCTTTGGACAGAAGAAACAAATCAAGGATCATTTCATGATTTCATTTCTTTCATCAGAAAAACTGGTAAAGAAGATTTTCTCTTAAAATTGTTAGAATAAATGCATATTCCAAACTAATATCAGAACACACATTCAGCACTGAGAAATTAAACCTTTTTTGAACGCAAGAATCAGCGTCACCTGCTTTTCCATCATCAAAACAATGTTCTTATCACACTAGCAAAATAAGGGAAATTACATACACTCCATCATGTGAAAAAAAGAAGAAAAAAAAAACTCCCCTCCAGGCACATATTCCGGTAGTCGAGTTTTATCAGTATGTTTCGCATTTCCCTTATAAATCTTGTTATTAAGTCAAACTACTCCTGGGAACAACAATTTCAATGATTAATGGCCTTCTGGACAGAATCAATGAACCAGTCCACATTAGTAAACATTTTGTGGTGAATGTGTAGCAAGCAAATTCTGAGAGGCAAGAAGGACTCACACGTACAAATAAATGCCCGCTTCCACCCTTACAGGTGGCTTCTGCTCACATGGTGTATTAGATGAAGAAGTGTAAATTAGTGTAAACAAAAATGGAAAGCATAATTCTTCGATAATTAATTCCATCAATAGTGTAAACACAAGATAATTACTGTTCATGGCAGCAATTGCATTAAAGAGATGAGGTCACTTTCCCAGGTGCTAAACTAGTACTGATTTATCTTTTCTGCGCTTTCATTCACTGACTGAAAGAAAACACAGAGTACACTAAACACCATGCACTACCTAGCTTCACATATTAACAGTTTTAGTGTTTATCTATATATATATACACAAGTAAAGGCACCGTATACCCAACAATTCTGAAGGCCAGTTCCAAAAAACCTGTGCCGACTCCGTTGATCCATTTAGACATAGATTGTTTTAGTTTCCACAGCATTAATTACATGATTCTTATGATACTGCCCTGCCATACTACTTCATTACCCTAATATTTTCAAGTGTTTTCAAGTGAAAATATTAATGAGGTGAAGATGGTTCTTAGTGTGCTGCTCAATGCTTCCTACTGATGTTTCACAGTAAAGTGATTTAAAAAAAATAAAAATAAAAACGTATTACACTGCATGAACGACTGGGAGATACATGAGGATTTTTGATTTACTATAATATGGCAAAATGAGAGCTCGTACCACTGCTTGAATTGGTGGACAGCCTTATTAAATAACAATGCGTCTGTGAAATAACAAAACTAAAAAGGATTGAGTTTGCAAACGGCGGCAGCGTGTGCAGAAACAGCAACAAGGGAATTGATAAAAATTTTCTGATAACTGTTTTCTTCATCTTCATTCTGCTTCAGCAGTGTTTTTTCCCCAGGTGCACTGTATCTTGGGGTATTTTACCCCCCCTTTCCTTCCAAGTTTAAGAAGTTTGTCTGTCTCAGATCTAGTTAGTTTTCAAGCAAGTTAAACTCTGATTTTATTATCAGGAGCAGGAGAGTCTGACTCAAACTGCCTTTAGGTATAGTAAGAATAGTTTTATTCCCGAACATGATACTCTGTGGCCTCATAGGATATATTAGAAATGAATAACAATATTATATCATGACTTATAAGGACAAAATTAAAGGACCAGTGTGTGTGGTATTGTGGCATCTAGTGGTGAAGTTGAAAATGACAGCCAAGAGAACATCACTCCCATTTCAAGTGTGTAGGAAATTCCAAGGTGGCCAACACTTCCACGTCACTAAATAAAAAAGGTCTTTTTCTAGAGCCAGTGTTTAGTTTTTGGTCCTAGGCTACTTTAGAAACGTGACGGCACAACATGACAGGCTCCACGAAAAACAATTCATAGTACTCTATAAAAATAATAATGAATATTATATGTTAATATTATATTATACTTAGGCTTATTGCTAACCTTCGTCCTACACACTAGACCTTCAGCAGCCTGCCTCAACTATATCATCTACCTGTTTTTCTAATACAAGTCTTGTTTCCTCTTCAGAAAAAAAGACCTGGACACTTTATGCTATTTACTTTGCATAGTAACCGCCCATTTTTTCAGCCCTTTTTCAGTTCTTTGGTTACGAAAGCAGCAGCTGTCTTACGAAACAGTACCACATTCACCTACAATCATGGTCATAGTACAAAGGTTCACTGCTGTGCTAGCAGCTAAAAAGATTAAGACCTTCATTGTTAACTACTAGTAAGACTTTACACCATACATGCAGCCCCACAAACTGAAAACTGGTTTAGTTACAGATTAAAGACTCATTATAAATTAGCTAAATAGTTAGTCTGACATGAAGATGGAGGTTTGCTGAGTTCGGCGACTATAGCTAAAATGGGCTTATGATGGACTGTTATTTGAGATAATAAGTATGGTTTAATTCCTGAATTAGCTTTTATGGTAATATTACCCACATGAGAACATTCATATGAGAACACTTTTACTCTCAGGCCCAGAGTGGGTATAAAAATGTGGAGCTGAAGCACCCTTAACAAAACGGTTGTTTAGCTTTCATTGCACTTCAGTTCCATCGAATGACGCACATGATCTGAATATAATGGTCAACATTTGATGTATATAGGAGATGTACACATTAAAACAACTGCATGTAACAAAAAATAATCTTTCCAACTTGCATGTTGTTCTCTGACCAGCATATTCAGTTTTTTCATGTGTGGTCCTTTTCAAGCATAGATGCCCTTGACGCGTTTATTCTCAGGGTCGAAGGGAGTTTTGAGGTGGGCCTTGGCCTTGTATGTCACTCCCATCCTTTCCAGGGTAAACTCACCGCTCTTTATGAAATCGGCGCTCACCTGACATAGAAAAGGAGACGATGAGAGAAAATAAACAGCATGAAAACCAAAAGAAGAGAACGGGGAGCACAGAAATGACAAAGGGGAGGAATAAATGAAGAGACAATGGAGATTAAAATAGAGCGAAGATGAGATGACCAATTAATTTGTGAAAATAGTGTTCTCAGCTGGCAGACGACTCCAGATCGGACAATTTCACAGCGTTATTATCTGACAGAAGAGAGCGGCGCAGGAGTTATAAAACACTGGAAGCAATTAGTTCACTCATGAGTCAATGTCAGCTACGCCGCAACACAGAGAGCTAATTTTCACTGGCCGACTTTGCGTTTCCCTCCCTGCAGCTCTGCCACTGATGTGTCACACTCTGTCTCCCTTTAATTCACACAAACACGCGAAGTTGTGTTCCCACTTCAGAGGACGTCACAGAGGCATAACAATTATTTCCTTGAGATTTACCACAAAAAGTACCCTAATCTTAAACTGAGATTCATACGCAAATTTTATGATTTAGGGGACTTGCTTTTTGTGCCCCAAATGGAGGAAGACCCCAACAACATTAGTGTTCCCCACCTCCATAAAGGACCACTGTGTTCAAAGGCTCAATGCAACTCATTCATAGCTGTCTTCATCTACAACCATCTGGTGTAGAAAAGGCCCAGCAAGAAAGACAAGAATTACCTCCACACGCTGCAACAATCTGAGACCAATTAGAACATGAAACAACAAAAGGATGCTTCCCCACGTGTCCTACCCCTTGATTTTATTGTTTCTGATAGAGGTGGACATCAATTATAAATCCTGAATCCTGAAAAATATGTTATATGCACACTTGTGTTTATTTTAGCACTACTTTAGGCTGAAATTGCAGCAGTTCACACCAAAGTCTAAAGAGACACAATCCTGAAAGCTGTGTCCTTCTGTTAACTGTTCACTGTACCTCTTGACATACGGCAAACAGATGCCAAGAATGTAGTTTTAAAATCTATTTAAAGAGTGCTTATTGTTAGCAGAGCATATAAGTGTTCCGACTTTACAATTTGTTTGAGGTGTAGGTTTAAAATTCTCCCCACTCTAAAGGAGATGAAAACCATTCCTAATGGAAATTGGGACGTATTTTGATGGTTCACTGTTCGCTGTTATGAGTATAACACTGACAAATGATGGCTGAACTGAAAAAAGAAACATTAGAAGCACTGTGAGAGCCTCATTTCAATAGATCCACGTGAAACCAGGGAGATCGAGGCTATGGTGAAAGAAGACGCTCCATGTGTTGATGCGTTCAGGAGAGAAGACCCACATTACACTCGAGACATCTAGCTTTGTTTTGTCACTCAGCAACACAGAGAGCACCTCCTGCAGTCACATCACTGTGTGAGTGATTCTTTGCGTCTGCATTTTCAAACTGAAGTGCTCCACAAAAAAAGCAAAGGCACGGTCTGCTTTGTTTTGCTGGTCACGACTTGAGGATGGACATTGTACAAATGGGCACAAACAGATTTGCAGATATGCTATCACTCGCCCACAGTCCAATGTGCTTCCATTAGACCAGAGCAGATCACACTGAAATTCATTTACTGAGTTACTCTAGCAGTAGTACTACTACTTGTCTAAACTTAACCTTATGTTAATCTTAACCTTGTATTTAAATGTATGCATTTATGTTATGGATTATTGTTTTTTATCCCCAAAACACAGGCAAGTCCCCAAACTATGACTGAATAAACTGACTTATGTCCTCACAATGTCAGTAATACACAAACATACACACATTTAAGGAGGTGGAGGTGCCCTTGCCTTTAAGGACATTATTTCTTCCATCTTTCTGTTGGATGTTAGATCTGTTACTCTGTATTTATTTTTTATTTTTTTACCATATTCTGACACATATGCGAAAAAATCGCATGCTGCTCAGTAAAACTTGTTTTTCAAAGTAGGTGAGTAATTTTACTCGAGTTTCTGAGATTGAAAAAAAACGAGACACCTACAAACTCGGACAACCAGACTAACAAAGAACATACATTTCTCATTCCGAGCATTAGGAAATTAGATATCCCTAGGCAGACATACAAAACTCACACAAAAGGATCACTTCAAAAAAACATCTAAGCAATCCAGTTTGTCAGCCCTTAAATCTACTTGTGAGACACTTTCATCTGCTCGCAGTTTGAATTCAGAAAAATCAACCCATTTTCTCAATGTTACAGGGAGCTCCGATTTTATGATGTTTTCAACATGCTGACACCTGTTTCTGCACGAACCCAGGAAAATTGGAGAAATTAAACTATCCGACGCAGCGGAAGACTGATTATTAGAGCAAAATTACGACAGACAACCCAGAGGGAATGGAACAGTACGATACAAGAGACTAATGTAGTGCGTAGGTGTGTGTGTTTGGGTGTTTTTAAGGTCTTTACCACTCCTCCATCAGGGTTGCGGATGTATCCATAACCAATAGTTTTGTCGATAAAGAAGCCGTAGTCAGAGCGCCGTAGGTGACCGACGGGAACTCCATTGCGGAAAATGGCCTCCAGACCAAACATGGGCACTTTCCTGATAGAAAGCAAGAAAAAAAAAGATTAATTGTATGATAAAATAATTAATTTGTACTTAAAAAGCAAATAATGAGGTCCTTTACATGGTTGAACTCAGATAGATTAAAACATATGAGGACTGAGTATATCAATAATAAACTGGTACAGCTGAGAATATTTAAGTTCTATTCAAGAACTAGTTTAAACCTAAGGAGCCTATCTGGCTTCTTGAAGTGAAGTGCCAAATTTATTTACTTTTATGTTATTTTCTTTCTAATGAACTATCACGTCACGACAGAAGCTCTACTGACTCATCAATGGTGAAGCAGACGATGCGCCTCCTCAGCCCCTCCTCCTTCTGTTTCTCCAGCCTATCACGGCCCTGGAAAGGGATTGAACTCTTTAGTTTGCAGGTGAAGGCCAGCCCGGCCTCCAGAGGAGTGTCATCCGGACGCAGGTCAGCGTGCCAATGTCTGTACCCTGATGAAGAGTAAAAGTAAGACACGTTGAACTAGCAGATATTAGCGAGAACAATTTTTAATGTTTAGCTGTTGCAAATTTGAGCTAAAGTAATATTAGCGTACAGCTGGTCTACAAATTATGTACAATTGAAGTCATTTCCGGCTCATTTCGGTGAAACCTTACCAGAGCCATATTTGGATGTTATGCTTAGATGTTTCTGACTTTCAGCTGAGTGTTACCTTTCTCTATGCTGAGTGAGTCAATAGCTCTGTAGCCGGAGTTGATGATGCCGCGCTTTGCGCCAGCAGCCATGACGGCATTGTAGACTGGAAGGCAAGAGTCTTTGGGAATGTGCAGCTCCCATCCGAGCTCCCCGACAAATGACAGGCGCATAGCTCGTACCTAGACCGGAGAGAGAGCACATAGAGGAGGCTTAGAGAGACGGAGACACGCACGTAGAGGGCCAAGCTGCCGTGTCTTTTCTTGTGCTCACTCACGCACACATTTTCTTGAAATGCATATGAATGCTAAGAGCAGCTTTCAAGCTGTAGAAAAGAATGAGAACAGGATAAACAGATGCAAAAATAAGATAAGCTGCACGAAGAATAAAACAGGGAAACCGTAATCTCCCTTTAGAAATGGATTTTGTGCCCAAAATGTGTTAAGCCTTGAAAGATGAATAAAAAATAAAACTCCACAGGGGGTGGGAGGTGGAAGAAGACGGATGCATTCAGGTAGGAAAGAAGAACTCAACTTGAGTGTTATTCCCTATAGTTATCTCCTTTTGAATTTTGGTCATGGCAACATTTTATTCAACACCTCCACCGTGGAGTCTTTGGGGAATGCGGCATGAGCGGTTTTGAATAGGACAGGGAGAACAACTTTCCAAAGAACCTCAATTTAATAGATATAATCTCAAGAACTTTTCTTTCCCACTGGAGGTAAAATGATGGCCCAAAAGTCCCTGAAGCTGCTGTGGTACACAGAAGAAGAGGAAAAATGACCCTCAGCTCGAAACCATTTTAGAGTGACAACTGCGACTGCACAATGTGAGCGCTTGTGATATTTTTCATATACAGTCATCTATTTTCAGAAGCTCAAAAGTCATTGGACAAGTTAATAAAATGGTCGTTTTGAATACATTGTTGAATCCTTTGCAAACAATGGCTGCCTGAAGTCATGGATGAGGGATTATCTCACACCTCGGCATGAAACAGCTTTTGAGCCCAATTACCCTTGATCCTTTCTAAAAGAGGAGGCTGCATATTAAATAGCTGAGAGTCCGCACTTTAATTCTACGTTTATTACATAACTGCAACTTGAATATGTTTCGGTAAACAGCTAAAACAACAAGAAATGTGTCAGTGTCCAAAAAATACGTGCACTTAATCATTTTTCTGCGTTTAGCTTCATAAAATTCAAGGACTAGGGTGTGGGAGAGTGCGAAAACTTTCTCCAACAGTTTCCCCGGTGGGTGCAGTGACAGCCAGGCCATCTGGCCATGCAGCAGCCAGGGATCACCCTGGGCCCCATATGTACTCCACAAAGCTTTGGGGAGGATAGTACATGTAGGCCTGCTCTGTCTCACAACACACACCAGAAACACAGACGACAAACTTAAACACACATAAACACATGTACGCCTTATGCACAATGTCAGTCACGCAAACACCAGCCAAACATCAAACACAGATAAACACAGTGCCGACACTGCCGACTTCACACCCGCTAGAAAAGGGAGAGTGAGCGAAAGTGAGAGATGGCTCGAGTCTAATGAGCTATGAGGGGAGCAGAGGGCAGGGAGAGGTCTGCTTTCACAGCAGTGCAGCCATTAAAATGTCACCCAGACAAGGCCAGCAACCAGCTGGAACTCAGCGCTAGCAACACACTCGCGCACACACGCGCAAACGCTCCTGCAGAGCTGTGAGAAGATGCTTCCTGCAATCACCAGAGCGCTGCATAATTCATGCAAGAGCAACTAAGACAGAGCGAGTGTGTGTGGACATATGTATCGCTGCATGGGATGGTACAACACGCTCTGTTTTATCTGCGGCCAGAAATGTCGTCAACGGGGTCAACTTGAGAGGCTAAGGTCACATGCCTTATGGTATGAGTTTTTTAAAAAGTGTATAAAATATACAACTACGTATGAATATAGGGCTGATCGCACACCTATTTAATTTAGGTTCAGGAAGTAATTTATGCACTATTGTTTAACCAGGTATCCGTTCGTGTTCACAGGGCAACTGAAACAAAGCAATCAAGACGACGTTCTTCCCTTCTCCCCTCAACATTACACGGCTGCAAGCAGTTATGTGATTCTGAGAAAACTGGATTTCAGGGAATCATGAAATAGTCACATTGAAAATGGAGCATCAGCAGGGAATGTGGGCATTGGTATTTATTGCTGTTCTGTGGTTCAGCGTTGTGTATATGAACAACTTGTTCAGTTTGATTGAGCCTATATATGCTAAGAAGGTGCACTGGTGCTGCCAGACACCTCCCAAGGACAAGACGCTCTATGGCATACGACTACCTGTTCTGCATCAGGTAAACTGCTCGGTAAGGTAATTCTTAGATTATAAATAGTAGTCGCATTGGTTTGAGTGTAATGTGTGTGCACATTGCAGACAGACATCCTCTATAAGCAGTCTAAGCTTGGTTTATTTTACACGGCAACAGAGTTCACACCAGCCCAAACAAACCGACCTGGCAGAGCAAACCCTCCAGGTTTCGGAAAAACAAACTAGGTGTGAAAGCATCCTAAAACTGCCGGAGTACTTGAAAACAACAGTGCTATAAACTTTATTCTGAATATTGAGCAGCTAGTCCTCATGGGCAGAAGAAGGGAGAGCTAGAAGGTGGAAAAAGGTAGAAAAAGAACGACAAATTTCGACAGACTTGACATGCAAGTAAGTCACAAGGATGCCTTGAGAAATGCCATCTGTCCTTCCTACACACACACACACACACTTTATACTCTCTGATGACTGAACCTTTGCAATAATAAACCTGTTACACCGAACAGCATGTGATTAGCATAAAAGTATTTTTTAATTAACTGTATTTTTTTATTTAACAAACACTGGCAGGACTATTTTGAAGCTGACAAATGTACCACATCCACTTACTCCCAAAATCAGATGAGGCACCGCTGTGTGCGTGTGTGTGCTTTTACCTGATGTCCTACCGCGTTGACAACTTTGTGGGTAGAGAAGGGGAAAGCTTCGTTGCTCAGGTCTGCGTCCAAAACCTCCTGCAAGACCTCTCGGCTGAAAAGAGACAGAAAACACAGCGGGATCAGAAAACGTGGCAGTCGGTCAAAATATGTTTTTGTATCTGCATGTCTGCACATTAATTGTAAGTTTTATTGACAATTTGTGTACGTTTCTTGCACCACAAATATTACTGAAAGTGCACCAGCTCCGCGTCTCCCACAAAACAAAATCAATATTACATAAAGATGAGTCAACAGAAGAAAAAGGGACTAAGTTTAGCTCACTTTGCTGCTTGTGCACTTGTATGTTTGTGAGTGGGCAGGTGGAGAATACATGGTGTGGGGCCTTTTCTAGCATTTATTTTTGCAACGGTGTGGCAGGAAGCCAGGGTTGAAGATATTTGGGGAAGGGTTCAGGTTTATGTGTGTGTGTGTGCATCTGTGTGGGAGTCATTTTCTTTAAAAAGCAATCGATGTGGTCACGGCTAAATGCAGAAATGTGCGTATGTGTGAATAAAATACATCTCGCATATGTACATCTGTTTTTGGACACTGACAATGTTTTGTTAGTTTATTTATTTATCAAAGCATATTAAAGTTACAGTTATATAATTAATATGTGCTTCAAGTGGACTATAAAGTGTATTCTCATCTTTAATATGAGGGAGGTGGTGAAAAGGTGTATTAATAACAGCCATTTTTATAAACAGTCCCCCTGTTTCATGGACAAATGGGGATGTATGCGAAGACATCCTTTCTCATGTCGTCATCAGTCTAAAAGGTCTGGAGGTGTTTCTGAGTGTGGCATTTGCATTTGGAAAGTGTTTTTGTGAATCCACAACATGATTTTGAAGGAGGCGTCACTACAAGAGAAACAGGCCATTGGCTGTTCAGACAAAACTAATAGATCAGAGAGATAGTAGGAACATTAGGAGAGGCCAAATCCACAGTTTGACACGTTCTGAGAACTAAAGAACGGACTGATGAGTTCAGCAACATAAGAAGACAACAGTGGTGGATGATTACTTGATCATGTCCACGGTATAAAACAACCCCTTCACAACATCTAGACAAGAAAAAGACCAGTCTCCAGGAGGAGGCATATAACCGACCATCAACAATGCCTCCTATGACGATAAGACTTTACAAGAGTAAATACAAAGGGTTCACCACAAGGTGCAAACCATCCATAAACCTCAAAAATAGAAAGACCAGATTAGACTTTGACAAAAACAAATTCGGATAGATGAAACTAAGGTCAACCTGTACCAGGTTGATGTGACCAAGAAAGTTACATCTGTAAAACACAGTGGAGGCAGTGTGATGTATGAGCACGCATGGCTTCCAATGGAACTGGGTGAATAGTGTTTACCAGTGATGTGACAGAAGACAGAAGCAGCTGGATGAATTCTGAAGTGGACAGGGATGTACCGCGTGCTCAGACTCAGCAAACACACTTGAAGCAAATGATGAACTCAAGGCAGACAGACCCTTGAGGTGACAACAACTGAAGACAGCAAGGGGAGCCATAAGGAGGAGCAGCTTTGCGATGACAGGTCACCAGTTCTTTACTCACAAACTTGCCTTGCAAGGTCCACTGCTAGTTGTACTTGGATGGGTTAAATGTAGAGAACAAATGTCTTGTGTATATAGATTAATACAAGGCAAACAAAGTCAATTTTATTTTATTTGACAACTACAGTAGAGGCCTGGTAAAACATCCCAAAGCAGGGAACCCATTCTTTGATGATGTTCATGGTGGTGTTGATGGTGTTTTATTTATGATCATGTTCATTTGTCCAATCATGTTTGAGCCTTTGAACATAGGACACAGCATATAAAAGTGGTTGTAAAATAACAAAAATTGTGTCAGTGTCCAAACATATATAGTTCGGTGGACCCAACTGTGCATTACTGTATATGGATGCTTGCGGGATTATTACACACGCTGATATTTTTGTACTCACTTTGTTTACTGAGGCCAAATCCCTAGAGAAAACGCCCGTTATATATATATATATATATATATATATATATATATATATGTATGAATTGCTTTGTTTTGTGTGTGTATTTGGCAAGCGAGGAACTTTCAACCACTAATTTGTTTGCCACTTATAGTAACTACTGCTCCCAGCTGTGGATCTAAGGATGCACACACACACACAGCTCACAGGGGTTAAACAATATTGCACTATTTTATCATAAGGTTCATAATTACAAAGCAATGAGTTGAGTGCCAGTTGTACCCTTTGGAACATGCTGCCAAGCTGCGTGAGAGAAAAGAACTTCAAGTTTAAAGGCTACCCTCTCTGAAGAATTCGAATGAGACATCTCATGGAGGGAACACGCAGTCAAGTGCATTTCCATAAACGCTGTAATCTCCTCTCACTTCGAGCTTTAAAAAGGGATCAATTTGCTTCGTAGGGAAACAGAACCCAAAACACTGGAGGAGAGATGTCCTGCAATTCCTCATGTGTGGGGGAAACAATAAGGAGGAGCTAAAAATCATTACACAGCTGTGCAGAGAGAGCAGACGGCAATTATCCACACACACAGAGGAAAACATCCACGGATGCGAATACAAACACTACAACACAAGCTGAGTGAAACTGTTGATTCTTGTCTTATGATATCCTTCTGTGTGTGTGTTGCTGTGTTTGTGTGGATGTGCATCTACAATGAAACACACACACACATATTCTGCTGGTACTGACGCAGTGAGTTCTGGCTTGACGTAAGCAATCTTAACAAGAGGGACAGAAAAACCTGAGAACACAGCAGAGGACACTGAGGATGGAAGACTGAGCAGAAAGGGAACATGGGGGAGAGAAGAAAGAGCGAGATGCAGAAACCGAGGAGAGCAGGAGACGAGAAAAGCTCCAAGGGTAAGAAATCGACGAAATCCCACACAGAGAACAGAGTGGACTAACCCTGCTGCTGCCGAGAGGGAAGAACAAAGACGGAGGGCGGTGAGGTGGGGAGGAGAGGCCGTGAGAGGGGAAGAAAAGACAGAACGAGATCGGGGGAGAGGTAAAGGTGGCCTGGCTCGCTCACGGAGTGAAGAACAAAGCAGAGCCGTAGGAGGCAAGAAGAAAGTGACAAGTTGAACTACCTCCCGTGTCCAAATGTACAGAACCATTTTCACCGGTACAGTACACCAATTCTTATCCTTGGAGGAAGAAATCAATAGACGATGGTTTGGGTGGATGAGGTTAAAAACTATGACATTTTCAGTTTTATGTTAAACAAATTGATAAAGGGAGCAAATAGTATGTGTTAAGAAGATATCTTTTTAAATTGCCTTTTAATTGTCTACCAAGATAAATAATGCAGGTTAAACAGTCAACTCTCCAAATGCCGAAAGTCACAGGATCAAACGAAACCTGATGGAAATGTCCCATTTAATCAGTTACAGTGACGCACAAAGTAGAAGGAGCTGTGACGACATCTCAACAGCAACACAGACCCAAGAGCTTTTTGAGGGCTTGAAGATTTTGATCCAGGCTATTCACAAATTCCACAAACCAGGAGCCAAGAACTATTTGCTGTGAGACAACGGTGCTGACTGCTGAAGCAACGTGGTTTATTTTGACTATAGAAAGTTAATGCAATAGCTCTAATGCGATGCTCAGCTCTGATGCAGTGAAGAGCAAGCTTTAGAGGCCTTACATTTAGTTTAATAAATCTACTATTAGGTCAGTACCCCATTATGCAATGGAGGGCTTTATACTGCAGTTAGTGCAGAAATAAAAATTTTTCTTTTCTTTTCTGATCTTATCAACCATCAGCCATACCATACTGTAGGTTCAATACGAACTTACGTTGTGGTCTATACAGGCCTTAATCCACTAGCTCTAGTCTCCACAGACCTCCAACGTAAGGTACAAACTGTGGGTGAGAGATCAACAGTAACTGCTCTAAGAAATGTGTCTCAGTATATGTTCTCTTTCATTTGTTTTTTTGCCAACACTTATCCACAACTGATTCACGGAGACAGCAGTCAAGGCCATGAAGCCCGAGTGTCAAGATCCTTGGCCACCTCCTCCAGCTATTCTTGAGAGTGCCAATGTATTCTCAGGTCAGAGGGGATATATAATCCCTGCAGAGTAATCTCGGTCTGCCTTGAGGTCACGCAACAGCTGGATGCACCTGGAATACCTCCCTAGGGAGGAATAGGCTTCGCTGACATTATAGCACTATGAAACAGCTGACGGCTACATTAAACTGGAGAGTTTAACCATGAACCTCCCTTACTGCTGTGGTACTGTGTTGGTGCTACGTTGTAGCTGCCTGCTACCACTGTTGTCAAAATCAGGTGTAAATAAAGGCTACTATTCTGCATGTTTGTGCTGTTGTCAGCTCTGGCCACATGGAAAACAGTGGGCAAAGATCTTTGAATGAGCATAGTGTCTTCACCAAGGCGGGTGATTTGTTGGGAGTACTGCATGCAAAGCACTTCTGCAGCCTCTTCAAACAGCCTTCTGTCCTTGCACTCACCACCTATAACCATGGCCAAGTCTATGAGTTACCACTTAATGTGCTTGCCTCCAGGACATTATTGCCTCAATAGGACAGCTTGCCATTTTTGTCAGTTTGTCAGTTTCCAGGCCTTTCATGTCCAGTGGTGAATAATACCGAATTAGTTCACCTTTTCCATGTTTTTGCCAGCAGCATTATCTACTCTCCTTCTTTTTTCACCTGGATATCAGTCACAACATCCAATCAGTCATAACCACCCCTGCCTCTCGGCTGCTTGTCTCTCCCCACCTCTTGGGTCCCTGGATGCTGATCATCCCCATGTCCTCAGAGTGGTCTATCAGCTGGCAGCGGAAGCCTTGGTCCTGAAGAACCGTTCTAATGTGGTTCCAGTTGTGCTCCGCCACGCCGCCGCCGATGGCCAGGTAGTAAGCGTCACCTGGAGCAAAGGAAGACAGTGATTCACAGGAACAACTTGTATTAGGTGGGGGAACATGAGCAGAACAGACAATAAGAGTAGAAGAGCGCATTTTTGGAAACTTTTCACTTTCTTTATGCAGCTATGTTAAACAGGGCTTAAAATAAATAAATAATTGAGCACCTCGTGGCCTTTAATTACAGCTTCCCACCTAAGATGGCATTATGCAATGCAGACTACTTAATAATTAATTTGTCTCATCTAATTTAATATATACCCTGCAGTATTTTTAATTAGCACCTCGTAACAGAGATGAAGGTAATGTGATATAACGACTCTTGCCCCATCTGGCCTCTTTTTATTTCTTATTTTTTCTGTTATTTGGAGCCATAATGTCATAAAGTCTTTATATCTATAATTGTATGCTCCTTTTTTAAAATGTAACCTTTCCATCACAGCCAAGTGCAAAAACAATTTTGTCCGTTTTATTGCAAATTTCTTGTTTGTTCCTGGCTGTTTCACTCCAAACGACATCTTTCTCTATAAAACAGAATCATGAATCATGTTTTTTAATGCACGTTCAAAATTATGAAAAAACATCATATGGAAGCGAGTGAAAGGGTTATGCATTCAAAAGAGCAACAACACAATGTGACTGAAACACACAAACACACACATGCCGCTTCTCACCGTTAGATTCTGGTGCCAGGGGCAGGTTGGCAGCTCCAGGCTCCAGTCTGCTCACCGTCAGGTCAGCCTCCGCTCCTCCTCTTTTATTCAGCATGCAGGTATACACAGTGGAGCCTGAAACGTGCACAAACACACATATAAACAATGAATTACAGCAGTATTTCAGAATTTCAGCAGTGCTTTCTAATGAAAAACAAGGCAACAGAGATCTCAGAAGAAAGATGAATCTCAATCTGAGGTCAGTGTTCCGTCTGTAACTGATTTGCTTTGAGTAACTCGGTTCATGTGCTTTTTTTTTTTATGACTGCGTGCGCTCTAAGGGCTCCTGTGTTTGAGTAGGAATCCATTTTTAATACATACTTACTCTATGTTCACAGTCATCATCAAATCATCCTGACCACATCTGGAAACTTCTTTTTATTAAGTCGTTACCAAGGAAACAGCTTGAATATGAGACACGCTTCAAGGTCAGTGATTGTTGAGAAAATCTTTAAGAAAGATATCTACTATGACGACATCATCAAGTTAATTTTCTAATAAATGAACTATAGTCCCTTATTGCAAGAGACATAAAATTGTAACATGTCTTTCATCCATTTGCCAAATATGAGCGAATGATGGAGACAGTGTGGTTCCTACAATTATTGTACATTAAAACTGGCAACAAAAGAGAGAGACCAGAGCTTGTCATAATATTTTACAGTGGAAGGACACATAGCAAACACCTAAACACATTTTCTGCAGGGGAATAAAGACCTCTGTCACATCACTTGTCAGGTTAAGAGTGGTTCTGAAGCCCAGTATGGTGGCTTCGGCTGACACCACCTTGGTAGTGCCTGACTCCGTCTATCTCCCAACTAATATAAAAATAGGCAAAAACAAGAAGTGTGAATAAAGCCGAGAAGGGTGGGTGACGCCTCGGCAGACAGCTAGCCACTTGTGACGGCACCCACCCGTCAGTCAAAGCAGTGAAGCAGCTACAGGTTGATCCAAGTTTCATCTGTCCTAAGAAAGCAGGGAAGTTTTGCTTAACTTAGAGCTTTGGTATAATTTAAATGTGTGAGTTATATAAAAATTCACAAATGCCATGAATGGGAGGAATTTCATGGCATAAGACCAAAACAGGGGTTGTATAGGGCTGTTAATATTTTTATTTCTGCTGTGAAGTTTTAACATTTTAACATGGGGTCAATGGAGATTGACTCAACTTTGCCGTCAGCCTCAAGTGGCCATTTGAAGAACTGCAGCTTTTGGCATTCATTCATTTGCTGGTGAATAGCATCATATGTGATACGGGGAAAAAACACTGAAGTATTAAGTCTTTCATATGAATATGAAAAGAGATCCCTTTGTTTCTTTGCTTTCTCCACCAATCAAACCGAGACAATCTGAACGAGACATTCAGGTGTGCAGCACCTTGGGATGTCATAAAGGTGTAAGCCCTGCCTGTGGCTGGTTCAAACGTGCATGGCTGGAACGCCCGTGATTTTGTTAGAAGTCAGTTTGCTTGTCCTGGGTTGATTTTGCTGGTGTGGCCATTGTGTTGGCAGGAAATGCATAGCCCTCTTCCAGACAGGGACCTAATCATTGGGATTTAAAGCTACAGATACCGAAACAGCTCGTTGGAAACACGGCTAAAACCAGGGGTGTACAGATCCGGAAGAATAAACGTTATGTGCTGTATTTATGAAAATTATATTCTGGGGAAATGCGACACCAAGATTAACTTTAAAACTGGCATCACAAGGGACCTTTAAGTGAAGTCACCGGATTTAGAGTTATTCAGATCTTTAAACCTCTGCAGGCATGAAGTTAGAAAGAGTACCAGACCTCTGTAGCCCACGCTGACATCTATAATTTTTTTTTTTAATTTATAATTTTTCCCCAACCAATCTGCTCTTTTCATTCTGTCAATCTTTTCTCCCATCTGGCCGTGTCTGTGCATTGTACGTGTGCCTGTGTGTCTGTATGATTGTTTCAGCAGCAGTCAAACTGACCTGGCTTCTTGTTGACATCAGCCGTGAACAGCCAATCAGCTGCCTTCTTGGCATCCGGTCCAGTGAGGTAGAACTTTCCGAAGTAGGACATGTCAAACACAGCCACACTGTTTCTGCACGAGAGGCACTCGCTTTTAATCTGCATTTTTTTTTTTTTTTTTAAAAAGGAAAAAAAAAAAAAGAACTCAACAAACACAAACTTGAACATTATGTTCTCCAAGATGCCTGCATATCATCATCATCAGATCCCTGAAGGCAGCCTTCATCACATTCGAGAAATTGAAGGGAGACGCATCGTCCTACAGCTGATGAGTTAGTTCAGTGCTCTCCCTCGAAACTCTTTACGCCCCATTAAACTCACCGACTGTAGTCTCATCAGTGTCACTTGTAAATTACTATTTCCCATGAGGACACGTGTTCCCTTTCCTTCTGTTGGCCTTCAAAGAGCGTTCATCTGATCAAATTAAAGTGACTGGACTATGGGAGCTTACAGTGCCATTTTTTATCACACTCCTATTGAATAACACAAATGTTTAAACACACACACACACACACACACACACACACACGCACTTGCTCTCGGTATCTTACCACATCATGATGGGGAGGGAAGCCAAAGGTGTACTCTTTGCCCAGCAGTTCGTTGTACTTGTAGTTTACATTCTTCTTAACGTCGTAAGCCCCGTAATAGTCATAATCTTTAACCTTTGCAATGACACAGACAAACGTACACTTAAAGGCTCATTAATCATAATTTTAAAAGTACAATGAGGGACAAAGCAGTGGACCAGACACTGCGGCAGTGTCGCCTATTTGTCCCAGTCTGTTCCAACAATCCTGAGCCAAAAAAGCTTTTTGGAAAAAAAAAAGAAAAAAGAAAAAATCTAATTATTTATGTCTTTTCAAATGTCTTTTGTCATTAAGTTGTAAGTAAACAAATCACTCGTGTGCATGTGATTGTGTACAGCATGTGTTGGTTCTCACAGGAGCAGGCCCGTCTTTGTTGAACCAGCCCGGCCTCTCCCAGCCGTGTCGTTCTTGGAACACACAGCCCTGCTCTGTCAGCACCTAAAACGTTCACACAAACACAAAGCAGTAGAGTCAGTTCTTAAAGTACATGCAGATAAGAGAAATATTCAGTGCTTGCTTTGCTGCATGAAAACGCTCAGAGTATGTGGCGGTAAGAAGTCAGGGATTTAATTTTATTTCCATTCACTTGGCAGAGCAATCACAACAACATGCCCACTTCCTGGATTGCCGCTGTTATTTTCAAGTATTTAAAGCATCGTTACCGCTTCCGCGCTTGAGGGCAATCGAATGAGCAGTAATAGAATGCTGGCACACTCTGACAATATATAGTTACAATGAGGCCGGTGACAAACAGCGACCAATTTCCACAACAGGCATGTGGAGGGAAACATTTGCATTTATCTGTGCTTTTGGCCACATGTACTAAAATGAAATGTAAGGTCATGTAAATTCACCTTCCTTTTATTCAGCATCAAAAGACTCTCCCTCAATTGGTAATCCAAAGCAACAGTTGCAAACAAGGACACACAATGCACACAGCTCTAATACGCAACAAATCGTTTTGGCTCTGTTTTGCTCTCCACCATCTACTCAGAGACGATGTGAGAGTGTTTAGCAGCTACTCTCCCCATTTTGTTCACCAGCTACTAGCATGTAGGTTGTGAAAAGTGGGATTATGTGAGTTTTTTTCCATTGAGCTGACGGAAAAACCGTTGTTGTGGACGATTCAGATTTTTCAGCAGCAGTGGCAAAGTTTAACCAAAAACTGTGACATAAAAGACTAAAGCTTTCCGCGGAGCTGAGAGGAACTGTGACGACACACACATACACACTCATTTGATCCCTTGTTTATATAAAACAACATTCGGTGCAATTCTAACTGACATTAATATTAATAATAACGGAGGAACTTGCAAGGATGCACGGCACACTCTGAAGATCGCTGCAAAAATAGCATACTTCTTAATTCTCGATTTCCTGAGCAGTGTTTAGACGTGATATTTCAGGGCTCTCCATCCTCCTAGTTAAAACTGACAGTCGCCCACAGTTGGTAGGTATGCTCTGCTATGCTCTCCTCCTAGCAGGCAGCTAGCTGTCTCTTGCCAAAACTTCCCACACCAAGCTATATTTACCATCTGTGCTGCCGAGGTGGAGAAAGCGTGTGAGCAGTAGTGTCAGAGATGGTCTGCTTGTGCTCTGAAATAATCCTGTATTGGATCCTAAAAGTAGACAGTCTCATTACTTTCACGGGGACAGCTTCCTCGGTGGATCAAACCCTCGAATACCTCCTACCCATAATGCATGTCCTGTTCTGTGGTTTTACATAGAAAAGGTGTTATGATGCACATAATATGTCACTCAACAGATAGGCTGAGCTCTCTTAATAAATCCTAGGAGTCACACATTACGATTGGCAGTAGTTTTGTGCTTAAAGTCTATAGTTAGGGTTTTTACACCGACATAGCAGATCAGTTTAAATGGTAATGCCGATGTCTGCCTATTACTAGTCCTACTACAGAAAGAAACCTGTAATCATGGTAAACAACAAGTGATGAGCATGACTCAGAAAGAAATTCAGGTAGCAGGAAAGTGCAAAGAAAACTAAAATAGCACTGACATGCACATAACGTCCCTTAGGGTATTAAATGTGATGTCCTTATTTTTGTAATCAAAAGACCACATTAATAAATAAAAAATGTCTTCACATTATCAGTTAAATTCATTAAAGATAAGGCTCTCATTTTGCTCATTCTGTAGAAAATCTTTAATCTGAAATCTTTAAAAAGGCTTTTTGAGAAACCCGGTTAATTATGCATGAAAGGTGTCAGGGAAGCCAAATAAAACAAGCTCTAAGAAAGCACTTGACACGAGCTACAAAATACATCGACAACATTGCTAATGGGACTTGCGTGACAGTAATCTGTTCTGGAAAAAAAAGTGCCCACATGTGTGAGCCACGGTAAAAACAGTCGAAGGTAAATTAAGTCTGGAACAGGAAAGCATGCCTAAGTGGATCATTAATGCATAAAGTATGGCGGCGAGGCCCATTAAAGGTTTGCGCCGCGCCGAGGAGAGAAACGAAGCTGAAAGACATCCAAGGCCAGACTACCGAAGCTAAGTGTATCATTTATATTCATGTTGGCAGGGATTGCATTAATAAATGTAGCTGCCGGGGATAAGTTGCACAGCTAACTGCCTTCTGCATGAGCCTGAACCAGCTATGCGCCTCTAGACTTGACCAGAGGTGATGGAACGAGAAAGAGAAGAGTGGTGGCAGACAGAAAAGGAATGGGAGGGCGACAAAGAGATAAACACGCCGGGAGAGACCGGGTCAGTCTTTGACAAATGGCATCTTTGCAAACACTTGTATACCTGCGTCTCTGAAGTGTTCTACTCTTTTCTTCTCAGTGTTTTTTTACAGACATTCACACTCGCACGGAAAACCTGACAACCTGTTGTTTCAGCAGCATGATTTGTTCCATCAGTTGGAGCCAATTAGACGCTGAGGGAGAGGGAGAGAATCAGCACAGAACAGCAAGAATGACAAAGAGAGACAAAATGGGAGACTAGTTTGAGATTCATGAATCGCCAGATGAATACAGGAGGAAAGTTTTGAAAGGACAAAGAAGAGAAGAGCTAAAATTAAATGGACGGCAGAAAGAAAGAGTCACACGACCTCTAAATAGAAAGCAAATAGGAAGAGATTTAAAAAGGGGGACTGACAAACGGGAACTACCGTTTTTTACAACCTGGACCTTATTTCTTGCATACAATACGATTGTTTACTCACCCATATAACTTTGGTGTCATTTGGAGTCATTCGAATGATATTTAGATCGACGAATATAGTGTGAGTGACTGGGGCACCGAAACACAGCCTCTAAATAATGCATTATCTGCCGCGAAACTTGTTTATTTCACCAATATTTTGTTGTTGTTAGGTTAGTAGTTCAATCTTCAGACCCCAGACGATTCAACGGGGAATAGCACTAGTGTACAATAACAAAATATTGGTGAAATGAACGAGTTTCCCGGAAGATAATGCGTTATTTAGAGGCTGCGTTTCGGTGCCCCAGTCACTCCCACTATATGGATGTACGCGGAGCTAAATATCGTCCGAATGAATCCAAATTACACCAAAGTTATATGGGTGAGTAAACGATCGGATTTTATGCCAGAAATAAGGTCCAGGTTGTAAAAAACAGTACTTTCCCTTTAAGTTCGCCACATGACACATGGTATTAGATGGGTCTAAATACAGGTGTGAACGTATCCAAGATGCATTGAGGAATATAGGCTCTGTTCAGACTATTTGAATGCAACCTGACCCAATCCGACCACAAACGGACAGCTTCAAATAAAGGTGTGAACACGCTAGCGACGTAGTGAGGATGTAGTCCGACCAGTCAGACCACATTTGGTCTGAGCACTTACTCAACGGCCGTGCTCTTGGATAAGCAGAGTTTTGAGTCATTTATTCAGAAAAAACATAAAACCACTAGTGTAAATGATTGCCTGAAAAGAAAAAAAAAGCACCGGCGATGATATCTGTTCATTAGTAATGAGAGCCTTTTAAGATATTCTGTCCTTGTAGCTGTTAAGTTACATATTTCCTCACTAATGACCTGCGTCCACTGATTTATATTTCAGCGCTCAGCAGTGACATTACTCTGTGTAAGGAAGCTTCCAGAGTTTGTGTTATAGTCTGAGCTTTGCGCAGGTCCCTAAAACAGCTAACGTCAGGGCAGAGATAAATCAATGTAATTTAATAATAAATAACTTTTATTCGTGGGTCTAATAGATCTTTTATTCTTGCTCACCCTTATGTTTACCTCAAAATAACATAATAATATTAATGACTTATTAAACCACAGTTGAACGGAGTCTGACTAGCTCACAGTGGAAAGACAGTGCATGAGGGTTATTTCTTTGAACTCCTCATGAAACGCCCCGAAGTGACATCTGCACCAAGCCGCACAACTACCTTATGGAAAGGGTCCTTCCTCATGTTTCGGCTGGCCAGCGGCTCATCAAAGGGGAACACCACAGAGTAGTTTTTAGCATACGACTCGTGGCTCCTCTCTCTGATCCAGCGTTTGTTGTCCGTCAGCGAGTTGTGGAAACGTCTGAGACAGGAGGGAGAGGAATTCAAAAGATTACCGCTCATTAAAAGTCACACAATCATTCGGACGGCATTAAAAACTTTATCATTGCTGCCTCTCCGGGAGACCTTTGATAAAATCATTAAAAGTCACAATCATTCGGACGGTATTAAAACTTTATCGTTGCTGCGGCTCTGGAAGACCTTTGATAAAATGCCAGTCGGAACCCTTTTGTATATTTGTCTGTACCTGATGTCATATCCATACATGTCCTTTTCCGGGCGGCCATGAATGATCCAGTGAGCCAGCTCTCTGCCACAACCACCTCCCAGCATCATACCTGACACAGAGATGGCAAGGAGGACAAGGAATGGTTGTGAACAACATCCCCCACAATCACATCATCAGTGTAAGAAAGTCATTAAACAACACATTCTAGTTTCTTTCATGTAATCATTTGCTTCTTTTAAAATCAGTATTCGTGCCTGGACTGCAGCCTATCATTATTTTTGAGGATAAGTCCGTTTTTGACGAATCTCTTTTGTAAATCACAAGTCAGACAGGAGAGAAAAATGCTCAGCGCAAACTCCCAGAGTACAAGGTGACAGCAATATTTCAGATGGATTGATAGTCGGACTAAATAAAGACGTCACCTTGGACTCTGGGAGGTTGTGACAGACATATTTTCTTATTTTCTGCATTTTGTACACTAAGCAACCCATGATTACCGATAATGAAAAATGATTTCTAGGTGCAGAATGAATAACTACACAAATAATACACAGTGTCCATCAGCTCTACACCAAATACTGGATCCCCTGCGCAAGGACCAGACGGGAAATAAGAGTGGCAAAGAAAAAGAAACAGGGTCTCTCTTTCCTCCTCCCTCACCTAAAGCCTGTCTGGAGGACTGCGAGGAAAGTCTCATTAATCTGAAGAAGAGAAGGACAGAGCAGAGAAACAGTACAACGCAGCAGTTTTTGCCCCCTGCCACAGCCTCTATATGTCATCTGAGCTACAGAGGATCGTTTTGACCTTTGTTCCATCATTTGACCCTTGCTTGCAGGCACCCCCGAGCAATCTGACCTCATCATCAGCACCCATCCTGCTGCTGCTGCCGCTGCTGCTGCTGAATTCGGCTCCGTTCCAACCCAACCAAACAAACACTCTTGGCAAGTCAATATTTTATCTGTCCGGTCCAAAAAATGCCGGGTTAATGAGCTGGGCCCTGTTAGGAACCCCCTGCTTGTGCTCAGTTGCTGGTAATTTGCTTAGGTTGTGTGTGTGTGTTGTGTTGCCAGCACAACATCGATATGCAGCAGCACGACCAGTGTGTCCTTGCATCCCTCCATCTCTAACAATGCTCTCCATCTCTCATTACTTCACTCATCTGTAGGCACCGTCACTCCGAGCCTGGGTGGGCATTTGAATGGCTGCCCAGTTGGATGGATGGATGGGTGGGTAGATGGATGGATGGATGGATGGGTGGGTGCAGGGGTGGAGAGATAAAGGGAGGAGGGTGAGGAGAGGATGATGGAGCTCTCCCGAGACAAACGTGGAGAGACCACCAGCAAGGCGAGGTGGCACTGATGAATGCCACCAAAGATATCCGCGCTGACGTGTGATCGTGTATCGGCTTGTGAACCTTCACGCTCGTGCCTCCACTCATCTTGTCACCCCCACCCCCCAACCCCACTTCTCCGTCTTCCTCGCCGCATGCTTCGTATTCTATTGTCGTTAGTGTATGCTGTGCAAATATTTGCTCCTTTCGCTGTCATTGTGTGTCACCCCCTCTCATCTATTGTGCATTGCTCTCAGGTTCTTCTGACATTTAGTGCGATGCTGCCAGTAATTCAAGAGATGCTTCCAAAGAGGCACAATTGAATTTGTCCTTCTCTACTGCATTGCTCCAGTGAGCTTGTTTAGATCAAAACTGTTGATTTAATTTAAAACAGAATGGTTGTCAGCATTTGTTTAGCATAGCTTTGTATAAAAATACCTAGTTGGATTATTTCCCGTTTAAACATCATCTATAAAGATGAGTTAATCTCATTTGTTTAAACCACTTATTTGTTGACCTACAACAGGACTGCATTCGTGTGCAGCTTTTCAGACTATTATTGGTTTGTCGAACAGGAATTACACAGACAAGATACACTTAATGTATAAATGTAAATAAATCCACTTTAGACCACGGAAGACATTTTTGAAAATCCTCCAATGCCTCCAGTCTCTATCTTCAGCTGGTCTGAACACCTCCGGCTCTGCACTTAAAGCTATAGCGAGATTAATCTCTAATCTCTGTATTTCGCTGTATAACACAATTCTACAAAAAGGGTTAACTGGTGCACCAGTAACGATGCATTTTACGTTAACCAAAGAGCAGAGCAACAGTGGGGACATAGATGGAGCATCCTTTAACATCTGAGAATATGGCAGAAAAATGAGAGTTAGTTATGTAACTTAGGAGCCATGGTGGTCAAGTAGAATCTAGGAGGCGTCACACCGCCAGAGGGGGGAGACAAAAAATCCAAGTTGAAAAGAAACGTTTTGACATTTTCAGATTCGTACTTCTTCGCTCTTTTGCCAAGACTTTGACTGATACCGCTCTCATGTCTGTGAGCTAATGCCAGGACACGAAAATCCTCCAGAATTTGTAAAGCTCATTCATCAACGTTGAAGGTTTTCACCAGTTTTTAATTTAACCGGAGGCTGGTTGTACCAACATTCAGGTGGTGTCAACCTTCTCGTACAACTAAACAACTGCCACTGTTACGCTGCAACCTAAAATTTCCACCTTCAAATTAACAATACTGCACTCGATGAGCGCTTAGAGAATTTCTTTCAAGGACGTTTCATTGTGTTTTTCTTCTATAAACGATGCAAACTAGCTCCTGTTTGGTCCTCATCCCTTTATCCCTTTATCATTCACGGCAGCACAAATGTAACTAGAGGACTTGGTGCCATTTGTATCAATCCTAGCATTGTGTACTTCCTTAAAGAAAGACAATTTCCTGTGCATTTTAATGTGAACAAAAGCCTCGCCTTCACAGTATGGTTCTCATTATTGTCGTTATGAGCAAGATGGTGATGCAGCTGGATAAGAGGTACTGCAGCGCAAGCAATTAAAGGACCCGGAACAAACACCACAATAAATAAATGCACTGCAAGTTGCACACCGAACACTTCAGCATGATTGTTTTGACACAAAGAATAAGAAACATAAGGTTGCCAGGCAACCACTACAACTTCTACTACTCAGAAGATTACAGTTTGCTTGGAAACATAAATTAAGAGCAGCAAGCAAGGAGCCTACAAAGGTTTTTTTTGTTTTTTAAATAATCTATTAACTCAGTGGATTCTGATAGTATTCCCTGTCTCTTGCGCCACAGCTCAAGAGAGCTGCACAAGAGCAAATGTGAAACTGACAGAAGTCTCCTTCGTTTTCTCCTTCCTTGCCAGAAGGACGTGGAGACAGGGGACGAGAGGGTGGGGGAAAAAAAAGAAAAAGACGACATGCAGAAAGAGCCAGTGTGCGAGTATGTGTGTCAGGTAGGAGGATGAAGCTCATCCTTGCAAGTGCAAAAATGCTCATTATCAAGTCCCTGTTTACCAGGTGCGATATGAGGTACACTGGGCCCATTTCAATGAGCTAGTTTCCAGCAAGACACCAGAAAAGACAGATTAGAGGAAGAGGGACTGGAATATTTTATCCACTTTCAGTCAGACAAGAAGGATCAGGTTTTATTTGCCTAATTCAGACGACAAATAAAAGCTAGAATCTAAAGAGGGCTAGTGTGTCATTCTCATTCTGGTCATTTTGTTAAGTCCATAATTTCAGTCTATACCTTTTAGTCTATGACTGAATGAAAATGGTTGGAAAAAAATCCCATTAAAGGGGAACTACTGTTTTTTACAACCTGGACCTTAATTCTGCATAAAATCCGATCGTTTACTCAGCCATATAACATTTGTGTAATTTGTATTGGTTTGGGAGATAATTACATCAGCGTATATCCATATAGACAGACCCCGGATGATGTCTTCTGACCTGGATGATGTCATCTCTGAGCGCCACACACACCCGCGACAGTCGGCTTCTTAACCTGTAATTTGCTACTGCTAGTTTTTTGCAACATGGCTGAATATTTTTCAGATCCTGAGGTTGTCGATGAAACATAGCAGTAGCAAATTACAGGTAAACAAGCCGACCGTCGTGGGTGCGCGCAGCGCTCAGAGATGACATCATCCAGGTCAGAAGACATCATCCGGGGTCTGTAGGTCAATCTACAGACCCCGGATGATGATAACAGGTAACTCCGGACTCAACGTGGAATAGCACTAGCGTACGATAACAAAATATTGGTGAAATGAACGAGTTTCGCGGCAGGTAATGCGTTATTTAGAGGTTGCGTTTCGGGGCCCCAGTCACTCCCACTATATGGATATACGCTGATCTAATTATCTCCTGAACCAATACAAATTACACAAAAGTTATATGGGTGAGTAAACAATCGTATTTTATGCCTGAAATAGGGTCCAGGTTGTAAAACAGTAGTTCCCCTTTAAATCTTTAAAGGTAATGCCTTGTCTTTTCCCCCCCAAACAAACGCCTAAAATTCTAACATATTAATTTTAAAATGAGACAGTGTTTTTTTTGCTTGATAAATTACACAGACAATGAAAAAAAATGCTCTGAAATAATAGTAATTATTTACATAATGACATAACAGCCTCAGGACTTTTTAGATTTATAAGCAATACAAGTACAAGTTGAGGCGGCATCTAAGAGATATAAAGGGATACTGCAGCTAAGGGACAGGAGTGTTAGTGCCCCTGTTAACCTGACAATGGATGTGATGGGACAAAAGAAGACAGAAGACAGAAAGTCTGTGTATTACGTGAGTGTGCTGAGAGTGCTGCATGCCCACTCATCAGGACTGAACCTCCCGAGGTTTTGTCAAGACAACTCCAGAGCTGTAACCCCGTAGTCTTCTGCTTTCTGCCAATAATGCTTATGGTGATTACTTTGCCCTTTACGCCCCCGTTCTCTCACTCAGTTTTTCTGAGGCGCTCACATTACTCCCTCCCTAATGTCAGAGGTAAGCTCATGTTTGAGCGAAGTAATGGAGCGACTTGGGTTTTCTGCGCGCGTGTATGCGTTCTCTGAAAAATGAAAAGCACTCCATTATTCATTTGTGCCTTGAGAGCGTCCGTAGAGGATGGTGAAGGCTGGGTCAAAGTCTAGGGAAAAAAATAAAAAATTCTGTGGCCATTTCTCCTCGCTTGTTTGCGTCCTGGTTACTTTACTCTCTTAGAAGATTTATTTGACCTTTTCAGCTCTATCATTTATTAGATTCCTCACGGGAAGGCTCTCCACCGTAAAGTGTTTGAATACATACAAAGGTGACTGATAAGTATCATTTCTTTAAGGTAAAGTTTATGAAGTCGACTGTCAATCCAGAGATGTGTTTACTCTCCCCCCTCTCACCCTCATGCACTCAACACTTCTTTCTCTCTCTTTTCTAGTGTTTCTTTAAATCTGCACCTCTTTCTTCTTTAGATATTTTCATTGACGCAGAAAACATACCAGCGCTGTTGAAGCCGCAGCCCAGGAAGAAACCTCGTACCTCTGGCGCTTCTCCCATCAGCGGCTTATGGTCTGCTGTGAAGGACTCTGAAACACAAACAGAAAAAAACTTTGTAGATGTAATATTATTTACCACAGAGGTGACATAATCCACTTGCTGCAACGGATTGTATAATTGATAATTGTATTATAATTACTATTGTTTCATAATGGCAGAATCCAGACGGCTGAATTGTTGGCGGATTTTATTTTTAGACTGGTCTGCGACATGTCTGGAAGTGTGAGGAGGCAAAAGGAAGAGGATTCGTATTATTTTTTATATGCCGTGTGTTACAGCTTGTTTGTTTGGGTTAGAAAACATGGCAACCCTTCATTTATCAACTATATTGTTGTTTCTGAGTTTGGAGGTGTCCCACTGACTGTGCCGCAATGAAGCTAAACAAGGTGTGTGCGCGCTCAGTAAACACCTGTTTACCTCTTAACATAAAAAACACAGATTCACAAACACAATTTCTATACATAAATATGGACTTAAATCACTTTATTTGGGATAGTATACAATTCTATGTCTGTATCTTGGATTCAGTTAGCCTTGTTTTGTGTCATGTGGTGATTCAAGGAGTTTTAAATTAATTGACAAACTCAGATTTACCAATGATCTATAGAATCTCATATATCCAGAATCTATCGCTGCACTGAAGGAAGTTAAAGACTTCAGTTTGCACAACGCCCTACTGCAGATACATATTGAGATCTGATTTGCCACGTAATTCTTCAAAGGCAAGCTTCAGTTCAATATTCACCAACTCAAAACCTGGAAACGCTAAAACTGCTTCCAGCATGCATTTATTGCACATACTGCCGTCAACTAAAATAATTATAAAAAACTAAATGAACCCTGGGTCAGATGTGCTGCTAAATTGCTGAAACTGACTAGTCATCCACCCCTAATTTACACCACCTGAAACACTAATTAAACCCTGTTTAAGAGAGAGTAAGCCCAGCAGGTGCATAAATACATTAGTACTATAATTATCCCATTGAACTGATGGGAAAAAGAAGGAGCTCCAGGTTCAAGCAGTTCTTCTCCCACTGGAGCTTAAACACACACACACACACACACACACACACACACACACGTGTCAATTGTCTGGACTATATACACACGGTTGTGTTATTTATACACATGAGCGGGCTCATCAGAAACATTCGGCTGATGTACTTAAATGTGCATTTATCCACATAAATAAATCCACAGAGGATGTGGACTAAACAGGGTATTATTCTATGTTTATTTAATGTCTCTAATTTAAAAAAAATAAAAATCTGCTTATACTTCTTTCTTCTATACCTACTCAGGTTTTCCTCCTTTTCATCTGTCTATGTACGTGTGTTTGTCCTATTTCAGGAGTCACTTGTCTCGACTCACAAAATCACCTCGTCTTCCCAAACGGCTGCGTCGCCCTACGATGATGAAAAATGCAATTTAGTACGTAAACCACGCGGCACAGCTACAGACCCACTCCGTCAACCCGCTGGGCGACGCGACGGTGCCTGCACAGGAAGCCGGGCTCGAGCTAATCAAACCATCTCCTCTACCAACATGACACGCAGCCTGCTAGTTTGGGTATTCATCAACGAGCAGTGCAGCGAGGGAGCACTGAATAAGATATTTCGCGGACGAGATACATTTCACTTTTAAATTTGAATGTGTCCAATTTAAGAAGTGTCGCCAAAGTTGCTTGTTCCCCGGTGTCATGCATAATGTTGGAAGGATTTCGCAGGAAGTGCTTGCGGGATTTGCTCAAAAGCGGTGCAAGTGGTGATTGCATGTGTGTGTGTGCGGACATGTATTACTCATGTTGTGGGGACACAAATCTGTTTATACAGTCACATTGTGGAAACCTGCATCAAATTTAGGTATAAGGAGCAACCCATAATAATAAATGTTAGTATGTAAACTTGGTTTAAGGTTCTGGAAAGGATTGGGCGAGTATTTGTTATCATTATTATTATGATTGGTGTTAGTGCTATGGTAAGGCTGTAGGAAATTGACAAAGTAAATGTAATGTGATGGAACCACAACTGTGTGTTTGTGTACCTGGCCCACAGACAGTGGACTTGATGCCAGTCTGCTCCAGGACAGGAACTCTGTTGATTGCACCCTCGATATGCTGCATGAACACATCCCAGTCCAGGTCAAAGAGGCTGAAGGCAAATTTATCAGACACCTGGGAAATAAAACATGTAGGGAAACGAGACACTTACTTTCTGTAATATTAAAAGCAGAAATGTATATTTTAAATACTTTTGAAAGTGCTATTCTTGAATACGGTGCACCTGTAACGCTGTTTTTAAGTATCTGCAGTTTCATTTTGATCAAAACACACAGATTTTTATATTCACAAATTAATTTGTTTCTTGTTTGAGGAACACAATGATCTCTCAGAGAGCTCATTCAATGAGAAAAAATTAACAATTATCAATGCACAATGCAAAACAGCAGCTAAAACACAGACCGCTTGTGTGACAATAGTGCATTTATATCCAAATGAAAAGGGGTGAATTTCATTTTATTTGAATCTGTGCTCTTTCCCCCCTTTTCTTCCTCATTATTGTTGTCGAGAATAAAAAAAATGACTTCAGTCTTCCACATGTGATTGTAGAGGGCCGACTGTGCCAGCCCCGATACATCCTGTAGCTATCTGCTCAATCGACTCTTTCTCACCAGGGAAACATCTGTCAAATCACACCATTCCCTCTCAGTTCCTGGTCCAAGCTTTAATTTGCTCCCATCTGGAGCTCTGCAACTCCCTCCTTGCCAGCTGGGCCAAAATGCAGCCTTGAACGCGGACCGCCTTGCCTTAAAATTCTCCCCTCCTACACTAATCTGCCCGACTTATCAGTCATGTAATTTGGCACCGATGAGGTCATGCTCCTACTTCTTATAAAAGCATAATTTCTTCATGTGCCAGAGGGTGACAGCTTTCCTGATTCATAGCACACTGAAAAAAGAAATCAAAGTGTACTTTCTGAAATGTAAAACTTGTTAAATATAAGCGGTTCTTTAAGTTAGAAGTCTGCAGTTATGAAAAAATCCTGAGGGCGCACTGGAGGAAGTTTCTGTCTCTTCCCAATTAGTGCAAGTTGTGACGCTTTCAGTTTTGATTAAGACTTAAATGTCACATGAATGTGCGTGAGGACAGAAGCTGCTTCTACGCAAAGAAAGAGTTCAGCGTTATTACCGACACTCAGCTGGACTATCTGAGGAGCGCTCTTTGTCCTAGACACCACACTTCTCCTGTTCCCTCCCCAAGCCATCAATCCCGCTCATCTTCACTCACTGGGCATCTTCTATTCTCTCCGTCTCCCTGCTAATTCTCCTTTCTGTATCTCCTCTTTCTTGTTCCATCCGCCTCAAGACATCAAAGCAATGCTCAGCAGCGGAACGAGAACAAAAGGAGCTGCTTCTGCACAAAGAAATCCTCTAAAATGTAAAACCACTGAGGGGACTGCAGACAGGCGAGCAGCCAGACGGAAAGGACGGAAGGTCCTGATGTCAGGAGAAGATATCATCAATAACCCCGCAAAAAAATAAAATAAATAAAAAGCGTGCATAATCCTTCTCATTGCTTTTTGAACGGTCCAGAATTAAATTGCATCGTCAGACCAGAGGTTTAAAGGAACTGATGAATAAATCAAAAAGGAATCCACGGGGAGTGAAAAGTTAGGAGTGTACAACATCAGGACAGAAAACAAGGCGGAGAGGCGTGTCACCAAAGCAGCCAGCACACTTAACAAACTGCTCTTAAGACTTGGCCTTGAGAGAAACTACATATCCGTTAAGACCAAGACCACTTGCCAACTCAAAGGCATTTTAAAAGATCCATTTCCAAAGTCAGCCCCCCTCTTTAAGGAGTCAGTCTTTGCTTGGAACAACTACCTGTACAATTATCTTGTATAGCTGCCAAAGCACTGTTTGAATTATTGGTCTTCAAAGCCTCTAGAAATTTATCAAAATACATGTTCCGGTAAATGAGATTTTACCTGTAGTCGAGCAAAAACTATTTGTTTTGTTGTGGGTGGTGCTTAAAGTACGGGATCATTAAAATCAAATGGGGTTTATCCCCTCTGGGGCATGCATGACTTTGTACTCATCAATCTGCCTATTAGAAAAGAAATATGAGCAGCAGTGGGCGGGCAATGAGTGTAAGAGTTTCATGATGGATCACAATACAGTACTCGATGCTTTTCTATAATAACTTTTCACTGTAAGAAAAAATGAAAGGGCATGATGTTTGATCTTTTCTTTTCACAAGCCAAGGGAGTTTCAGCGCGAGTTCAGTATTAGTTTTTGATACTAATAACCTTTTGATATTGTGTAGGTGGACTTTAGTCTGACGAGAATTTGATACCCAGACTTTTTTTCTACAGAACCAACCAAACATGGTGAGTCCATATCTTCTTTTTCCATTTAATATACTTCCAAAAGCATTGCCTCAGTGCACCGCCAGATAGAACGGTGGAGTCAAACTCCATCAGAGAGGTGGCCAAAATTAAGAACTGACTCCAAACCCCAGGCCTTGACTTTGACATGTGTGAGATAGACTATTATATACAGTTTGTTGTTTTTTCTGTATGCAGAAAGACATTTTTGGAAATAAGCTTTTTATTTTTATTGCAGAGAGTTGGATTGGATACCATGTCCACATGCCTCCTGTCTCCACCTAAAACTGCCAATTGTCATTTTTTTCCATTTATTTTTATGTCAAAGTTACACAAATGAGATGCATTGCACAAACAAGGTAGTTTATGGTAGATATCTCTTTTGTACCTATGGCCAGTCTTCTTCCCTGTCCCTGCCATAGCTCTCTATTTCTATCAGATAGTAAGTGATGCCATCAAAACCTTCGTCATAACTCTTGGCCATGATAGCCATGTCGGTGTTGGCGATGTATATCAGTATACTGAGTGGTTTCACACAAAACTACAGTACATTTGAATCGACCATCTTTACAACAAATTGCAGTTTTCTTCGCTTCCAACAATATTATTTGTAAATCTACAAACACCATGATTGTAATTCATATCACAATGTCTCTCTCTTTCAAAATCACAAAATTCTCCCTCACTTATGACTAAAATTAATTTTTTGCCTCAAAATAAGGTCAACCAGAAGGGGTGGGACCTATTAACTGAGCTGCATGGTGTTGGTAGGTTGCTACTTCTGCTTGAAAAAAAAGATCTGCATACTTCTCTCCAACACTGTGAAAAAGATTCAGGAACGCACACGGAGAGATTTGTGAGTGATGTTATGAATGCATTCTGACCTCCAAGCTAATACAGTTACAGCACAGAGACTAAATAAGAGATGAGGTCAAAATGACACACAGAACAAGAAGCATATAAACAGGATTAGAGTTTATTGAGCCTCCTAATTGAAGTATTAGATTTTTTTATTATATTGTCTTTTTTTTCCCCAAGTCAAACCAGACAGACGTTATGTCATGCCGCTCAGCTCAGGCACACAGTCGGTCAATACGTGAGTCTTCCCACAGTATCAGAGCCACTGACAGGGAGGGAGAAGGTTAATCGTTAGTAATATTCAGGCTTACCTCATCCCAGAAGATGGGGTTCTGTTCGTAGCCGCCCACGGAGAGGGCGTCACCTTGGAGGCGCAGGTACACCGACGCATCGTGGTCCCTGACATTTGGCATGTTCTGCAGAGATTAAAGTAGAAGGATGTTACAGTAGACAATCGAGTAAGGATATACAGTTTCAGACACTAATACAAGTTTTTTTTTGAGCTGTTAAAATATGATTAGGTTAATTTGTTTGTTTGATTGTGTATGAAAATGGTTTTAATTCCTAAACCTTCGAATTTGGACATGGATACTGAAGAGTCTTGATTTTGAGCCAGTTATATAACACTATAACTTGAATATGTCTCAGTAAACAGCTAAAATACTAAAAAGAAATACAGCAGACATCAAAAAATATGTGGAGAGAACTGTATAATAAGAGTTTTTATCGACATTTTGACATTTTGTCTTTTTTTAAGTAATTATGTGGCCTTTAAATTTTCAAAATGAACAAGGATTTGGAGGACCTTCAATCTTTATCTACAAAATGAATAACTCTGGCAGCTTAAACTGTAAAATATTTCTTCAAAATGAAAAGGCAATATACACTGATCAGGCATAACATTATGACCACCTTCCTAATATTGTGGAGGTCTCCCTTGTGCCTCCAAAACAGTCGTGACTCAACAGAGGATGGACATGGGCCTTCTGAGGGTGTCCTCAGAAGAGTTGAAGGGAGAGGCCTTTGTGGATCAGGCTTGTTCCAGTGCATCCCCACAGATACTTGATCAGTTTGGGATCTAGTGAATTTGGAGGCCAGGTCAACACCTTGTGCTGTTTTTCATGTTTTTTGAGTTGTTCCTAAACCGTTTTTGTGTGTGTGCCTGTGTCAGGCTGCATCCTGCTGGGGATGGCTGCTGCCATCAAGGAGGGTCATTGCTATGGGGTGGGGGTGCCCGGTCTGGTCTAGGTGGGTGGTACATGTCTAAGTAACATCCACATGAATCCTAGCTCCAAAAGTTTCCCAACAGAACACTGAATTGTCAAAAGATGGTCAGTGCGTCAGTGGTTTTACTGCTGTGACTGATCGGTGTATGGACCTGGATCAGCAAATACTCAGTTTCACTATGGAACAGTGGATAGTTCTAATGCTAATTTCAGCATAAGCGTTATTCTGAAGAAGGAAACTAAGAGCACTCAACACCTATTCTTATATATGCTGTATGTTGAAGAGGGAATACAATACGGAACATAACAACCGTACAAATCTTTGGCACACAGCATGACATACCTTAACTAACCACAGTGTTTCTTTATGAATCACATCTCAGCTACTGACCTACCATGAAATTATCTTTAAAAAAAAAAAAAAAAAACAGCAGAGAGATTCATTCATCCCCGTGTGTGTCGGTTTACATTCACGCAGAAGTGTTTAATGAATAGCTACACTTTGTTGTCTCATCTGTATCCGCTCTGTCATAAGGGCTTTTTCTTTCCACAGTCAATTGGTTTTCCGGGTACGAAACCAAAATACCAGCGAGCAAGTTGACATTTCAAAAAAACGGCTCGCCGCAAATAACAAAAGCCAAACTGCTCCTTTCCTCTGCACTCAGTCTGGCAGCTTACCCCATGTGATCAATACAGAACACTGAGCAATACACTCTACTGTCCTCCATGTGCACATGTACACACAGATAAAAACATACAGCAGCTACTCCGGTGGTATTTTTAAAATTTAAAGCCACCACAGCCTCCCAGAGTAAAGACCCTTCCTGTCAGACGCTTACAGACACGACACGCGGTCAGCATGAAATGTTTGACCTGACAACTTGCACACTCCGGCGGAACAGATTTCCCGATGACACCAGAGTGTGCGAGCGTGTCACTTTGTCCGTGGGCCGGCGTCTCTGCACATGATGTTGCAGTAGTGCTGAGTGTTGAGCTCCTCTTGAAACTACACAACGCAGGGAGGCTCTGACAGCTCGCCTGAAAACCGCCGGCCTCTAGAGGACGAGCGCAGTCACGCATGAGTACACTAACAAAAGACTAACATGCACAAGACCATGTACACAAGCCATGTCAGACAGAGTCCTCAGCATCAATCTCCCATTTTCTCTTCACACAAACAAGCAACTCATTCTGGTCTGGACCATTACAGGCTGAAATCTGTTTGGTCACAATGCCCCCTCTTGGTCATATTAGCCAATTACAGACAAAAAAAGATAATAAAATGAACAGTAAGTTGACGTTAGCTGCCTTTGAGGAAGTCTGAAGGTTCCATTAGCCCTTATAATGGAATATAATCAGGTAGTAGTAGTGACATGATCATGGTACATGTGGAATCTATCATCATTATGATTTATCTGGGCTTTTTAAAAGCCGGATGGAAACGTCAAGCTTCTTTGCCGTATTGCAAAAACATTACGTTTAACACTGATTATACGGAAAAGGAAGCACCCAGCCCGAAAAGTATCAGAACAGAAACCCCACAATTGCAATTACATGCTGACAGGGGATGAGCACAGGTCAGCAAATCATTTTCATCGTACATAAAGCAACACTGTGAGTCTGTATGAGTCAAAGAAGCAAGAAATATTGCATTTGAAAAGCGCAGCCTTTTCCATTTCCTTACACCTTGCGTGTTTATTGTCATTTTCACAATATGTTAATGAAAACATACAGAGGCGTGAAATGCCGTTTCTCCTCGTCCCACGTATATGCTGACAAGACACACAATAGCAACTACTACTACTACTGCAACAACTGCCACACTACTCTACTGCCATGACAACATATTACACCACGTATATTCACTTCTCTAGTCAGTGGTTTTAATGTTGTGGCTGATCGGTTATGTGTATGATGTTGTGGCTGCCACGTGGGTCACGACCTGAAAGCTGCTGGATGGCCTCTTGGATCATAATCTTCATATCAGTGTCTTTTCGCGTTTACATTGTAAATTATTTTGCACGTTTCTCTGAATTTTGGAAGAGGAATCCTTCCTCAGTTGTTCTTCCTGATCCTTTTTTTCCCATTTTCAGAGTCGATGCTCTAGAGGCAGAGGACGCTGTACACATTGTAAAACCCCTTGAGGCACATTTTGAGATACTGAGCTATGTGGTATAAAGAACACAAATCCCTACCTGTATGCCTTCAATCCTCTCCGTCACCACGTAGGCGTGATGCATTGCGATGAGAGGAACCTTGACTCCAGCCATGTCCCCCAGCTTGGTGGCCCACACACCTGCAGGTACGCGGAGAAATGAACGCCTGTAGCTGTTGACTAAAACAAAAATTGAACACCAAGCCTCTTTGCCATCTCACCTGCACAGTTCACCACGCAAGGCGTCTCAATGGTCCCATGGGGGGTCTCAACCGCCTTCACCTTCTTCACCCCGAGGTCGTCCGTTCGCACTTGAATACCAGTCACAGGGCAGTTCTCGATCACCTGATTCAAAGGGGACAATATGGAGATGTTTGCTGACATGCTGATATGCTCCACTCAGTCTTGTGTGAGGCCTCCACCACTGCTCTTTCTGCAGTGTGACTGACGTCTACTGAACCAACAACACTTGTGTGACAGCTGTTGTTACTCCAATTCATACTTTATAATGTTGAAACTATCATTGCGTACTTGTCCTAACTCTGTTCTCTATCCTTCACATCACAGTGTTGCAGTGCACCTGTCAAAGACATGTATTCAGTCCTTTGGTTTTCTTTGTTTCCATTGTTTCTGGGAGTGTATTTTTGGATGTCTTGCTCTCCAGCACCTGTGCAGAGTCAGTTACTGCGGTGATCTCCTCAAAAAGTAACCACTATTATAAGACCAAAAAAAAAAAAAAAGCAGTAGTCTGGACCCAGCTTTTGCAATGAAAGTACTGACCGTCCTAAAAATAACGGGAGCACATAGGCGAACATGGTGAATACGTTATGCAGCACGTTTTTTCTCCGCCATTCAAGCCCTTTGCTGTTCAAAACGGCAATTAATGGTTAGCTGTGCACAAGGTTGTGGAGTGGCAGTGTACACTCCAGATACACTCCAGTTCAGATAAGGGTGCTATTTTTACACCGCACGGAGTTATGTCACCCAAATAATCTGACGGCAGCTCAGAGGAGCAGATCATTGGGCGAATTTGCAGTAAAACTAAAAATAGTAGATCAAACTTTGCAATGGCTTCCAATGGACCAACTAGACTGCAATTACATGGACTGTATCACATACTATGTGCTGTAATGTATATCCATGGCTAAAATAGAACCAACTGATCTAACAAGAGTAGAATTACCACCTTGCAGCCAACCAGTCAAGACACGGTTTACACCTATGTTGGTCCAGACTCACAATACACTCGGTGTAAAGAAGACTCCAAAGGAATTTTATTTTTGACGTCACAGGTTAACGTGAGACCTTTTACGGATTAAATGTCATGATGTTATCATGTTATTAGACATTACAAGATTTGGTCGTAATTACCATTTAAATTCTCTAGTGTGTTCTACACTGAAGACATTTCTTTGAGATGTTTCAGAGATATTGCATTCGCAAGATCGGGTCAGATTAGTACAGTACAGCAAGTACAGATTAAACCTGAAAACATAATGCGTCTAGAAAGAATCGGGGTCGGCACAGTAGCATACAGAAACAACCAGATGGGTTACCGTGGCTCCCCTGGCAGAGGCCGCTCTGCTCAGGGTGGTACAGGTTCCCGCGGGGTCCATGGTGCCATCTTTTGGGACATACAGGGTTCCATACAGATCATCGACGTTCATCAGAGGATACAGATCCTTGGTCTCCGCGGGCGACAGGACGTGGGACTCGATACCATAAACTTTACCAAGCTAGGGAAAAAGAAGCAGACGACTTGTTACATTGATTTTTGGATTCATTAGAAAAAAAATCTGTTTTATGCTGCATTAAAATGTGCATAAGAATCTGTCAGGACTTAAAAACACATCAGTATCTTTGTCTTTTGTTTGCTTAGCATTGTTGCAGGTAGAACAAAGTACATTTGCTTCATAATAAAACCTCCAAAGCAACAGAGTTCACCATCTTTCCTAATGTGAAGCAGCTGCAGGATGTGCTGAGTTATGTAAAGCTGTAAAGCAGCATGTCGTTAATTAAGTTTTTATCAATGTTTGCTGATGTGGACATATTTTGCCGCTTTTTTATTTTGTGGTCAGACTAGTTGTACAATGCGCACTGATAATGTGATGTCTCAAGTGAACTTTGAACACACATAATCGAGGCACACAACAAAGTCTTTCCCACTAATGTGCCACCTCCTCGTATTAAGCGATTAAAATTCCAATTGGCTTTGCGTTCAAAAGTCATGAAGAGTAGCAGCAGGGCGAAATCTGCTTCATGTAATGCCTCATTTGCTGTAGTGGATGAGCCTGTATGGCACACTCATCATGTTTAAACATGCCGTTCTGTGGTACCCAGTGGGTACAGAGTTCATTACCTCAATAATGCCATTATTTATGATCCATTACTCATTGACAGATACATATAGCACATTTACATGCAGATACATAAGAGACATCCTGTTCTTTGAGGCATTTAGACCTATGAGACCCTTTTGTTGCCTAAATGTGTCAAGAAAGACATCTAGACGTGCATCTTTTTTTTCATACAAGATAAATCCCTGCTGTATGGCTGCCTCACTGCTGTCACAGTGATACGTTCTCTTTCTCAAGTCACCTCTTGTGTACTTGGGAAAAAAAAAAAAAACCCTTCAAGCAGTTGCTGCCACCTACTTTGTAGTGGACCCGGTGACACCATGACTGTTGCCATGGAAACCATTTAAAGCTATATTAACCACATCTTATGGCAGTGAATTACATATATGAGTGCCAAAAAAAGCTAAATGTAGGCATTTTTCAGAGACATTTAGGTGAGCAGAAAACAGAAAGATACACTGATCAGGCATAACATTATGACCTCCTAATACTGTGTAGGTCTCCCTTGTGCCTCCAAAACAGTTCCGACTCAACAGAGAATGGACACGGGCCATCTGATGTGAGCCTTGGGTTGAGGGGAGGGTCCTCGGTGGATCATCCCACAGATACTTGATCAGTTTGGGATCTAGTGAATTTGGAGGCCAGGTCAACACCTTGTGCTGTTCTTCATGTGTTTTTGAGTTGTTCCTAAACGGTTTTTGTGTGTATGCTTGTGTCAGGCTGCATCCTTCTGGGGATGGCTGCTGCCATCAAGGGGTGTCATTGTTATGGGGTGGGGGTGCCTGGTCTGGTCTAGGTGGGTGGTACATGTCTAAGTAACATCCACGTGAATGCCAGGTCCAAAAGTTTCCCAGCAGAACATTGAATTGTCACAAGATGGTCAATGTTATTTACTCCACTGTCAATGGTTTTAATGTTGTGGCTGATCTGTGTATATTTCTAATAAAATATTTTTCCTGCCTATGTGAAACTCCATGACTGATCATTTCTGATTGCCTTCTTCAAATTTAATATTTCATCAAATTGCATCAAACTTTCCTCGCTTACAACATTTTTGTGGGGGAAAGTTGGTCTGAGGACGGTCCATTAGGAACTGATCATGTCCTGGCAAATATCTGCCAGGCCAGTCAAATCATTTGGGTAGATTTGATGGACAGAATAGTAACAAATGTCATACAAGTCATCTGAGCAACAGAATGGCTCTGGCTTGTTGTGGGAATATACAGTTAAGTATTTTTTTTCTCTGTATCAGTTGGAACTTCCCCCATAATGAAATCTAAATGGCTTGTTACCAGACTCATACACACATAAAGAACTGGGTCTGCCTATGTCAGGCTATATAAGCACTTCATTTATACCAAAACCTATGCTAGACAAATCTTTTGTCCCATGATACCTTTTAATCTCTCGGCCAAATCATGCTGCTATTCCTTCCTCACTTACCGACATGAGGCGCTTGTATTCGTCCAGCCTCTGCTTGTTGGAGGCAATGAAGAGTCCTCCATTCTGGATCCAGCCTGTGTGGAGACCCGTCTCCTCCTCCAGATCTTTGCTGATCACATTCCTGGTGTGGGCCAAAAGTTCCACCTCAACATCACTGGGACGGAGCTGCCACAGCAGGCCTAGTAAACAGATGAATGTTAAAATAACCTTAGATATAAGGCTGTGTACAGAATGTGAACACTCACACGCACAACCAAGTTCTCCACTCATTATAAATATTATGTGCATGGGATGGGTTACTGGGATGCTACAATTTCAGCATGTACCATGCCAGGTAAATACATACTCCATAATAGCTGTATGTACTCCTACAGTTTGTTACCTGCAGTGTGCCAGGTGGTGCCAGCGGTCAGTCTGTCTCTTTCCAGCAGAACTACGTTTGTCATCCCCATTTTAGCCAGGTGGTAGACGGTCTGACAGCCCAGACTGCCTCCTCCAATCACCACCGCGTCGGCTGACCTGGGGGCAGTTGGCAGGTAACAACAGGTTAGGTGAGGGAATTAATTTCAATGTAGGGCAGGGAGCTCAAAACAGTCAAATGAAAAAATAAAATAAAAAATGAATAGTTTCTCAAGTTGGGACTACAACTGCAATCTTGCTTAAAGAGGAGGAGATTAAGAAATGTATTCCTACCCTCATATCTGTTGGCTAAATATGGCATTACAGTAAGAAGCTGATTAAGGGATGGCAAACAAGGAAAAGGCAAGGCTCTGACTAAAGGCTGAAAAAATTTAACTCTAACACATTTAACAAAGGACACATTGAGCCTTGATTGTTTAACCTGTACAGGAACACAACAGCAAAAGGGACTTTGTTTCCCTCCTCTTCCAGGACATCAATTGTCTCATATTTCTCAATATGTTGCCCTGTTCATTTAACTAACTGACTTAAAAAGAAATGTGCCAACTGACCTAATGAATAAAATTATGCTTGGTTATAAAGTGACCATTAGATTATTCCTACGCCAGCTGCACCATTTTCACATTCATGTACTAATCCAGTATCTCAATATGAGATCTCAGGGGGATGCATCACTCCATCCGTCCATGGACCTAACCTGGGCAAAGGCTTAGTGGGTCCAGAGGTGGCTCCGGCCTCCTGTTTGAGCGTCTTCTCGTAGGGGACGTTCTTTTCCTTGGTGGGCTCCGAGCTGTAGGACCGAGCGCTTGCCCGACACAGAGGAGAGAGGGGAGGCCGCACTGCCAGCACCACTCGCCGAACTGCGCTCCCGAGGAAGGCCATGGCCCCTGAGGATGGTCACAGACAGGCTGCAGAAAATCTAAGGTTTTGGAGTGAAGTCACGCACAGTGCAACTTTTTCTAAAAAACAAACATGACAAGTTTTTCAGGTTGACTGCAAACTGAAAACATTCCCAAAAATTCCTGCGTGGGGATCAAGGTTCAGAGTGTCACTTTATCACAGACAAGCGGCTGTCACTGTTGTGCATGAAGGTAAAAGTGTTGTTGTTTGCAGAGGGTTCAGATCAGGCTGGTATCAGATGCCCCGAACAGTGAACTCACATTTAAGTACACAAATAACTGATCAGCTGATTTGTTAACTAAAACCTCACCAAAGACATACACAGGATGATATTATAGATACGGGCTACAGAGAAACATTCATGCGAGTGAAGTGTGTGGTGACGGACAGGTTTAGCGAGACGAGATAAGTTCACACATATGAAACATGCAACAGTTTGACCTGATAAGAAAGATCTGAGAAAAGAAAAAGCAATGATAAAGACGTGCGTAAAAACTGCAACAGAGTCAGCACATGAGAAGTCGCTCGTTCGTGATTTTGCAGTGCGATAACATATGACCAAAACAGCGTGACAGATTGAATGGACACACTCCAGCGTGGAAAAAGAGGTGCCTTTAGCAGCTGTAACGTGGCATAACACGCTGCATGTGATCTTTCACACTGACACTAACAGCTCCGTGCAAAACGACACCAGCCCTGCAAGCTGCACCAGGCAGTAACTTTGGTGCACGAGAGTAGATCCACATGTACACTTACACTAGTTCCGGCTACTTACTGGCTGTCCCAGAAAGCGATGCAAGAAGAAAAAAAAAAAAAGTGGGGGTAAAGAACTACTTGCTCAACGAAGGAGCCTGAGTGCAGGAGTAAAATGGCCGAGTAGTTCCGTACACCAAAGAGAGGTAGCGCTGCTGCTGTGGCCCAGGACAGGAGCTGCAGTTAAGCTGTCAGACAGCGAGCTGCAGCGGGAGCGCAGCTGTACTTCCTGCTTTTTCGACCCCTCCCCACGCCGCGCTACAGTCATGGGCATGCTTACATACACAGTCAACGCAGCACAGGGCAGGCTATCATAAATTAGGTTAGCCAAATCAGATCACTGCAAATGACCTGCCCACGTTGTGCAGAAGCATCACAGAAAAAAAAAAACTAAACAGTAATTTAAAAATTAAATAAATGAATGGAAATAAATATGGTTGGTTGTTGTTGGAGGAATATTTGCAAGGATGTAACTGCAGCAAATATTTGCACATGTGGAAATAGCAAAAAATAAATAAATAAAATGGCAGGGAAATAGTAACCCAGTAGGTCAGAGTGTGCTGGCTGGTGTATGGTTTTAATAAATGTAACAACAACACACTGATCATTAAGTCTTCGTGGATCTTTGTTTACATGTGCAAGCATGTCCATCGTTTTTGAAAACGCTCACATAGTCTGCAGAGGAAGAAAACAATGTCAGTTTGTTCTGTTTGATTTCTAAATCTGTGTGTGTTCGTGTGCTGGGGGATGTCGGGGTCGCAGCTGCCGCTGAAAACTCCTTTAGGCCCGGAGACCAAACCAAGCAGAAGTAGAACATCAGATTAATATAGAACATAATGCATGCTTATGTCTAGCTTGTTTGTGAAAAGCATTAGATTTAAAGCTGTGTTGCACAGAAGAGAGGAGAGGAGAGCCCAGCATGTCCAGCATTATGAAACTGTATGCTCTGCAGTCCTGAGCCATATGCAGTTTCTCTGCCTGCTGAGTTGACCTCATGAATCCACACCCCCTCATCAGCAGCCAATAAGGTGCTGAGTTTAGGTTCCGTCCTGTGACAGGAGCTTCAATCTAGTTCAGACAGCCCTGAGCAGGACAGGAGCTGAATGTAGGAGCTGCAGCCTGTCCCTCTATCTTATGTATGGGGTGTGTACTACTTCATGCGTGAAACTAAGAAACAGGAAACTTTGTACTCTGTTGTCTTCCTCAAACTTTTTTTATGCGGTTGAACAGTTCATTTAGTACAGCATACATATAAGGAGGTCTGCTATGCCTGCACAAACACCATGACTATAAGAACATATGTAAACCATGACTTCAGTAGCATTTTATTCATTCTGATCTGTGATTTGACGATCCAAAGACAAATAAGACTGTGCATATCACACAGACTACTGCATGTGCAGACAGCTCTGGTAATGCTCAAGGTTAAACATGCGTGCTCTGACGTGTAACTGTGTGGGGAAAAGCTGGATTAAACATGGGTTAATATGGGCACTAATTGTTGAAGCAGAATAAACTAAAGTACTGTGTTCTTGTATGGTAACAGTAGCGTGAAATATTAAGTTTGTTGCCGTTATCTTGAGGTATTTGGATTTGAAAGCAACGTCAAATCAGCTTCCATTAAGGGGATTACATGTGTTTAACTACCGTACAGTAATGGCTGTGTGGTTGGCTTACTGCCATCATTTTAAGGTGTGGGAAAGCAGGGTGACTGATGGGTGTAACAGGTGCACAGGTGTTTTCCTTGAGCATGCATATACACACAAAAAGGTACTGGACTGGAAAGAGTAATGGGGGCTTGAATTCACCTTTCTAGTTGTTCAGATTTTGCCAAGAAACACAAAGACAAGCTAGAAAAGTTCTGGGGCAAAGTTTTATTAACAGATAAGATCAACTTTTAAACTTTACCAGAGTAAATGAAAGTCAGAACTGTTGAGAAAGACAGGAACTGCCGGAGGAGGACGCCTACGGCTGCTTCAGGAACCGGTCCTCCTCTGACGTTATCACTAGTTACAAAAGCATGATTAATTCAGAGCGTGCGAAAATAATCTGTGTGGCCACAACAAGAATGCAACACGAATGTTGATTGTGCAACTAAAGCTTTTAATCAATTACAAAAACCGGCAGGTCCTAGATCGGCTGAGTAAGTCAGCAGATTTACAGCGGCTATAAAAAGTCCATAGCGGCCTTAACTAATACTAAGCTGAATCTACAATACCCGTCTCACCCGCAAACCCCTCTGCATTATCCCACTCACCCGACACACATCTTCCCCAGTCTGCTGCCATCAGGGAGGAGACTGGCAAGTCTTTGGGCGAGGACAAGTAGACTCAAGGACAAGGATACAGGAAGCTGAACATGCTACCTGCTCTGCCCCCTCTCAGGACTCTTTGACTTGACTTTGACTTGAGGCAGCCACTGACCCTATCACAGTACTCGTTTTGTGCTCAAGCTATTGTTGATTTTGCAGAAAGAACTGCGGCTCCTACAATGTTGTTTTGGCTTCTTAACTGCCTTCCCGAACAATATGACTTCTTGTTGAAGGGACCCCTCTTCTTGATAATGTCTCTGTTGTGCCATTACATTTTCTGCTTGCTGATGACTGCTGTCACTGTCTTCCATGTTAAATGTAATGCCTTGGAAATATTTTTGAAGGCCTCACATTGGCGATATTTTTCAATAGTGAGATTCCCATTATTGCTCTGTAAGTTATTTGTGGCCCATGGTTCTTGTAGTCACATTAAACCAAATTCTTCAAGAACAGCTGACATTTATTTGGAGTTCATCAAAGTAACTTTAGGTTAAGCAGGTTATTCTAAAGTTTTATTATCACATTTTCTTCTCTATAGCAGCGTGACATACGTTGTAATTCTTTAAAATAAGGGTATAAAGTTTCACGTATTTCTTCACATCGAGCCGAACAGAGCCGGATAAATATGATTTGATTTTAACCCGTTTTAATGGAAGTAAAACAAAGATGTTATTTCTAATCCATTACTGAGTAGCAATACAATTACACTATGTATTTACTGTAACTTAACTAGTCATCACAAAAGTGCAAATATGGGAAAGTTTAGCCGTTTCCAGGTAGTATGGTGCTTATTGCACTGAATATTGCACCCTCTTGTGGTGAATTTAAGTCAGTACAACATCTGTTAAATTGCATAAACAGCTCTAGCCACAAGAAATTTGGGATTTATGAAGTAACCACAGTTAGACAATTAAAAGAGTAAAAACATTTTATTAACATCTGAACAGTTTGCTGTCCTGTTGTCCAAACATTCTGATGTATAACATGAATACAAATGTATGAAACACACTGAAAGAGACTGAAAGGCCTTGATTGCATGCTGTACATCATGTGTCGACCACATCGCAACAGACTCAACAAATAAATTAAGACATTTACAGGCAAAGAAACATGCAGAAAAAAAACATGAAATCAGACCATATTAATTCTCTTGAATGGAGTGTGAGTGTGCCGAGATTTCTACTTTGTATTTTAAATACATGAAGGACATCTCGGTCACAACAATCAGTTATTTGCAATGCAACTCTGTCTAGAAAACATCCCTGAATCCCACTGGTGCTACAAAAAATACCATTAGAAGATATGTTTTAGAGATTTTTGCTGTAAGGCACAAACGGTCATGTTTCAAAAAATGAGAGAAGTTTTTCCTCAAAACAAATCTATGCGAAAACTGGACAAATGAACCAAAGCAACATGCTAATATATCAAACACACACTTAATCAGTTTGCTTGTATTACTGGACCTTGCCTAAAATAATACTATATGATATGAAATGTTATGTCTGACTTGTTAAATTATTATACAGTTTTTTATGCATTGCCAATTTAGACAACCTGAAATTACAGTTAAACTGATGCTTTGACAAAGATAATTGATTTTTTTAATTACATTGAAGTCATGTCGAATTTCCTCTTTATGAGTTTATGCAGCCATGGGAAAAAAAAAAGTAGTCCACGTTAAAAGAAGAGTTGGCTTTCCGTGAAGTTTCTGGCTTGGCTGGTTTAGTTTGTTGGCGTTATTGTGTGACTTTGACACGTTAGTTTGTATCGTGATGTGTTAAAAATAAGTCACACACCATTTTGCTGCAGAACTCCATCCATAGATGATAATTTCATGGCTTCTGTGATAGTTCCCCTGTTTGCCTCTCTAAATAAAGATGTTATATAACAACTATGGATAAGTATCGCATACAACTCCACTCCGAAGATACTGAAAAACACTTTAATCTGTCAATAGCCTGGTAATAAAAGAAGCATTTTGAAAAGGCTGAACATTCAACGTGTTGGACTCACTGAGAAAATACTAGCTGAGGTACATTAGTTGTTGCTAAGAGAAATATGAGTCATGATTAGTCTACATGCAGCTTTATGTTGGATGCTGTTGGACGTTATGCGCAAAGACAGAAATGCATAGACGGACAGATATACTGAGATAAAAATAGAAAAATAGAAAAAACAAAACTAAACCAATAAAAGTATAAGACTTTTGTCCATTCTTTCCAGGAGTTGTGAACAGTGCAGCTATTGCAACCTCAGTCTGTCATCAACAGATTAGCAATAGTCATTGGAAAGCCACCTCTCTGGTTTCCTATTAAAAGCTCTGTGAGTACAGTTATGAACATGCAATCATCCCAAGCACACCTGGCCACAAGCATACATTTAACCAAAAAGTGTCTCATCCAGACGTCCGACATCCAAACTACATAAACTGTCTTGGTGAAACAACTTCAACTAAATGTCTGAACAAATAAAAAATAAAATAAAAAAAGAATTAAACGTTGGATTGCTTTCATGAAAAATCTGTTGTGCAAGTTCACGCATTTGAAACGCTAAGACATCTGTACAAGTGTTTTTGTTTTTACAAACAGCCTCAATAATTACCATCCCTTTTATCGTTTCCCACAAAAATATTCTAGTACCATAGAGTTGCTAAAATGCTTTGAAAAGAAATATAATAAAAATCAAAGTTCACTTTAAAAGACAGCGACCAGGTCAGTGGATTGACACAGAGTGGACTGAAATAAAGTCTGAGAACGCTTTCTCCACCCAGCATCTGTCTCTCCGACCTCACGGCCTTTTGACCTGCCCACTCTCCGCGGCTACGTCTGCGCCGCACTAAAGTTCATCCCTGTAGGCAGCTGACAGCATTTGGGGTGCGGCCCCTTTCAGGGTCTTGTGGGAACCCCTCCAATCGGTCCTTACCGAGTCATCATCCCACAGGGTTGACGTCTCTGTGTCGCTCAGCCACTGGGGATCACCGGCGTAGTGACAAGGCTGGACCAGGAGGGGGCTCGTGCTGAAGGCTTGTAGGTTTCTGTTGGGGAAATGGGACTTGTAGTCCTCACTGCAGAGGAAGAACAGTGACAATAGATGTTGTTGGTTTGATTCGTTTGAGACTTAAAAACACATTTAGAATGTCACAATAAAAAACCTTCTATTTACAGGAGAACTGCATCAGAGACTAAATATTTTGTGCATTTTTGGCAATTTCTTCAACAAGTATAATTTAAACATCACTTAATAGATATTCTGTGATCCATTTGGAATACACTAATTTGACAAGAGAGGGAGACAGAGGCTGATTTCAAAGACAGTTCAGTTACTCTTAGCATGAAGGGCGACAGAAGGCCCAATGTGTGGGGCGCAGTCGTTGTGCATTCTTAGCAGGGTAGTCAAGCATATCAAATTAGAATCACAGAGGTGAGGGAGAGACAGAGAGAGGGAAGAGAGAAAGTGGGCTGGCTATAAGCCAGTTTTCCACACATGATGGAGCACACAAACACTGCCAAGCCTTCTGGTGTGGCACAAGGTGCAGTTAATTTCTTACAGTCGGTGCCTGATGATGAGAACAGTTGTCTGGTCGAGGCTAATGTTGGGGATATTAGGGCTAGAAATGGGGGCAGGGATTTATGTCAGAACTGATAGATTAAAAAACTGTCTAGAAGTGAAGTAAATATCTGAAAAAAAACTCTATTTTTTTTAAGGTGTTCCAACAAATGCACATCACAGCACCTTTATAACATACCACAAACCACAAATTGCACATAAAACTATGCTGCCTGGGTTAAGAGATGGAGTGGGATGCTTTTGGGATGTTGGCAGGAACTAAATGTTCTGCTATTTTATGAGAGATTCGGTGTGTTTGTTACCAGATGACATATGAGACCGTCAAGAATGAAAGAAAAGAAGCCAAGAGACTACAGCCACACTAGAGCTAGCACACCGGTGCTTTGAGCTAAATGCAAAGACGATTACAAATATAATGCTACTATGCTTATACTGCAAATTGATTTTTATTTATTTATTGTTAAACTCAAAACACAATAAGGCAATGGAAATGTTACTGGTTTTGGTAGTATTTGGTCATATTTGGGTTCAGGTGAACCTGAGCGAGCTAGCGTGGAGGCATAACGTAGCAAGGTCAGCGCTATTGCTAGCTATCACACTATTTGAAGAGCAGGACTGGAAAGTCAATACATTTCACTTGTAATTTGTTCAACTAGAAGATTAAGTAAGACAGGGGGTACCCTATCAAGACAGGCAACCCAAGCAATTGTTTGGGGCTCTGTGAGAAAATGAAAGTTACTGCCACCGTTGTAAAGTAAGACACCTCTCTGGTCACTGACTGTATCGAATTAACAGACAGGTACTTCCTTGACATAGTGTCTTTGTGTCATTTATGAACCATTTTAATTTAATTTATGTAGGTTTTAATATGTCCAAAAGTTTCCCAGCAGAACACTGATGGTCAATGTTACTGTCAGTGGTTTTAATGCTGTGGCTGATCGGTGTATACTGCCACCAAAAAAAGCAACAAGCATGACTAAAAATGTCAGAAAGTGTATTTTTCACTACACGCCCGGCTCAAACCCATCAAAAACAATCCACACTGGCTATTTAAGTCTATCTGTCACACCGAGCCTAAAAGAGTGGCAGCCCACATTGTCCAAAATCCAGACAATCAATCCCAAAGGAACACGCTGCCACGAAGTCTGAGCACCGTAAAAAGTGAAAATGTTCAGAAACGTTAAAGATCTATTTTGAATGTTTTCTATTTCAGCACTACTTGTTTTTTTTAGAGAAACTCACTGAAATAAAACCACAGTCTTCACTGTAGTTCTTTAATCTACAAACTCCACACACAACTAAGCTAAATATAAAGCATGTATACAAGTTTAGGCAGCTATAGGAAAGAATGTTTTTAGCAATTATGAGGTCTGTTTCATCTTTATAGGCCTCAGAGATTATAGAGTACTGAAAGACAGGTTTTATTATAGAAGTCATTGAACGTGAACATGATTTAGAAACAACTATAAAATGTCAACAACATATCGTCCTGAGACGAAAACAACAAATACCTGACTTGAAGTGTGTGCAGAGTAGTAGGGATATGTGTATAAAAATCAAATCAGTGCCCGTGGGTTCGTTGCCTTTGTGATACTTACTTGGGATGCTTGTCATACATGATGGGGAGAAATTCATCGACAGGCAGCATCTTGGAAAGCGGCTCAGCATTGAGAAGCTTCAAGGCTCCCTGCAGTGAGATGGCGTACGACAGCGTCCAATACGAATAATCAGCCACCACCAAGTTCCGAACGTTCTCCACCGGCTCCTCGTTTCCAGGATTCACCTGCTTCCTGCCAAGGTATCTGTGGCGACAAAAATCCGGTATGAGAAATAAAGAGGGCAACAAAAAAAAGCAATAGCAGAGAAAAAAGAAACACATGTGATCGATGAAAAGCTGTCATTAATTTGCTCCAGTTTGCTGCCAGACAGGTTGGAAACTATTTTTCTTCAGTATTTTTCAGCACATGCTCTGCACATGTTTTATCAGAAAGACGAGGCAACTACAAAACACACAGAAAATAAGCTTTTAACATCTTCCTGTTGATGTCAAGCTATTACATCTAGAGATGATGTATGCTGCATTCCTGAAAGTGGACTTTTCTTCCAACTGATTTCTTCTAAACCCATTCTTTGACACACACTAGTGCCGATTACAACCTAAATCCAAAACGGCAAGAATGAAACGTAGCTTACATAATGTCCCAGTCCAGTTCCACCTGCTCCACCTCCTCCATCAGTCTGAGCAGTCGACGTTTGAAGTTGCCCTGGAACCGGACATCGTCTTCAAAGATCAGTGCCTTTTCCATCTGCATGTCCACCATCTGAGGAAAAGAGGGGAAACCTTCATACGCAGATTCTATAACAGACATAAAGTTCATCTGCAATCATAACCAACTTTTATTTTCAAGATGCTAAACATGTCATGAGCCTTCTGCATTGCATTATAAATCAGACTAAATCGGGCCAGGAAATGACTTCATCTTGACACTGGAGAGCGGGATCTTTACACATAAAAGACCATCTGTTAGACCCAGACTGTTGCCAAACAACTTCACACAATCTTGATTAAGGTTTGATTAAATCTTTCTGTATTTCACAGTAGAAAAGAGTTGTCTGTCTGGTATCTGTGGTAACATTCCTGTGTTGGTGCACCGCTAGAAATGAGTTTTACATCAACCAGAAATGATGTTTTGATGTTTTTCCAGAGTTAAAGGGGGAGCAAAGCTGCATTGATGGAGATCGGGTAGCCTATAACGCCTAGGAATACAGCGGAGAAAGGATGGTTATGAATGTAACCAAGGTTCTGTGAAGTCTGACGAACAACAATGAAATATGACCTAGGAAGCATCCAAGAAAAGTTTCTGATGAACCAGATGAAAAAGAAACTCAGAGTTCAAAGGAATGATTACAATCTAAAAGAGAAAACAACTAACTACCAATTACAGCACCAGTGGTGTGGCTTTTCCATGTTGGAGAGCTCTAAGAGGAAAATAAAGGGAGTGAGAAAATGTAGGCATTTGTCATACACAATGCATCAAAAGTTGCATGCATAAGAAAGTGAGCTCCAGTTTCTCCAAGTGCAGATGGTTAGAAAAAAACAATAAATATCACAATATCACAAATAAATATCATATGTTAAAAACATACCATATTAACATTGCATTGCACTGTTAGGAGATGCCTCTGCAAGCACAGGTCACACCGACAGTGTTTCTACTTCCACTGCCAGAACAGGAAGGCAAAAGTTCTGCACTATAGCTTTAACGCTTCATATATGAGCCGTGGGCGAATCTTTTCCGCATGACCTCTCACCTCCTTCCAGATGAAATAGTGACTGAGGAAGCAGCCCACTTCTCCTTTGGTCAGGGTGCGTCCAGAGAAGGGGTCGTAGTAGCCTGGCAGCAGGTCGACACCCAGGATCTTAATGTCACTGCTGTTAAGGGCACTGCATATAGACACACATACGAAGGTTACACCAGGGGAAAAAAAAGGTGCTCTACCTTGTGCAGTACTAAAAGGGATAACCTGAGTTGCATGGAGCCGAAACTATAAAATGAGATTTAAGACAAAATTATGACAAAATTCCCTTGGTGCATTATGTTTAGCCTTTTTAATAGCATGAACATCTTTCTCAATTTATGATTAGAAGTTAACCTTAAACCAACAGTAATATCCAGGCTTTTAATCCTATGTGAGTAACTGACGAATCATTACATCCCTTGAGAAAGGTAACTATAAACCTAAACAGAGGCAGCTAAATGAAAAGACTGAGAAATAATGAGGCGGTGTAAATGAGCAGGACTCCTAAATAAAAGACCAACAGGTTTACAAAAGCGTTTCTCTTTCTTGTGGAAACGCTCAAAGTAGTCATTCCATCTAATCTACTCCACGGATGTTTTCCTATTGAGCCTTTGTCTGAGCGCGTACTCACTTTCCATCAACGGCGTCTACAACCTTGACGTCAATCTCCAGCTCGTTCAGAGAGAACAGCATCCTGTCTCTGCGGTCGGGACGGCGCCTCAGATTGATCAAATATATCTGGAGACAGGAGGACAGGCGGTCATTCTCTATTTCAACTCTCATCTTTGGCTTCAGCAAACAAGTCCACTATACCATGTGCTTCCTTCATGCAAGAACAACTTGCTTCATGCTTCACAATTTAGTCTGGATGAGGCAAAAAAAGAACGATATTTTAATACTAGTAATACAAATCTAACGTCGAGAGAGGACACGTAACACCCAAGCTGTGGTTGAAATCCCTGAACAGTGATGTGTGAACAATGCCTACCTCATCAAAACCCATGAGGTCTCTCTGTTTCGGGAACATGTGGATGAAGCGAGAAGCATGCATCGGGGGGCCATCGACTGTTTGACAAACAGGAGACGTGAGTGAAGCTAAACCAAGACAGCATGAACTTATGCAGATGTGAATGATACGATAAGGATTTGGAAACGTGTGCCCCTTGTGTTGTCAATAGTGAATCAGTGCGTTCTTACTCATGGACTCAAGATGGACATGGACAAAGTTGATGCGATCGTCTTCCAAGGTGTGGTGAGGTTTGGCTGGGACGTTCAGGTAGCCGTAGCGCTCCTTGTTACACAGGTACATCTGTATCTCTGAGTCAGTCAGTCAACAAATGAATGAATTAGTAAGTGAGACGTTTACTGTTTACTCAAATACTCCACCGCAAAGCGACTGCACGTTGGTGAAATCGTTATCTTGTGGTCGGTCGCTAACGTACCTGCAGCCCGGCAGGAGAAGGCGAAAACAATGATGTCATCATAGGGCCACGAGTAGTCCTCATGAGGAGGGTAGAAAGCCAGTTTCTTCATGCCCTCCTTCCTCAGATCCATCAGCAGGGTGCTGTGGACCATGGGCACCGGGAAGCAGCCCAATCTGTGACGGTGACGGGTGGGGAAGTACTCCGCTGTCCGACGATAGTACCCCTAAAAGAGGGAGGAATATATAAAACTCTGAGCATGACTCGACTTTGTTTTTACTTTTTCTCAAAAGTGCTCTTTACAGTATACACCAATCAGCCAATCAGCCATAATATTATGACCTAATATTGTGATGGTGCCATATTTTACCTCCAAAACCGACTCCACTAGGCCTCTTACAGGCACCCAAATGTAGGTAAGCATCACACTGGCTCACCTTATTCCCATAGTGCATCCTGGTGCCATAAGTTTCCCAAGTAGGCGATGCATCTGGTCATCCACATGACTTAAAGGGGGACTACTGTTTTTTTTTACAACCTGGAACTTATTTCTGGCATAAAATACCATCATTTACTCACCCATATAACTTTTGTGTAATTTGTAGTCCTTCGGGAGATATTTAGATCTGCGTATATCCATATAGTGGGAGTGACTGGGGCACCGAAATGCAGCCTCTAAAAAACGCATTATCTGCCGCGAATCTCGTTCATTTCACCAATATTTTGTTATCGTACGCTAGTGCTATTCACCATTGAATCCGGAGTTACCTGTTATCATCATCGGGGGCTGTAGATTGACCTACAAACCCCAGATGATGTCTTCTGACCTGGATGATGTCATCTCTGTGCGCCGCGCGCACCCGCGACGGTCGGCTTGTTTACCTGTAATTTGCTACTGCTATTTTTTTGCAACATGGCTGAATATTTTCCTGATTCTGAGGTTGTGGACAAACCATAGCAGTAGCAAATTACAGGTAAACAAGCCGACCGTCGCATGCTGCATTTCGGTGCCCCAGTCACTCCCACTATATGGATATACGCAGATCTCCCGAAGGACTACGAATTTTATATGGGTGTTATATGGGTGAGTAATCAATCGTATTTTATGCCAGAAATAGGGTCCAGGTTGTAAAAAACAGTAGTTCCCCTTTAAAGAGAATGTGACTCATTTTCTAATGCTCCAATGTCCAGTTCTGGTGCTCACATGACCATTGTAGACACTTTTAAGCTGTAGACAGGGACCAGCAATAATCTGTTCAGCAGTTTGAGCTAGAGTAGCCCATCTGTTGGACCCCATAGGCCAGCTCTATGACCCTTTTCACCGGTTCACCTCTTTTCACCACCTTTTTCCTGGAACTACTTTTGATGGGTACAGGCCACTGCAGAAGAGGATTAGGGGATGCTCTGGTCCAGTCACCTAGCCATCAAACTTTGGTCAAAGTCACTTTGACAGGTGCCATGATATGAGATAATCAGAGTCTGTGATCATAACATGATGGCTGATCGGTGTATAATCTAATATTGAGGCGCTGCTCACCTGCGGAGTGATACCACACCAATAGTTGGAGTAAGCCCCCTGAGAGTCCAACATGGGTGCGATGACCGACTTGTTCTCTGCGATGAGCAGGTTGAGCATTTCTGGGTTGGTGAGGATATTGTCTGTGTCAGCGTACTGAAACAGAGGAAAGAGATAAGCAAATGTATAGTGTATTTCCTCATCTAATCAACAGAAAAGGACAAGAAGCAAGTTCAATCTGATAAATGGAAAAGACAAAACACTGACATCAATCTTACAGGGCTATCGCAAGAAAGATTATTTTATAAAGTACCAGGATGTAGTCAGCCCAGCGTTTCCTGGCAAAGTTGAGTGCTGCCTGCTTGAGCTTCATCACATACTCATATCTGCTGTTGGGCCAGTGCTTAGGACCCAGCTCTCCTGCGTAAGACCTAAAAACAGGAAAAGAAATCACTGCAGGCTATATCATTTCATATCCTATCATTTAATACAGAGTTAGGGTGCTTTTATCTATAGCTGAGGAAACACTCGAGATTTCTTCAGCTCAGACACAAGCCCACACTGATTGACACACATCGACAAGCAGAGACATGCTGCATCAATAATTCTTTTTAGAAAAAGTATTTTTTTTAATTTTTTATTTATGGCAATGGTAAATTAAATGCACTCTCTTCTCTTTTCTTTTTAGTCCAGAAGCAAGACCAACTTCCTGCCCGCAAATGTTTTGAAGTTGGTCTGGAAACACTCCACTGGGAACTGATTATGCTCCAGCAAAGATCTGCCGGGTGTTTCATGCAGTGATGGGCAGAAGAGTAACAGAATTTGTGTTCAACTATATGTCTCTGATTGGGTTTAGGACTATCCACTTGTGTGCAGAGGTATTTTTTTCTCTGTGTCGGCTGACACATGACCCATAAAGAAATCCAAATGGCGTGTCACCAGACTCATAATAAGCGTTGAGTCTGCCAAGCTTGCATTTTTGTACGCTGGTGATATTCAAAGTGCTTAACAATGTTCCTCAATCCCCCATTCTTACACCAGTGCTGGGAGCTTCCATGCTGGATGCTCGCCTGCCATCGGGAGCAACATTGGGTTTGTTTATGCGCCCAAGGATGCTCCGGCACGCAGAGGGTGATTTTGGTGCTGGTGTATATACGTAAATGTTTAATGCTGGCATGTATCTTTGTTTAAGTGTATTAAACGTAAAAACAACGCACAAGATGGAAGCTTGGTATCGTATTGTGCATACAGAACAAAACACACATAAAAAGTTGGATTAAAAACAGCTGGACTGAACGGCTTCATGACTGCAGACGATTAATTCGGTCAGACTGAATAAGCACAAATAATTTCCACTAATGGCCTCCTCAGCTCAGACAGATGTCCAGACACGCACACTTAAGGACAAGCAGAGGCGAGCTGCATCATTCCTCATTATGCAAAGGGGAAAATCATTTTAATTTCTGGGCCACGCCACGAAGAACAAAAGACAAACTTAAGAGGCTATAAAAGTGTGTTAAAACAGTCTTGTGGCCCAGAAGAAAGACAAGTACCAATGTTTAAAGCGCACTTATGATCAGGACCATTTGGAAGGGAGTTGTTTTATTTTGTTACTAACCAGTATAACACATCCAGAATATTTATTTGGAAGAAAGATGACTTTTCCTCACATGAGTGCACCTACTGATGTGTCCCAACCGGCTGTGTATTTTCATACCAGCTAGTAAATAAAATCCAATGCATTAATCTATATTTGGACTTACGTGGGCTGCTCCATCGGCCTCCACTCGACATAATGGTAATATTTCTGCATGACAGTCAGCCACTCTTTCAGGATGGCTGTGGTGTTATCCGAGTTGTGATCTGTGGCTGCCCTGCGGAGAGAAAGGGAGAGAAGAATGTAAGGTAATGAGCAGCTGTCCTCTGCCTCTACATCTCTCTCGATGCCTGAATTACTTTTTGACTTTTGAGGACTTGGACATTGGCGAACTCAGTCACCGCTGGACAGGGAAGGAGTGCAGCCGGTGGTTAAGATATGCATTGGATGTCTCTTTTGGAGTTATTTTCAGAAGTGTGACTGCGGTAAACCTTTGCTTGGCGGGAAGCAGCGGTGACCAAAATGACAACATCCACACTTTGACAATTTAAATGTGCAAATTAGGAGGATGACAATAGGAAGACTGGATTTTTAAGAGACTTTTTGGATAAATCGGATCAAATATCTTTAATTCAGCTGATTAGCTGACAGTCAGACCTTTAAATTACATCATCCATCAAGAATTTCTTATTTTATTTTCAGAAAACTTCAACCTTATATGATCTGACCAGATGGAAAAACATTTTAAGTGGGTGGGTAAGTCAGATGCATACACTGCTAAAAATCAGCTGAGCTAAGTCCCAGTGGTTAACTTACAGGATGAGTTACTTTACGTCAAAGTTAAACCACTGCATAGATAGTCTAGCTGCTCTAGACAAACTCCACGGAACATTTGGAGCAATCCAGAGTAGGAAATTAATGCGGCGCACTGAAAGGCAGCCTGCGCAGAGAAAGGCGCAGAGGGAACAGGGGAGGGGTAGGACGCCGTTGCTTTCACGAACTAATTTAAATGCCATTGACCTTTTGAACGGCTGCTATAGTCGGATAAAAAGGAGACCAACCCCCCCTGTACAAACAGCCCGACAGCAGATCATGCAGGAAACCCACCACACAGAGATGCGATCTTTGGGGTAGTTGAGCCTCTCCAGAGCTCCGAGGTAGTACGGCAGCGAATGGGCCGTGTTTCTGGCTATGATAGCGATGACCACTGTAGGAGGCTGCATTTTCGACTCCTCGGGATAGTTCTCCTCCGAAAAGTAGCACTCTGCGTGGAAAAGCAAGGCCCCCAAGACTAGAAAGCGGAGCAACATGGTGGAGGGCTGTGAGGGGAAATAGTCCAGGGTGCTTCTCAGCGGCAGCTCGTATCCGCTGGACGCGTCAGCACTCCAAGAAAAAAAGAAAAAAAAGAAAAGAAAAAAAAAAAAAATCAGGGCTTTCCCAAAAACTTCAGCCCCCTTACTTCATGTAGGAGTTGGCCTTTTCCAAGAACGAATCCAAACCTGATCTAAACAACTTCCGCTGGGAGAAGAGAGCGTGACTAACTAACTCCAAAGATGGAGGCGTGATTTGGACAGAGTGTTCATAAACTTCTGCAGGCAATGGAGATAAACTCAAGCGTTTACCACAGGAAAAGGAAAAAAAGAAAAAGTAAAGAAACAAACAAAACAAAAAAATCAAGTTTACTTTGTGTCAGAATGAGTCAACACGTAACTATAGACATTTAGACTGCACTGTCGACTTTTACAATTACGCACGACAAAATATCAAAACTGTAAAACCCATTTTATTTTTTATTTTTTGTTAAATATATATATATATAATTTATAATAGAGATCCTGGGTACGATGTATCAAAGCTGAAGACTGCAGTACACAAAGAGCAGTTTGTGGAATTCTCTCTGGTAGCAATTCAGATATTCGCCAGCAGGGGGAGGATGTGATCCAGAAGATGAACCGTGACATGCGATGATAACATGGTTGGATCTTTCCACTGGGGTGACACTGGGATGAAACTGTACAATCATGTAATCACGTAATAATCACCTCTCACACTTATAATCTTCTACGTTTAGAGGAGGCGTAATAGATTTATAATTGTTGCAATGTACCGTTTTACATTCAAAACATACGGTAATTGATGTTTTAAGTATATTAAAGCACACAGCAATATATATTTTTAGCCACAAAACCTTACTAATAAAACACACTGAAAAAAAAAACAGATGCATAATTGACCTTTCATAATATGCAAATAATAAGTGGTGTTGATGGTGTGCATGTTTGCAGCATTATCATGAGGCCTACCATTGGATGGCATTGGAATATAAATGATGTATTCACTATTAGTATTATTTTCATGCTACGTTATACATCTAATCTTCTACAGATTCTGGTTTCATAATAGTTGCAATGTACCATTTTTACATGTGCCGAAAAAAAAAGATGTTTTAAGACGATTTACGCCCACAACAACACCTTTTTATTGTCACAAAACTACAACGAAGTCACAGAAATGAGTCACCCTACAAAATGACTGCGCTAATTCATAATATGACTATGGCATGACATTCTGAACTGAATTGAGTGGTGCTGATAATTCCTATTATAAGACTAGAGCCCTTCTTAAATCGCTTTTGCGACCACAGCGTCCGAACCCGGGTTGTCGTTTTACTAGGATGCTTGGAAATTATTTGGGATGCATGTTTGCAGCATCATCCCGGGGCCCTTTATCTTTTCACTGGGTAGCACTGGGATGTAACCGATGTACTCAGAGCATGCGTATTTTCATTCTTCTTTTATCCTTCCAGTCTTCTACATCTGGGGGTGATAGTATATATATAATGTGTAGTATATTTATAATAGTTGCAATGTACAATTTTACATACAAAACATAACTGAAAAGGAGCCGCTCTGAATAATGACTATGCTGCTCAATAATATGCTGATAGGATAATACTGTAAGTGGTGGTCGGATAAGAGTATATCCACTACTTATTAATGACAATTATTTGAATATATCACAGTACTTCATGTGGTGGCATGTTTGCAGCACAGAGTCTGATGAAGTGAATGCCATTAGTGCAGAGGGGAGCTCTTGTAAAAAGGTTAAGTAATATGTTTAAAGTACTTAACACTGAAGGCCTGATGGGCCTGATCATGATGAAGACTTAACCAAAAAGAAACCAACGTTCACAGAAAATCTTGAATTAGATTTGGAGGAAGCAGAGGATGAGATTATCATTATTATTATTATTTTTTTTATTACAACTTGTGTCAGTTTCCACTTGCACTCTTGCCTTTATTTATCACAACCTTGAGTGGTCTGTTGACAAGAGAAGATGTAGGTTTTAGTGCTCTCACACGGCCCATTGTTCAGAAGGGGGGCAAAGAAAACAGAGATTAGTCCTTCAGTATATAAAAGGGTCAAAGATGCATCTTGCATGTGTTGGATGGCACAAGAGGAGGACACAGGAGCAGACAGGTGCGCCGAGTTTAGCGTTTAGGAGTGGAGGGATATGTTAACAGACTATTAGAACAGGGGTACTAATGAGGGACGGGTCACTTAGTGGGAAAAAGTTACTATGAAAAGAAATAACACAACCCCAAATTGAACTCTCAGTTAAATCTGAGTTAACAGCGTCTGAAGGTTTTCAGTCATCCAGGTCGGTGGGGTTTCCAAAAATGAGGCTAAAACAAAGGCAGCTGGGCTTTTGAAGGATTTTCTTGAAGATGTTGCGAGAGTGGCGAAAAACACTTTTGAGAAAACCCAACAATTTCATCCGCCTTTGTTTTTGCTACACTTTTTTTTTGGACTTAATTAACAGTCTTCTCCTCCCGATCAAGATATGTTTGTATTCCTGTATGACTTGCCCCCAAATTTCCATTATGTTACTCAGCATGTTGCATCAACACACGCTCGTCAACAATTGACCCAGTTTGTGAAACTCCTTTGACAGATGATACCTGTACTGTACTAAAACCACAAGACCACTGCAGGTCATGTATGTGCAGCAAGTCTGATCCTCTTTTTAGTTTGTAGAGCACATTGTCAAAAATGATTTTTATGATGCGCCGCGCCTGTCTATATAATAAATAAATCACAGGCTAATGTGTTGATATAGAGTGACCCAGTAATCTGTCATTTTCCATCATGTCACACTCATACTGTACACTCATACGCACATAAACGCAGTTAAATCCTCTGAGAAATTATCCTTAGACCAGGCCAAGAGCAGTTTCTTAAGGGAAAAATGAAATGAAAATTAAAGAAAACTAAAAGATTTGGTGGTTCTTATGTCGAGGCACTGACTAAAACTTTGAATCTTACGTTTTCAGATGAGACAGTGAGTTTAAGGATGCAAATATTTTCAAATTGATGCTCCATCTGCTCAGCATACAAGTGAAAATTCAAGATCAGAAGCGGACAGGGTGCTTGCGAGAAAGCGGGAGTGATGGGAACAGGAGGAAGAGAATGGTGGAGGAAGAAGAAGAAATGGGAAGATGCATAAATAATAAGCAAAGTGGTATATAATGAATTTTGACTCTTATGGCGGGCTCTGTGAATAAACGGAGGCAGTCAAGGCTGACAATAGCGGCCTTGGGTTGAAGGGTCTGTTTGTGTGGACAGGTCACCGAGGGCCGAGGGTCAAATCTCTCCTATTCATGACACCCCAAATGTTGCACTCGCGCGCAAACGCCAACCGCACTCGCGCGCACACACGTACGCCGGGGCCACTTTCCCAGCGTTGGTGGCTGCGGCGGATCTGGGAGAGTTCATCCTCGGGGTGGACTAACTTTTCACAGCGAGGTCAAGGGTGGAGGTGGCGTTTGTGCGCGGGGGTGTGTGAACGGGGGACAGGGGGAGAAGGAGAGGGCGAGAAAGACAAAAAGCAAATGTTCATTGTTTTGACCAGATTGCGGGAGAAAGACTGAAAGAAAGAACAGCAATTACATGTGGATTATACTTTAAGAAAAACACACATTCTCATTTACCTCTAGTGGTGTCTATGATAACACAGTGTTTGGTTTTATTTGTGCAGATTTTAAGAAATATATTTGAGATATCTGCCTCCACACTACTACATTGGATCATTATGGTCCAGTGGAGCAGTGGAAAGCAACATTTAAGACATTAATGTGTTTGTACAGAATTCTTTCCCTATAACTACGGATGGTCCCCGGTGTGATCAGCTTTCATTGGAGCTACAATGAAAAATAGCCCCTATGAAAACTGTCGACATTGTGCTCTGCAGTGATTCTGTTTGGACACGCTGCTGATGAAATCTATCCAGCTCAGAGCACCACCAATGAAGCTACATCCACTTCTATTCTAGTGGAGCAGAAGTGTCAAAAAACAAACATCTCAAAGATTCTTGTACGGCTGGAAACCACTTTTGAAATTTGGATGATCTGATCCTTTAAGGCATAGTGGGGGGTCTGTCAGGGGGGGCCCACAACTCACAACATGCACCCTATACGCCCTCAGCCTCTCTTTCATCTTTTCCCCACCCTGCTCAGAGCGCTTCGGTTGGAGAATGAGGGCCTGTAGGTTAGGATGTGACGGAGGGAAAGCGTTTCTGGCTTTGTGTTGGGACGGGGACCGGTGGGCAGCGGAGAGTCGTGACATTCTCACAAGCTTCCGGGACCTTTATTGCTGCGGCGATAATCAATAGCGTTCCCACAGAGACGTCTTTTGGCTGGGCAGGTCAATACCTGTCACTCAGGGTCTGAGCCGTGGAACGTACACCCTCTTACTCAGCAGCCTCGCCTCTGTCTGCCCACCCCCCCACCTCCCATGGCACCCTGCATGTATCCCAGGAGCGTAATGTTTTCACAGTTTAAGGAGTTTCATCTGAAATGAACTGATCAGCTGAGTGTGTGTCTGTGTAACTCAAGTAGAGCATCAACGTGATAGTTTTTGATATAAATGACTCTTATCAATTTGTTTTCAGATAATTTAGCTGCATCTTTCTTTGGGTTATTGGGACGGTTGTACACTGATTACATGGCCATCTTTGGATTCAGGAAGTACTCCTGAGTTTATGAGACTTTTCAAAACTCATTTCATGGACGAAACATTTGATTGCGACTTAATAATTTAAGGTGGTGAGCAGCTGGGAGCTCAGTTAATTTTACCTGACACTGACAGTGAATATATTACATGTATAGGCTGCTTTTCAATTTTTTATTCAGTTCCCTACATTTAGCGTTAGTAATGACTGACATATGATTAAAGTTGTAGCTACATTATTTGAATTTTAGAGGTTTCACATTCTTTGTTGCTGTAAATTTTCAGCTGAAGACATGGGAAGACAAGATTTTGCAGTGACTTTAAACTTTTATTTTTCCTCAATTAGCCCCTGTTTATGAGCAACTTATCCAATGCATTTTGTGTTTGTGCACATTCAGGTAAAAGTGACAAGTGCATTTGCAATAAATGAACTGTAAGCCTCAATGTTTTTGTTTAAATCACTAATTCTCAGCCCCATAGACGTCACGTTTCTAGTCACAACTGACCGCGTGAAGAGGAGATTCTGTGGAGCTGGCAGCAGTATGGATAAATTGACTGCCAGGCCAGTGGGCTGGGGTTTTTTTTTTTTTTTTCTTCCCCAGGTGGCCAATATTGCTGTTTGACTCAAGCACTTAAAGAGGATTGCCTCAGTAAAAAAGAAGAAGAAGAAGAAGAACCATGTACATCAAAGTCCAGTCGTTACTCAACAGTCAGCACAAAGAAACCGATTCTCAGTCTGAAGTAACGAGATTAAGAGGTCAGTGAGTGACACAGTTAGGGCCGTGTTTGTTCTAAGGGTTATCAAATAGATCACTGATAAAAAAAAAAAAAAAACTTGGTATTTTGATTTCATTTATTGTCATGTGTTGCATGTTGTCACACTTAACCGAAATAGAGGGGTTTGACCTGAAAAAATACAACCTCTAGAATAAATTTAGAGTTGTTGTTTTTTTTTTTTTTTGTGGCTTGATTTTACTTTATTAAATTAATAGAATCTGTTTGCATTTTACAAAAAGAGCCATCTGGCAATTTTGCAATAAAAAATTGTTTCATGTAACTAGATATATATTTTATGCATATTCGATCTAATTTCACCAAACTTTTTAAAAGCTCAAACATTTGAACTTATTATTATTATTATTTTTAAATATATATATATGTATATACACATATGCAGTGACATAAAGCACCCTCATGCCTCATGAGCAGTACAAAGTAACGGTGAGATTAGTGTGGACTCCGCTTCCCGTCTTCTCCTTTGCTCCCTGGATGACGCTGTCCGTCTCCTCGTTGCCAAGCAACAACGCAGCCACTGTCAAAGAATTCTAGGGGATGTTTAGGCAGCGGCATGCTTGGGGGGGAAGGAGTGTGTGTGTGTGTGTGTGTGTGTGTGTGTGTGTGTGTGGTTGAGATGGTGGCAGAAGAGGAGTAGGAGGTAGAGAGTGTATCCGTCTGAGTGGAGAGTAGCAGAACGCACTGGGATATGCATTTATACGAGAATTTTCTTTTAATCTTTTAATCTAAGCCGCTGCGCTGACACTTGGTGATTCATTTCACAATGCACCGCAATGTGCACCTCTAATCTTTCACGGGTAAACACCAAGAAAACACTCCCCACACTCAAACTAATGTGGTTATTTGGGTTTTTAGTGGTACGGCCGCCTGGTCGCAGTGAAGCATCAAGACATTCCCTGTCAGTTTCAGTGAATGTAAAAACTGAAAACATTCGTCCTCCTCTGAACTTTATATCCCATCTCACCCAAAAGCAACAGCACACGAGAGAATTAAATGAGCGCGCTAAATATAAGGAGACTGTGGGACATGTAAAGAACTTCTAATGGAAGCTGCAACTGTCTCTCTGGTGTGTCACGGCCTTAAGACTTGTATAGAACTCATGTGCCGCTCTGTAATTAGCTCCCTGCATCGTCTCCTTTAACACCCCTGGTTGTGCATCACATTTCCTGCCTGTCTTTGACACGTCCTCCTTTAACATTCCAAGCATCCAGTTAAGATGAGCAACTTTCCCTGCTCTTGAGTGAACTTCTCCTTCATAAGGATCCCTTTCAGTGCAGCGGCAGGTAGATATATGGATGGAGGATTTGTATTTGCCCACTGAGCCTTTTCAGGAACTCCCAATTTACCTCTTTGTCCATTTGACTCTGTGTCCTGGCTCGGCGAAAACTGCCTTCCCACTATAAATTTCAGTGACATTCCCTGCCTCTCTCTCTAACCTCTCTGCTCTGTTGTTCATCCTCTGTCGCTGTGCCCTAGCAGCGGGGAGGAGATGCCTTCACCAGAGGAGGTTTATTTTAAGGATTCCCCTGTTCCCTTTTGTCCTCTCTCTCCCTCTCTCTCTCTTCACTCTCTTTCTACCTCTCTCTCTCCGCATCTCCCGACGGGATGGTTTCATTGCCCACCTCCCCGACTGGGCCTCCCTCTCCCCCTGCCAGGCCTTTTAGCCAGCGGGTTAAACATTGATTTGTGAATGAAGGGAAGCACAGTGGCTCCTGCATGGACTGCAGAGCTCCCCTACTGTTTCTGTGTGTACAAACACACACCCCTACTATACGCCACCAAGACTAACAGCCAACATGAAAGCTACTGAGCTAAAAGGCCTTAATTCAACAACTGATGAAGGGTGATAGTGTTTTCATTTTTATTGTGTGTTGCTTTATTAGTTTGGGCCTTCTTAACTCACACCTAAAAAGGTCAATTTATCTAACAGATTACCATTCTGGTGTCCGTAGGCTAACGGTGCACATTCTTTGTTGTTTATTTTAATTAAAGAAAAGGGTTTTTGGTTCAAAAGGAAAGAATTTTGTTGCCTTTCTTAACGATATGTGGTTAATGTGATCAATCTGAAATGGCAAAACGATCCATAATCCAGAGTGTCATGAGTGAGGGATGTCAAGATGAGAGTGAGAGTGGAACCCTCTTGACTTCTTCCCGCCTCTGGAAGAGTCAAGGCATGAAAAGGCAGAGAGGGAGAGAGAGAGGGAGAGAGGGAGAGAGAGAGGAGAGGAGATGGTGGAGGGTTTGCTTTTCACCACTCAAAAAAAAAAAAAAAAAGAGCAATGAATGAGTGACTGGTTGAATGAATGAGAGGCGGGCTGAGGCTGAGAGGGGCTCTGGCTGTGTGGATCAGCAAAGGTTAACTCGGCTTCTTCAGAGGGATGAAAAGGGAAAAAACGGATTGAGCTTTAAAGAGGAGGACCCCCTGCGCCCGGGGCGGGATCAGTCAGGATGATTTATTAGAGAGAGAGAGAGAGAGAGAGAGAGAGAGAGAGAGAGAGAGAGAGAGAGAGAGAGAGAGAGAGAGAGAGGCGTTCGCAAGCATCAAAAAGCTGCAGAGCAAACGCAGCATCCAAAACTGCTGATATGCACGACATCAGGATGGGCTTGATTCTGATTCCTGGTGCCAGTGAGAAGGGGGGACACACAGCCTTAAGACGTCTAACCCGTGTCGATCTGTCCACGCATATTTGGCCGTTTACGCAAAACCATTTTACGCACGAACCATGAAATGTGCCAAAAAAAAATGTATGGGTGCATGCAAACACAAAAACGGTCCAAACTGCTATTTAAATTCGTTCCCAAATCTTTTCGTGTTGTAGTCCTTTAAAATATCAGTCCCATTGTCAGTAGTTTAATTATAGTTTTGAGCCTGAGGGCAAACATATATAACATTTGAGTTTTAAAATGAACAGCTGCAGAAGTGCACCATAACAGGAGTTCATAGTGACATGTGCTATGCATTGCCTAACCTATACAAAGGAACATTACGCTCTTTTGACTTTTAGTTGCATAGGTTTGTGCTATATAAATGGTGGTTTATCGATATGTAGGCTAAAGTATAGGACAGCGTGCCCTTTGTCGCCCCATCAATCGCCTGTCACATGAGCATCACATAATACACTCATTTTGTGTCACTTCGGACAACACTTTCCACAGAGGCCTGCAGTATAGCTGCCCTTTCTGGAGCAGAATGGCTGCACATGGCGCTGAAGGCGCCGCTTTATGTCCAAGTGCCTGGTTACAGCGTTGCACTAGTTTGCTCACACAAGAGAGGTGGCACAAGAGAAACACTAAACGTCATGCAGTGCGGTCAGAGAGTAAACAGTGTCGGGATTGTAATCTCTTTTTGGGTAGAAAATAGGGCTGTTGTGTCTTTAAGAGGGGCTGCTGGTCCCTCATCGCAGCTGCTGGCGTGTGAGTGCGTGTGTGTGAGTGCGCGCGCGGCAATGTGTGTGTGTGACATAGAGGACAGCGGAGATTCATTACTTAAGCAGTACAATGGACATTTATCACCCCGTGGTGTTATTCAAATTCAGTACCAAGCGAGGACCTTCTCCACTCCTCTCTCCGCCTTGCGTCGCGGCCGCAGCGCTCATTGTTGGAGCAGCGTTAAGAAAAAGCCAGGAGGGCAGAGAGACATGCATCCAGTCAGTCAGTCAGTCAGTCAGTCCGAGAGATCCGTAAAGGAAGGATGGTAGGAAGGCAGGAGCGTCTGTCCGGAGTGTACGAAGCCCGCTGCTCTCCTGCACCGCAGCTTCTTTTTGTCGCCGTCCGACGCCGCTCGCTGGGGGGCATTTAGACGGAGCAGAGAGATCCGAGAGAACGCGCGTCGTGGGAACCGAACCAAGGACGCACCAACGGGAACTAAGGGGTTTCCTTATTTAATTTTTTTTTTTTTCGGTTTCATCATCAGCTATGCACCAGAGGGAAGAATGCAACCGCTCTAAGTGCCTCCTTTTCAAACAGGAGGTTGTTTCTTTTATATTTAACATCCGTGGAAAGCCTTTGTGCATCTTGAGGCACCAGAACTGAAGAGTCTTTCCCTAAATCGATGACACTACGCGGGTGCAGAAATGGCGTTTTCCTGCAGTTCTCATCTCGGACTTTCAGATGAAATAAAGTCCAGATGAGCTGCTTTACTCTCGTCTTTTTATACTCTTTCTGAGACACTTCAAATCTCCAAAGGAGATGGCATTTTACTTAAAACTGCAATGGTCATTCAGCCATCTTAGGGGCCTAGAGATGTGGACAGACTAACTTTACAACTAGCAACCAGTGCAAAGACACACAGAGAAGACGGTAGCTATAAAGGAAAGTAGGAAAGAGGATGCGTGCATTTAAGGTTGCAGTAGAAAAAGTGACAAAGTGACTGTGGCTGCAACAAAGCCTCCTTAGCATCATCAAACAAAAAAAGGATGGGCGTTCTTTAATGCGGTGAACAGAGGAGATGAGTTTCTGGCTGGCATGTATTAAGGGAGTGTGTTTAAGGATTCGTGGAGGGAAGTTGCACTACAGGTTGCCCGAGTGTTTGTCATCGCAAGATGCTCAATTTGCTGCTGCAACAGCTCAGTGTTGCACAGTGAGAAAGCTGATTTCTCAAAAGGAAAGGCGAATCCGAGAGGCAGTGCTGAGCAGCGAGCCTGTCAAAAATAATGCACAGTAGTGCAAGTCCGTATCCTGTGGAAAGAAAAGGGAGGAAAACAGTTTTCAGCGTCAGACGCAGACTGTCAAAGGGCATTTAGGCAGCCGTAGCAGGTGCACCCATGGGCCTGTGCAATAACTGCCCGTGCACGTGTCTGATTTAAATAACCAGATGCTTAAATTCGTGTTTCCACTCTGGCAGAGGATATACAGAGTCTTTAGCGACTGATTGTCCAAACGCAATTCTTGAGTAAACTCACATTCAACCCCAAGAATTGTGTATGGACATCTGTTGCTGCAGACTCACATTCATCACTGCTGTCTTTGGCCAAGCGCCACGTCGAGATCGCAGGCCTCCGAGCCACAAAGAGCGCATTTAGTCTCGTTATGTTTTGTAACTGTCTCATTTCAGGTAAGATTAAAATCACAATTTGCATGATGTGGAAAGGGAAAAAGACGCGGGACCGGGCCAATAAAGTGGAGGAAACCCCATTCTGCCTCGTGTAATGTGTTTTTCGTGGTGTGCGTTGTGGTTGGCCCGATTGGTATTTACACTTTGTCGAAGATCTAATCAAGGCTGTTTGTTTTAAATGGCAAATATCGACTGGAAGCATTGACGTATCGACTGAGTTTGGCAAATAGTGGAAAGCAGTAAGTTGAGTGCTCACAGTGAGGCCTGCATGCTGCAGACTGGAAGCACGTTGTGGATGAGATGAGACGAGCCAGGGCTACAAACCGAGCCATCACGAAGCAGTGCCCGAGGAGAATAAATAGAAACAGTCAAAGAGTTTTCCTTAAAAGCTTAAATATTTGACTAGAAAAAAGCGTCTCAGATAATTCCCTGTATTTTGAATACACCAAGAACACATTTAGAGCCTATTAAGCCCAAATCTGCTCTGAAACATGCACATAGTTGATAAATGTGAGTAGAAAATCACAGTTATAGCTTCTAAGACTAAATCAAAGGCGTGTTTCTAAATGTAAAGGTGTAACTGTATTGTAAAAAAGAGCAAACAAACACAAACATGGCCTGGTGACTGATGCTGCCAAATCTGTGGGGCCAAACGGCGTCACTGATAAATCACGTGGGTCTCTAGCTAGTCCATTAGATCTTAGATATATATATATATATTTATATTTAATAAATTCTTTTAAATATTTTTGCGTGAAAATAGTTCAATTTATTCTTTAAAAACAAATAAAATACTAAATATTAAAACCGGAGTTAATGATATAAATTCTAAAACGTAATATGCATTTTCATTTTTTTTAGATTTAGTGCCAGATTACAAATAAAATCTATTTCCCCTCGATATTTTTTATTTTAAATGTGCTTAAAATGTGTTCTGATTTTGCTCTCACTCATAGACTCACTAATTAATTCCAAACACACACACACACACACACACACACACATTACTAAAGTGTGTATTGTTGCTGAACATTAAAGGCTAACCTCTCTTAATTCCAGGGGATTAGAGCACCGTGTTTGCTCTTGCAGAGATGCTTCTGTGTCGATAGTGAATAAGTCTTTTCCACCGTTTCTCTCATGGAAAAAATCGATTTTTGTTTTTGTCGTTTATTCAGACTTTTTCTTTTTTTAAAAAAATAAATAATATTGAAAAGCCTCGAAATTACAAAAATAGTCATTTAAAAAGACTGATTTCAACAAATAGACTGTGCACGCAATTCTGTGCTTTTTTTCTTTTTTTTAAATGACGTTTCCCCTAAAAATCTAATTTCTAATAACGATCGTTAGGTTGCAGCATTATTTCGTGCTAAAACTGTGCAATATAACATCATAACAGTGGGGTCTGATACTAAATTGCACGTATTTAAGGACTTTTTCGAACAGATGAAGGCCATGAAGTCAGTTTAATTAAGTGTATGCACCTTGAACTGTGTTTTTGCAGCATGCAGAGTTGTGCACATACAAGTCTCAGCCTTGGTTACTTTGCAGGAAACTATGGTAGCCTGTTGGTGCAATATAAACCTTCTACCAGCATTAAAGATTCAGATTGCACGAAAACATACAAAAAACGCTAATATAAACATAATTAAATGCAGCATATAGTTTTTTTAAAACGTTCATTCATAGGAAACATCTTGCCAAACCGGATGAAAAACATGTAAACTCGTGTCTGGGTCCTGGTGCATCTTAAACAAAACTGAGATGAAGGCAGCTGGACTTGTCCCAGTGATGTAATATCATACAGTAGTAGCTTGATTTTTTTTATAGGCCATTGTTTACTTTATGGCCGTTTACCTCAGACTGGAGATCACATGACCTTTTTTATTCCCACTGCTGTAACCTGAACGGTGCAGGTCGTTACGCGACGTGATGGTGAGGCAGGTCGACTCTCACAGGAAGTCAGCATCCTCGCCTCCTCTCCTCTCCTCTGCTGCTGAGCAGACAGCCAATCTCTCTGTGTGTGTGCACACTGCAGGCTTTAGGCTGAAAAAGAAAGAGTGCATGCCCAGGTAATAGCCAGAACCACAAGTGTTTGTAGCCGAGTGCACATCCAGTATGTTGCAGCTCGAGGAAGGAACTGGAACCGAGAGGGGATTAAAACATGAGGAAATACTAAACTACTAGTAAATAAATAAATACAACTGCCTGCATAAACTTTGCCTCATTTTTTTTTTTAGCATTTATCCAAAAAATTAGTAAAAGGCAACATTTAAATTGCACTGTAAGAAGCAGCTAAAGGTTCCTGATCATATCTCATCACTTAGTCTGTCCCACAAACACGCTCCCGTCTCCACGGCCTGCACCAGCTGACACAGTGCAACATTTTCTCCCTCTCTAACCCCCTCGCAGCCTCCTCACAGCCTCATTAGCATTTCCTTTCTGACGACCATTATAGGTCGGTTTCCCGTTGCAAATCGGACTCCACAACCGAGAAAAGGTTTTAGGTCGCCCCGGGCGTTCGAGGGAGGGCAGCCCGGAGGCGAGACCTCGACCTCCCGCAGTGGTCCTGTAGCTCACACCCCATACACCACACACAAACACACGCATATGCGCACCCTCCACCCCCTCCCACCCCACCACCTCTTATGAATATTCCAGCTGAGCGTGGCTATATGAAGGTAAAACCTTCTCCAAATCGGGTCTAATCAGCCTAAAACTGCAGTGTGATCACAGAGCTGGGATTAAATCGATCAGATATAAGCGATCGCCAGGAATTATTGAAGCGTGGTGTTCCCAGTAATGGAAAAGGCTTGGATGGGCCTCTGTGCGCAGTACGCATCCATGTAGTTAATGTAGAGAGACATTTTGCAGTTTGCAGGGTGTAGTCAAAAAAACAAACAAATAAATAAATAAATATGTAAAAGCAAACTTTAAAAACTGCAAAACAATAACTCAGAAGGGATTTAACATGGCAGCACAGTTACACGGCGACAGCAACGCAATTTGTTCATTTAAGATGTTAGTATGAGAGAATGGCATTTTTCTGATTTATGCACTGAATTCGTTAGGCCTACTTATACAGTATTAGTTCCTGTAAACGTTGTTAAAAACTGGAAGAAAATTCGCAGAATACATATATATATATATATATATATATATATTGAAAATATCATCTTAATAATTAAGAGTGTAGTCGAAAAATTCCAAATATGTCGTCTCAGAAATTATGGCGTAAAGAAAATTATATAAAAATTATATGTGGAAAAATATTAGAAAAAAAAACAATCTGAAAAAAAATGTTTAATTTTTTTTATTTTTTATAATAAATGGGAAAGAAATAATAAAAATAGAATAACAGATGGAAAAAAAATCACATAAAAGCACTTATAAGAAAAATATAAAAATTTACACTTCTTCAGGTGCTTATGAGAGTAAAATTAAAGACATTTTAAGGTGCTGATAAATCAAGTAAAATTAAACCTTTTTGTGATATAGCTGGTGGTCTGCGTATGAACAGGTAAATAATGACAGCAGCATAACAAATCCGCATTAATATAAAAAGGTTTTAATTGTTAACATGTAATCAAACGCTTAAATGTCCTTATTCCTGCTCTACAATACAATATAACGTGTAATAAATCATTTATTAAATGTTTTTGTCCTGATAATGGAGCAACGGGGTTGAAGTAAAAGAGTTTTTGTGAATATTCTGGTGACATGAAGGTAAATTTAAACCTCAAGATTTGCTCATTTTGCCTCTCACAGTCTTGCTTGAAGACGTGTTTACACTGACAACCAGAGTTTATGTTACCTCTTCAGTTTGATCAAAATATGTCCACAAAATCCACATTTTTCTTGGTGGCCATCTCTGAATTACCCCTCATTCCTGCAGAACAACATCCATCGCCTCAGCTGTCACACTGTGGGCTGAGGACCAATGGGGTGACGTGTTGTTGGGATGTATGTGGAGTGGAGGGGAGGGGGGGCTTGAACTGTTACAGACATGTCAAGGATATATTCGCCGTCCATATTCATTTATTTTACCCTCCGTGAAGAGTAGAAATAAACACAACGTTGTCTTGGTCTTGTAGCTGGTAGTCTAGTTCCCCCTGAGTTAAAAAAAACACACACACAAAATATTCAAACATCTGCACAAGCCAAAAGATCTGTCATTATTAACGTGTGCATCACTCCTGTGTTCATACCGGGGTCCGATCAATGCCAAACTTTTCATTTCATTTACATCTTGTGCTCACTCTTGTAACCGAATCATCTCATTCAAACTGAATTGCGCGTGCATGTAAATATGTGTTCAGATACGAGACCCCAAGGACAAACTGATCTCGCAGCTGCTTCCACATTATATGAAACGTTAACTGACTCAGAGAAAATGAACAGTATCAGTGAGCGTGCAGGTTAACCGTCCCGCTCACACACACACACACACACACACAACATCACCCCCTTGATTTAAACATCCACACAGGCATCTTTGAGTTATCTGAGCTTACACGACCTCATATCATCTGACACTGTAATGACACGGCCTGAAAACAGAAAATGCAGTTTATGGTGAAAATAAGGAATATATATATATATTTTTTTACATATTGCTAGGAAACCCACACACACACACACACACTTGTCTCCACGCCATCTGACAGTGAACGTGGCTCCCAGTGCTCACCATTAGCTCCCAGTCTGCATCATTGATAAGCACCAGAATCCCAGGCCTCCTGTGGGAAAAACACACCGCTTTCAGTCAGACGTTATCTCCCAAGAGGTGGTGCAGACTCAGGCACATGCGAGTGTAAAAGGTACAAACTGGCGGCGTGTTTGCTCCTCTCGCACGTTGCACGCAAACACTTATGCAATTCGCATCCTGCCTCAGGTAAACAAATCAGAAAAAAATAAAAGACATAAAAACTAAATCAGGTAAATTCTTAGAAGGTGGAAATACAATTTTTGATGGGAGTGCTGCTGCAAAAGAGGGAATGCATTATCTATAAAGGAAGGGTAGAAATGTGTTTAATTAAATAAAAAAAATTGAGTTTATTCTGTGCATACTAAATGAAAAGTTTATACAAAAATAATGTCAGTAATTACATTTTTACTAATAATTGCAAATTACAGTTTTATAAGTTTCGTGAAGGGGAATAAAGGGACACTGGAGCTTTTTAAATACCCCAATAAAACACATGTTTTAAATCTTTTCAGTAAGCTTTAATTTTTTCTTGGTTAAATTTGCCAATAAAACCTGGTTTAGTCGTTTACATCTCCTAAAGTTACAGAATTAATAGATTATTTATTCAAGATGAGGCTTGTAAGAATATTCATGTGTACATTACGTCCACGTTACAGCCCATATCGGATCGTAAACAAGGCTTTCTCGTTGCTGCTAATGCAATATTTAAAGTGCAAATATGCAAAGAGCACTTGTAGTAGCAGTCACAATTCCCAAATTGTTTCTTTGGCTAACAAGGACTGAAGGTAATGATGGCTTTCTTACACGAGACCTGAGCGGCTGAAGCAAAGAGAAAGGGAGGAAGAAAGAAAGAAAGAAAGAAAGAAAAAAAACACAACTGTCACAGGAAATTAATGGGGTCCCAAAAATAAAATACAAAAGAGCATAATGGAGATAATGGGGGAGGGTTACAACAGGCACCTATGGGTACAATCTTTTAAGCAGATGCCGGTGTATTTTTTTTTCTAATAGAGGTAAATTTAAGCCATGTGGATGGTGAGATAATGCCTGACGCCCCTCATAGGTGCTCTTTGACGTCAATGAGAAAGGGCTTCTGCACAAACATGCAATCCCAAAAAAACAAAAAAAGCCAATGCAGTGTTGAGAAGAGAACGGGTAAAGGTAAAGATTGTAAGCTAAACGCGCGCAGCATCCGTGGACCTTTTTAAAAATGTAATGAAGCGACACCTTGAACATGCTTCTCTAAAAAATAAAAAATAAAAAAAACGGCACATGCTGCCGACATAAAGCACACACACAAACACACACATCTAATCTATACGGTTTATAGGTAGCCCAGCTTTTTCTCCATTCATTGGTTAGATGGTGCTATAAATAGTCCTGCACAAAGGCAGCTGTAAAAGTCAGCCAGTCCTATAAGGCTGCTCTGCGTCCTGAACACACACACACACACACAGACACACACACACAGACATATACACGCGTGTGTGAACAAACACACAGTCCAACATCCACACAGGTAATCATCTTGCTGAAACCTATAACCTGAAGGGTAGACTGTTTTTTTTTTCTTTTTTCTTCAGGTTTTACTGCAGGAAAACTGCTTCAGAAAGCTCCACATCTCTACATCCAGAGAACGGCCCTTGGAGCAGTTTTGATCAAATATTACGTGTCCGACAGTTAAGGTTGCGTTCCTTCCAAGGTTACGCTGTTGCGCACAGATCAAGTGTGTGTCAAGTGCACTCACACGGAGTCTCCCTGGACAAAGAGCTCGGGCCGTTCCTTCAGCAGGTTCCGTTGGATCCAGACCAGCAGCTGCTTCATGTCCCCTAGAAAACACACACACACACATCTCCATGACTTCAGAGGACATTACACTGACTTAATTTTATTTCCTAGAGACGTACTCTAACCTAAACACGCACTACTACTCTTCTAACCCTAATATAAATCAAAGCGTTTTACTAAAATTTAATAAACGACATCATGAGGACGGTTTTCTTTTTTTTTGTCTTCAAAAGGGAAGCAGGTCCCAGTGACTGCGTATTATGTCTACACACACACACACACACACACATACACACAGCCCATACACAGGCAGACAACGGAGGTCGCAGGTCAGGGGTTAAGGGTCAAGGTGCACGGTTCCAGCCCCCTGGTCGATGTGACGCGACAGAGGCACCAGGCGGGACGGGGGACCTGCGTGCATGTGTGTGTCTCTGTGCATGTATATTAATGAGTGTATGTGTATGTTGTGGGGGGTGGAGGGGGTGAGAGGACACTGGAAATGGGGGGAAGGTTGACTGGTGTCAATGGCCAAGAGCGACATTGTTCACCTTGAGCAGAGCAAAATAAAACGGAAAGGATTTTTGGGTAAGAAAATGTAGAAAAGGGATAAAAAATAAATAATAAATAAACACCACCCACAGCTCGACATATCCTTTACAAAGGTTACAGTGAAGAGAGAAAAAAAAATATTAAGACAGGCATATTTCAAAAGGTCTTAGAAACATAAAGGCAATTACATTTCTCTCAAGCCTCGTACTTGGATGGCTTGTAAAACGGACACACATTTCAGAGCAATCATTTTCCGCGGCACGTTAAATGCGACGCTCCTCGTCTGAGCTTGGATATCAGCGATGCTTGAATTTTCTATGAGTCTGACCTCCTGAACAATCAGATTGACCTTGTCTCAACAATAGGCTGAGCCTCACTCGGGCCGACTGACAGCCACAAAGGCAACGCCAATGAGGGGTTTTAGGATAAATCCCCGCTAAACAACCAACCATGAATATATTATAGTTATGTCTAACGTTAAGATTCAAATTGGTGTGTGGGTCTTTGAGTCTCCGTCCGTTGGTCCTTGTGTGTTACCTTGTAAATGGTGTAAATATATATATCAGTAAAGACCCGTACCTGCGGTGCAAAGCAGGTGAATGCAACAAAAATAAAACACACATGAACGCATTTTCCTGCAACAATTTCCTGAGCATTACGACCGCAGCTGTCTACTTGATGTGCATTAGCTCGGAGGCTCGTGATAACCCTCGAGAGCGTATCGCCGGTGGCTGTATCCCTCACACACACACCGTCAAAATGGACCAAATCGGCCTCCATGACCGGTTCACGGGGGAAACGAAAGAGCAGAGGAGACAAGGGGATGGAAGGGTGCGGGGAGAGAGGGTAAGTAAACAGCACAGGGCTAACGCAGGTAAGCAGGAGAACGAGGGAGCAGCAGCAGATGGAGCAGATACGAGGGCGAGAGGACGACGGCTAGTCAGCCCGAGCCAGGTGTAAGGAGAGCTGCGGCAGGTAGGCGTCGAACCACTCGGGCATTCAGGAGGTCAGGCCGTTCAAAGGCAGAGCTATGATCATATTAAAGCAGTACAAGTACAGTGCGTCGCAGGTTTTAATTGAAATACATCAAGGAAAATGCTACGAACAGGAAAGATTTAACACTGAATATTGCATTTTCATCCGGCACATCTAAAATTACCACAACATTTCTAAGAACTGGGGTTCATTAAAAGCACCACACATTTTAACCGCTTCAGATCATCACACGAAAGAGGTGCCGCAGTGGGATCTCGAGCACGTCCACACATTTTCCACCCTCCCGAAGTTCAAGGTTCAATCGCTCATCGGGGGTGGTAAAGGGACGTTTAACGCCGCCGTCACGATCAACCGGCGCTGATTACAATATCTAAGGCTCAAATAAAATAAAACATATGGCTCTGTTGCGTCTACGAGCGCAGCAGACTGTGCAGACTGATGTGTGTGAGTGCTCGCGTAGTGTGTGCACTTCACTTTAATTGTGGAGCTGTCTGCCAGCTCAGTAGTATAATGATAGTGCTAGTTTTCTACGGTTGCAGGCCTCCGTATATAAAATAAAAAAAAGACAAACGTCTCCCCTTGCAACACACACACACACACAGTGAGAGAGAGAGAGAGAGAGAGAGAGAGAGAGTACAAGGCAGTGGATATTGACCTGCACCTCTGCGGGGCTAAAAACAGAACTAATCACTACAGCAGTCATAACTCCTTCTTTGTGGTGACTCCTTTCTTTGCACTCCCACTGCCTTTGACTATTGGTATTTTTCTCCACCATTACCCCCTTATTCGCTCTTTCACCCTCTCACCCATTTACTTTTTCATTTGCTCTCGCCCTCTCTGCATTTCACACGCTCTCACTCTCTCTCATAAAAGTAACTCTCCTCCCATCTCTTTCCATCTTTTGCATCCTCTTTAAACGCTCGCAGGGGAGCAAACACACGACAAGTTGCACATAGAAAACAAAACTGTTGCTTCAGCTTGACATAATTCAACCTTTCGTTAGTTTGGCTTTTCATTAAAGAAACAACAAACAGGTGCAGCTTCTTTTCTTTAATGGTTTGCTTGTAAATGTGTGCCCGGAGCAAGAGGACAGGTTTATATAAGGGAACAGTGATATATGAAAGATGATGTAAAGAAATCAGGAGCTGAGAGGGGAATAAGGACGATGAAAGGGCTCGGAGAAGAGGGGTTTTTGATCGCACTTCGCGGCCCAGGTGAAAGGGAAAAGAAAATGAGGGAACGAACAGACAAGAGACGGGGGAAAAATGCGTCACGCGCCCCCGGTGCATCCTGGGATTGCTGCGTTTGCGTGGGTGGAAAGGAGGCACGGAGGGAGGGGAGGGAAAAGGCGCCATTTTGATGCCGATTCAAAACCGTTCCCGCTTTTCTTTTGTGCGTGCCTTTCCGTGGCTTCGTGCAATTACGGCGGCCGCGCGAGGGGGACGAGCCATCCATCTTTTTTTTCCGCAGATGTGAGGGGCAAAAATGGCGTGGTCCGTGGACCACTTGGCGTTTTTGTTGTGTGTGTGTGCGTACGAGAGCGAGGGGTTAGGTTTGAGAAAGAGAGGGGGTGGGGTCTTTCAGTCGAGGGTCATCAATCACTGGCTGGGGTCAAAGAGAAATAGGAAGGATTCAGAACCAATTATATCTGCCTTCACCGCACCCCCCTCTGTACCCTCCGTATTGGTGTGTGGAGCGAAATTAGTTCGGAGCAACGTTTTCAGGATCAGCAAGCCTGGCACACCCACAGCCGGGCCAGACTTCAGATAAGCAAATAGATTCAGAAAATGTCAACGTTCAAATCCTAAACTTCGCGTACTATACGTCCAAACTTCAGGGCACCCACAGGTCAGCTGCCACCGCAAGGTCATATCAGGCTGACATTCCCTGCTCTGGTCAACTTTTGTCTTTTTGTTGTCGTGGTAACATCAGCACCATGGACGAACACCCTTTGTCTAGTCAAATACCAAAGACGCATATTTCTCTTGTTTGTTCTCACTCTGTCTGTGACACACACCCACACACACACACACACACACACACACACACACACACACACACACACATATAATAAAATCACATTTTAACCTCTAGGCAGCTGCGATTCGCAAGCTACACTTTTACTCTCCCTATTTTTCTCAATGACCCGCATCGGGCCCCAAGTCGAGTTTGGGAAATAAAAATCAGGCTGCAGGCAGGGCTCCCCTCCTCTGTGCCGAGTTAGTGACCCATATTGGAGGGGACCTGAATTCCTAGCTGCGAAATGAAAATCTAATCAATTGCGATCCTGGGGTGGAAATCTTTTTTTTTTTTTTTTATGAATTGAGAAACGAGCACACGACCGCCAAGGTAGGAGGAATGATCTCAGAGAGAATTAAAATGGTTCTGTCAATCCAGCTCTTTTCTTGAAACCCGCAGAAGCTACGTAAATGTCCTCTTTACTTCGCCCTTTAACACACTCGTGCATCGGCATTACCAGTGGGCAGCTTTTACGAGTGAAAAAAGGCTGAAAGGGTCCCTTAAGAGAAACAACTGCGGCTACACGGATGTTGGAGATGAAGGTAGATGGAAGGAAAGACAGGAAGAGAATAAGGAAATATCTATCTATCTATCTATCCATCTATCTATCTATCTGTCTGTCTATCTGTCTGTCTGTCTATCTATCTGTCTGTCTATCTATCTGTCTGTCTATCTGTCTATCTATCTAGTGTTGTGTTATAACAGCAGTTAAAATTCAAGTGTTTTACATTAGAGATAAAGATTGCATTTTCTGTCAGCTTTGAAACTTTTTTGGGTAAAAAATACTGCTTTATTCAGCTACAACAGTAATATTCTGTACAGTAAAAAGTAAATAGATACAGTCTTAAAGTAATACGGATGATACGTATGAGATTTGACTGCTAGTCTATGAAAATATAGCTATATGCTAATGGTGTGGCTGTTTTTAACAGGTTTGTAGTCCAAGATGCGTTCACATGCTGGTGGACGCAAGACCGGCTGACCACATAGCAAAAAAAAGAAAGAAGACAAATTACATTTGAGTGAGTAGATGAGTCTTGTCTTATTGCATCATGAAGACATGGGTGCATTAGGATTTTTATCACTGCTCCCTTCAAATGGGGTTGTGTTTACAGAATAATCCATATGGACTCCCTCCGTCCTGTGGAAGTTTTGGCGCGTCTGCTGACGTTTTCAGATATGCTGGAGGTGGATGGTAAGTTTATGTATTGAAATTTAGTTTAGTATAGAATAAGTATAGTTTTTCAATGTATAAAATGTCTATTTTTACACCCACATCGTTTTATTTTGCCTTTGAATTTCCTATATAGAGTTACCCGGTCGTTAGCTTGCCAATTTGTCAGCCTCAGAGGCTTTTAGCGAGTGACGGCTGATTCTGGATACGCAACTTCCCACGTGATAAACGCACAAGCTCACAGGCTCCATTAGGAGGTAGCCTATGACATGTGCAGTAGGTACGGGTGAGAGGTGATACTCACAAGGTTCCGATTGGCTTGGAAGAGTCACATGATGCTCCTTCACGCCGCTAAAAAGCAACTCTGCTCCTCCACTGGGGAAAAACAAAAGACTATTAATTCTTACACCTCGACCATCAAAAATAAAACATCTTAACCTGTCTAACGTTTAGGCGACACAACATTTGTGTAGCTTCATATAAACTGCTCAAAAGAATTTCAGTCAGACTTTGAAAACACATCAGATCTCGGTGGGAACACAAATCATGCTCGATATCTATACTGATATGGACTGGGTAATGTGTTAGGAACGAAGGGATGCCACACTGTTTGATGGAGATGAAAATGATCAACATATAGAGGGCAGAATTAATAAACAAAATGCTACTCATGTGGTTTTCATGGCACCCATGTACTTATATGCATGCCTGACAATGTCGGTTCTTGCTCCTAATGAGCCAAAGGATGGGGTCCAGGTGTATCTCTTCCCAGATCTGGACCAAGACAAGACTGAGCTCCTTGACAGTCTGAGGTGACCGCGTTGGATGGACCAAAACATATGTCCCAGAGACGTTCTATTGGATTTAGGGTCAGGCGAGAGTGGGGGCCAGTTTATGGTATCAAGTCCTTCATCCTCCAGGAACTGCCTGCATACTCTCCCCACATAAGGGGCCAGGCATTGTCGTGAACCAGGAGGAACCCAGGACCCACTGCACCAGCAGGTCTGACAATGGGTCCAAGGATTTCATCCTGATACCTAATGGCAGTCAGAGTGCTGTTGTCTAGTCTGTAGAGGTCTGTGCGTCCCTCCATGGATATGCCTCCCCAGACAATCACTGACCCACCATCAAACCAGCCTGGAGGCACTGGTCTGCCTGTGCAACCTCTGTAGGGTCCAGGTATCGCCTCATGCTGCCAGTAGTGACCCACCTGTAAAACCATTCCTGTTTTGGGGGTCATCTCATTGTTGCCCCTCTATTGCACCTGTTGTTGATTTCATTAACACCATAGCAGCTGAAACTGATTTCCAATCTCCTCTGCTACTTAACTGACCAGAACAATATCCCAGAATTTTAACTGACTTGATGCTATACTGATTAAAAAGTGTTCCTTTAATTTTTTTGAGCAGCGAACATAAAACCCATTCATTTCCTCTTATTTCCATAAGCCGAGAAAAAGTTTTGTGTTCCTGAATGAGCTTTTGGCTAACAGGGTGTTGCATGAGATACTGGGAAACCCATGGATAAGGCTGTGTGACAATCAAACTACTACGTCACATGCGTGTGAAGCTAGACTCTTTGTGTCAGGTCAAGACTCAAGTCTTCAAACTGTAAGTCTGTTGTGTCTCTGAACATTAGTGTCACAAGCGCCATTTCTTATCTATACTGAGCAATACAACAACAATATATATACCACCAGATATTGTCAATTTTACAGCAGTTCATTTAATGAGCTGTCCTGGTCGTTCATCTTGTACATTATTAAGCGAATGCGGGCCGTGCTGCAGATCACTGATCAATATGCATCAGAGGATAAACGAGCAACTACATTTTTTTTTAATGAGTTATTTTGATATGTGTTTTCCAGGCTTTGCTCGTTCTTATCTGAGGAGGTACTGAGTGAATAACTGATTGGTCATTCCTTTCTTTATATTTTACACATATGGTGGAAAATACTCTCACAGCATTTAATCAACTGTACAATAAAATACTGTCTCAGTTTCCACTTTAATCAGCACCAAACTACAAAGGACATTTCTAGCTATATATATATATATATATATATGTGTGTGTGTGTTAGGAAAATATGGGAAACTACAATCTTTGTGAAATTAATTGCGAACTTACACTCACCTGCCAAAATATTAAAAACAACAGTGTTCTTTTTTTCAGGCACAGTTTGTTCCATTTTGCAGGATTAATAAAATATGTTGTTAGTTGTCTTTAGCTAACAGTATTTCTAAAGTACACTCACTTGCCAGTTCATCAGATACACTCGTGAAAACAAATACATTTTAATACAACAGTCCTGCACTTAATCATGGATGTTAAATTTTCAGTTTGTGTTGAAACAGCATAAGAAAGGTGGTAGTTCAATTGCATGCCCGTTATGGGGGATGCCGTTTGTAGAGCTGCTAAACTGTGCTTAATTAAACACTGAAGTGTTTCTGATATTTAGCCTCATCTCACGACTAAAACTGAGTTGCCAAATAAAACACAATCAGTTCAACAGTACTACAAACCACAGCCTCCAGAATGAAAACACTGCTGAATCACAGCTCTGATGTTATTTTAAATAAATGCTCAATACTACACCATTCATGAAGCTTTGAAGATCTAGTACAGGACTGTTATAATATACTGCATTTATTTTCACCAGTGTACCTAATGAGCTGGTGAGTGTATCTATATTGTACTATTACCTACTGTTTATGATGGGAAACAATTTTATACACGCAGCCCTCCTCTGCGGGCTGAGGCTTGCTCTCTTTCTCAAATTAGGTCAAATCTTTAGGGATGCGAGTCGCTAGTGAGTCAGTTCTCACAGCAAGTCTAGATTCACACACTCCTCATTTTCCGAGTCCGATTACAGCACAAACCTCAGGTCTACACCTCTGTTGGTAAGCTGCTCTTCGACTATGTACTTCAACAGTCAGAGATGTTTATCTTATCTTCTGTTTATCTCAATGTTGCTCGAGCCTGATCACGAAAGAGTTTACAATCATTAATTTGCCAGGAGGATTTGACACATCTGGCGGAGCTTGTTTTGAGATACGTATTCGAGTATTCAGGAGTGGAGTCAGTCAGTAGAAAGCTCTGTCAACTCTAGTTCTGTTGCTGTGTAGCGTCACGTAAGAGCGTTTCCTCTCTATTCATATGCTAAACATGCTATGCTAGCACACGGTCCCTGCGGTCTACCGTAGAGACACATAGTCGCACGATGAAGCAGTATGAAAGGTTTAAATACTCCTACCCAAACTCCAGATTAATCGCTATGGGCGCTGCCATATTGTCGGCACGTGCAGGAAGTACTGGAGGGGAAGTCGGAAGTGACGTATGAGGAAAGCCTATCCATTTAACTCACGAGCGAGGAGAGCGAGGAGACCGTTGTTCAGTTAAACTCTAAATAATTTTTGATTTAAACGAAATACTACTACTGTTACTACTAATACTACTACTGATAATAATAATAATAATAATAATAATAATAATAAACGAACTGTCATTTAATTATTATATCCATGTTCTTTCTCTTTCTTCCGTTCTAGGCTATTCAAATTAATAAATAAAAAATACTTAAGTACTTAAACAACCAAGTAGCTCCAAAGTTTAGTATTTATATACAATATTCCTGAATTTAAGAAAAGAACGTTTTGATTAAATCTTAGTAGTATTTGCCTAGTTGTGCTGTTTTTTTATTTTTTATTTTTATTTCTTATTTATTTGTGTGGTGGCATTAACAGTTTGGAAATTAATTCAGTTTGAATGAAATTAAACGATGAGAAGCTTCTGAACAAGTTCACATTTTTTTTTCAAATATACATTAAATATGATACCTAGCAATGTTTTCAGAATTTGAGTTTGATTTGTTTAGCTTTAAGTTGAAAAGCTTTTTTTTTTTGGATATTTGAAGTTTTGCTGTTTGTTTCACATGATTGTTTTCTTGTAGGCTTACTGGTTACTGGTTATGGGTAGACTTATTGACTTGATATGTTTCAAAGCCAAAATTTCTACTATGCCTGATGTTGGACTTGACTTTACTTTTGAAAATCATTGTAATGAAAACTCATTAGTACATACGACACTTTCTCCCACAGCCTCTAACTCTGCAAATATCATGGCGTGATAAAAAGTGTGCAGGGTCATGAGCGTGTGAATGCACATCTGCCCCCCCTTTCCCCTCTCTCGAATCTTATACATCATACTGGTGACAGTTCCAGTCCCAGTATACATGGCAGGAAGGATGAGAGGGGGGGTGGGCCATTGGATGGCCAGAGGTTTGAATTGCAAATCTGCTGCCTTCTGTTGGCGTCCAAGCCTTAGCAGGCCCTTCCTCGTCTCCATTCATGTGTTAATGAGGAGTCAGTGCAGGGGCAGTTAGACAGATCGACCAGGGGTCTGGTGGGTGTGAGGGAAGTGTGAGGCGTGGGTGAGGAAGCAGGCGGGAAAGCGAGAGAGAGAGATTCCTGCGATGGCGAAGGCCGCAATGGTGGAAGTTCTGAAAGATAATGAAGACATGATGGGTGCATGGTTGCAGCCTTTTGTCCCAGATGGGATGAGATGTATCCTCATCTTTAGTAGTGAAAACACTCATGGGGTGAGCTCAGAGGGGGTCACAGAGGAAGATGAGGTGCAGGATTTTTATAGCGCTAGAGTTTCAAGGTTAAGGAGGGAGTTCTCCAGAAATGATCACACCATCACTGCACGTCATGTCACATTTGTTAAGCTGCATTGATATTTACATACAGCTGTTTAATCAATTTAGTAATGGGCAGTCATATGTAATACATCTATAAGTCAGATGGACCGAACTAGTACTTATACTTTAATACTGAATCCATTTGTTGCTAATACGTCTACTTTTAAGAAGGATTTTTGATGCAGGACTTTTACTTGTAATGGAGTCATTTTTAAATAGATGACTGGTACACTTCATCACTTACTTATTCACAAAAACTAATTTTAAATCTGTCTATATCTTCTGAAAAGATAAAAACATAAATACTGTTCACAAACATCTGAAATGGGGAGCAGTGTATTTTTGCCATGTTATTCAGCTCCATCCTCAGCCTAATCACCTCTCACTGTTCATACATAAAGCTGAATATTATTTTGGACATTGTAAATCTCACCCTCACACATTCACAACCCTAAACCCGTGGAAAGCCAAGAAACAACAGGTTTTAACCGCTACCGCCACCTCCTCAGACCCACCGATATCTGCCTGTAGATGGATGGCAAACGTCAACGCTGTTCTGCCAGGCACCAGCTATAGAGCAGCCAAGGTCACACATGATCAGATGACAATGACCAACACAACGGATTAGCTATAGAAAGACTGGGAGGGGGAGAGATTAGGGGTGAATTGATGACGGGCCGGCTGGCTGGCTGTCTTGGGAGATCTTGGATCTGTTTCAATAAGAAACATAAAGAGCTGAAATTAACATGTACCATGATACCAAGCAGAGAGAATCCTCTTAGAGATTACATCCATAACATGTTACGCCTATGGAACTGTATGGACAGGGGAGACAAAGACTAGAGCAAATTATAATTTTCCATTGTGGCAGACTGTAAGACATCCTATCCTATTTGGTTCCATTGTATTCTTTTCTGTTAGCTTTTTTTAAGGTCACAAAAGTAGTAATTCTTCTACTTTCTGATTTGTCTTTTTTTTCTGCCTGGGAATAAGCAGCAACAGCAGTATTCCTGTAACATCTGTCTTGTGGCACACACACACACCCACACCCACATCCACACACACACCCACACACACACACATGTTGGTAAAAGCACACGCATGCACACATACGGACACACACACACTCACAAATGCATGGACACACACACACTCCATCTGTCTTTTCTGCCTCCCACTGCCACCACCGTGGGTCCTGTCTGCAAAACAATGTGCGACGCTCCACACAACACGCATGCTCGGTGCACATCATATCACATTTTCAGCTAAATCCATGACGGATTTTTGCAGATTTTCATGTATAATATCCATTTAAAGGTTAAGTGTACTAAATAAATAATAAGAATAAAAAGGACAAAACAGGATGTCCTTGTCTACTTAACAAGGAGTCATTAAAGGTCCAGAAGAACAGGTTTGCCAACCATCTAACCTTAAAAGGACCAGTAAGATGCTGATCACCAGAGCTGGTTAGTTGAGGAGTAAGATTGCAGACTGTGTGGAAGAGGAAGCTCAGCTTTTGTTTGATAGTAAAATGCTGACCCCTGCTGGCTTCCTGTCTGCATTGCAAGAGAATGATTCATTAGGAATGTAGCTTCACTGGAAGTGGTGGCCACAGTGAAGTATGTGTACAAATTATAAACTTGCTTTAGAAAATGATCATAAGTAGCAAAAGTACCCATTAGGAATTTATTAAACAAGGAAAGGAAAAGAGGTTGTTGCAACAAAAATAGGAAGGTTGTTGAACAACGATTATGAAAAATAAGGATGTCACAAAAAATACTAATTTGTTTAATATTTCAGTATAATAATGTATTATAAATGCCCAATTTATTTCTTGATTGTATTTTATTTATCTGAATCTGTTGTAGCTGTCAGAAAATGCATTGTAGTTTTTGTTGTTTTTCCCCTTTTGCCGACTATAATTCCTCCTGTTTCTATGTAATGATGTTTCTATCTATCTATCTATCTATCTATCTATGTTTCCTCTGAAATACGAAATAGAAATATAACATATTATAGAGTAGAAATAATAAGTAAGTAGCACAAAATTTCACATGAGTAAATTAACTTACTTACTTTGCATCACGACTTTAAAGGATAAGTTTAGCAGTATTTTGTACTTTTCCCTACTACTGACAAATTTACAAATTTTTATTATCTGATGTTCTGTAGAGCAAACAATAAATAAATCTAAATATTCACTAGTTTCAGGTATGAGTTGTAGCATCTGTGCTGTGGTGAGTATTTATGTCAGCAAATGTGTACAGTCAAAATAAAGTTATCTACCTAGTTCATGTTGACTGTAAGTCCTATTTATAATTTTCTATGACTGTGACAACTATAATAAAGATCTAATCATTTATATAGACTAGTTTATAATTACTGATGGATGGGTGAAGGATTAATAAGCTTAAAACTGCCTTCTGGGTCACTATACCAGCAATGTGCTCTCACTAAGAACAAAGAATCAAACTCGTCAACACAAGCAATCGTTTTATTTGAAAAAAAGTGAATTGCTATGTACAGTACGTAAAAAAAAAACAACAACAAAAAAAACATGAGACAAGACCTAAATCATTTCTTATGTTTTTGCGTTTCAAGTTCATCTCATACGGTCTGTTCGACGCAGCAGAACCACAGAGCATTCCTGTACAGCATTCAACAGAGGACAAATACAAATACATTTTACATCATCAGTGGTATCAGTGATCAAACCTAAACCAGTAGGCATCCTCTTGGTCTCACAACACACACAGTCATTTCTTTTCTCTGTGTGTATGTCTTCAATATTACAATTAATGATTCTGTTTTTTTGTTTTTGTTTTTTTTCTCACTAAAGATCACCCCCTGTTGGACCGCAGTGGGAACTGAGCTGGCACATGGCTCCTCGGCGATCTCATGAACTCTGCTCTGTACAGCTGGTTTCAGACTAGAAAACTGGGATTTACACACAATCATCCACTTAAGACTCTCCAAGAAGCCTCTCTAAGGTAGAAGTATTATTTGTGTATGACTGATATCTGACTATGTCTTCATATATAGTTCATCAGATTGAATAAGAAAGGCTAGTGATTGAAGATTTCCTTAAATATTCTGAATAGGTTCATCAGGGACGTCCCAGCCCTTGATTGACATGATTGCATAGCTCTGAGAGTGGGCTCCAGCCCTCTCAGGCCTCTCAATACAGCAGTACTGTAACACTGAATGGTCAACCAAAATAAAATCCCAAAGAAATCAAATTATTCCAGTTATTTTTAGCTCTATTGCTGAAACACAAATTCAACACATACAATCATAAGGCATTCTCTTTAAGCACAGCAGTTGTGTACACGTCCTTAGATTCATTCCATTTTAAGACTGAAAAGAAACAAAATTGAATTGAAAAACATATTTGCAATGTGACAAATTGTCTAAGATCAATTTTTTGTACTTGTATATTTCACAACTTTGACAAATCTTTAATTTTAAATTAGTATTAAAGCAACATTTGACTTGGTATAACATTTATAGATGCATGCATCAACCATTTGAAGTATTTCTGCACATTTAGAAACCATACCAAACCATGTTCAAACTAAGTGAAACCTTGCTTTAACTAAATTTAAAGTACACGCTCCGTATTTCTTTTATAATTGCTGGCTGTAACAACATTATGTGCACAGGACACACAATATCAAATGTATTGGACGCGAGAGATGTTGGCGGCTTTGTCCCTTTAGCGTTTTCATAAAACGCGCAAAGCCCTCGCGGTAGAGACGCTGCCATTACTTCTGCAAATGCCCCATTTCGGGTACATTTATTAATGCATGCCTGATACATTTTTAATGGGACTCGATGGGACTGCTTGATACATATTTAATGAGATTTCACGAACAGGGTTTCCTCAGAATGAGCACCGACACGGTCCCAAGAGTTTCATGAAGCAATGTCCATAATGTTTGGATGTCTTTTGATCAAATCCAACAAATAAGACAACAAAAGAACAATGATGTTAAAAAAAAAAAAAAAAAAAAAAGGAAGGAAGGAAGACGCTTACATACACACACACTCGCACAGACTAAACATCTATATATGACCTATGTAAGTTATTGTTGTTATTTTGGCTAAAGTGTGTGACAGCAGTTGAGCGTCTGGAGCGAAGCCAAATCCTGTAGCTCGGTTTGACCCTCGAAGAACACCGTACACACGTGTAGAAGAGCTGGTCACCCTTATCACCTGTCTTCGTCTCCTTCTTAGCTTGTCGTCTCTCCCTTAAATATTTTCAAGTGAAGAAGTCCACTAGAGGAATAGGAGAACCCTCTGCGTCTTCCTTTGAGTCAATAGTGAGTGCAACACATGTTATAAGTGAGGTCCCTATTCCTGTTGCTCACTGCACATGCTCTTTTTTAGCTGCCTCTTCGTTCACTCTCACTCCTCCCAGTGTTCAAGCTCCCACATCATCCTTTACGATGCAAAACAGGACCATACCACCGTGAGCGGTAAGTGCAATCGGGAGTGTTTCGTTGACGCCGGGCCAGGTGCTATAGCTCGCTTTGACGCACGGGAGGCTCTAGCTTGTGTGATAGGGCGGTGAGGACTTTGTCGAACTTTTCGTAGCGCTCCGACTGGCTGCCCTCGGAGCCGCGGCTGCCCCACAGGAGACGCATCTGAAACTCCGTCTGGAAGATCTCGTTTATCTCTGCTCGCTCCTGAAATCCTGGAGAGGAGAAGAGATGGGGAGGTTTATTCTATGCAGATGACACTGTGATCTCAATACTGGTGGTAAATTATGGGGTAAACAGAAAAAGGAAATAGAATATATAATATTTTTTAACTTGGTCACTGCAGTACAGCAAAACGACACATTTGATCAGAAAATAACTGGGCATAAGTGGACAAAAAATACATTTAAAAAGTCGCAACTGACATAACTGAGGTAAAGTAACATAGATGAAGCCTTAGTAGAGCTTTCAACTAAATATTACCTTTGTGATTAGAATCTATTAGTTGCCTTTTTAATTTAATACTAAGCTACATGTATGCTTCTGCCGTATCTGTGCCGCAGGCAGTTACAGCGCATTTCAGCCAGTTCAACTGACTTTAACCGTACGAAATAGGTGTGTCCGCTTGAGCTAATAGAGCTGTTGATGAAAGGAGGTCAGGATGATCGATAGCAGGACGTTACAGAAAACAGAGATGCAAACTGACACCTATTGACACACTGTTCAATAAAGCAGTAATGACCTCAAACTGAGAGCCAATGGTGAGGCATTAAGAATCAATACGACAAACATAGTAATCACACACACGGTCATTATGATGAAATTAGTGACGCCGTGACACTGAACAACAGCATGATGTTAACACAATACTCGATGTCATTTTCTTGTTGCACGTTCTGTCTTAATTTCTGAAGGTTAGAGTGGATGAACACTTGGATGCTAAGTATGCTCATACTGGGGAACAGCAGTTTGGAGGTACCTGATGACACACCAAAAAAAGGTCTATAAGGTTACAGCACATCAAAGGGAACGGGAATATCTTACCCTGCAATTTGGTCTCTGCATTGGTTCTGTAGATTCCCCCGTGATGTGCAATGGTACGAGCCGCCTCTAGGTGGTACATGACCACATCTACTCCCACCTCTGCACTTTCCCAGGCCTCCAGCGTCTCACCGAGAGCCACGCCGCGCTCCAGTAAGGACAGGACGGGAATGATGTGAGGAAAGGAGGTGTTGGAGAGGGCACTGGACTCTGAAAGAAAAAAAAAAAAAAGAGAACTGAGTTCTGAGTCCTAGATAAATACACACTTGCACACATCAGCTACTAGGGTCTCACCTTTGCCATCGTTCATATTCTTTATGAAAGGTTTGAGTTTCTTCTCGTATAGAATGGCGCCCTCTGTGTGTCTCTGGCGTAGAGTTACCCATGTCTGCTCCAAGCGGGAAATCTGAAAAATTCAAAAATGCATTTGACACCAAACTTCAATAGATACCTGGCGATGGGGACTTGTTTCGGTGTGTTTCTTACCTGTGGCAGCTCCAGGGCTCTCATCACAGCAGCGAAACCAAACATGTTGCCCATGTTGCTTTTCAACTCCGCTGCTAGTTGGATGGTCTTGTGGAGCAGGGCTGCCCTCTCCTCTGTACTTCCCGTACAGCCTAGGAGGTCCACGGCCATCATGATAGACATGGTGTAGAACCTGAGATAAAAGGTGGGGCAATTTAAGAAAAGGCTTTAATAAAGATGAGGCATTATGGAAAAAGTTATGTAGCCAGTAATGTAATCTAATGGTTAGATGTAGAGGGTATATTTTATTTAAAGTGCTCTGTTTAATAATTTTACAGAGAAGTTTGAGGAAGAAGCCGTCACTCAAAGCTGTAATACAAAGACTGATGTCTCAGTTACACTGAGCATTATGACAGCAGAGGAAAAGAGGAAGAATAGAAGATGAGAAGAAAGTGAAGATGAGGAGACATTTTGAAGGCTGTGAATGAAAACGGCACAGAAAAGATGAAACGGAGGAGAAGACTGTCACAGCAGTGACAATCAATAGCTGGATTAATGAAAGAGTTCTTGAGTCATGCATAAAGAAAAACATTTGTACCTCTCCAGTAGGTCAAGTCTCAGCTGGTGTCCATGCGGTAGCGTCAGCAACTCAAGCCCAGAGGACACTCCCATCATCCTTTGCGTTTCTGTGGTTACGCCTAATATTCTAGCAACCTGCCCAAGAGCAATGATAAAAATATCAGTATATCTGGGTTCTTACATTTATGAATAACATACTATATGTGCATATACACCCATCAAGCATAACATTATGACCACCTTCTGAATACTGTGTAGGTCTCCCTTGTGCCTCCAAAACAGTAACAGACAGGTTAGTGGGGGCCTTTGGGTCCTATGGGTTGAGGGGAGGGGCCTCTGTGGATCAGGCTTGTTCCAGTGCATCCCAAAGATACTTGATCAGTTTGGGATCTAGGGAATTTGGAGGCCAGGTCATCACCTTGTGCTGTTTCTCATCTTTCATTGATTTGTTCCTAAACTGTTTTTATGCGTGTGCCTGTGTCAGGCTGCATCCTGCTGGGGATGGCTGCTGCCATCAAGAAGTGTCATTGCTATGGGGTGGAGGTGCCTGGTTTGGTCTAGGTGAGTGGTACATGTCTAAGTAACATCCACATAAATGCCAGGTCCAAAAGTTTCCCACGAGAACACTGAATTGTCACACGATGGTCAATGTTATTTACTTCTCCTGTCAGTGGTTTTAATGTTATGGCTGATCGGTATATTTGTTGTGTGTGATTAGGCGTACCGTGCAGTCCATTATGGTGATGTGTTTGGCTGCAGTCCTTGCGTCCACCTCAGCCAGCAGCTCTTTGACTCTCTTCAGCACAGACATCTCCAGAGGCTTATTCTCGGCTGGCATAAGGGAAGACTCGTACCTGCAGCAAGAAAAAAAAATCCACCACAGATGAGGAATGTCAGAAAAGGTAAAGAAAATTAGGTTTACACAGGTTTTGGAACTTGTGAGGCTCATGCAGATATTATGACTTTAAATGGATCATTTGGCTCAAGTTCATATTTTAGTTACAGTTAAAAATCGAACAATTACCACAAACATAATCTACAGTGTAATTTCTGGTGTGCAATTCCATGCAAGTTATCTGCTGACATACCAATATCTCTGCTGAAAATATCGACCTGTACTGCCACAACATCTGCTGCTACATGGGATGAGACGTGCCAATCACTGGCTCACACTGATGCCTCAACCATCAGCAGCCTCTTCCTGCCTTTAACTGCCAATTTCCCCCACAGCGATTGAGCAATAATCCTCCTGCACCACAATTTCACTGGGGACGGCGAGGTGTCCAAAAGATGCTATTTGCTCACTAGCGGCTGCCGGCTCAGTGTACCCGACCATTTTCCTCTTACAAGCTTCATCTGCTGCTTCCTCCCCTGGCACCGTAAGCCCAAATAAAATACAGTATCTGCTATGTCTCTAACCTCAGCACAAAGTCTGCCCCCCGGGTATTTCCCACAGGATTATCTGTTGTTTGCTCAAGTCTGTTTTTCGGTCTCCGTTCACTCCACTGCAGTGCCTCTCAGAACTGTCTCACTACACTTTTGCCCTCTATGAAAAATGTCAGCAAGTGTATTGACCCTAACCATAAGACCTTACAGTTCTTCAAACTGTGAAGTTTAAAGGCAGGCCAAATTTCTGTTCCTATTGTTCTTCCTATGGACAATTA